>NC_070639.1:7319293-7919293 GCF_947347685.1 Pleuronectes platessa
TTATCTCTGTGCAAATCGTTTTTCATTCAGGCTGCATTTTTTTTAATGATCTGATCAGTCACTGCTTAATTGTCCCAACGTAGAGCAACACTGTCAATAACAGACTAAAATAAACATTTAGCAGAATGATTCAATGGGTTTTGAGCGTTTTTAACTGTATACACTCACAGACCAGTGCATTCGAAACACCTGTAAACATGCTTTTCAATGCAATTATGGGATCAGTCAGTTATGTGGCAGCGAAGTGGTGCATAAAAATGTAAACGCTTAGTTACAGGTCAGTAGGTTCAGTTAATGTTGTCATCAAACATCAGAATGGAAAAAAAAAAAAGTGTCATCTGAGTGACTTTGACCGGGACGTGATTGTTGCTGCCAGATGGGCCTGTGTTGAGTATTAGCTGCTGATCTCCAGGGATTTACTCACATAACATCTCTAAAGTTCACCCAGAGTGGTGTAAAAAAGCAATTCTGCAGAGGGAAACATCTTTTCCATGACAGAGGTCAGAGGAGAATGGGGCGGGACTGGTTTCGGGATGACAGAAAAACAGGCAACAGTTACTCAGATAACCACAGAACAAAACGTCAATCCGTGAGACCAGACATAGGACATGGCAGCGGAAAGGACAAAGCTGGACAGATGAAACACTGGTAAAATGCAGCTTTGTCTAATGAAACTGGATTTCTGCAGAATTAGAGTGTGGCTTGGGCAGCAAATTTCTGTCCGATCTTGTTCATGCCCAGAAGAAAACTAACACTATGTTTTTCCCAGATTACAGGCGTGTGCAGTGTAACAACTTTGGTACAGAGCCCAGCCAGTGTGACAGAACCCAAATCCAAATATCATTTTCAAAATGTTTGTCTTAAATATCAAGATGGGCTGGGATCGGGTTTCCTCACTCTAGTCAGAATATGGAGCGAAGGGGAATGAATCCAAGGACCCAAACCGCCTTGTTGCAACACTTTGGGCCCCGTGAATACAAATCAATCATGGTTTGAGTGCAACATGTCTCAAAGGAAGTTGTCTCAAACTGGTTTCATGAACGTGACAGTGACTTCAGTGGCCTCCACCATCACCAGATCTGTCCCAGTCGAGCCTTTGTGAAGTGGCAGAGCAAGAGATTGGCAGCACGAATATGCGGCTGACAAAATCTGCAGAAATGTTGTGATGCAATCATGTCAACATGGAGAAGGATCTCAAAGAAATGTGTCCAACATCTTGTGGAATCCCTGGCACGAAGAACTGCGCTGCTTCTGAGAAAGAGGCCCCTTTCACGTGTTAGTGTAGTGTTTCTAATTAAGTGGCATCTAATCCTTTAGGCCCATGTTTGCCCAAACTCAAGAAGGTGTCTGATCCTTGTGTTCAGTTGAGGGTCCTCAATGAAAACCTTTGTCAGGAAAAAAAACCTCTTTCATCATGTTGTTAAATGGAGGAGGGGGAAAAGGTAGGAAGTAAGGAACGACAAAAACAGGAAAGAAGTGAAAGTGGGGGGGGGGGGGGGGGGGGGGGGGGGGGGGCACAGAAGGAAGAACATCAGAGCTCCAGGGTTCAAAAAGGGTTAAGTCCAAAACAAAACAAAGTGAACGTGGATGTCAGTAATAAAAGCTTCATTAAAAGGTCAAGGATCGAGAGGTCACTTAGATGGATTCTCCCCACCTCTGAATTGTCTCCCTCATTCCCTGCAACACCGGAGCCGCGTCCCAGCAGCCTCTCTGCTCTGATGCAACGTGGCATCTTAAAACAAGCAGTTTACATTCAAAGGTCAGCTGGGGGAGGGCACCGCGCTGAATCTGTGGCTAAAGATGAAGAGGGCATCCGAGCAACAAAGCTGAAAACACACACACACACACACTGTCATGCAAATGATCCTCTCTCGTCTCTTTTTTTCCACGAGCGCAAGCATATAGACTGTAGGTGGACTGATGCATACACACACACGCACGCACAGTTTTATTGTCCGTCTCTCACAAAGAGATTTACCCAAACACATGTTCAAATACCACAGACGCAAGGACTCGCCTGCGAAAGGTTAGTGAAATCCAAAATTCAACAAGAGCAGAGTTTAAATGCCAAACAGTTTTCAGACGCAGACAAACTTAGATTTCCATCAGTGCAAAGAAGTCGAACAGAAGGTTAATCTAAGGCGGTGAATATCGGAAAAAAAAATAAGCCCATAAGGCCATTTTACCAGTCTTTAATCAACATGACCTGATACGTGCCTGTACAAAAATGTACAATTACCTCTTTTATTAATTAACTAAGTTTTAATGAATTTTATAATGAGCTGTAGGAACGGGATGCTGGTGCAAGGTTGGACTATATGTGCTTTAATTATTTGTGTGTGCTTGTGTGTGTGTGTGTGTGTGTGTGTGTGTGTGTTTGTGTGTGTGTGTGTGTGTGTGTGTCAAGCTGCAGTTTGCGTTCTTGCTCTGATATTTACTTCCTCCTCTGACACGCTGCCACAGTGAACGGCTGCTTGATTAATTCTGATGCACTTAATTAGAAAGCTGACGATTTCCCACATGAATACTGATAACACGGGGAACTGCTGTCATTGACTGTTATTGACTGATGGGTTCATTAAGACCGAGGAACATGATTGTTCAGCTTAAACTTCTCGCCTGAAATTTAACAAGAACCCCCCCCCCCCCCCCCCCCCAAAAAAAAAATGATAATACACAACGTGGTGTAACATCTGCTGGCTTTAGGCAGATCATCACTACAGATGTCAACACACTGTAAAAGCTATTATATAAAGTGACATTTACACTTTTAGAGAGTTGTTTAAAGGAGGCTCTATAGTTGTCACCCTCTCCAAGGTGTACGTGCCAAATCCGTGTGAGCGCCAAAGTTCCGTGCCGAAAACCAAAGGTGTGCTAAATTTGGAGCAAAAAACATGGAGCGTGCGTGTTTAAGTGTGACCGCGTGTGCTCCCGGGTACCGAGGAAAATTACCCTCTGTTTGTAGCAACACTTGGTACGTGTCAGCGTACGCGTTGGCTCTCTGAAAACCTAATGGGAGCATCAGCGGGACGTTTTGACAGCTGCAAGTGTGCAGGTGTAACTTCTTTCGGTGACACGGGCGGTGAGACGCTTTCACGACTGACGAGAGAAAATTGTTCCCACGTACGGCAGCGCACTGTAAACCCGACAGGAACCTGCAGAGATGCGAATCTGCATGATCGCGCTGCTGGAAAAGCCAGACAGTGTTCACTTTTTTGTAGCCAAAACACTGAATTCCCCCTCACGTCTTTTTATGCTCATTCTCCATCATGCTCTGTGCACGGCAGCGAACACAGTTGCATGTTCGACCTTTCCAGCGATGCGAAGTTGAGATATCATATTAAGACGGACGGAAAAGAAGGCAGAGTGAGAGGGAGATGGACAGGCCAATAGTGAGGGTATGTTAGGAATGTGCAAGAGGAGGTGTGAGGGCTGTGGATGGATGTGTCGGGAGTGTAGAAGGCCAGAGGGCATTCTTTCCCCCTGTGGAGTCCCCTCCAGTGGGGCAGACAGTGATAGTATGGAGCCCCGATCTCCAGCCCCGCCGACAATCTCTACACGTCCAACTCCTGCTGATTACCGGCGACTCTGCTAAACAATGCATTAATTCTCCACGCTCACTCTCTTGCTCCCCTGATTCTGTCTTTCTCTTACACGTGGCCATCTTTTGTTTTTTCCCTCCATCCACAAAGAGGTATATGTGGCTCCAGCCTCCAGAAAGTCAAACTTGATTAACTCGTGGAGAAAGTGGATGAGTGACACGTCTTCTAAAAAATCTCGGTCACTCCCAATAATTCATCATTCTAATTTGAATGTCTGTCTAATTCACTATAGGGGCACAAATGCATACATCGTCCCTAAGTGAATCCTACACACATCTCACGCAAATCAACTTAGCCAATATTGAAAAGTCCTGATTATGCGTAATTCTGATATATTGCTTTGGTTCATTAGGAAAAAAAAACACAGGAAACAGAAATATGATCTATTTCTGTGTTGCTCCCTTTGCCATTTTGGCAGCTCCCACTCACTCCATTAGATGCGAACCCTGTATAATCACCCAGACCTGCATGCATACAGGCAGACACATGCGCACACTTTTCATAAATCAAAAAGAAACATGTGAAAACTTCAGGGAGGTCAGGTTTGGCATCGGGTTCCTGCTTTATACGCTTTTATTTGGTAAATTGAGGTCATGTATCAATCTTAGGGAATTATTTTCAACAGAGGTGCGTTCCCATCTGAGAGAGGTCGTTTGCGTTGTTCGACATCCACAGAGCTTCCCACAACCCTACAGTTGCGCTCCAGCCTCCTTTGAAGTAAACTAGAATTACTTATGACACAATAAGCTGCAACAACGAAGCAACGAAAGACACAGGAATTTAAAAAAGGGCATTCCTCTTCACCAAAACCACGCCGGCAGCTCTCAAGGAGACATTGATTTTTTTTTTACAGTGGCCTTGCAGAACGGCAAAGGTCCAAAGCTGCTCCCAGGTGGCGGATTTGGCATCGCCCAAATGTCGATCCGGTTCGGAGACTGAAAGTGTATGATAGTGTTTTTAATATGCTCTCGGATGATTAACATCTCTGTGTAATTCGGGCTTGGCAGAGGGACTTGAGCTCCCACACTGGCTGCGGGCCAGGCTGGCGCTGTGACTTGTCTACCCACAGACAGAGGGATGAGCCTGGGACGGGATGGGAGACGTGGGGGCCTGGACGGAGTGGCTGCAGACACAATACTGGCACGGGGACAACAGACAACATCAAGACTAATCTCACGATTCCAAATACAACAAACACACGAAAGCAAATGTGTACTTTTACGGACTCTATTTTCATGTATTGTTTATTGCATCCTTTATTAAGTACAGTTATTGTGCCATTGCATTAAAGTACCATTTAGCATATTGTGTAAGCACAAATAATCAAACGTTACATATGCAAGTGTTATGATTTTAAACAAGACAGAGCAATTTGTATAGACAAACCAAAATAGGTTATACAAGCAAAATACTTAATGTTCAGGAAATATGTATATGAGCAATTTAAATACATATTTAATATCAATGTAATAAAAGAGTCCATTTTTTTTAAGATGTCAGGTTTCCCGTCAGTAATAATGGAACACCACTGTTGTTGGATAGTGCCCTTTGCTTGGCAATTATTGCCATAATCACTTGGGGTTATGTATATTTCACCAAAATCATGTCAGCCTAGATTCCCTGGTTTCTTGTGTCTATATTTGACCGGCTGGTTATGCGAACCAGGGAGACATTTGGACATAAAACACTGTTAATAGTCAGAGCATCATTAAGGGATCTTTCCTCATAACTGGCATCACGGGGGGCAGAGGAATGATCAAGAATAATGCGCGGTGCTTTGTAGCCACCCAGGTCACAGCCTGCATACAAATCCGCAATAAGGAGGAGAGGCAGGGAAGGAGGGAAGGCCGGGGAGGAGGCGGGTGGGGGTCTCGAACAGTGGGTGGGTGTGCGAGTGGAGGAGAGAGAGGGAGCGAGGGAGAGGCCGAGGGTGAGGATAACTGATCTCAATAAGGCAGGTCACTTTTGTGCAGCAAGTTCAGAGATTCGGCGGGGTCCTTGTCAGGAAGAGGTGGAGGGAGGCAAAGGGGAGGGGAGGCTATTTGGGAGAGTTGGGGGAGAGGTAACAGGATAGAGAGGGGGAGTCTTGTGCAGGCTGAGGCCCAAAGCTGAATTCAGTGGGGGTAGGCTGCTCCAGCTCCAACACTACTACAAAGCTGGACTCCTAGGGTTCATGAATAAGGCGAGGAAATGATCAGAAAAAAAAGGGAAAAGAACCCTGAGAGATGTTTAGACAGATGGCCCACTTAAAACGACGCAAGGACACAGAGAGAGAAAAGTGGTTTTAATGAAACTTCAGATTCGGCAAATAATTGATCTTTATTCCCCCCCTCCCCCCCTCCCCTCAAAATCCCAGCAGAAAGGTGTGAATAAATCTGATGTGTTACAAGTGCCTTTCCAGCAGACATTAAAAGATACTGGTTGCTTTAGATTGAATTAAATTGACATCACGAGAAGGGGCTGGAAGAGCGGGAGTGGGAAGGGGAAAAAAAAGAGAGGCAGGGAATCAAATGGAAGACGCTCGGAACAGAGCTGTGGCGCCAAAGAAAATAGATAGCAGGGGACTTCTCTCCTCCTCCAGTCGTTCTTAAAGGGCCACTGAGAGCCTTTGAGGAGGAACATGCTAGTCAGTATTTTTAGAAATTTCATTTGATGGGATTCTGGCAAACATTTCTGCTCTGGGCCTCAGATGTAATATCAAATGTTACTTGCTAGGGACAAGATGATGTTTTATGAATTTAGCGGCCATGAATTATTAATGTCCAAACTGCTATGAAATATCTCAAACGTGCAACTAATTATTTTAGGTGGGGAGACGGAAATCAAAGGTATTGCTTTTGTGATTCCTTCAAATTAATGCAGATTATTTGACCATATCAAACCTTCACACTTGAGTTCCCTCATAAGGGGGGAAAGAAGCCAGAGGAGATTTCTGAGGTTCTCTGTGGCATCACACGGGCTTATTGAAGGTTGTTGAATAGAGGGGGCAAGTAAGGTATGAGGTGTAGCGCACGGCTAGAGTATGTATGTAAAAGAAAATTACCAAAGCTACAGTTTGGGCAGAAGGGACAGAATGCCTCCTGGGGGGAGCTTCACCATATTAATGCTGCAGTGTAGGTACGCTGCCAACCCACTACCTATCCTTTATAATCATAATCCATTTCCACTGCTATTGTCCTCCATGGAAAAGGCTCACTCCATGAGATCACCAAATGAGAGAGAGGGAGAAGAAGAAGAAGAAAGGGCAATAACAATGTGGAAATACTGTGTGTGTGTGTGTGTGTGTGTGTGTGTGTGTGTGTGTGTGTGTGTGTGTGTGTGTGTGTATGTGTGTGTGTGTGTGTGTGTGGAGCTCTCACCAACTGAATGCCTATTAGAAAATCCCCCTGAAACCAACCCGCCTATCCCACCCACAGTCTCCCCTCGGCCTCACCCAAACCTGCCGAGGCCTAATCATACGCTTGGATTTCTCTGAGATGACATGACCATAGCATTGTGGCAGTATCAGTTAACCACTCCACTTCTGGAACACAGAATTAGATTTAGGGTTGGCGGTGAAAGCCAAAATAGCTTGATTCTGGGGCTGTGTTCCAGTCTCATCGCAATATTTTGCAGCGGTGTTTATTAACCCCACTGACGCAACTCCCCGCGGTCTGTTTGCATTCATGTGTGTGTGTGTTTGCCCAAAGGCCTGTCTGCCCTGCTCAGGGTCTCATTACTGAGTGAGTGAGCAGTAGCTGTTCTGCTTGGTCGACGACGGGAGCAAAGAGGTGCACGCCTCAGAAAATGGGTTTTCTTGGTTATGATTAATCAGATTTTGTGTTCCTCGGTCAGAAAACTCAAATCAAAAGGTTGAGGACGGACTCTCGACATTCAGAATATCTGGATCGCTCACACACCGTAAAAAACTAGCTGTAAATACACTGAGCATTGGCTTTTTTACATTCAACCTCATCATAAAAAGGAGGAAGATGGAAATAAAATAAAAGAAGAAAGAAGGAAAATAAGAAGCAACTCCTCGTGAATTCTACCAACCTTCATTTTGTGTTGGTGTGTGTATTTTCTATAGGAGGGGACAGTGCTCACTTACACCCGAGCACGCTGACCTTTCTAAGTGTCCTGTGATTATGATAGCCTGCCATTACTCCAAACACTCCAAGTGAACACACTGTACCGCTGTCACACACACTCATGCACCACTGTGGCATCAACTGCTCACCAGCATTGATTTTCACTTAAGTCTTACAGGTCCAGCATACACCTCTCACCCCCTACCATCCACAATATTTACCTAGTTGTCAACAGGGAATACCCCTTTGTGCGGCCGGTGTGGCGACAGAGAGGTGCACAATGTGCCTGAGAGGCCTCTCCTTTGACATCAGTGCTGGTTCTATTCAGCCGGGCACCGTGGGGGAGCCGCATATGAGATGCCCTCTTCATTTATGTGTTCCTGCGACGTCTCCATCCACCTGCCTGTGCCTAACTGCTCTATTTCACCTGTTCTCGCGTGTGTCCACCTATTGTCACCTCCTCTCTGTGTGCTGGGTACACCGGCAGTAATAGCTACCTTTCAAAATAAACTCCAGTCTCTTTAGGTGCAGATTGGTTGTTAGTAAGTGTGACCTCAACCGCCTCAAGTCAACTAAATCCTCAGCAAACAGAGAAAAGACTTGATGTATGGAAATTCCAAACAAAGTGTAAGATTCTTGCAGAAGATACTTAGCAGGTGGAAAAATAAAGATATCTGTACAGGCTGTGTCTTAATGCAGGGGCCACATCCTTCTGAGGCTGCATTTAAAGGCTGATTGAGTCACAGTGGTGAATCTAGACAAGGGTTGTGTCCGAAATCAGTCTGAATGATTGGTGACATTATTATACCCTACACAGTGCACTCATTGTTTCCCACAATGCATTGAGAGTAGTGTACAAGCGATGGTCACTAATCAAGCAATATAAACCATCAAGCTTTGCGCCTGCAGTGGAGAGATGAGAGGAGCCAGGGCAGCAGGAACAGCTTGACCTGTCATACAAGTCTAAATACGAGCAGCGCAGCGTATAACAGCGTAAACTGCGGCAAATAGTTTATTTCTACTTTTAAAGATGATAGTTCAACATGTTTTTTACCTCAAAGTATAAATACCCGTGTAAAATACGACTAAAATGTATTATGGGATTTTCTACTGGCTGCCATTGGTTGTGCAGGCGCAGAGAAAATGTGCCGAGTAGTGTCTGAAAGCATTTTTTTTCGTTTGCTGATGGGCTCACCATATAGGGCCCTTTAAAAGACCCTATATAGGACAGTAGGGGTCAGTGATTGAGTTAGTGATTTCGGACACAGCAAATATAATATCAGAGGCTCCTCCAAATGCTGCCAGTAAATGTGTCCTTCCATCCCCGAGAAAACGAAGGCTCTAATGAGTGGATTCTTCAAAGTGCTTCAATGGTCAACTGTTTTTCAAACATGTAATGGGGCCTGTAAGCAACGACCCATCTGACGCTTGAGTATCATGCTTCAACTCAACTGAATGGTTGGACATATTAAAAAACAAAGGGGAGTCAAACTTTTGCTTTGTGTCCCACTGCAGCTCTGTTGCCAACCATTTTATTCCAGTGTCCTTCACAGTCTACATGGCCCACGAAGACCGTCTTCTTCCTGGGCGTCAAAGACCACATCCTCTGATGGAGGCAGCCCCTGAATTAAGATGTAGTTACAGATATAGATATAAATATAGATATAGCAGGCTCAAGTTATACCATAGGGCAAGGAGATGGAGGTCTGGGCCCAGTCACTCTCCAATAGGTATACATAGGTATAAAGGGAAGAGCCTGAACCTCATGCAAGTATCCAGGGGATCAAAGGTCAACCTGCAGACGGGTAAGGGGACACACCAAATTTCTTGGTTGCAAATGTTATAATGCAACCACCACACTACATGGCACCTGCACAAGAATCCCAGAAACACTTTTTGAGCAGACTGCTGGTGTCTTCCAGTCAATCCATGGGGGTAAAAAGGAAGCCAGAAAGATTTGAATTCCCTCCTTTCCATACTCTCCTTCACCTGTTTGAGCTCTGAGCGTTGAGGTGCAGGTAATATTCAATATTATAGCAGCCGTCCTATCTGAATATTCATGGATGGCTCTTTTCCAAGTCCATTGGTGAAGGAGAAACACGGGTTACAGAGCAGATTAAAAGCAGGAGTCAAAGTCCTGTGGAGGGAGGATGGAGGTAGGGTCTGTGTGTGTGTTTGTGTGTGTGTGTGTGTGTGTGTCTGTGTGTGTAGTAGGGGGGTATGGTGGGCAGATTTTAATGCACGGTCAGAAGCAAATCATTGATTTCAACACTAAGTGAAGGACAAGGAGTGCAGCGCTCGATTCCAAATCAATGACACAGTCCAAAATGTCTGCCTTGCTGAGTGCAAGGTTCCCAGATTAGTGTGCAAAATGCCGAGTGGCACAAATTTTGTCAGACACACACGTGATGAAACTGCAAGGTGCATGCCGGCAGGATGACAGTCGGTCAGACCGAAGCTCTGACTGAACCAGACAGTCCTCTCCCCCGTGACGCACCGTATACCACGTTTGTTTTTCTCTCCATCATTCTAAATGGAAAAAAGAGAAACGCTTGCATATGAAATCGCATGGCATATGCAAAGGAGTACCACTTACGGGGATCCTATAGAGACCAAAGCAGTGGGTGTGATGGACTAATTAAGTAAGGCCTGTGTACTCAGACATCAATAGGTTCCATTAGACTGCACATGGCTTCTATAATGGCACATCCATGCCCAATCACAGAGGGAATACTTCTGATTCCACACCTGCACATATGCACACATTGAATCACATGCAATGGTGAAATTATCTAGAAATCTGCATTTCTAGAACGAAGAACATGAGCTAAGATAAGATAAGATACAATAAGGTCCAATTATGTAAGATAAGGTACTATTAGATTAATTGTGATAATGTACTAGAAGATATGAAAAGGTAGAATAAGGTAAAGATAAGAAGGTATGAGATGAGATAAGATCAAATATTTGTGCCATCAACATTCTCAATTCAAGTCAATGTGACGACATAAAGAAAAAACATGTCCTCATATATTCTTACATTTTTCTTTTGTGCTCCACATTAAAGTAACTTTCGCTGCTTGATAACGTATTTAAATCAATAAAATTGACTGGTTAAAGAGATGATAAAAAAAAAAGAAGAGATGTTGCACAAAAAGAGGAAGAAAAGGGAAACCTCTGAGTGCTGTCGAGCTGGAGGTGCGAGCAGGAATTAAAATGTTTCATATTGAGCAATCCGAAATGAATTGGGCGAGGCTGGAGGAGAGAAAAGAAGAAGAAAAAAATCAATGCATCTCTGGCTGTGGTGAAAGGGACGGCATCACGAATGGGATTTGCCAGTGGGGCACAGCAGCTGCCAAATAACCTAGAGCTAAAGAATTACAATAATACTGATGAAGTGTGTGAGGGCTTTTAGAGGCATTGCTGGAAAATTGCTCCGATGGAGGCATAACAATGGCGTCGGATTCGACTGCCCGCTCTGAAAAGCCACGACGACGGATGTAACCCTACGATTTGCAACCACTGAAACCAGTTGATACTTGGGTAAAAAGTGAGTTCTACTTTTTCTCCTGTGTGATACTGATAAATGTTTTTTTTAACATCATTATCTGTAAACAGCGAACAGCGAGCCGGTGATGATCACCTGTCAAGACCTGCTGTCCACCCTGCAAATGTTTTTATCATGCCAGGAAGCAGGAAGGTGGAAAAAAAGAGAAAGCGACACTTCCTCCATTACAGTTTGAGCATGTAGCCGTAAAAAAAAAGCAGTGGAGGAAGGAGGGAGTGATAAGATGGGGTGAATAAAAAAAAAAGGATGCGAGGAACAAGCTCCCATCATCTATTTTTATGCTGCGTTTAATTTACATTTTCCTTTTTGCTGCCGATAAAAGCGGACAGGGAACACAAGGACGATGACACCCAGAGAGCTCCCTGGGTCAGAGGGCGGCAGTTAACCTGTCAGAAGCGGAGTACTGATTAGAATAAATCTACACACTCACCAGAGGTCAGCTCCGGCCTCGGCTTCAGAACGGAGCCACCGGTCTCGCTCAGCCTGCGCACATGTGTGTGTGTGTGTGTGTGTGTGTGTGTGTGTGTGCGTATCCACCGGCTATTCACGGTGCGTCTCCGTGTGTGTTACAGTGTGCACACTTGCGTGTCTGTGTCTGGGGGCAGAGATCTGAATGAAAGCATGAATGTCCGTTAGCGTGAGGATGCATGAGAGGTTTTGCTTTATTTGTTCAGGTTCATACATTGTTATATTTCATCCCCCGGTATGAATAGGTGAATAGAGACACTTTTCCTCTTTTAAAGCTGCAAAGTTAACATCAAAAGAATATCTCGGATTTTCCAGTCAAATCAATAATTTAAATGATCTTGATGATTTTAACAAAGTTTGGATGAATTTGGCAACTTTTGTTTCGGATTATTTGACCATGTCTGACGCCTGATTTCTAAGAGAAGCTCTAGTCAAATGATTCAACGTTACGGCAGTCTTCTTTTTTAAATGTTCCAAAACACAATTTTTCTTTTTATTTCAAATTGTTTGTGTTGTGTGGCTTGCTTGCCGAGGGGTGATAAGGTCATGCTCTCTGCCATTTCCTTCAATTTCCTTCAAAACAAATCCACAAAAATCTGGAATATCACTCCATCATAGCAGAAGTCACAATACTTGCAATAATACTCCAGTAATAAGTCTACCAGGAGCTATTTATCCTAAGTCCTTGCCGCCTCTACAAACCGACATCTACAAAAATGTAAACCACTCGGCTGTTGTTCACATCTCCTCTTTAATGTGAGTGGAAGGGGCGGGCCTGCTCTGTGGGATGGGAATCTAACGCACATAAACACTAGACTTCATCTGTGGGGCTCAGAGGGCAGGACCCTGCGGCCCTCTTACAGAGGATGAAAGAGCCATCCCTGAATAAAAGAGTGAGGCTGCCAGTGTACACATACGCGCACGCTGCCAGATGCGTGCACAGACACAGAGTATCTCATATGAAGAGCTGGAGGCTATCACAGTGTGAGCTACCACGTGGGATGTTCCTGGGCCCACACCTATAGAGGGTGTAAAGCCTCTGCTGAACGTGCAGGGTGAAGTGAGGTTACCCGCTGTAGAATGGAGGGGCCGCGGGTCTGCACGTTCACAATTAAGCTGCAGCGCATCAAGCCTATTGTTGTTATCAAGGCATTTGTTTCAATTTCACTTTGTGAAGGCAGCAAGTAGAGGTTTTTCCATTTTGGGATTAAGGAAGCAACAGTCCAATGAGCCTCCTTTCTCTAATTGCCACGATTGCAAGCAACAAATGCTAATGAGTACACGGGTCATCCGCTGCATACAGACAAAACGTGAAACAAACATTCCTGTGTGCCTTGAATTTTCATTCATCACAGACTGCTAATAAGGGACTTTCACAAATTTGCATGTCATCTGTTTGCAGACTGCTGACAGTTCTGCTGTCAGTAGAGAAACTGTTATTGCCTCCAGTCTCCATATTTCAGATAGTCACAACCTGCTTTATTCATTTGTAAAGGTTGTAAATACTTCAGCTCTAGACACAGATTTATAGTTGTGTCTATTTGGGCTCATTAAACGGTAAATGGAGCTGTTCTAGTCCTATCGACCGCTTTGCACTACAAGCCCCATTCTCCCATTCACACAGTGCTATGATATGCTGCGCTTTATCCATCACAAACCATTCACACAATGCCAGCAATGCCATCAGGTTCAGTATCTTGCTCAAGGGCACTTCAGAGGAGGCTGGGATCGAACCAGCAACCTTGTCGTTTGTGGACGACCCTCTCTACTCATAAGCCACAACTCAGGCATATAAATCAAATGCTTGAAATAAATCATCCAGGACTGTTATTTAAGGGTGAAAACCACCTCTTGCACGTCATTTGAAATGTTGAAATTACAACTTGGGGGGCAGAGAACTAAACAATGGAGCCATGAACAATCATTTCCACTGGTTTCCTCGAGGAAGCAACATGTGGTGGTGGAGTTGTAGACGAGGAGAACCCGAGCTCTCGTGCACGTGGCTGTCACAAACACCCTCTGCACAGAGCTTAGCATGATACCATGGAACATGTTACTATTTATTGTGTTTACCACACTTTGCTCCCTGGAAGAAAATCAATGCTGCATTTAACTTGAATTCATGCAGTTTCAATAAATTCTGGTTTTGACCACAACTTCACAGCCAATGAAACTCCTCAGGTCATACAGTGTAATACACCTCGATGTGGTCAACGAGTATCTTCAACACAAACAATGTTTTTATCGTGACAACTGGAGTCGGAGGAAGAAAATAGATGTCGGCCGACCGTCTCTGTCTGCGCCCCATATATTGGAATATTCTTATTTTTAAATCCAGCCTGGAAAAACTTCCCTCGTCTCTCTCCAAACTTATTTTAGACGGCTCGGCTTCATAATCTTAGATCACAAGACAAATATCTACTGTCTGTCCCCAGCGTACAGGCAGAGATGGGAAAGAAAAGCTTTCATGTTTTCTGTTCCAGACACTTGGAATATTTTGCATATTAAAAGAACTATTAAATAACTCGGTATCCCGGACTGAATTCGATTGTGGTATAAACTCTGTGATGAATGGTTTTCTTGCTAATTGTATTTTTGTTTTTCCCTTATTTTAGCTGCTCTCAATATTGACAACTGTTTTGTAATGTGCTTTGTTCCGGGCTTATTCGAGCCATTGTTAAATTTGAATAAAGAATAAATAAAACATGGTTTAATTAAATATAAAAAGTGCTTTTATATTATGCTATTGTCCTCTTTGAAGCTGGGGGCAATCCAATATCACTTTAAATTTAGATTTGAAAATAACTTTAAACATTGAAGAAAAAACTCCTGATATGGTTATAGTATGTTTTAAAAAGTATTGGAAGAAACAAAATAAAGGCATCTAATTTTAAATACTGAACCACTTAAATGTCCAGATCCCTTTTTTCTTTAATTGCAACCTTGTTTTTGGAGCAGCAAACAAACAAAAAAAACATTGGGAGGTGTGGGCTTGAGCACAATGATGGCAATCTGAATAAAAGTAGGGGAACTATAAATCCTTATCATCATAAATCAGAATGAAAGGGGGGGTCATGATTACACACACTGTACCACATTTCTGTGATCTGTTTCTAGAATGTGTGATAGGCTAAAATGGTAATGAAATTCCTGAATGAGGCAGGTGCCTGTGCAGCCGCAGCAGCAGCCGCAGCAGCAGCCACAGCAGCAGAAGCAGCAGCAGCACATAATGCCCACAGGTATCTCTCCTGTCTCTGTCTTTGTGTGAGTCAGTCAGAGAGATCAGTGGTGTCAGAACTATCAGGCCCCAGCCTCCACACAAGAGGGGGAGTCAGGTCAGGGGAACTCTTTCTTCCTCTGACCTATTGTTCTTCCTCGGTTTGAAAACACACCGCAGCTCTTTCATCTGCGGCCCTGCACCCAGAGAAACAGGAAGTGTCTGCATCACAGACTCCATCCATCATCCGCAGCCAAAAGACCAGTCACATTTACAGACTTTTGACTCTCATTGTTATCCCTCCAACATGACTGACTCACGCCATTACTCATGGCAGTATGAACACCGCCTGGATAACCTCCTTCTCCTACGCTGATTTCTTCACAGCTCAGCCCTCTCCTTTGGTATTTCTGCATATCTCTTCTTTTTTCCCTGCTGCTGTTAATTGGCTACCGTGGTTTGAGAGTAACATGTCATCTGATATGACTTACATCCTCCTTCTCGAGCCTGACAGGAGCAGCCCTGCTCAGACAGGCTTAATTCTCCTCATCACTCCTCCACCCAGCTCCAGGCCAACTCTAATAGCAATCAATGAAGTCCCAGACACAATACTTAATTCAATTTCCCTGGACCAGTTTTCTCATCAGGGCTCAGGGTCCTGTCCCCAGCTGATATGGGCCCCAGAACACGTCTGAAAGAGTGAGGATTTATCCCGGCCCTCAGCCACCCTTCTGTAATAGACACAGATAACCGGATTGTTGGAGGAGGAGGGAGGGCGGGGTGAGGTGAGGACCAGCTCACCTGCCTGCGTGCCCAAAGTGAGGCCCTGACTCCCAGCCGCGAGATACATCCCTCTCCCCTGTCCGCCACCCCTTCCCTCTCCCCCTCTATTAAAAAAGAAACCTAATCAAGAGACTTCTACCCCCACTTTGCTGTCTTCAATGAGATTTCAAAGACTTAGGGGAAAGGGGGGAAAAAAAGGGAAGAAAGAGAGCTGGAAGTAGGTGGATGAGTGTGGTGCACGGCTGAGGGGGGCCGAGGGGAGATTAACATCTGTGTGGCTTCGGTTCACTTACCTGGGGTTCCCAGATGATTCCCCGGGTGCAAAACGGTGCGTATCCCAAACGGCAGAAAGTGAGAGGAGAGAGGATAAGAAGAGAGGCGGCACCCTCCTCTGGCTGTCTGACAGCTGGTGACCCATGGGGGCAGAGGTTTGAGGAGACGGGATCAAAGACAAACCGAGGAGGAGAGAGAAGCAGTATGTGAACAAATATAGGGGCAAAAGATATAGTCGATGATCTCTTTCTGTCTCCTTCGATCTTTGCTTCCCCTCCCTCCCCCCCTCTCTTTCAGCTCTCCTGGACGGTAACCTGCTGTCCGCCCAAGTCATAGTAAATAATACAAGGTCGGAGTGAGGCCTAAGTGTGCAAAAATCTCCTACATACACTGGGACAACAGAGTAAACAATACAAACATCAGAGACACAACAGCCCTCAGGCTCTGCATTCTGGCTCTCACACAGGCCCTGTGAGGTGTGTGCGATTGTGTAGGCGCGTGCACTCAATAGTTTTTTCCTCCTTTTTTTTTGCGTGTACGTGCACGTTCAAATGTCATGTTCAGCAGTGTGAGAGGAGACAGACTCACATCTCCGGCACCATTCGGGATCCCCGGTGAGAAGACACCTGATGGCAGATGCTGCAGAGTCTGATGGCGACTGAGTTTTCCAAACACACCGAACCACCACCTCTAACTAACTGGTCTGACGTGCACACGCAGAAAAGAACGCACACATGCACACGCACACATCCAGGTGTCCATGCAAGCACATATGCTCACTGATACACACTCAAACACGCACTCACAATCCTCCTCAGCATCATCACGCTGCAGCTTTTACGCAAAATGTGACAAATGTTAGCCTCACTCCAGCGTGTGCGGAGACAAGCAAAACCAAATCCATCCCTTCACAACAAAGGAGATGGGCAGTAAAAACCGACAGAAACGCTGCTTTCCATTCCTAATGAATCGGACATGGTGGGGGAGATGTTATTTCGGAGGTCTTGAATGGCGTGCCGGCAGTTGTCATCTGTCTGCCGTACAGCGCGCTAAAGCCGCCATGGCAGCCAAGTCCAGACTGGTGTACAATGAGCTGGACGCCGGCCAAAATGTCTCCTCTCGAACATCACACATTTCAGATGGCCCTTTCAACTCGCACAGGGTGGCGGGAAGGCCGAGTCCACGGAAAGAAAGGAAGAAAGAAAGATAGAAAGAAAGAAAGAAAGAAAGAAAGAAAGAAAGAAAGAAAGAAAGAAAGAAAGAAAGAAAGAAAGAACGACAGAAAGAAAGAAAGAAAGAAAGAAACAAACAAACAAATAGTTAATTTTCTTATGGGTGTGAAATAAAAGTCAAGATTTGGGAAATTTGCAGAAACATTTTTTTAAAGACTGTCCAAAACTGTCCCGAAAATGAAAACATCCGATAATTGTTTTTTTCATCATCCCCTCTCGAAACCCCCGAACTACAGCGAGAATTCATAAAATATGTAATTTAGCGCTGACCTTTGGCAGAGTTCAGCAGGTCCCCATCTGTGTGTGAGGAGCGGAGAGGAGCGCGGAGAGAGAGAAGAATGATGACCCCTTTAACAGCTTGCCTGCGACTACCTGCTGATCCAAAAACACTGGCCAGACATGAAGCCCCTGCATAGTCAAAGGATCAAACACGGCCGGAGAATACTGCTTATTTCAGAGAAACAGAAAGAGGGGGGGCGCTGTGTGTCTGTGTGTGTGTGTGTGCGTGGGGGGGGGGGGGGGGGGGGGGGTAGCGGGTTCCAGTGGTACATTTTGTGCTACTTTGGCCGCTAGGGAGAGGAGGGGAGATGAAAAAACGAAGGGATGTGAGAGCGATGTAGACAGTGAGGAGGACAGGAAGAGCCACAACAGAAAAAAAAAAAGAAAAAAGAAAGACAGAACACAAGAGAATGATAATGGGCTAATGCCGCCATTAGGGGGTAACCCGTACCTCAACTGCTGGGGGAAGAAGGAAACTACAAAAACTGTGCTGTTTGAAGCCTAATCCCCCTTTTACATTCTTAATTAGGAAACAACAAGCCATAAGCCTCTTTGTTGTGCTGACCCACACGTACTAAATGCCCATTGTGTGTGGGTGTGTTAAGATCTGAGGAGGAAAAATTTCTCTGTGGTGTGCCTCGCCGTCGGAAGAACACAGCCGCCCCGAAACGTATCGCCGTATGAGGTCATTTAGCCGTTCAGGAAATGTGCTCTTTGAGTGGCTGAGAGGAATTCATGCACTTTGCAATCCTCTGCATTTGTGGGGAAATTATTGGACCAGCGTCGATTTGACTGGAAGGAAAACGTGGACACACGATGGTCTCACACGTATTTCACCGCCTCGCCCCGGAGATTTGCAGCAATTGTGCTTAAGCATGTAGTGGGAGAGTAAATCAATACATCCAAACTGGAGCTAATAGCAGATGTATACAGTTGTCTTTGTCGTTCACTGTGTCTGCTGAGAGAAAGAATATACAGTCTTACATCTTGGGAAAAATGCAATATGTAAAACATTCATCGATTTTCCTTCTATTGATACAGTTTGTGAATTTTGCATTCACTCTGCCTCATCTTCTCTCAGTATATAACCACTGCTAACACACACACACACACCTATAAATGTATGTGCTCTCACAAATATACACACACAAACACACACACACACACACACACACACACACACACACACACACACACACACACACACACACATACTCACACACACACATGCACATAGAAGCAGCTGGGGAGCACAGTGGCTAGTGACGTGAAATGCCCACAATGGCTCCAGAGGGATTAATCCCCCCCAAAACACACACACACACACACACACACACACACACCATTTTTGTGTGTTGAAAGCAACCACATAGAAACATGGCACAACAACAAAGTGGGTCCTTGCGGCCCCTGAAGACGCTGGGATCTGTAAAACAGGACACTCCATTCATTGCTGTGGTTCGTATATATTAATAAAATGTTATTCTCACAGAATTTGCAGCCCCTGCAAATCCCCACACATCCTTGATATATCAGCTTTTCCTTGAATATATCGACAATTGCAGAACATTTGAAATGCCACTGACAGAGTTTTCGTTGAATTGGAGCATTTAACTCTGAACAGGCACCATTTGTATAAGTGTGTAAGTAGGTGCTGCTGTTCTACAACAGAAGCAGAACTATGCGTCACAATGTCTTTTATGTAACTTTTTACCTCTGATGTTCTGTGGACATTGATTTTTACTTCAGAGCCTTAGATGTATCAATGCAGGTGAAAGTATTTATTTAATTCAGTATCGCATGAGAAGCATTATCAGCCAAATAAATCAAATACTTGCATTTCTTAAATGACTATTTGTAAACAATACATTCCCTAAATTGAGTTATAGAAGCAGCCCCAGTATTAGTAACAGCTGTAATACCATACAAAAATCTGTATTAACCTTCAAATATTATATTGCATGTGATAAGAACATACTCGTAGCATGTGTTGGGCAGAATGTTGATTTGCAGATAAATACGACCAAATCAGTGGAAGTTAATCTGGGTCCCAGTATCACCCAGGATGAGCTTGACCTCCTTTTCAATCCCATCCAGAGATATTTCTGTACTTTCTTAAGCCATATTCCTCCTTCCTCACAGCGAGAGGCCCGCTCTGCCTGACTCATATGGGACTAATGAAAGTCATACTTACATATACAGTACAGCACACACACACACACACACACACTTAGAATCTGAATCACTTGTGAGGCCGTGGGGCGTCAGAAGAAGGATCCAGAAGTGTGAGTGAAGGCAGGTGAAGAACATGATGAACAGTGATTCCTCCTATCACTGCACAGAGCAATGAAAAACATGAATTATGCACAACGGAATAAAATCCACCCTCATCACCAGAGAATTAGCTTTTGCAGGGGAAAAAAGGCAATCGCACAAATTAATTTCATAATGTCCATTCAGTGTCGGCATTGTCCACGTTTTAATTTCCGGCTAATTTCCAGCTAACTGGCAAAATGATATTCAATTAGTTAATTAAGTATGATCCAGCTGTGTGCCATATCTCCACACCGGGGGCTGTCTCCCTGTGGGTCGCTGGTATAAGCCTCTCTGCACTAATTATCACACTGACATTATCAGCCCGTACCTGGCGTTCTCCGTTACCTTAAGCACTCCACCAGTATGAGCTGCTACCATTGCATCCCATTAAAAGACAATGAGCTAAGTGTGTTCCGATGGAGGAGGCACGACGGGCCGCGGCAGGCGGCAGGAGTGGATTTCAAACTTCTTCTTTGCCTCGACACTTTCGTAGAACTTGTACGCTAACTTCAAGCATGATGATGAAACTTAAATAAAACATCGTATATAATATTTTCAGATATTTATTTATGGCCCTGGTTTTGTGTAAATTACGCAATAAATGAAAAGTATAAATAACAGAAAAACAAACATGGTCGCACCGAGACAATGATTATGTTTGCTATGATATTGAGATCCAAAGAGAAGCTATAAATAACCACAAAGAGATATCCTGTGTGCTGCAATAATAACGTCCTATAAATACAAACACCTATGCAACTCCAGCTCTGTAAACACAGACGAGTGGACAGGAATCTCGGAGGCTCCTCTTCTTCATGGATCTGCGGGGCGCACGCTGTATTTTTAGACTCGTAGTGACGCCTCTGTTTGAATGAAAATACCTAATTAAAAACACTTAGGGACCCGAGACAGTGTGCATACAGAGTGTCCGGCCCACCCGGGTCTACCTGACAACTGACAGCCCAATCTGATTAAAGGCGGACGGGAGGAGGGGCCTCCGCCGGCCAGCCACGGCAGGCCAAAAGTGATCACCATGGCGATGGGTAATTACAGCTGTCAACGCATCCTCCATCCTGCTGGCACCGGTTTGATTGTGCCCGGCAACAATGATGGACAAGCTTAGCATGCACTATACCCGGCCGCCAATCACGTCCCCTCGCTGCCCCATTCAGCTGACATGCAACATTCACGTGGCCGCGCAGCACAGGCCCCGTCCCCGGTATCCCAGACCACTTTTAATTGTTTCTCTCTCCCTCCTCTCTCTTTCTTCTCCTCCCGGCCTCCTCCCTCCGTCGCCTCCTCCGTTCTCCCGTCTCCCCTCTCCCCTCTCCTCTCCCTCTCTCACGCGGACAGCTCAGAAGTGCAAGTGTTATTACATGAAACTCCTGCTGTAGCATTAATTGAAGGGAGATATGGTGGGACAGGAGCGGCGGGGGGTAGAGCATGTCCATTATCACTCCTGCTTTCAACAGGTCTCACATTTTGCGACTGCAAATTGCAAAAACTCGCAAGGGCAAAATGTTTGACATTATTTGATCTGCAACCATATGGTGTAAACAGGGAGGGGGGGGGGGGGCACGGAAATAGATAAATAAGTCAACAAAAGGGAGGCTGCAATGCGGGCGACGCAATAGGAAACGCGGCCGCAGAGTGCAAACAAATCAAGAAAATAATTATCTTTAGGGTGTAATTAATGAGGGGTCTTGCTTGCGAGAGGGTATGTCAAGAGCTCCCCCCCCCCCCTCCCCCCCCTCCCTCTGACGAACTTCTCTTCCTGGTAGCCTCTCCTCTGCCGTGCCCTTGCCTCCCACCCTATGGCCGACAGTGACAATGGCCATACTGTGGATGCTAAACAGCCTATTGTGACGTCTGGGAGGCAGAACTACAAGTTCACATTGAGAAAAACATAGCCTTCCTGCTAGCACTGTGACGGTTGATTTAAGTTAGCCGTATTAATGAAGTCAAGTGTAACTGGACAGGGCCGACTCTTAATTACCTGGCTTTGTCTCTGCATGCTTGTCCTTAATCTGACCTAATGTGGCTAATAACTGAACTTCAAAACAATCACCAACAGCAATTAGCGAGTGCGGCCGGCAAAATGATGAGTACTCAGGTTAATGCGCCAAAATTGTTTGGTGGCTTTCACGATGGAAAGGAAGAAAGAAGGAAAGAAATGCAATGTATTCATAGAAACCAGTCAGTAAAGACTTATAGCAAAGGACCTTAATAATTTGCATTAAAATAAGAATGAAACAAAACAATAAAGGAAAAATCGCATCATGTTCGGAACAAGATTCTTATCTTCCCACATTGTTACTAACCATTTTAAAGGACACAAACAGTTTCCCCCCTTTACTTTTGCTTCTTTCCCTCCATCCTAACATAAATATGTCTTCAAGGAGGTCTTGTTTAAGCCTGTAAATTCCTTGAAAGTGGATGAAATTAGGATCTGCCTATTCCGGTTACAGTCCCGGCATGGTACTGACAAAAACAGATGAGTGTTTCTCCTGAGGGAGGGAATTGTGGGTATGGAACCAGTTAGCACTGGCTGTTATTGCAGCTGATCATAAAAGCCTACGTGCATGGGAATTCCATTATAAAAACTGGACAATGTTTGTACCTATAAAAACATGTTAATGCAAAACAGTTAGGCGAGAGACTAAACTTAACCACAGTTAATAAGGTCATAAAATAGGAACATTTAATGTCAGGCATTACTAAACGTGTGCTGCCGGGAAAAATAGGATTTTATTCAGACATACTTAAAAAAGTATTTAGTCCGAAATTTACCTGTGAGGCTTAGAAAAAATCTGAAATACATTTTATATCATTCAAACAGTTTGTTGAAAAAATATCTAGTTTGTATATGTTGAATCTGTGATCTCATCTTTTTCTAAATTATATTTGCTCAAAGAAAACTAGACCCTGACTGTGGGCCCACTGGACAGGAACCTCCTCTCCCTGGCCCCCGACGCTGCCTCAATCCACCAATGGGGCGCGGGCGAGCGGATTAGCAGGATTCCTGAGAGGAAGTTTAAACAAGAGGAAACATTAAGTTTGAAATAAAACACAGGAAGCAGGGTTAACTGCAACTCCTCCCAGTCAGTGCCAGTGGCAGGGCTACTTTTTGCCCAATTATCCTTGGTTAACGGGATTAATTACTCTAACTTCTCTTTCTTTTCTTACCCTCCGAGCAAACGGGCAATAAATCCTTGTCGGTGCTCCACAGTCTGAGAGGGCCGTTCTAATTAGCATAACAAGTTACCAAATCATTACGGCCTTAAAGTGCTTACAGAGAAAACAACATCAGAAGAGCACAGGAGCACAGGATGCAGGGTGGGATTTAGGAGGGCTATTTAATTGAATAAAAATGTTTGGTGAGGTGGGAAGAGGGGGGTAAACACAACAGTGGTGATGTGAGGGGAGGGCAGGGACTGACCCTGGTGTGTCTGATATACAAACACACACACGCATTGAAAAACACACAAGGGACTCAGCTGTAATCGCACACAGACCATCAAACGTTGCAAGATTAACAAAACGATTTGGGTAACTATTGCAAAGTCCGCTCTAAACCGGCCTGTTTAGAGTTGCTGTAGTGTAAAGGGAATGTAAAGTAAATGTAGATTGAATGTAAAGTGAATGTAAAGTGAATGTAAAGTAAATGTAAAGCGCTTTTGTAGACATGATGGCAAACCAAAGTGCTTTTTGGAGCAATTTGGGATTCAGTATGTTTCCCAAGGACAGTTCGGCAGGCGGAATGGGGAAGAGGGGTATCAAACCGCCGAGCCAGTTAGTGGACAGCCCGCTCAAAGACATGTTCAACTCCGTCCGCAGACTGAAGGCGCACTGCTCCGCCCCCACAGACTGCTTAAGAGCGCTGGTTCGCCTGTTTATTCAAAATTGAATTAATATTGAACATATTGTGTGTCCGGATAACACCAGATTCCTATGTGAAGCCATTGAGATGAACAATTCGCAGGACATGCGATCCACCTACAGACAAACGGAGAGAAAGACGGATATTTGTGAAAAGTTTTTCCTCCAATAGACTTCCCTTTATCACTTGGAGAGGTCAGGCTGTACAGACTCGTCAGTGACCGGAGACCATGGCCACGTCTGTGAATCTGCAGCAGCAAAACAAAAAACAAATCCACTCCAGTTCCGGGACTATTTGCTCACCAGCCGCCACCTTGTGCCAGAACCCACACCGCAGAGTCTGAGGGCAAAAGCAGCCGTTTTCAAGCCAACCTGTTTAGCATGAGTCCCACCCAGTCGTCTGCTTTCACTAACCTGTCCTGACAAGTACCCAGATTAACGTAATCTTATATCAGTGCAGAGGAGCAGAAGAGAGCAGATGGACCCCCTGTGCCCCCCCCCCCCCCTCCGACACCACCTCCGCCCAACACTAGCACACTCACACACACACTCTGACACACACAGTCACGAGCGAGCAAATGCAAACTCTCTCACTCGCAAACACACACACACACACACACACATGCTCACACACACATGTTACAGACTTATAGCTGCAGAGTGCTTAGCATGCAAAACCTGGGCTCCAGCCACAGCAATTAATGTTCTCGCAGCAAATTGCCACAGCTTTGGATGATGCTGTTCGGGGAATGTTACTGTATCGTCGTGCGCTGTGCCTCGGCGAACGCTGCTGGTGTGCGAGTGTGCCAGTGCCTTCATTATAACTTAAGAAAAATTCCCTCATTTGCAAATAAATAAATAAACACACTAATGGGCCATAATTGAATAAGAGACGGAGAAAGAGATCGCAGGCTGGGGAATTGACTTTGGTATTTCTATCACTTGTCAGCTGCCATGTTGAAGTGAGCTTATCTTTTTACAGTTTCCATGGTAAATCTCAACAACTTTGCCGAGCCGAACAGATGGGCTTGCTAATTAGCAGCGCTCAGGCTGTAAGTTTGTTTATAAAGAGAGAAAGGGTTCCAGACATCCTGACACATTTTATTAACATATCATACCTTAAAGCTATGCTTCTTGATACCCACCAGGCTCTTTAGCTAAATGCACACACACATGCGGAGACGTGCACTCTCACACACGCACACACACACACACACACGCACACACTCTTTCTTATATAAACATGCCCATGTGCATCGGTGCGCACACATACACTGTACACACCAGGGAAACAATAAAAGTCAGCCTTGCGAAACGGAACACCCTGTATGTGCGCTCATGAATATGCTAAATTAACCGTGTGTGTGTGCCTGTGTGCATGTCTTTACAGGAGTGCGACGGAGAGTGTGTGTGCGCCAAATAAATATGTGCGTATGGGAGAGATAGTGTTAGTTTACGAGGGTGTCATTGTGTGTATCATGCGTCCATGTCCTTGCGAGGGCGGCGGCATGCGTCTCTCTCCATCAGGCCCTCTCCTAAATTCACCCCCTGCCGTTTTGTCAGCCTTCACTACTGTGTGTCAGGACACCGGCACTCGATGATGTCCCGAGCAGACAGGGCCGCCGAGCTCCCGGTGGAGTGACGAGCGTTCAGCGGCAGGATGGGATGGACCGCGGCTCCGTCGGCGCCAAATAGGCCTCCTGCCGGGTCCCACTTAGGACATGGCCACATCCCGGCACCCAGCCGCTACGCTGACGCAGTGAAATGTGAAAAACTGTGTCAGAGAACGACAATGACACAGGAAGAGTGGGTGATAGAGAGCGATGGAGTGGGAGGTAGAAAAGAATCCATCGCCAAAGTCTGATGATACAGCTCATCTCACTGTTATAAATTTGTTCCCCCTTTTTTTTTTTCGACACACACTCTCGCCCACGGACGTACCGTGGCCCAGTGTTTTCGGCAGGCACACATTGCCATGGTGATCCTGGTTAAGAGGCTTACATTCGGCCCATGCTGATGGTTGCTGGGGGACACTCCCATTGCCATGGTGATGGCTACTGGGAGGACACTCGCATTGCCATGGTGATGATGGCAGGAGCCAGGCATGCCAACCAATGATATGATGGATAGATGCCATGCAGGAGGTGAAGAGGAAACGTGACTAGAATGCCCAGTTGTCATGCCCCCTGTCAAGGAGACTTTTCAAAAATTGTGTCTTCACGTCACTGCAACAAACAGCAAAGAGACAATTTTATACTCTAACAATGGCTAACAATCATACTTTAATTTCTTAGGAAGCAGGGACAATAATACTACGATCTGTAAACACACATTCGGGGTAATCTAAAGAAAACAGTGCAGATTACAGATTTAAAATAGCAGATAATGAATTATGGATTGGAAACATGTGAAGAAGGAGCTTCAAAGTCAAAGCATGTGGAAATGCAAAATGCATCAGAGGAAAAAAAAGGATTCCGTCATTGATGGTACAAGGTTGGAGCCTATTTGTGTGAAATATGCATATGGCACCTAATTCTACATTCCATGAGTAACAATTACAACACAGAGGCAAAGGCGATGGCAAATCTGGTGATTTAGCTCCAGATGACAACTCAAGCCATTTTGCCTGCCTCCCAGTAGAGGGAGGCCAGGGCTGGGTTGAGGGCCAGTGAGGCAGGACGGGGAATCAGGGGACTGAGGCTGCCTGAAGGTATGGCCCGGCTCCAAATCTGAGTAAATGACCAAAAGTTGTTTTTTGTGTGAGAATATAGAGCAAAAGAGCACCGGTAGACTGAATAAACCCGGCACATTTTTAGACCGAACACACTCATCTCCTCTTCAAGATGGAAAGTGGCGATCCCTCCCATAAAAACACCGGCCGGCACCTGAGAGGTTGAACCACGACAGCCCATATAAAAAATATCTCATCCAGCTTTGCCCCTAATACTCTAAACCCGATCAAACACATACACACACAAAAAGGCAGATCACCACATGTTGCTTGTGTTTTCTGTGTCAGGAGAGACTGCGGGTCTCTCAGCCAATAAGATACAGCACTGAGTGTTATCACTGACCCTCAGGCAATGGGACTTTAAAAACCCACACTGACTGGACAAACAGTGTGTGTTTGTGGCCTCTCGTGGGCTCCTGCAGCGTAGAGGGGGGGCCCCTGTACCTTTGGCCGCCTTCACTTCGCTTAAGTTGACAGTTCAGCTAAGATAAAAGATTTATTTTCCATCCTGAGAAAGTGATACAATGCCCCAAAGAAAGAAGGTGTTTAAAACACATTGGGGAGAGCGTTGTGTCCACAAATCTGTCTCTGCGTGGGCAAGAGCACCCGCGGTCCCCAGGTGCTATCTCATCGGCCAGAGAAACACCTTTGTCCCTCTCGTACAGAAACAACTCAGCCGCACACGCACATTAATAGAATTGAAAAATATGTTTTTTTTTTTTTTGCATTATGTTACGCAATTTATCCATGTGCTGTAAACATGTGGCTGCAGCTTATCATGAAACTCAATAACCTGCTGAAACTATTTGCCTATTGCCTTCTCCGGATGTAAGCAAACACCCTATAAACACACCATGGGATAAACACCATATAAGCTTGGGTGTGTTATAACTATTCAGCACAAATGCAGTTGTGATAATTTAATACAGTCGCTTGGAAATTCAGTCAAACACAAGATCCAGCTAGAAGAATCATTTAGAAGCAGACGATGATTAAAGGCACATATGACGCCCTAAAATAAAATCATGGAATCTATTTCCAGTTTAGTTTATATCTCCTAATGATATCTTTAAGATGGCAGTGAAAACTGGGTATTTCTTCTTTTAGATCTTCGATGTTTCGGATGCTACATGCTCAATGTTATGTTTTCGTTTGTTTCATCTCTCTGTTTGACAGTGTGGTTTGTACAGACTCTGAGTTTTAAGAGCTTTAGAGCCTCTCTAATGGAGAAGTTTGAAAACTTTTGGACGGGTAGAAGCAGAGACTTTTGGAAACCATGACAGAGTCACTCACAACAGCTTGCTGATTGGTTCCTTTCAGTCTTGACTTATGGCCGATGCGGATTCTTCGGGCTCCTGTCACATAATAAACATTATAGCATCGGCTACCAGTGTAGAACACAACATGGATACTCACTGACAAGCGTTGCTGCCCCTGTTGTGAAATTAAATTCTGCATTTTACAATGATACAACTGCTTTCATGTGTAAGAGACGTGCTACTATTATATGTTATCAAATCTGATACATTTCCAATGTGCAGCGAGATGCACATGGCTCCTGTTTACACCGGCAGTGGCAGGCCTAGTGTAGGTGAGAGTTTACATTAAAAACCTTACACCCTCCTTCCATAAAACCCTATATTACCGTTATGATCACAGTAAATATTACATTTGCATCCACTGTTATTGATATTATCACATGACTCTTTAGGACAAGTTGTACAAGTAGAAAAATCTTTGTGAGGCTGCAGCGGCGTGAAAGTTAGCGCCTCAACAACTTGTCCGACAATGACTACCTGAAAAGATAGAAAATGAGAAAACATGGAGGTCCGCATTGCCGGGCAAATGTTTAATCTGACGAGCCGCGTGAGGCTACGGAAATAAATGGAGGAGGCATAATGCTGTATTTGTAATTCTTTTGTGATTTTGTTTTTCGCCTTTCCACGCACAGAGCCTCAGGGAACCTTATGTGTGGTTTACACCTTGAAAGACA
Organism: Pleuronectes platessa; assembly: GCF_947347685.1. Lineage (NCBI taxonomy): Eukaryota > Metazoa > Chordata > Actinopteri > Pleuronectiformes > Pleuronectidae > Pleuronectes > Pleuronectes platessa. The sequence continues at coordinate 7,347,705 of NC_070639.1, forward strand.
GCCCCGAACCGGCCCAGCCCCTGAGGAGACCAATAGAGAGCCATGTTACCAAAGTCCCCGCAGAGACAACAAGCCATGTGAAGTGTGAAACCCCTCGCCAACACGCATTTAAGATTTCAGAGACGCACATCAGTAAGAATGGAAATATTCACGGCGAAAGAAGAGAACGGAGAGAGAGAGAGAAAGAATGGACAGACTGCTGTTTGACAAATATTGTGAGACGTGGTGAAGGGGTGGTGGTGTTTTCATTGCTGACATCAACATAAATTTTCCTGGCGCGGCTCTCCTTGCCCAGCGTGAGCCCAGCACTGGGAAACTGGAGAGGAAATTCTCTGAGCCGCTAGGGAGTGGAATCAAAGAGCCGTGGCTCCGAGACCTCTAACACACTGAACTCCTCGCTGACCCCACGACTCTCCTTCACTCTCCGGCTCACACACACAGTTACATGCAGAGGCACAAATCAAATACACACTCGCACACGCGGATCCACAAGGACAAGCAGTCCGATGGGCACTACCACATTCAAGATCATTTGGGATCAATGCTCATCACTTAAGCTCCTTTCAGACAAGCGCTGATTCCCTGCTCTGTCTCCGGAGGAGGTGCATGTTTGAACGCAAATGTCCGAGTGAGAGCGCCTGGATTATCTGCAGGCGAGTAGGAAGTCCGCAGAAAGTCCGCAGAATCCGATGGGAGGGCACTGCAGGGGATTCCCGGCTGGATTCGAAGCTTGTAACACACGACAGACACAAAAATGTACACAACTATACTCAGTAAACTAAAAGGCAACAGATATCCCAACAGTCTCATACATGTAGAGGACACAGAACAAGATGGGGAGAGAGTTTGTGAGGAAAAGAGGCGACTCCAGTTTCGGAAAGAAATCACGTGATCTCCGCAGCGGAATTATCACGTTTCCTTCCTGCCTCTGTGTGCTGCACCCTACCCTGAATAATGGAGAGGATCTGCTGCTGTTGGGGAAGCGTCTGTGCAGAGAACCCCCCGCTGCGTTGTGCCTGTGTGAAAGGCAAACTGCGGGTAAAGTCCATACCCAAGTCTTCGGACTGCACCCGCGGGTAATGTCTGAAAACTGCTTTTGTGTCTTCAGTGTCCGGGAAACAGTATTTGTAACTCTGTGGTTCTTGTCGTTGACGGCTGGATTAGGCCAGGTAGAATTTGTGTGTAATTGTGTGCATGTGTGTCATACTGAGCGCGTCTACACACACGCAAACACGCGCACCTCAAGTTAATGATGATGTAATTAGCCCCGATATCCTTGAAATGTCGGGTCCCAGGAAGCGGGGCTATGCTTGGTGTCTTGTGCGGCATTCGAGTGTGAATATGCGCATGTGTGAGCACACTATGCCCTCCGATTCGCTGGAGGCTGCACAATGAACTCGACGGCCGTTCAATTCTATGCCACAGCGAGTAGGATTTCCAGCCCAGCTCCTCCGAAAGGAAGCGCCTATACAATGACGACCGCCGTAATGAGGAACTCTTCCACGCCGGCACACAAAAAAACGCACAATCTGACAATTTGAGCAGGTGTGGCAGGCAACTGGTGCAGACACCATAGGCATCTATGGTTGTGCATGTGTGTGAATCTCATCCTTGGTCGCTGCATAGGTTCTACGCCCAGATGCAGTGACCATTCATAATTGGGCACCAGGTGAAAGAGGGTGCAGCTGGCCAGACTTGCATGAATGGTCTTCCTCCTGACCCCTGCGTGTGTGTGTGTGTGTGTGTGTTGGGGGTGGGGAGGGGGGGGGGGGGGGGGGGGGGGAGCATGATGTGTGGACAAAGCGACTTTCAGATGCCACCACAAAAACACATCATCAATTTGAGAGGGAAGGGGAGAGAGGTGACGGGAAAGGGGTTTACAACGCTGCTCAAGCATGGCAGCCCGTTCAGACGCTCCTTGTCTGTGTGTGTGTGGAACAGTCTCGCCCCACCACCCACTCAATGGGACACAGACGAGACTCCCAGGAGGTGAAGGGTGAAGAGTGTTTCAGTCCCACTGTTACTACCCTGCAATAGAAGGGAAGGACATTTGAACATTTATCATTCTAGACGCAGTGATTTGATAGATTTTGAATTTTTGCTAATCTTTTCTGATTAACCAATGAAGTTCAAACGCTGGTGCTCGGGTTTTATGTGTGTCCCCAATCAGAGAAGCCACGAGGTCCCCAATCGGAGCTCGGAACAGACGCTGGGGCCCACTGGGGTCTGTCGAAGTGTGCAGGCCGTTTTAATCTACTCTGCTGGAAGTCTTCTCTGTAGGCCTGCCCATGTGTGTGCATGCATGAACCTCTGGAGCGGTGGGCACGATAAGCCACAACAAGATAAAGGCCAGCTCGAACAATGATGTCATAGAGTTCCACGGATTTTCCGGGAGGTCGGCAGAGTCAGACCTGAACGAAGGGACGGCCCTAAGCCTTCCCTCCGCTGTAACCACACGACTCCGGTGCGGCTGCGGGATTAGCCGGCACAATAGGTTTGACGCTCTCTCACTTATCCATCAACATCATATTTAGAGTTCCCCGAGCGTCGGCCCGCTCTCCCTGCCTCAGCGTATCTTTTTGATCCTCACTTCTCTATATCTGTAAACACTTGTTCTCCCCTTCCATCAAGGAGGAAAGAGGAGAGTGACTAGAGGACTCCAAATAATGCAATTAAACACTGACCGCAGGGTTCAGTGCTGCTTATCAATACACCCAGCAGGGGAGCAAAGACCAGCTCAAACCAGGGCTTCAGCTGTCTGCTCTATGGAGACAGGCATTTTATTAGACCCCGGCTACAGCCTCAGCCTCTTCCAAAGCCTTCCTTCATCAGCACACGCAAAATCAGACTGCATGCAACAACAGGTCTTAAAACAAGTCAGGGAAAAGGAAGGAAGGAAGGAAAGGAAAGATGGACACAGATTGAAAGAAAGAAGGGGGAGGAAGGAAGGAAGGAATATGCTGTATTGTGTTTTTATATTTTCTAATAAAATCATGTACACCATAGCTTTATTAGAGAAAATAAGAAATAAAATAAGAAAGAAAGAAAGAATGAAAGAGAAAGAAAGCAAGTGTGCTAATTGAGGATGCTGGATTAGCTACATTATCCCGGTGTGCTGTGGGGGCCTGTCTGTGCTCAGTGGTGAGGACAGGTTGCTGTTCAACACGTTTCTCCCCTCTCTGCTCTGTCTTACCGTCGGCACAGTTGACCTCCACGGGAGGCTTGTCTGAGGCAGAGCCAGATTGAGAGCCGGCACACCAGCACCGGAGCCCACAGAGCGCATGAACCAGGCCTCTGCCACGCCGCCCGCCTACCTCTGCCACCCCGCGGTCAGCCACTGACAAACGCTGGGCCTCTCCCTGGTTCCCTGGTTTTCCCCCAACCTGGACACAGGGCACCTAGTGGATAAACCCACTCATACATAATACACGCTGGCCCCAGGGCCTGGTGTGCGATCTCATCAGGCATGTGTCCTCTACAGAACGAAATGTGACAGACTGCAGTGAGGAAGCGCGTGTGTGTGTGTCTGCTGGGGAAGGTGGCGCGAGCAGAGAGCGGCAAGGGTGCCAAACAGAGCGGTGCGCGGTAGCATGGGGCCTCTTGTGCGCAGTGTGCGTCTCTCAAGTTCTCCCTCATCTGCATAATGAATATTTGCACCGAGGAGGACGGTTAAACTGACACAAGGCCGGATCAGGAGGAGTGACTGTCGGATCCACTGGTGTGAGGAGCTGTGGGAAGACGGAGACAGAGGAGCAGCGGAGCCAAAATGGCAAACGTCGGCAAACGTTGGCAAGAAGCTGGACTTTCACACCAGAATATGCACAAATAAAAAAAGAGCGGTTTTGAGCAATAGATAAAAGGAGGGGGGGGGGGGGTATTTTCTGTTCAAAGTGCGACTGGATTGATGAGTGGGTCTAAACAAACAGAAGTGGGGAGTTTAGTGAACAGAGCCAAGCACTTAGGGAACATAAAAAGCAGCAAAGCCCTGGCGAGGTGGTCCGGCTGTTTCATTGCTCTGCAGGCTGAGGAATCAATGGGAGCAGGGAGAGAGGGCATTCCTGGATGACTGACACACACACACGCGCGCACACACACAAAGAACACACACACACACACACACACACACACACACACACACACACTCACACACACACACACACACACACACAGAGGACCATACAGAGGAAGGGCTGGAGAAGAATTTTAATGGTGAAACCGCTTTTGCAGCACACCATCTTCAGCATCTTCATCATCGCCCTCATCACCATCATCCCTCCCCTGCGTCCTCGGACCATCATCTCCATCTTTTCCATGACGCATTGCCCATTTTCCCGTGGAGCCGGGGTGCGATCTGTATCAGAGACCACTGTGGTTTACTCCAGGCCATCCCGTCCAGACCAGGGTGGGCCTCTGAGAGGGAAAACAAGCAGTGGTTTGACAGCAGTCCTCTTCTGTCTGCAGCTGGACAAATGGACTATTGAGACAGGTGGACGGCATACGCACCAGAGATACACACACTAATGGACTGGCAGTGTTATCCAAATACACAACTGCAAGGCAGTCTCGTGACATCTTTTCACATGTGGCTGGAAAGACTCAAAAGTTACTTAAATACGGTGGCCCTGAATTGCAGCTCCTATTAAGAGATGATGAAATGAGTGGGATGTGCACACCTGGTTCACTGTAGAGGACACACAAAGCGCAGAATCCACTGTATATCAGCCAAAGCAATTAGCCAAACAGGGGCTCACAGAGGTGGGCTTTGATCACAGGACTGTGAAATATTTATGAAGAGATGTGATACATGAAATGAGCTCCGAGAATGAGTGTCCGTGGGGGTCCAGAGGAACCCCCCCCCCCCTCAGAGGGACCTTCAGGGGAGGTTTGCTCAAACACACAAGAGGGTCAAAAGGGAACCATTCAAAATGAAGGGCAGGGGAGACTGAGCAGGCCTAAAATGGCGGCCTACATTTTTGGGCGGATTGTGGGATATGGGGGGATAATCCGCGGTTTGGAGCAGGAGCCGAGGCTGCCGCGGTGCCGTATATATCCGAGGGGACATTCTCGGCTGATGCGCTCAGCTCCACTCGGTTCCGCTCAGACAGAGCGCAGGAGTTTTAACACACTCAAGCATGCGCTAATTAAAAATCCACACTCTGCATCATAGCTGCAGTGATCAATATTCCTGATTAACTCATCTATACATCACCGCAGCACACAGTGGACTCAGCCGCGCGGGGAAATGAACCGCTTTCCCTCGTAATCGTTTGCCTTTACGTACCATTTTTTAACAAACAGGGGTTTATTTCTAAATCAAAGTCGTCATCAGTTTCTCCAGCTGTCGCCGTCACTATCAAAGTCCTTACCATTCATCTCCAACTCATCTTGCAGAAGGTGTGGTGCAAATGATATACATTCCACCTGTGATTAATGTTAAACCGGTTTGTAGATCGCTGCTCCTCGTCCTAATTAATTCACCCTGAGAGACTCGAACAAGGGAATGGTTTGATCCTCGAGCCCCGGTAATAATCAAACTGCCACTTGGAATATTTTCACACTTGGCAGCATGGTGGGGAACGTGGGATTGTTAAAGCAGCCAGGGAGTGCAAATTTGATAACATTCCGAAATCAAATGGGAAAAGAGCTTGTTAATACTGCATGTCACTTTTCATAGAAGTAGAAAAAAATACAAATTCCAGCAGGTTTATTCACACGCAGGTTGCTTGGAATTGTTAAACACAGAATGTATTGTCTGCTAAATAAAACATTTTGGCAGACTTTATTTTAAATTCTTCCTGCCAACTAAACCAAAACAATATTTTCCTGTTGTTTGACTTTTAATTGTAGAAATTTACACAGAGCTGAAATCCACAAAAGCGCAGATGCACATCTCTCTCACATACAAAAACGATAACATGTTTGTTTACGCTACGACTTCACATGATCAAAAATAACTAATTTGAATCGAGGTTAAAACGTCAGATGCTAACGGGCTGCTGTCCGACAATCAGGGCCCAAGACAAAATAACGCAGCAACAAAATAAATCAACTTTATTGTGTGTTCCTTGGGCAGACACACAATAAGCAATCATGAAGCAGTCGAGGCAACATACAAGAGGTTTTTACCTGCTGAGAGTGAAACAACCACACCTTAAAATTAGATCTACATCTACAGCGGATATTTTTAAAAGCTTGTTTCCCCGAAAAACAAAAGATGGTAAATCTAACATGCCTAAACGGAAAGCTTGACTTTGGTTTAGTGACTTAAAACATCGTTTGCATTTGAACAAGATGTTTGTTTTACAAACTATCGGCATTAGATTGCAGGACAGGGTCTACAGACCAAATGAAGATATTCACTTTGTATTTTCCACTATTTTGACGTTTCAATATGGACTGTTTCTTTCTGGATATAACATGAAACAGTGTGTGGATGCTGTAAACTGTGTGGCCTAGGCCCTCTCTCCTACTCCTTCTCCTGTTGTTAGTTCAGCCTGAGCTGGGGGCCCCAGCCCAGGCTTCCCGTGCCCCTGGCCAGACCAGCTGTCCTCTAAGCGAGCCCGGAGCGCTTCTTTGCTGTTTGTTGAGAGAGAGTAGAAAGAAGAACCTTGAACGTGACCCTCCGAAAGGCTTTTATTCTCCACTCACCCAACACAGTCCACGCAAACTCCCCTCCTTTGTGTCCCCCTCTTTATTTAACCCTGAGTATTTGCTGAGTTTCTGCTAAAAATCCAATTAGGTTAATTTGAAACAGTCCTGGTGAGGGAACTTTATCCTTTTGGTGCAGAGATAACTAACCTAATTAAGACAAGACCTCTACCTCTCGCCCCTTTGAGGCTGGAAAATAAGGAAAGATAAAGAAAACTTGTTAGAGATTAGGGATGGGATTAGATTGCTAAAGCAAACACTGGAGAGGGGGACTTCATCTTTAATCGCCCTTAAATTGTTCAGGGCTTTTTCAACACTAGATTTTCCCTGTCGTCAGTTACACGGAGCAGAGCGCAGGTAAAGGTGATGTAATCATGCAGAATAATAAAGGTAATGTAAAACATTTTGGGGAAAGAAAGAGAAGTGGGGGGGTGATAAGACCACCTATGAAAGTATAGACCATGATTGATAGTGTTTTGATAGAGACCCTTCAAAGGTGCTGGGACATGTGACGCAACATAGGGGCTGTCCTGTTCAGATGACACACACACACACACAGACACACTCACACACACTCACACACAGTAAACACAAACAACAGGCCTGCTGAGTTTAGTTTGCTCCTATCAGCTGGCTCTGGCCAACCACGCAGACCACCCCGACTCCTCAACTCCTCGCTCTCATATTGGGACAGGAAGGGGGAGGGCGGTGGTCAGGGAGGGGGGGGGGGGGGGTGTGTGTGGATGGATGGAGCAGGGTGGGGGTGGGTGGAGCTCGGCGCAGGGTTTTCAAGGGGGCCCTCCACCAAATTAAAACCCAATCAATGAGAATCTCCCTCGGCCTCGGTCAAAGCCCCTTTGCAACTAAAGCCTGTTTTTTTTTTTATAACCCCCCCCCCCCCCCAATCACCCGTTTCAAGTCCAGCCACGATGTCACCCCCCCACCACCCCCCCCACCCCACATAGCCAATGCAGTGCCCCCAGCCCCCTCCCCCCCTGACCCACACTCATCCAGCACTGTCACAGTAGCACACTGACTTCAGGCGATGGCCTCTATATCTCTCTGCACCACAGCAGCTCAGGATGACAACACACACAGTGGCAACTAATCCCAGAACAAAGTCCTGCAAGAAAAACACCTGATTGAAATAATTTAAACTTTTTTAATAATATTTCTCAGAGAGTATTGGGATGAGTAACGACGCTGTGCAGACAGACAGCTCTTACTTTTTCTTCTTTTTTTTGCAACCTGGATAATAATTCCCCGTGCAGTGAGACAGCAACAGGACAGTGGTGTTTTTTCACGGTTAAGATTTTACACTTTCATCTTCACTGCTGTTTACATCAATAACTGGTGAACAGACTCATTTCTCTCTTCTTGTTTTTTTTTGCCTTCGGGGAAATGCATCTAAAAAAAAAGTCTACATTTCCTGCTCTGTTGATTTGAAGAGGATGTAAACAGCCTAAAATAAAACACAAAAGGGAAAATCTCAAAGCTCATTGTCTCTATTAAGATTCAACGTGCCGGAGCACAGAGTCAAACCACACTGTCCTAATATTTAGTGGCTGCACTGTACAATTATGCACTGACAAGCCTGCTTTCAAACACACACTCTCACACACACACACACACATGAACACACACACATGCCACCTGCTGAAGTGGAGATGGAGTAAGTCCTTTCTGGCTGAAGCCGAACAGTGGGGAACAATTAAACCAGAGACATGCTTTTGATCACTTGGTCATGTGAACATGACAGGTGACCATATGGCTGATAGAATATACTAGAGTGAACGACTATCAGGGCTTTAAACTTACTGGACACCGCAACTACAAATGGAAAAAGAAAATAACGTAGAGATCCTTTTTAATGACTTTTACTAAAAGCGTTCTTTACACTGCTGGATTTTTACATGTGCATCTGAGGTTATTTCTCATGCAGGGAAAATGTCCCATTTCGGCGACCTAATCTGTTTTCATTCCCGTCTTGTTTTGCCGAACTGCCACTCGTGTGAATTGTGGAAACCATCCCGACTAGTGTGTGCATCTGTGTGTAGACAGCAATCCCCCCCAAAAAAATCCTCACACTGATGCAGACTGAAAACGCAGCAGATCGTTAGACTTTTATGGCGGGATGGGCAGACAAGAGAGAAAGGAGACTGAGTAACAGTGTGCCACCGCAAACAATCGCTAACAGATGCAGGAGCTGTTGTTACCCGAGCGGCGAAGGGGGTGAGAGAATGGAAGGTGAGGTCACATACATATTTGTGGCAGGATGCAGCCGAATAGACCTACTGTGTAATGTGATGGGATTGGAGACCTTGGTAACGTGCATGCACATGCAAACAAGCACGCAACCCCCCCCCCCCCCCCCCCTTCAAACTCACACAGAGCTGGGAGAACAGTGTAAGGCCCAGAGGCAGTTTCCATCTAGTAGCAGCAGGGGGAGCAGCTCCACTATTGTTCTGACTGGATCCAGGCCCAGGGCTCTGGGCTTAGGGAGTGTGTGTGCCCAAATAAAAAGTGTTTGTGTTTGTGAAGGGGTGTGTGTGTGTGTGTGTACTGCTACGGATGTGCATGCATGTTCAAGGGGATGAGACGAGATGGGCACAGGAATGAAATAGCACCACACCACACAGATACCGGTTGATATAGTTTCCCCTTCCTGTCTCTCTCTGTCACCTGGACACTTGTGTAAAAGAAGCACAAGAGAAAAGTCAAAGTCAGAGGGTGCTTTTCTCAGAATGCAGTTTCCAGAACAGTAAAACATGTTATTGTTGAACACGGCAGACATTCTGAAAGTGGCCAAGAGAGGAACCGTAAATTGTCGGTAAATGAAGCAGGAAAAGACTTCTATCTTTTTTATCCTCACAACAAATCACCTGAAAAGGCCAAAACCAACAAAGATGGTTTTCTGAGACGCAGCATTGTCTGTGCAGCGACAGCTTTCCTGCCACAGAACTCCACCGTCATTTCAAATGGCTGGAAACACTTTATTTCTCCATTATGGTGCACTTGGCCAGTGCATTTCATTCTGAATGATTACATTTTTTATCCCAGGAGTAGCTCCTTGTAGGGCAGGTGCCAGCGAACATGCTCACAGATGCAATTACAGTATTGAGAGGAATAAACTACTTTGGCTTTCGTCAGTGTAGGGAAGGAATATGTCACCCAGTGCAAATGCATGTTTCTTTTCTGTGTGGATATAAATAGTCCTACGCAAGATTCATGCACGTGTGTGTGTCACATGCATATTTTTTTTATGCATTTGTAACAGTGTGTTTCTTAAGTAGGAAAGTTTATATAATTCCTAACAAAAGCATTATTATTCGGGAAAATAATAAATTCTATTCTATTCATTTCTATGCTTTAAGTAGACAAACCTGGCAGCCATTTTCAAACAGCCTGCTCAAAACAGGAATATTGTGCAAAAGAAAAAAAAGAGCACAGAATTTGGAGAGGGGCGCTTCTCACAAACTGGTGCAGCTTTATCCTGGATAGTTTGGTTCAGTGTAAACAAGCGTGTGTCTATATTAAAGTGATGAGTGTAAAAATTCCCATTATGCCGTAATGAATTTAGTAATCTAGTGAGTTACGTTCCTACAGATAGACACGTACCGTCATATAGATGTTTTGTTACTGAGTAACCTTTTAATGCTTTGAGCTTTATTGATACAAGTCTGTTCATTCAACTGGAGGCATAACAATCAAATTCATTTCAAAATCAAGTCAAATGACCTTAAAAGTCAATTTGTGTAGAGGCCGGCTGTGGTTTAGTAATTGGGATAAAACGATCTTTGAATACTTTTTGTATTGTTTTGTTACACAATATCAAACCTTTGAGACAGAATTCGTAAAAACAATGAAAAATGGGACATGTTTACAGATTGAACACAATGTTGCAACTAGACAACTTCGTCCATCGTGTGTGTGTGTGCGTGTGTCTTTGTTCTGTTAACAGACGACCTGTGAAAGATACTGTATCTACTGTGTTTGACTACGCTAATTCCTGTTTGCGTGTGTGTGTGTGTGTGTGGGTCTCTCGCATGGCCATCACCGGCCTGAGTGCTGGTGGTCAATGTCCCTCCTTCACAGTTGTGTGAGGACACTCGTGGCTAGTGGCTGTTAACAGCACAAGTGTTAAAGTATCCAAATGTGGACAATTGAAGAGCCGCTTGGCCAGAAAAGACGGACGACTGCTGTTGGTGCAGTAAAGAGGGAGCTTTATTTAACAGCTCACACTTTCTTTTCTTATGCAATGTCTCGGGCTGAATGTGGAGTTTAACAGGCCACTTCACCTCAAGAGCTGCTGAACTGAAGACACACACACTATAAACACACACTCATACATATGTGCACACAAACACATTTTTTCCCTTTATTTGAAAAGGATTATTAAGGTTTTTTTACTCAAACATAGTTCGAACATGTCCTTACTTTACTAAATTGATTCCCCTTTCACTCTCCATTCACTTGTTGAAGGAGAAAAGTTTGATCAAGCCGTTTGAGTGAAGAATAGATGGCAGATGACATCACGTGGAGTCGGACCGAAACACATACGGTCCCATCAATCTCCTCTTTCTTTTTCCTTTTTTTTCCAACCATCGCCTTCTCCTCCCTGCTGAACAACAGACCTGAGTCATTTGCCATTGGCCCGGTGCATGTGTGTTTGCGTGCGTGTCTCGTTACCTCCGACAGGACCCGTTCACCTTGTCCACCACGGCAGAGCCAAGCCAGGCTGACCTTGGCTTTTTCCCATCAACGATTCATTCTGTCGCTCTGTCTATCTTCTCCTCAAAGCCTTCATCTCTCAACATTGTCTCCCACGGCTCGGGGTCGTGCGCGCTCGTGTGAGTGTGTGTGTGTGCGTGAGGGAGTGTGTGTAGTCTCCCATGGTTAGGGGGAGTGTGCATGTGTCAGGTCCAGTGAAGGTGACACCTTATGCCTCGTGCCGAGATAATGAAGGCTTTAACTTTACAACTCAAGCATATCAGATTGCAGCGCCACAGTCCCTCAGACACGCGCCCACAACATGAGTGATCTGAATGGGTCGCCACCCTCCATTTCATGTGCACTGAGCGGTGTGCACTGTAAAATCTGCCAAAAGGCCTCATCATCATAACCATCGCTTGTTTCGACTTCGGGACCGGGTGTAGTGAGACATGTCGCGGTGCACACGCTTGCACGGGGACACACACACCCAGCGAGGAGGGCAGACGAGGCTCTGCATACTGTTTACCAACTGTTACGGCAGCCGGAGGCAGAGGGTGGGGGGGGGGGGGGGGGGGGGGGGGGGCACTGTGTGTGCATAACCTCAGAACATGTGAGAGTGAAGATGTCAAAAATCATTCAGCTACCTCACAACTGGGCTAATGTGGTGAGGGGAGAAAAAAAAAACATCCCTCCTAAATTCCCTCACTGCCTCTCTCTTCTATGCTTTCTCCTCAACTCACCTTTCCTCCCCCTTTCATTCAGGAAGGGTTCTTTCCATAATAAAAGGAACCTGTGGAACTAATCCTTGCAAATCTCCTGTGCTTTCTGTCCTATACCTCCAGGCAACGCAGCACACTGAAATCCTCCATTTGCATGCCTAAACTGCACTAACTGTGAATAAACCCTTTTAGCTGCTAATGTAATAACATCTCCATTTCAGGGAAGGAGCAGGGGGTTAGCCAGCCCTCAGAGATTCAAGCAAACGCACCCCTCTCCCCTCCTCTCACCTACCCTCTCTCTTTTCCCCCTTCTCATCCTCCGCAGCACAATGGGCCCGGCATACAGATGCATCCAGCAAGCCCGCCTTATCAGCCACATCTAGTTAGGGTCAGCTTTGGAAATGGAAGTGGAGTCCGGATTACAAGCAGATAAGCAAGAACACACACACACACACAGTCGCAGAAGCAGCCCACCAGCCTCACTTGGCTGGATTGTGAGGATTAGAAGCGACGCTGAACAGGGTTTTTAATTTTCATGTGTCTCTTTCTTCTGAATAACAGCCGCCGGAAGATAAGAGAACAAGCGATAGCTCCACTAATTATGTCTGAATCATAATTAATCTAAAAGTGAGGTCTCGGCTCTTGTGATCTTCACAAGTCAGTAACTGTGTCCTTGTGTCAAAATTAAACACTCAATTTTGGGGATAGAGAAAATCCACTTGTAGTGTTTGATGCCATTTTGAAGAATCAGATCGGCCACTGCCACTCTGCATTTCTTTGAGACAATCCCCCACAGATCCAAGTCCCTGTGTTTCATCTCCAAGTTAGGAACATTAGCACTGATGGGCGGGACAGAGGCCACAAGACGGGCCCACTTCCCCACACGCTCCCAGTTACGTAGCATTATTTTTCCACAGTCATATCAAGATGAGGGTCAGAATACGTAACAAGCCCAGCGTTCCTCTGCCTCAGAGCAGGCAGCGAGAGATGCCAAGATATCACTCTAATTGTCCAATTACACGGAATATAGTTGTTCCAGCCCGCCCTGAACTAGGCACTCCTCCTCAAATTCTGTTTTTCTTTCGGCTGTTGCAGTGATTCCTCCTTTTTTTTTCTCCTTCTCCCCGCGAATTAGGGCTTGAACGGGAAACACTGCTCACGTTTCCCCCTCGGAGAGCTGGCGTTTACTACCTCACAGAGTTCACATGAATAATATTAACTTCAAAGAGAATTTCTTGGAAGCCATCTGATCAAGCTGTATCACACATCGCCGTGACATGCCTATAACGCATCCCTCCTCTCTCTATCTCGCTCTCCCCCCTCTCTCTCTCTTTCCTCTCATCCCTTTCTCCCACTCACACGCGCACACTGTACACACTGACACGCCTAACTTACATTGGTATTCTCCTTGTGTAAGCGGGAAGATCCAGTTACTTCAAAAGGACCCGTTCCCATTACTACCACTACTACTACTACTTACTATACAGCACTGATAAGACTACGGAGGCTGAATGCTGCCGCCGTGCACTCTGACTCAAATACACAAAGCAATATAACCTATATGTTGAAACATCTATCACACAAATTGTTTGTAGCAAATGTATTCGGCTGACCCATTTTCTCTCCATTCATCCAGCTGAGCATTTTTACCTTTCTCATTCAAATCACCACAGCAGCCATTCTCCATCCACCTGTTTCTAAATATTGCAGCGCAACAATTACGTGCACGGCCCTACATATGCATACGTACTGTACACAAATCCACACCAGGCTGAAACGCACATTGCCGGTGCATACGAGTGGAGTGATGGTGGAGAAAAATGATTATTCTTGATGTTTGATGACTAAATAAATAAACAGGCGCTACATGCAGAAGCGGGATGAGAAGGCACGATGGGGGGAAAACAGCTTGCAGCTCTGCCACTCATCCCAACCGATCCACCAACCAACCAAATGCCAGGCGAGCCCCCCCGAAAAAAGCACACATGAAAAAGATGAACTTATTGAGGTCTCTATTTCCATGGCAACACAGAATAGTTTTGATGATGTTCCTTCCCAGTCGGCAGGCAGGGCTTGGCCGAATCACGGCACAGATTGGTGCTCCGTGGCTTGTTACTAAGGGCGGGTTTAAAAAACGTGCAGAGAGAGAGGGAGAGGGAGAGAGATCTGTGAGAGAGAGAGAGAGAGAGAGAGAGAGAGAGAGAGAGAGAGAGAGAGAGAGAGAGAGAGAGAGAGAGAGAGAGAGAGAGAGAGAGAGGGAGGCGCAGATGGTTGGAAGAATTGCCACTTTGAAGAAAACCCCAACCCACACTCACAACTGGGTTCTGCAATATTGATTTGAATGGATGGAAGGGAAGAAAACCTAGTGGCCTATGAATAAGTAAGTAATGGATAATATGGGCTAAATCAAAAGGCATTCAAACTGAATAGGATATGTGTTCTCAATGATGCAGAGGTCCAGTGCGTCTCTCTCTCTACATGAGGGCACAGCAAACGATGGTTCTGAACAGGGCTGTCAAGCCTCCTCATGTCATGTCGCTAATATCCCGCAATAAAAAAAAGCAGAGAATAGAGACAGAAGAGAAAAAGAGTAAAGATCAGTAATCTCCGCCGAATGAACTAAAATCTCTTTAAACAAACCACTAACCAATGCGGGTATCACAGAGCTCGTATCATTACTACCAGTTATTAGATCGCTGTAACGACTGCTGGCTATTTTGTCGGGCTTTTAAAAATCTTAATTACAAATTTCTTCCAAGCACTTGAGAGGCCCCGGTTCTTTTTTGGATAAACAACACACAATCATTGGGGGTTTTAATCTACCCAGCAGGAGGACTTGTGCTAAATACCGTCTATTTGAGAGAAACTTCTACATCTCTCCCACTCTCCTCCTCTCTTTGTAATAGTCTCGCTCCTCTCCTCCTTTCCCTGGGAGGAGAGCGGCCATATATATGAGCTGCAGGAAGTGGCACGAGAGACGCAGGGCCCCGCCAGGCCGCGGCGGGCTGGGACTCGTGTACAACATGACGACACTGCTGTTTAGACAGAGGCTGCCGAAGACGCCGGGGTTGATAGCACGGCATCGTTTACACGAGCACGCCGTCCCTCTGTTATCTCCCCTTCCCTCACCTTTTTTTTCCGATGCCCCCCCCCCTCCCCCTCCTCCTCCCTCTTTTCACTTCGACCCCTACAACCCCGAATCCCCCTAGCACGCGGCGACATGGCAGACGGGCCGCCACGCAGACAGGTGACCGTAAACAATTAATCAACATGGTGACACCTCTACATCTGCCCGGGCCCCAACATGGGGAGGGGAGCTGTCAGCTAGCAAAACAAAGCAGCCCCTCAACACACATATTAGCCTAACACACACACACAAACACACACACACACACACACACACACACACTCACACACGCACACAAAATCGTGTTGGTGAGTGGCTCAGTAGCTCATATAAAATGTCACTTGCAAAACGTAGAGCCTTGTAGATATAAAATATTTACCTAACACCCTGGGAACGCTGTGATATTACATGGAGCTTTTAACAACTGATTTCTGCCATCACCACTGTTCCATGACAATGTCCTGAAAGACGGGGAGCTGGAAAAATGTCTGCGTTTTCAGATCATCGTTTTCTACACCCTTTTTCATCTAAAACCAAACACCAGTTATTATCTTTTACTGCTGTTTGAAATGGTGAATTTCTATGATAGTCCATTAAAAGGTCTGCTCACCTATGTTACACTCTTTGTCTACACATGATAATAAAGGGGAATGAAACTTGATTCAAGGTGTTTAATCTATTTAAACCAAATATGAATAAAATCTAAATTCCCTTCCAAAATATGGTTTACCCTTGTAATCTACAAAGGAAATACGTATATGGTAGAAATTTATTTGGTTTAAATATCCCACACTGTCTCCTCAAAATGTAAGAAAAATAAAGAAATTCAAATAAACGCATGGACTCAGCATTTAGAGTTTTATCCAGGGGATCATTATTAGAAAGTTTGCATTTCTGCAGCAAGGATGCACTTGACTGATCTGCGACAATAAACCACCATTATTTTGTTCACTTCTGTTTTTCCATCTTCTCTACAAATCAGCCTCCGTAATGTTCAGGTGGCACGTCCCAAAATGCTTTCATTTTTAACTGATCCAACATGTGGATGTGCTCTCGCTCTGAGGATGTTTTTCCTGACACATCACCATTGTCTTAATCCAGCCACCCTCCCCCCCATGCCCTGAAATCACCCTGCAGGCCGTAGAGCAGAGAGCTGAGTGGCATATTCATATGAATGAGTTGAGCAAACAGGTGATGAATGTCAGAGCCGCTGGTGGCCTATTGTCACCAGGGACAAGGACAATACAAGAGGGGAGATGGAGAGGTCAGCGCTGGGATGTCTGCTGCTAAAGTTTAAGCCATATGACTTGTGCCATCCATCAGCATTAGCACAATAAAATAGGGCAGCAGCTGCCCAGGCTGTGATGAATTTGCTTATGTGCACATGTGTAAGACTTCTCCTCACAGTGACTTTACACACATCCGCATGTTTCCTGTCATGGCATTTAACGAGACTCTTAAAAAGCACTTTGATGTTGTTTCTGACTCATATTTTGCCGGCAGTATAATTTGAGTCGGATCTTGTTGACACTAAGATGCAGAAGGGTAGAGTGTGCCTGTGCACAAACACTCCTGGGGATTCTAATAACAATGCTGGGGTCCCGGGGAGCCACAGAGCTGCTAGAGCTGTCAGGCCTTTTGTTTCAGGGGACCACTCATTACATTACAATCCCAAAGATAAGGATTCCTTCAGGGGGTACAGGAGGCCACGGAGGAAGAGGAATTGTTCCTCACTCCATGGGCACCTTTCTGCCTTTGCAAACCCACAACGCCGTGCTCCGAGGAGAGCGGAGTGTAGGCAAATGGCACGGCTCACCTGGTGAGGGGAGGAAGGGAGGAGAAAAGAAAAGGAGGAGATTGAGGAGGAGAGGCGAAAGGGCAAAAAAAGAAGTAGGGTTTAGATTAACCTGCCATTTCCATGAAGGTAATCATTAAGCTGCCAGTGGGAAGCGAGTGGGATGAGAGCCAAAACAAAAACCCAAAGCTCCCATTTGATTTGGTTTGCTCTCGAGAGAAGGCCCATCGGTTGGAGGGGGAGGCGAAATGTACAGTGGGGGAGATGTTTATGATTGTTTGGGGGGGGGGGGGGGGGTTGTTTGGTGCACAAGTTTGACTGCATCTCACACATCAAATTGGAGTAAAGTGTAACATGTGAATGTTGTGACAAACGAGACACACATGAAAGACAGCGGAAGCAGGTGAGAATTGGGAAGCGTGAGGAAAGCTTCCCTGGGGAGTGTGTGCGTGTGTGTGTGTAAATATACTGTGTCTGCTGTGCCTGTGTGCGGAATATTTACGGATAATATAAAGTAATAATTAAATAAAAATTAAAGCACTGCTCATGTGATCGTTTTTTAATATAATACCTCTGATATAACCCCTGTAACGCTTTCAGGCTACATACTCTCACATTTCCCATGGAGACAAGGAGTGAAAGGTTATCAGAATGTGAAGAGCTAATCACCTGACCACACTCTGCTATTATCAACCAGGACTCAAAAAGATACACATCTATTCTGCTTATTCGCTTTGCCAGATACAATTTGATAGGAACATCATTTCTGCTTTTCGGTGTATGTTCAGCAGCACTTCCTTTTCCACTGAAGTGAGTGTTACAGCTTTGCACAGAGCTCATATCATAAAGAGGTAGATGAGATCATCTAAAGAGATGGACTTAGATAACAGAGGCCGGGATTAAGCGGCTTCAGGCTACGTACTCATAGGTTTTCATTCTGAAATGGGGTGTTTAAGCTCTGTATCAGTAACAATCCACGTCCATACTAACGCACCAGAAAAGGTGCTTTACACGACCAGTCGCATAAACCGGGCACACTGGTGTCAACAGGAAACATATTGTGGACTCTGCAGTTGGTTGCTTACTTACAGAAAAATGCCTCAAATGGGAAACAACAATGGTGAAAAGTATCAGCAGGAATTTATTTTCTTGAACCAATGACAAAGTGGAATTTTACATTTCAATAACGTTTTGCATCCACCGCTGGTAGTGGGGAGTAGTGTGGACGGCAGACGTGAACATTGCACAAGTGAGACACTGCTGTACTGCAATTAAAAATACTTTCTTTATACCATGTTTGCCTTTCTTCAAGGTGGAATAAAGACGCAACAATCAGTTGTGTAAAAGGGGCTGACCAAAGCATCGGTTTGGAATAATAAAGGAGTTCTGATTTGGTTAAAAGTGAATGAAGTAAAAATTTGTTTTCTTTCTGTTTGTTGTTTTTTAATTTTTACGTCTGTCGCATGTAAGAAGCTTCATCATCCAATTCTCCTGACTTTCTACAGACATTGTACTCGGAGTCCGAGAAGAGAGACTCTCCGAGAAACTGCGAAAGGCTCTCACTTAGACTTTTTTGAGTTCACACAAGCAACTATTTCGGAGAAAACACTGTTTCTGCAGGGTTATGAGTCTTTGTTGTTCCCCCACATAGCACCATGCAGTTAACATGTTATATATCTGCTTCGTGGCACTTTGGAGTAATCCTGGGCTCAGATGTAAAAATTAAGCAGAAGTTTGCCCTTGAACTTCCACGTTTCTTCACTTTCAACCTCCGAGTCATATTTTAAATGGAATCATTTCAGAGTGAATTCAGAGCTGGTCCAGCGAAATGTGTTTGTTTATTTGAACTAAGTCAAAGCGCAAGGAAATGTGGTGAACCGACAACAGACCTGTGTTTTAAACACCGTCGTCATTAAGGTCTCAAAGACCAGACTATAATCAAAGAGGGTGAAGAAACCAGCTTAGTGATCCCACTCGCTCAGACAGACCGACAAAACACTTTCATCCCCTCGCTGCCTCTGTCTCTCTTCGCTCTTTTAATGTTCCATAAATGCTACCAATACCGTGTTTTAAGCAAAGATTAAAAGATGACAGTGGATTTATAGAAATCTTTGATACTTTGCATCTGTGTATAGGGTTCAGTGTGTGAGCTCTCTCTTGGCTGGAATAAAACAGAATACAAATGTGCTGAATGTTGAAAGTTTTTCTTTTCTTTCACTGTTTTCATTATACTGTAATTCATAACGACCCCTTGAAAAATAGTTTTACGACTTGTATTACTTCCGTATCCACTCTCCCTAGAACGTTGATCCACCGAGGCACTGGATGGGAAATATTCTGACTCTAGATGCAAACATACAAAGGTTAAATTTTGCATCTGGTCATTTTGAATTTCCGAATGTCCCTACTTGGGGACAAGGCCTGGGGAAAGGTGTGTGTGGGGGGGGGGGGGGGGGGGGGGGGGGGGACTGTAGATAATGTCTCAAGCCTTATTCAGACCCAAGAATATACAAAGATCGACGACGTACTCTTTCCCCTGTTGTACAAATATGAAGCCAAACATTCCCAGATAAAGGTGTCTTCATCTTGCGCCTTAGTATTGGGAGAAAGAGTGTGTGAGGCAGTTGTCCTGGTGTGGAGCCAGGATTTCAACCTCTTGTAATACCGTCATACAACTAGATTTTAACTTACCAATTTTTTTTAAAATATATATATCAATTTGACAACAGAAAATACCTAACATGACATTTTACTTTGGTCCATGACCTTTCTGCCAACATTGAGGAGGCAGACTTGATGAGATATAACGGAGGAAGGTACCAGGGGGCGATCCAGAGCATCTGGCTTCACTTTCAAGGAGCTGTCATGTTGTTCATCTTTGTATAAATTCAATGGGACGTACCTGATATCACCATCCGTGATCAGTCCACAGGTGGACAGCAATTATGATTGGATCTCACTTTTAACGGTTCAGAGGAATAAATGTACTTTCCTGTGTCAATTCTGCAGAAATTGAAAGAGGGACAAAGGAGGCCGGGTCTAATCAGATCACCCAAGATGTTTTAAGGACTCGTACCATATGTCCATGGGTTTTTCAAAAAATGTCAGTTGTTGTGGTCAAACCAGTTCAGGCAACTTGAGAACCAACTGAATGAGTGAGTATGAATGAGTATGTTCCTGTCGGATAGTCTCAGATTTAGCCTAAGAAAACATTTGCCTTCACATTGCTAAGAGAATGTGGCCATTTGCATCCTAAGCCCCCTCTGAATGGGTGATAATACCTCATGCATCTCAAGTGCATTCACACCTGTACTTAAAGCTGTGTACTTGGGACCAAATCACCCAGGACGCATGTTAATACCCTGCATGAAAAGGAACCACGATTCGCTGGCAGCAGTGCCGGCCAGCCCCGATTCTCTCTCCATGTTTGCTCCTCTTGTGTTATCATTTAAATTGTCTAATTATCCATGGAGAAATAATTGCTCCTCCTCCGTGCACAGTGACCGCGAGTCTTGTGCACCCGCGTGAGCAGGGCACACGCGTGAATCCATGTTTGTGTGCAAATCGAAGTTTTCACCCTGACAATCACAGCTTTAATTAAATTAAAGCAAAGGTGTTAAAGCTGTTGATTGTCAGTCTGAACCGGCGACGGGCCCATAATACGATGCATATCAATGCAGTCATGAGTGACTGCAGGCCCCCAGGTGTCAGCCAAATGAGTGTGAATATTCAGCTTTTTCCCCTCCACTTAACTCTCATTTCACTCTGATGACATTTTATTAGCCCTCCCTTGGCAGTGCTGGCAGGTAAGCTGTATCCAAAGAAAACAGATTATTTGCACGGTTCATTGTATCAAACACATTAAAAAAAAAACGTGGACACAAAACAAAAACCGTTTGTGCTGGTTTGCTTTTTTAGGTTTTTCACTCCCTACATACAAAGAAAATACACAGATCCAAGTGTGATTGGTCTATAAAACATCCTTTTTATCATTGATAGCAGCGATGTTTTTTTTGTGTTGCTTTTCGGCCTAAATGAGGACACTTTCCTCCCTCCGTCCCTCATGCAGCCGGCCGGGCTCGGCGCACGCTCTTCGTGTTAGGCCAGATCGGAACTCGCTTATGGCCGCTCCCTTCCTCGGGCCGACCTATTCTTTCCTCTGAGCTGCATATATCGATTCAAACGAAAACAAGTTGCCAATCCAAATAAACACCATGTCAAGGAGTCATCCAAGCAGACAGAAATATCTGCCCAGCATGATACCATAGGGCAGAACACCGCAGGGACACTGGTGCTCCTGACCTCACAGGGGGTCTGCAGGGGCTGGAGAGGTGCGTGTGTGTGTGTGTGTGTGGACGTATGCGTACGCTCACATGTGCATGGGTGCACATATGAGCATCATGTGTGGGCTTGTGACTCTATTCGAGACATTTATCTGGTCAATAAGTGCTATCACTGTTATTGCAGCCTCGGCACTGTACTATAAGCAATTGTGAAAAGGCTCTAATATAGATTCACTCCGGTAGAACGGCCACTTATCAACTTCTCCCTGTAGCATAATATGAGGAGACTGATGGTCGATGGTCATGACTGCAGAGTGCTACAGGCATCTCTATTTGTGTAGTTATTTGTGTTTTTATCCGGGTTTGTATGTTTAGTTGTTAGCAGGTTTGCCCACAGCATTACTACTAAAACCTACTATTTCCACCACGCAGATGCAGATTACGGTATTTTCCCCTTGTGTCTTCAACAATACTCTACAAACAAATAAATGATTAAGGTTGTCTTCCTTTTGTCTTTTATATTTCTAGAACTAGTTGATCATAAGTAGGATTGTCAGGCCTTGGTGAAGGTAAATGCATGCCACTGAGTACCATTCTAATTTCTTAAATGAAACATGAATCAGGGGTGTTCTGAGACCATGGACGTCCTCCGAGAGATAAAGCTTGACTAGGATGCAAACTCACTTAAATGTTCTTGCTTAGTTTCTACGATATGATTATATGATTTAATCCTATAGACACTTTATCTTTACTATATTTTGTGAGTGGGTTAGTTAACTTTTCTTCATTATGCTAAAAGACCAGGAAGGACAGACGCCTATATGTTTCCTACTAGGCTCATATGAAGTCATGACCTTTGGAGACAGTGTGTAACAAGATAATCCAAACCCAAAGGTCTACTTAGCTTTTTCACAGGTTTGACTTTACATCATTCTGCTACATGAGATTACAGTTATTATTGGTCAGGGCAGACTGTTAGGGAAGATTCTAGCATCCATTGTTAACAAGTAGTTTCAGAGAACAGGATGTATGAACCCCCTTTGGTGCGGCATAAAATACAATTCTGAATGTCTATGCAGGCCTTAAAGTGGACCCTCCTCCAGGGCAACAATTTGACGCCAACAGCAGTCACTTCCTGTGCTTCCCATTTGAGTAATGATGATTTGGGGGTTAGGACACAGGGAAGCTCCCTAAAGGAACGTTAGGAACCTGTGACCTCTACTTGTGTCCCAACGTGGTCCCTCAGGGCCCCATGGAGCAGGAGGCCCACAATAATCGGTTGGACCCCACTGAGCGGGAGCATAGCCACAGCACACCAGGGTCAGAAAGAAGGACAGGCAGAGCCAGCGGTCCACAGGGCAAAGGGGAATGTGCGGGGGGTGAGTGCCAAGGCTCTCGTGGTGTTTTTAAGGTCATGCTAATTGCCGGAGATGTACAGCATGCCTTCGGTTAGCCCCGGCTCAGCCGCGGAGGAGGAGGTGAAGGATGGGGGTTGAGAAGGTGGTGATACAGGTGTGGACCTTTAATTAAATACCACCGCAAAGGTTAATGCGCAGAACCAGGAACTGCAGACGCCGTTAAGTGGAGGACATTTAAACATAGCCGAGAATAAGCCCCACACTGGGAACGTGTCTGTATGAGCGTGTGCAGGTGTACGAGTATGTATGAGTGAAGCCGGGGATGGAAGAGAAGGTGAAGACTTCAAAAATAAGATAATTCAATTCATTTCTCGTCGCAGGTGCAAGAAAGTGAGTTACAGGTATCGCCAGAGCGCTGCAAGCACGGAAATAGAACCAGGCTCATTCTGCGAGGAGCAACTAGTTGGAGAAGATATGAGGAGCAGTAAAATTAAAAAGCACCTAACTCCTCATCAGTGGTGCGTGTGAGCTCTGGCATCTGCAAGGGTGTCACAATATATATTGGAGGCTATATTAAGAGTCATCGTCACGCTATGAATACCCTTAAAGACTGTGTGTGTGTGTGTGTGTGTGTGTGTGTGTGTGTGTGTGTGTGTGTGTGTGTGTGTGTGTGTGTGTGTGTGTGTGTGTGTGTGTGTGTGTGTGAGTCTGTGTGACCCTTGATAATTAGTACCATCTGCCACAGTAGAACACCTCTGGAGAGACAGGTTATCATCACAGAGGCAAGACGGACAACTTGACGTGAGTGTCCCCGCCAGCAGCTCAACATAGATGGATTGAGAACTGGAATAAATGAGAGAGGAGGCAAGAGGGAGCCGACCACTAATTCACTTCATTATCTTCAATTATTTCCCTTTATTTATACAATTAAAATATGTCTCACATGTGTAGCAGAGACACACAGACATGCACATGCTGTAAGGGGTTCGCAGCTGTATGCGGAGCGCTCCGAAATTCAAATTACTCCAAAAAGGAAGATGTCTGACCCCTATTATAATTTTGGCTGCAAATCAGCTGCAGAATTAACCACACAAACATAGCCACACACATAACTCGTTCCTCAGAGTCATCCACAGGAAACTGCAGCCTGGAAAAGAAGAGCTTAGGGACCATCTCAGCAGAATAAAAGATATTCACAAATCCAACAAATACACACAGCACAAATCCACCAATTCAAAACGCGTCCTCCTCAGAGAGACCGGCCGCTCTTTTTGATCTCGCATCTCAAATTAGAAAAAAAAACACACAACTTGTTGTCTTGATGCAGCAGCTTGTGTGAAAAATTCCACGCACGTGAACAGAGCGGTGTGGGATCTCTATGCGGCGCGCCGGCCCCGCGGTGCATGATGGGCCGGGACGAGGCCGCGGACGGTGGCCAAACCAGTGGTTTTGGTTTCTCCGACTACCCAAACATGCTATTAGGCTTTCACTCAAAGCTCTAATTGGGTATTCATGTGGCGTTTTGTTTGTTGATCACCGTGTTACCGCTGCACGTCGTGGTTCAACACATCTCATTTTCATCCTCGACATGAAAGCGAGAGACAGTGGAATTTGTGCACTGTATTTCAGCCACAAACATAATCTCAGTTAACACAAGCCGGTCTCAGTTCTCCTTTGCTTTGAATTACCACCCGCAGTGGTTTTGTTGTCCCAAACCCCCCACCACCCCCCCTCCCCGACATCCCTCCCCATATTTTGTTCAATAATATATTCTGCCTTTAAAAATTCCCTCATAATATATACCTTTCTGCATGCAGAGGAGTGAGAGGGAGGATGGCTCACCAGTCTTTTGGAATGAGTGGGTGGCAGCGGTGGGCTTGGTGTGTGGTGACGTGGTCAGAGTTTGAGCAGGATTTTATAGACATTATGATCAACATGGGACGTCTAGAGTCGTCAATATTCAATCACTCCATTAAACCCGCACTGGACATAACTACATCCATCTGTGTTCAAAGAAAATGTCTCCGTTGCTTAAGAAAACCTTGGCCACTATTCTCCTAACAGGCGAGTGCACCCATGTCTCCCTGAAAACTAAAAGCCGATTCAGGGACCCCTCGTTAAAAATAGCGTATTTTTACTCTCACAATATCTGTGTTGACATTCCATATCCCATGTCGCACAACCCCTTCCCTTTTACTTCTGTAAGTCTATTGCTGCTTCTTCATCCCCACTGTTCCCTTTTTGCCACGGCCATGTTCTTCGGCTGTTTCCAGGGTTTTGAGTTCGGGGTATGTCTAAGCCGCTGTCCGGCTGAGAGCTGAATCTGGCCTCTTTCAGACTCACAGCTTGCGCTCGCCTCTATCCTCCTCCTCCTCCTCCTCCTCCTCCTCCTCCTCCTCCTCCTCCTCTTCCCGCCACCTCCTACTTCTCTTTAGCTACCATGTTGTGGCAGCCACAAGAGGCTTTTGGGAGTGGGCCAATCCCTGCGACCACTGCCGCCATTTTCCCAGCCGCAGAACACAATGTCCATCGAACAATATGTACGTTTCCAATAGTGACTTCCACTGCACTCGACAAATGGATTCTTCTGGTTTGGGGTTTTGATCATCAATTCTGCAGCTGTAGACGGTGGGGGAAAAAAAATGTTACTATTACAAATTTGTTACTATCCTCAGAATCGTTTTATATTACTTCCACCAAGAAGGTTGTGTTTCCACTGGAGTCCATTCGTTTGTCTGTTGGTTGGATTTTGCTAAATCTACTTAACAGATTCCTACAAAACTTGTGTGCAAGGATAGGAGATGGGCCGAAAAGGGAACATATTTATTTTAACATTGGAAGAGGATTTTTTATGTTTTCACAATTTCCCCCAAAATTATGCATGGATCTTGATGAAAAAACTCTAGTTAACAGCTGTCTATGAATGTGTGTATTTTGGTAGCAGATTTATACGTGGTTTCATGAGGTGTACCTGCTCTACTGTGTTTCTCATTTAGATCTCAATTAAAGTAACGTTGAACAGGAAGGAGCCCACAGTTATATTCTGTCCTGTATCTTATCATGAATAAATGACTACACAACCCATTTCACACTGACAGTTAAACAATATAAAATACAAAATGTTCTGTGTAATCTTCAAAGGACTTATTGTATCGACTTGTTCTCTGATCTCAGCTGATTCAGGTGATGGACTTTTTAAAAGAGGAGGACGCTCCTGCTCGGTTTTCTATTGATCCCTGCCAAAAAAATTACATCAACACTGTTGGCGATACACAGCGAAGTCACCCTCAGACACGCAGCTCTTTATGTTAATCTGATCACTATTTAGCAAGTATGAGATGAGTGCTGTCACATTAACATAACATCCTGTCGCTCAATGCCTGCGCCGGGGAAATGATGTTTCTATACAAATAAACTGCTAAGAGCCAATATGTTTTCTTGGGTAATGGAAGTGAAGTCACCAGGATGTGATTGGGGCTGATGGTGGCTGTACAAGGTCAACAAAAGTCATATCAGAGACGGGGTTTCACACCTAAATTCCCATTTGTGGTCCAAAAAACAACAACAGATTTAATGTAAATAAACACGTTGCCTCTGAAATCCCTGAGAAGTTTGCTCTTCATTAAATGAAGGTGTGAGTAGCTTCACTGTGAGAAGAGGGGGCATCCATCAATATAACCTACAACAGCCCTAAATGAAGTCCTCAACAGCGAATGAAGTTTTAAAACTCATCACTGATGCAGCTTGTAAAAGCAGGGACCAGGATTCTACCTCGCTATCATAACATTTTCAATTCCCTGCTGTTCGCTCTCACCGCTCCCCGCTTCCTCCCGTGCTCGAGGTGCCAAAACCTGTTCAAGCCCACGTCTCTCTCTCTCTCCGTAAACGTGCTGTCACGTCTGTAGAAAGCCTGAGGAACGGTAAGTCACCTATGCCTGAATGTCAGAAAGCCGGCGCGTTAAAAAGATGGGTGGTGCCAGCTGTGTTCATATGGGCCTACTACATGTCTGAGCAGGGCTACGCTGACATTGACGAGCGTCTCGGCAAGAACCTTGTGTCACCGCGGTTTTTGAGATCTGAACTTCTGAGCAGAAAATGAACAGCTCTTTAAGTGAAAAACAGAAGCTATCCTGAACTCATTTTCACTCACTTAGCCAGCTCGCTACACGTCGAGCTTTGCGGCGGCGGCTGCCTGTTTTGAAAGTCGCTGCTGTGACTTATTACCTGTTTGATTATCTTTATTTTTCTGTTATTGAATTTGCTGAAAGCACACACACACGTGTGAACTGAACTGAACAGCGGGAGCAGGCAGATGTGCAACACGGCGTTGGGAGGAGGAGGAGGAGGGATGTTCGATCTCACATATATCACAAAAGATGCTAGCACGACAAAAAAAAATATTGTCAACGATAAGTGTGAAAGCAATGTGTTTCACTACCTAGAAAGAACTAGGGGAGCCTTTTAATGGTTACACACTCATCTCTTTTCCACACTGATCTCAACTGCTGTTTCCTCCCAATTAACAGAGTTTTTATGGTGCAGAGGAGGCCTCTCGCCGTTTACTCCACACATGGATCGACTTAGTTCTCCAAGAAACTCGGCTGCCTTTCCACAGAGTCACACAAACACTCCACTGCAAGAATATCTGATGGGCCAGAGAGGGTCTGCTGGTCATCGTATAGCCCCTCCTGGCTGCTGTCATTGTTTATACATGCAGATTGGAGATGCAGCATTCAGCTGCTCTGTGCTGGCACCCTGGGCAGAATGGTATAATTAAGTGAATTGACTAAAAGGGATGCAATGAATATCCCAACACAGTGTCAGGTCAGGCCTGCTCACAAATTAAAGCCAGGGGCCAAAGAGGGTAAACATGAATTTATCTGAGATGGGGAAGCGGAGGAATGTATTCAGCTCTATGTTTCACTAATTATATTTATTCCTTGATGGTATGGAATAGTTTGATTGGATGGAGATCCATCGAAGAAAAACAAAAAGCGTGCCTTGGAAACCTTGTTCTCAAAATACACGTGTGTTATGCTTCATGATGTTTCTGACAGAAAATCTAAATTACAGGGTAATTTACACCTTAATGTTTGCATTCAGATGCAATTCAATAGGAGAAACGTGTACGAGCATTGTGTAATCTCTCGCTTTCTTCTCACACTCGGCAATCTGTGAATCAACATACATAAACACAACAATTATAATTTAGAAAACAAATAGCACTTACAGCCTCTCAGTTGCGCACACAAACACAAACACACGTATACCTGAGGAGCATGTGGTGGTGAAGCTGGAAGCTAATTAAATGACATACAACAGCACACAGGGGAGGCATATTCAGGGAATCCTATCACCAACTTCATCAGAACAGCAGAGGGAGAAAGTACACACGCTTTATACGCCCCTTGTTACCAACTAGTTTGTTTTTCCACCAAGTGCTGCAACGGTTAAAAAAGAGCTTCTTCTTCAAATCTATGTTTACTCTGAAGAATTGATTCTTCTTTGTATACGGCTATGACACACTAAGGAAGAAGAAAACATGGACAGGCAGGTTTGGGTAACATAAGTTATCTAATTAAATATCTATTTAAAATCACAGTTAAACACCCAATTGGTGTTGCGATATTTTAGTGGTATAAAGACCCACATTGCCATGACTAGAGTCCTGTTGCAAGTATAGATCAAATTTTAATTTCTAATAATTGAAGTAAAGTTAATATATATCTAGTTAATATTAACACGAAGACCTAATTATGAGAAATAAACTCCTCATGGAACTTTATTCACACTAAAGAAAGAAAAGAATGAAATATGATGGCTTTTGAATTGAGCATAAAAAGCCCAAAACTGTGGTGTTTGTACCAAAATTAAACGAAACCTCATATAAAGCATGAAAAACTGGTTTTAATGATCATGCATTCTTAATGTTTCTCAAATTAAACTCGGTGCAATCCACTATATCAAATCAAACGTGGTCAAATCAATACACCAGGGCTGGCATGAAAAATGTGATTAGCCTGTAGATGTAGAGCGCATGCTAACCACACACAACCTCACAGTCACTAACTGGATAGAATGGGCCAACGCTGCAGCACGTTGTGGAGTGGGACTGGTAATGACCCCCTTTGTGGACCTGAAGTGCCGCTCCATCTGTGGCTGCATGGAGACAATAGAGGAGCAACCCCAACCTGCTCTGAAAACCCTGCAAGAAAACACATTTGCATTGCGCTCTCGCTGATGCCTTTGTGTTGTGATGTAAATACTCTTTTGCCATGACATGAATTGAAATCCAACAACAGGCAAATTGTCCAATTCCAGTGCTCCAACACTTTAGCATTAAAAACAAGACATCTGCATTAGAAATGCCGTGGCATCCTCAAGAACCACTTGAAGCACTTGGAGGTTGCAGTCTATTGTCAGAGCCAATGCGATTCCCTATATTCAGCCTGGCCCTATAGTTCAGTGGGGAGGTGTTGAAATGTGACTTGATATATTGCGCATCTCCATCCTAGACTTGTGAGCCCCCATACTGTAAGTGTCCCATTAACAGTTCCTCCAGGAGATGGGTGCGATTGACTCTCAAAAGCTTTCCTTTGTGTTTCAATACATGGCACTATTGATAGCCTAGCCAGAGAGCGAGGCAATTAAAACAATCAGGCACTCGTATGAAATTAGGAAGTGGAAGAAACGGCGTGATAAAGGAAGCAAATGCAATATCGTCATCACAATCAAAACAAAAAAAAACACACAGAAACGCAATCAGACAGGATATGAAAAAGAATGGATCTGTTTTTGAGCATGCACGCTCGGGTCTGACCAGAAGGCTGTTGTTTATAACGTTAGACTGAGGAGGCTGGGAGCAAGTCTATTGTGCGTCAGGCGTGCCTCTTATTGGTGAACAGAGCCCCTGCATGTCAAGCAGAGGTGGGGCACTGTCCCTGGAGTCCACTATCACAGCAGGTTAACCTGGCACTGCTTTTCTAAGGACTGATTGCCAGGCCCCCCGCAGCTCGAGGTAAACCGACAATTTTCCATCAGCAGGGAATGTGGCTTTATTAGTAAAAGTAGGGAGGAGGAGGAGAGGGTGGTGTATTTTCCTTTTAGATAAGAAAATAGAATACAACTTATAAGAAGGCATCCAAAACTTGAACACAGATTTCCTGTTTTGAAGATATTACTTTACAAATAAGCTCCGGGAAATCTGTCCGAGTGTGAAACTGTAAAAGACGCGTCTGCATCTTAATTTAATGGGACGCCGCGTGGTTCTCACCATGCGCAGACTTTCTGACAGGACGGAAAAGATTTACCTGAATAAAAAAATAAAAGAAACTGCAGCCCTTCTATCAAATGAGACAGACGCTGCGAACAGCAAATCGATATCATCCCAGTGTGAATTCGAAAAGGCCAACTCCTCCAAAGAAATAATATCTCTAAACAAAACACGAGTAAATCTACAAACAAACGTAGACTAGCGGAAAGAAAAGCTGGAAAAAAAACACAAGTTGGAGGGCAAGCATGCGGTGCCGTATGGTTTTCAAGGTCTCCATTTGTTTTTCCGTGTTCCACTGTCAGGTGCAGGGAGAGGGGCGAGCGGCGGAGAGAACGGCGAGCCATAGAGGGTTAAAAGGCCATGGCTGGGATTATAGCACAAGTAAGGACCCCATACTGTGGCTTGACATGCCTACCAGCTTACAGTGCATTTTTCTCTGACAATGCAGGGTCACACACGGTCAGAAGGCATGAAATGTTTTCACACACATGTTGAAAGACAAGCGAACGCTCAATGTTAAAGAGCCCAAAGGTTATTTGATAACATTATGTGTTTTAATTAGAAATTCGTGTTATAAGGTCAAAATCGAATTTCAAGGCCGTTTTAGTCACTCTGAGCTTGTGGCGTTTGACCTGTGAGGTCACGCTCCGCCATTGGCTGGAAAGTTTATACCCTGGACGTGCACGACGCTCTGCGCTTTGATTCAGATAAATCTAAACTACAGTCGCCCACTATGTGCATGAATAATCATGAATCATGGAACCATTGGCTGTTCGGGGGCCTTTAAAATTTATTCTGAAAGAAAACCTATATGTACATAGCCCATTACTCTCCCTCCACCATTAATGAGAGGCCACTGTGCGTGAGGACATAGCGAGGGCCGGGTGGTAGTTACTGATCAGCATGGGAGCGAGCTAATCCAGCCGCTGATGAACTCATCTGTCTGTCCGTCCACTCCACCCCAAACATGTGCTAACACGCCATAATCGTCATAATTCTGCTCGTGCCCTGGGCTCTGCCACCTCAGCCGCCTGATTAGGGCCCGAGTCCCAACGGTATCAGTGCTAAAGCTTTGGTAATTCCACCCTTTGCTTCACACCAGCCTGTCTATTGCTTTTCCATTAAATATGTTATATCTTAGGCGGCGCGGGAGGCATGTGTTGAGGCACAAGGAGGGGAGTGGGGCCAGTATTGTTGGTGGAACTCTTTGTGACATCTACCGCGCTCCCCGATGCAGCGTTGGATTTTCTTTTATCAACAGCCAGCGAAGACACTTTCCAAACATTTAGCACTTGGGGGAATTTCTCATTCAATCTGAGTGCGTTGAAAACTGCAAACTGTTTACCCTCCTCCCGATCGTATGTGTTTGTTTCCCCCAGCCGTGAAAACGTCTGTCATGAATACCACTCTTTTCATGTGATTCCCCATCCTCCTGCTTCACCGTAAGCTGCTGTCAGCGGTGTGTCTGATTTATTTCTCAAGTGTTGGTGGGACAGAGGCTCCCGCATGGCACTCCTGGACCAGGAAGAGGGGGGGAGATCCAGAGGGGCAAGGCAAAGCCCCCCCCCCCCTCTCTACCACGACTCAGGAGACGCTAGGTGGGAAATAAACTTAGCCAACACTCCTGAAACGGGGCACCGCACACCCATCAACGCCTCCTTTGCAGGCGAGCGGAGGGAAGAAAGGGAGGGGGGGGGGGTGTCAGTCTGCAGGAGAGCTGCACGTGAGGTGGTTTTTGGAGTCATGTTTATATTCATGTTCCGCGAGACAAATATGGATTCCTCCCCCAAAAAAAACATACACAGAGCTGACATCGAGAAGAGTGAAAGCACGCTGACAAACGTGTGGTACCCTGACACTCCTTAGACGTCTTATCACGGTGTGCACACATGCAGACAGACACACACACACACACACACACACACCACTATCCATCTCTTGTTTTGACCTCCAGTCTCTGGCCTTTCTCAGCTTCTGAAGTCAATCACAACTTCCGCTGTTACTGGAGTTACTTGTTGACACTTACACAACAACTAAAAAAACAGGATTCCTGTGAAAATATCACTTGTTACTTTTCTGTCTTTTGAGAAAAGATGTGAGACTATGGCAACTTCTATCATCATGACCTTGATTTTCCCGAGGGCCCCTATTGACCTAGGTGGATTTGAAATGTGAATGGCAGGGATTAAAAGGGAGGCGGCTGCAGAAAAAGCTCAAGACTATTGATATATATATGAATCACAGCACTGGGCAGCTCAGCCAGTGACAGATTGATTCAATTCACTCAAAGAGAGAGAGAGGTAGCACAGGTTCTTCCTTCCTGCTGCTGTGCTCTGCTCCCAGGTGACCACTTGTACCATATATATAATATCTCCCTCTCAGGTTTTCCTGAGGTGCAATAATCATTTTCTATCTGTGCAATTTAAATATCATACGTTTTGTTCACATTTGAGATATTCCTATCTTTTATAGTTCCTTGTGTTTCTATTGTTTTTACTTACTATTGCCTTTACTGAGTGTTTATTCCACTGTTCCCTTTTTGCCGCCTTAACACGGTACATTTCCCCGTAGTGGGACTAATAAAAGACTATCTCAGGGATTCAATAAATTCCTTTCAAATGCTGTTGTTCATTTTACAGGGATACTAAGTTGGAGAGTGTTACACAGCGGTGAACACTGACACAATCCGTTACTGACAAATAAATCAATCCCGTCAATGAGGAATATAAACACCCCGAATGTAACAGGACCGGAGTGGACGGGGCATTGACATGTCAAGTGCTAAATGACTGCCTGTCAATACATTCACTGACCAGAAAGGTCTCTGACTGTCAAGGGACCGCGAGGTATAAGGGGAAGAGGAGACGAAGAAGAAAAAAAGAGAACACTGAAGGTGAAAGTCAATCAAATTAGCTCCTTCCGGCCCACTACACTCGAGAAGTGGAGGTAAGCAGGCCGAGGCTCTTCTGAGACAACTGACTATGTCTGTGGGGTGCAATCCCAGCGGCACCCCGCGGAGAGAGGCTGGCACTGGTAAGCCTCGAGGAAAACGCCCGACTCCTTCACGTTCACGATGAAATTAAACAATATTCACTGTATGTTTAAGAAAAAAATGAATCAATAGCCTGTATCGAAGCTGTGACCAAATGCTGTAAAAAAAAAAAAAAGAAAAGAAAAGAAAAGAAGTGAGCTGCTGATTTGCATGTGACAAAAGCAGCACCAGTGTGTTATTTGTTTGTCTCCTCCGGTGAATGAACCCTCTGGAGGGAAGCAGACAGTGGAAATGTTGTTAAGATCAGAGTGATAATGACTTACTGAATAAGAGTCGGCATCGCGGGGACCGCAACTGGTTTGATCCCTGTCCTCTTTCATTTCTGTCTCATTAGATAAACCTGTGGAAGTCAGACAGCCTTTTGCCACCGATGTGATTTAAGACATTAAACATTCAACACAGTCGTGTCACAACACATCACAAATTAAATCATCTCAAATAAAGGGGGGGGGGGGGGGAGATTTACAACCCAAAAAAACTCCTGTCGCTGTTGCCTTTAAATTAAGCTCATGTCAAGATTGAGATAAACAGAAAGATACCTGAAGAGAACAGAAAGCCCAGCAGACGACAGATGGGGGGCTTGTGTGTGTGTGTGTGAGGGTGTGTGTGTGTGTGTGTATGTGTGTGTTTGGGGGGGAGTAGCAGGGGGCATATTCAACTCATTCCTGTGTCATGTCGTATAAATCTGTTTGAGTACGAGTTGTGACTTTTGTTTTCTGATCACTCATGAATTGAATGTGAGTGACAGCAAGTTAGGGGGGGGGCATGAACACTGGGCTCACACCTTCCTTCACTGGCATGAAAGTTGTCGTTTTTTTTCTTCTTCTTAATGGTCCTTGAAAACTTTTCTGATGTGTCACAATGAATGTTCAGACAAAGAGGATCAACCTGATTTACAGAAGAAAAAAAATGAATCGCAGATTACATCCTCACATCTTTATACAGTTTTAGCGATGACCTTTTAGTTTGTTGTCACTGTCCAGAGAAATTAAATCAAACGCTGTTCAGCATGTGTAACTCGGATGACAAAAGAAATCAACATTTGCTCATTTAATGGACTATTTTCTTTTAAAATCAAGATATCTCTTGAATGATCATGTTAGGCGGGCTACCATGATCAATTTTTCACACAGCGCCGGCTGAGCCAAGCTGTGTCAAAACGAAGCATGTGCACACGTCTTTTCCTACTTTGCACATTTCTTCTTGCGCTGCACTCATCTTTTCTTACTTTAAACGTGTCTTTCTTACTTTGCACCATCTGATAATTGTCTTTTTTACTTTGCACTCATATTGTCTGGCTTTTAATTCATCTTTTCTTACTTTGCACTCATCTTTTCTTGCTTCAAAGATTTCTTTTTCAACTTTAAGAACATTTCTGCAAAAGATTGGAATAGTTTGTCCCATAGTGATATTTCAAATTATCCCTCAAGGGAGAAGTAATGGATTTGGAGCTTTGCAATTTAGTTTTCAGTGACCTTCACATTAAACTACATCAGTTTACTGAACAACATGTGGTTGAACTTGACTTTGGGCCTGAAATGCATCTTTTTTGTTCTCAGCCTCATCTGAGATGATCTTAATGAAGCAATTGTGAGCTTAAAATATGAAAAGCAAAATGACCAAGAGGTATGTTCCATTACTAGCCAGCATTCCCATAAAACAAGAAAACCCACACAACACCCACACCCACACACACACACACACCACCCGGTCACCTTTCCACACAGTGTCCCTCAGGGCAGCGCTCTGGTGTGTTTGAAGATCAAAGCGGCCGAGGTAAAACAGCATGTTTACAGGTGTTGGGAAATTGAAAATTCCTTGGCTGAGTGTGGTTTTGAATGGAAAAGGAAGTCTGCGATCGTGTGGTGTGTGTGTGTGTGTGTGTGTGTGTGTGTGTGTGAGGGGGAGCCATGACAGTCTGCTTTCCTACATGTATTCAAAATTGGACTCTCATCTCAACTTGTTCCAGTTTGCATGAACCACAGGTTTCCGAGCCATTTAAACTTATAAAACTACTGATTACAAAAGGCCCGTATCAGCAGTGTGCGCCTGGTTTGTGTTGTATTGTGTTTGCAGATAATTGGCCTTTGGTTGTACAGCCGCTCCCGTCTCCCGAGCCTTGGCGGCAGCAGAAAAGTTCCCTGAAAACACTTCACATTAGCAGCACATTATCCACTGTGGTGAATAAACAGATATGGCAAGGTGTTGTTGTGTGGGAGCCACATTGAGAACCTTGCAGCAAAGGCAACACCAGGGGAGGATGCCGAGTTTGGGAGGGATTAGTTGAATTCTAACAATTTTGGGAGAGCGAGGGGGGGGGAGGGGGGTGTGTGGAGGGGGGGGTGGGGGGGGAGACCACAACAATAAGCACGACCTCAGTCGAGCTCAAGTATGTCGTTTACTCTGCACCTCTCCACTTTGTGTTTCTCTGTGTGCAGGAGAGGAACAGTCATGCCAGGCTTTCTGCATGAAAGGGAGAGTGTTTAGCTTTTGAGGCTATTTGTGCTTCTGACTCTGTGGTGTTTGTGTCCAATGGGAGGTGCCTGCGCCAGCTTCCTTAAAGGAGTAGGGGGTTTTGTTTGTTTCTGCGCCGTGCCAGGAGAAGTGACAGCCATTCCGGCTCTTTCACAGAAACACATTCATCTGTGTGAGAAAAGGCGCCGCTGAACTGCAGATGAAAGGCCACGGGGGCTGCGTGGCACAGGAAGGCAGACTGTACATCGACTTCAGCACAAACACAACACACAGGCCATGTCACAGGGAGACAGAGCGAGGGAGGGAGGGGGAGAGAGAGAGAGAGAGAGAGAGAGAGAGAGAGAGAGAGAGAGAGAGAGAGAGAGAGAGAGAGAAAGAGAGAGAGAGAGAGAGAGGAGAGAGAGAAAGAAAGAAAGAAAGAAAGAAAGAAAGAAAGAAAGAAAGAAAGAAAGAAAGAAAGAAAGAAAGAAAGAAAGAAAGAAATAGTTGATATAAGAAGGGACTTGGTGTTCTAAGGATGTATTAATGCAGCACTCATTATATGCACACAGTGGTGTCCATAAGGAGAAGGAAGGGGAAGAGGAACACCAAGAAGGGCCTCATGTCATAAACTGCTTGCTCCTTCCATTCACATCATAGAGGCACATTAAACATTATTAAGACATAAAAGGTCAAAGTCACAAACTTAAATTCATATCAGAACATAACAATTTTCAGATGTGATGTTACATGAATAAATAAAGCGACATTATGCCTGAAACATTGTTTTTATTATCATTTGTTTGTTTTTACTTTTGGTCATGATAGTTGTATATTGTGTGTGCGTGTGTGTGCGTGTGTGTGTGTGTGTGTGTGTGTGTGTGTTGCGTGCGTGCGTGCGTGCGTGCGTGCGTGCGTGCGTGCGTGCGTGCGTATGTGTTTGACTATAATAACACACGGGCCGGCGGCCGGACGCGTTCATTTCATTAGAGCAGCTGAAATTCAATAAGAGGATCCAGCGTTTGTAAAAAATATCTTTCCAAACACGTCGGCTGATAAAACTCTTGTTGTTTCTGTGGACGAGGCCCATTGAGGAAGTTTCACGACGAGAAACGAATTTAGTGCTAAATACGAAATTACAATAAAGTGAGTGGTTCAGCCCTGACACATATTCACTCAAGGGAAATGTTGGAATTAATACGTTTGTATAAGGCACAAACAGGAAGTTTGTCAAATAGAAAGTCGAATTGAAATAATAAATACACATGAAACGTTCATGATTCACATTCAAGTCATTTAAATTAGAACAAATAAACACTTTGAGGTGAACAAGGCAAAAGTTGATATGGTACTTTCTTTGCTACAATGTATTACATTATTATTATTACTATAAAGTTAGTATTGTTACTAGTATTAGTAAAATAATAATAATACATAATTGTTGGAACACTCTTTGCTGATTTGGAAAGAATTTATTTTTGGCTTTTATAAACTTGTGTGTTTGTAAATAATTAATTGCAAATAGTCACAGCTCCTTGTTGGTATGAAGAACTATTTATCTGATAATTGATTTGTTTTCAATTAGAATAATGCTTTAGTTGTTTTGTCCAACACCAGACATTTATTAGATTTGTGTTCTAATGTTAGTTTTTTACTCCACAACTCTAATTTTTGATTATTGAAGCGCAATTCAAAGCCCAGTGTATATTTAATACAAGAAATATCTTATGTGTGCGTGATGACGGTTCATATCTTAGAGTTAATTCTATTTGAGTTGAGGAGGATGTGTCACCGCAGGAAAAGCTGAAATAGGTGTAGCTCTCTCAGCAGGTTTTATATAAGGTAATAAAAAAATATAAATTAAAACATAACAATATGTTCTCCTTTAAATAACACTTGGAAAAATAAAACATTGACGCAGCTATAATTGATTAATAATAAATGAAAAATAAACAATAAAGGATCCTCAGCAGCTGCTGCTCTCGTTTTATTCTTCCAACGCTCCCACCTTAAGAAGAAGGATGTTTTTACAATTGATTTCGAAATCACATCCTCATAGATTTTTATTTTCGTTACGAGCCAAATTAAACAGTGCACATTTAGTGTATATTCTGGGCGTGTGTGTGTGTGGCGGAGAGAGAGAGAGAGAAAGAAAGAGAGAGCTGAAGATAAATGCACCAGAAATGTCTGACAGGTCTGATGCGTGCGTGTTGCGGTTGCCCACCAACAAGTGCAGCCTGCAAGACGCGCACGCGCACACGCACACACACACTCTCTCGTGCGCCCGCTGTAGGGCATCGCTTGTGAAGGCACCAGAGCAGATTTCATTCCCTGGAGGCCCAGCAATCATCACCACCGCTGCCTGATTGTTTCACCCTCTCACTCCCAAACTCCAGCCATGAGCGCACAGAGAGGGATTTCAGCTCATTGCAGCGGAGCTTCATTTCAACAATGTTGTCCCAAATATCGACACGCTGCCCCTGTCAACTGGTGTTGATCATAAAAGTGGCCTGTGGCAGCCCCCACCCCACCCAACTCTCTCTCTCGCTCTCTTTTGCTCTCTCTCTCTCACACACACAGACTGATGTAGGTTTACTTTAAATAACGCTGTATCTGCTGACACCTCCAGAAAGTGATTAAATGAGTAAATATTTGTAATTCAGTCAGTCTGCGCGTGCTAAACTCCCCGAACACACTATGATTCTTGTTATAAGCTTATTTAGAAGTTGTTTTTAAACTGGAATCCATCAAGAATCGATGTATGAAATAAAACTCGTGCTTCCCAGTTGATTCAGTCACTGAGACAGAGTTAAATCCACCTGCTGAAAGGATGACAAAGATCTGGACATTCAAATGTAGACTGTGCCAAGTGAAGATTTAACTCCATAGTCTGAATAATATAGCCACAGTTCATTGTCTATAACGTGGTCTCTATGTCTTAAATCTAAGAGCAACCTCACATCGGCCTCCAATAGGTTTCCAAAATGAAAGATGTGGATACGCGCGGGTTTTACGCAGGATACGAATTACGCACTGAACTTATCACTGCACTTCGGAGATTTCCTCCTGAACTTTGACATGATCTCAAATATAAAACTTTGGAAAAAAAAAACACCAACACAAGGAGCTGCAGGCTGCAGAGCTCTGTGTCTTTACAGTGCAGTCAACAATGTACAAGGGGCCGTGAGAGGTAAGAAGAAGGAGGAGAAAAAGTGCTTCCTTCTCCGCGGATCAATATCAGCGCAGCAGGAGCCGAACAGGAACCGGCATCGACGCACTGTGTGGAGCTGACCTTTCCCACTCCCCACAGGTCATACCTTCCTCCGCCGGAGAGGTCACCGGGCCAGCTACTGAAGGGGCCATTAGGAGGCGATTTCCAGAGCTGAATAAGCTGCATGTATAAACCAACATTTTTCTCATCGACGTCTGAGGTGCATTCCCTTTTTATTTCCCCTCCTAAAACAGAGTTTTACGCGCTTTTGATTCGCTGATGATGTAAATATGCAAGGTGCACCACGGGGGATGTTAGCCTACCAACTTATGAACGTGGATTTTTAAGGAAGAAATAAATACATCATTTTTAAGTAAGATTCTAACTGGTTTTAATTGATCTCGTTTCTGGTTGTAATCGGCATCGTCTCCACCTTTTTTATTTACTACATAGTTCTGCGAGCCAAGTACTGTGAGCAGCTTGTATAACAGGAGGCAGCAGCTCCATAAGAACAGACTGAGTGAGTGCCACTTGCTGCTGCTGCTGCTGGGGAGACTGGGCCTGCCGCGATATCCACCATCACTAACAAGTCCCACTACGTGTTTGCTGCAGGTTTCTGAACATCCATAATGCACACAAGACTATTAACAGCAACCTATTCAAACACAGGCATGTTTGCAGTTAGCAGCCTAACAGAACGACAAAAAAACAGCTGGAAATATTATTTTTATATTTATTTAATGCATCTAGAGGTTATATTTTTCTTTTCGGTCAGCTCGGGCCATTGTGAACCTACGTTTGTGCTATACAAGTTCAGTGAAATTAACGTGTTCCATTATCTTCACTCACAGCCACGTCAAATTAACACATCTGAAGTGTCTGTGCTTAAAAAAAAACCCTCTAAATGGATAGCAGGGCCATGGGAACATATGGCCAGGAGGTTTCATCCATATAGGTCTAAGCCAAGTCAAGTTCAAGTTCACGGCTGTCTCAGCCCAGCACTCTGCAGTAAAGTGTCCAGACCGAGGGGGGAGGGGGTTTACATTTACAGGCTGTGTTTTCAAATAAACTCAGTAACTGACCTGGGAAACTATAAAGTGCGAAGCTCTGATTTGTGGAGGAGGGAGAAAAGGGTGTGTTTCCCTCTTCATGAACACCCTTGTATGCACCCAAGCCCCAAGTGTGAAAAATTTAGAGAAATTGCTTCAAGTTTGCTTTTTTCTTCTCATTTAAATTAAAACAAAAAATTAAATAAAATTCAAAAGCATGATTGTGACTATAGTTACAAATTAATTCCCTTTTGTAATTTATTTTAATACGCTTCTGACTGTGTTCACACCGTTCAAATGAATTCCCAA
The DNA here is from genome assembly GCF_947347685.1 of Pleuronectes platessa. Classification (NCBI taxonomy): domain Eukaryota; kingdom Metazoa; phylum Chordata; class Actinopteri; order Pleuronectiformes; family Pleuronectidae; genus Pleuronectes; species Pleuronectes platessa. Next base: position 7,387,696 of record NC_070639.1, read on the forward strand.
ATCTCTGGATATTTACAGCATCCCAGCAGCCACATTGTGCAGGGCCTAGGAGCAATGGAGGTAAAGCATCACAATGCTCTTAAACCTGACGAGAAGAATTAAAGCATAGAGATTTTTATCAAGATTTAACGCCTAAATTAGAACTGAGATGTTATTTTTTGCATCTTTAGAAATTAGATTAAAGCCTCAAAAAACCAAGAAACAACTCACTGAGAGCTGCAACGGGCCACACAAAGCATGAAAAATCAAAGCAAATATTTAGCACTTGCAACACCTTTTATTATATTTGTATGCAGTAAAATTCTTATCACAATAAGGAAGAAAACACCTCTTAAAACTTTCAACAAAAGCACATAACGAAACAACTGCCCATGTTTAGCTCATAATTGTACATATTTATAGTAAAGAAACATTCTTTATAAATACTGTTTCATCTGTAGCAAGTAAATACCATAATTTAATTACAAATGGATAAATATGGCAGCTGATATTTACAAAAGGAGGGATGTATAGTTACAGAAAACCGAACGGCACAACGTTTATTTTCCTCACAATCTTCCAAATAGTATTTCACAATTCAAACTTGCAAAGCACGAAACATCACAAGTTAAGCCCAGCAAACTAAAACATACATTCACAAGCATAATATTGTGGTCTGTTTGAGTTAAATGTTAACTTTGGCACTCTTTCCAGTTTATAGGTGTTAAGTATAGTACAATCAATTTGCCTTAAGATCACAATATTCAACATTATAGTACAATTTAATCGTAATATGTGCACTAAAAGTCCAGTTAGAGAAATAGCTACCATTGAAGGAACATCTATACACCAAAGACTGACAAACTATCACAACCAATGGGAAAAGTGGGCTTTTAGTAATTATTTACAATATGAAATACACCTCGAATATTATACATATTTTTCCTCTGTTGGATATCATCGTCTCCCCTGGCGGATCAGAAGTAACAAAATAAAAAATAAACAAATGTTTGTGTGCCTCTTGTGTGCACAGGTCCCCCAAAATCTCCTGCTGGAGGTTCCAGTGCTGTGAAAAGCGAGTGTGTGTGTGTGTCGCCTCATTTCGCCCTTAGTCCTAAACATACCATTCACTGAAATTGGAGGATAGGCCACTGTGACTGGTGGAGTTGTGGACGGCGGAGGCTGGGGACATGGTGGTGTTGCTCTGGGTCTCGGTGGTGGGAGACACAAGGCCTGGAGGCGTGGAGGATTCATACCCAGAGCTGGCTGCTGGTGATGAGTCTGATGGAGGTGGGGACGCTTCGTGGACCTGCGGAAAATTAAAAGAACACAAATGAGCATTTAAAATCTGACATATGCATGGGAAATTATGTTAAGTTAGATGTGAATTAATTATTCACACTCCACAAAAGTACCACTAACATTGGCACTAGGGTGTAAATAACAAATAAACACAGGGCCTATGTATTCGACACACATTTCCTGAGAGGGGTCTTTACCTTCATGTGTTTTCTGAGGGAGCTGGGGTGTGTGTAGGACTTGTCACACATCTTGCAGAGATAAGGCTTGTCCGACGTGTGAACGTGCATGTGTTTCTTTCGGTCGCTGCTGTTTGCAAACCTTCTGTCACAGCCCTCAAACTCACACTGGAACGGCTTCTCTCCTGAAAGGGGGTGGGGGGGGGGGGGGAGCAAAAAAGAAAAAGACAGTGAGATATATTGCAGAGAAATGCCTCGGGCAGAGTGTGTAACAGTAAGGATCTGTGCGCATCATTCAGTGCGTAAAAATAAAATCCGAAAGTTGTGAGTGTGGAGAAATATGAATGTGTTCCTTAAAAAATATACAGTTTCCAAACACCTTGTTCTTTAGTCACAATTGATTCGGCCTATGCAAAGTTTGAAGCGTATTTAGTGAATGGGTTGGGGGTAGCTTCTACGTCTTATTTAGCCTAAATAATGCGCATAGTGATTTGGAGGGGGTGGGAAAGAGGGGGATCAGGCCGTCCTCAGTAGGCCTACAGAAGGCGTACCATTTGCTGGGAGACAATAAAAATCTAATTAGCACCTGAGGAACTCTGTGGCACGGCACCACCATGTATTCCCCAAGAAAATAAGTCCAAATGTGAAGGGCTGGTAATGGCCCCCGTCTAGCACCTCTATCTAAAGGGACGCATCGCAAAACAAAAGGCAAATCCTCCAACATGAGGGGCACCAGGGCTCGGCTAAAAAATCGACAGTCACAACTCCTCCACAAATAACAAGAACAAATCGATCCTGAAATACGCGTACATATGTGCCAGTGTGACACAATGCGTGTGCGTAAAACTGGAGATGCGATTTGAGCTCTTTGATAAAACGCGTACTATCCTGAACACGCTACCATGAAGAAACTGATATGATTTACTACGAGCCCTGCAGCTCTACGATGCACGCTACGCGCTGGCACACTCCCCTTTGACCCATTTTAAACTTTACACCCAAACACCAAACCCTCCACACATCGAGATTATTTTATTTTGCTCCGTGCGTAAACGTTTCAATAAACAATATCCGCTAGAATGTGCCTGTGCGTAAACTGAAGAAAGAAATGGCACCACTTTAAATCAACGAGCTCTCCGGACGTGCCCCCAAATCGACTCCGTTTCTACTTTCTTACCATCTACTTAAACAGCCTGAAATAGCCGCTGATAATCAGATCTTAATGTGTGTGTTTGTCTTGGCAAGGCGAGTTTGTAGCCCTAATACCAACAGCACAATAATTACACACACACGCTTAAGTAACAGCAACAACAGAAGCCTTATCCATCCAAATAAAATCAGGAAAATATTCTAGTGCGTAATGATAATTACCTGTGTGTGTTCTCTTGTGGATCTTCAAGTTTTCCGAGCGTGCGAAGACCTTTCCACAGCCGGGGAAGGGGCATGGGAATGGCTTCTCCCCGGTGTGCACTCGAATGTGGTTAACCAGTTTGTATTTCGCCTTGAACGGTTTGCTCTCCCGGGGGCAATCCTCCCAGAAGCAGACGTGGTTCGTCTGCTCCGGTCCGCCGACATGCTCCACGGAGACGTGCGTGACCAACTCGTGCATGGTGCTAAAAGTTTTGTTGCAGCACTTCTTCGGGTTGCTGAGCTGCTCAGGGTCGATCCACTTGCAGATGAGCTCCTGCTTGATGCACTGCTGCCTCATGTAGCGGAAAAAGGCACCGGGGTGGTGGTGGGCTGCCATGTTCATCCCCATGTTCATATTCATGGAGCCGTACTGGTTGTGGAGCTGCGCGGCCGAGTACGGGTCGGTCCTCGGGCTGGAGACCTGGTGGTACTGCTCGGAGCGTCCGAAAACTTCTCCGGGTAGTCCGAGCCTCATCTGCCCGTTAAGGACATTCGGGGAGCCGTGGGAGCCATGCTGCTCGTGGATCCCGGGGAACAGAATGTGGCCTTGAGAGTCTGTGTGGGAGTGATGGAGGGATCCTGCCGTGGGGCCAAAAATAGTGTGTTGGCTGCTCGCCGGAGAGGATTCTCCGAAGCCACGGCTGCGAAAGAGAAAGTCCCTGGTGGAGTTGAAAGGGGAGCTTGCATACGATGTGACATGGGCGGCGTGAGCCCCCAGAGCCGCAGCGGGGTAGCCTGGCGCCTGGGTGGTGAAGGCAGAGCTCTGTCCCGGGGAGAGATCATGGTTCAGCTTAAACGCGCCCATGTGTGCCGAGTCTACGAAGCTATTTTGTGCCAAACTCAAGTCTCTCTCTTGCATCTCGCTGGCTGAGTGATGCCTGGCAAATGAGCCCACTCCCAGTCCGGGGAACTGGTGACCAGCATCCAGTAACATTATCTCAGAGAACGAATTGCTTCTTTTTTTTTAAATGTTAAAATCAGCTACAGCGAATAAGTTACAGAGAAGAACACAATCAAACGTGGATGCTGGTGCGCATCGATTCAACTTCCAACCTTGGAAACACCATATCAGGTGTGATTCAAATCGTCGCTCCGGTCATGAGGGAAGAAGAAAAATCTGCTTGTCTGTATGGAACACTGGATTTAAATCTGGTGAAGTTGTGAGTGAAAAAATCCAAATGAGACGAAGTGAAGAGTTTCCGTGTCCCCTCCTCTGGACTGCGACAGTTGGCTGCGTTAGAAAAAAACGCACTGGAAGAAATAAATAATTATCTTACTAGGTGTCCTTTGCGCACACAGAGCGAAAGTAGCTGGAGCATCTCAGTGAAAATCGCTGCTCCGATTGGGTATGTGTTTATTTCTCTGGCTTGCCTGCCTTTAACGCGGAGGGTCCCTGTTTCTCCGTGGACTGGCTCTACCTCCTCTTCCGCCCCCTTTAACTGGAGCCCGTTCATCCAGTCCTCGCTGTCTCATTGGCCGCCGCGCCTCTTCAATCCCAGGTGCCCGTCCAATAGCAGGTAGCGCCCAGGCGACTTAATAGCGCATCGCCATTTTCCACTAATAATTACCGCCTACTTTTGGAGAGAACATTTGGGGGGCATGGAGGCGAAAAAGGAACACGACTTGGCGGAGAGGAGCGAACGTGTTCTTGTTGTGTATGCTTCATAGGTATCATGTTGTTGTGTGATAAATATTTTAAAAAATGACATTACCAGGGGGCAAACATTACGATCGAGAGGAATATGCGGCGTGTTACAAAACGTGTTGTTTACGCAGAGTAAATAGTATAAATCTGTTTACATTTGCAAAAATCAATAAGGAAATGTCACCTTTACACTATACTCTGCTATAAAAAACTGAATATTTATACCATAACCATGATAACTGGACCATAAGGACACTACGCATGTCAATACAACTGCAGAAAATAGTTTGAATTATGCGCAGGCACCTTCACATAAAGCATCACACACTGTTTGGATATTAAATGATTTCATTAACCTAAAAGTCTTAATCATTGAAAAACTGAATGGAAACCGGAACTGTCTTAAAATATGAATGCAAAATGAAATCTCACTTTTACTATTTTGTTATTATTATGATTTTTAAATAAACTCTGTGTGCATGTTGCCTTAGCATCTGTTTTAAATATTAGTACAAATACCATTCATTTCATGGTTTAAAATATCTTAATAATCTACTAATAATTTAAAATGTGGGTTATTGCAGGATTCGAATCTCACTAAACTTAAACTAAACACAGCTGAAAAAAGCATGTGTGGCTCCAGATGGTGTTTTTTCTTTTTCTTTTTTCACTGGTTGTAAGAACCACAACTGGGCCTGTCGTGGTGCTCCACCAGTGGTTGCTGGTTCCTTTAATGGTTCCATATGTTGCTGGTTCTGCCTCCTCGGTGGTTCTCACATTCACCACACCAATTAAGTGACATGTCACGGTGGCGAGCTGCGCTTTAGATCCGAGTAAACCATTAGTGGTGGTGTGTTTTTCTGAACTCACGATGGTAAAGTTTTCAGCAATAAAAGTCACGTCTTTATAGCTGATAAGGAGTGAGGGTGTAACGGAGCTTCTGTATGAGAGTGGGCCCTCATAGAAAACAATGAATGCACAGCCACACTGTTAACTAACGTTTCCCTTGTGGGATTTACTTTTGGATCTAGTACAGACACACACACACATTAAAAAATAGAAGGAACAATTTACTGGCAACTTTCCACTGCGAGTACGCATGCACTCAATCTGCTATATCCAGGCGATAGACTGCAACACAGCTGCTGGTTCACAGCACTCGTCAAAGGAAGGAGGATATACTCACATTTTCACCAAAATCCCCCAAATCCCACAAGCTCTCCTGGTTCCAACACACAACCGTAACTCCCTGAGCTCTCCGGTGTTCTGTCAACCGCAGGAATAACGTTGAAGGCTTGAAGGACACGTTTAAAAAAAAAAAAAAACTTCTTTTTGGGGGAAAATGTGTCTCTTAGCTCAGAGTGGGACAGGCTGCGCGTTGTGTGCCATTCTTCCAAGTCTGTTTCGACCCGCACCACAGGAAACACAGGAGCTGATCCAAGTTCAAAGTCACGTCTGCCGACCCCTATAAGAACTTCTTTATTTCTCTGGAAGAACCACAGAACCTTCCCCGGGAAAGAAAAAAAAAGCGAGAGAGAATTAAAGAGAGGGAGAGGGGAGGGAGACAATCTATCGGGTATAGCGGCACATGGCTGAGGGTTCTCCCTTCTGTGTGGGGAAGAAAGGGGGTCTATTGAAAATCCCCCAAAGAGCAGTATTTCAACAGGTCTTAAGAGCAGCAACTCACAGACATGAAATATTAGCCAGGGCTTGATCCGGAGTTAGAGAAGAGTTTTTACGCAGCAAATTTCATCAATAAAATCAATAATGCTGATCACACCAGGAAGCGTTGCTTGTGTTCTAATTTTGGGAAAGGGGACAACAAACATATTTCTTCCTCTGTTATCTGACAATATCAATATGTTGACACGCTGGAAAGTTACTTGTGTGCCTCCCGTGACCTTGTGTTTCATGGATGTTTGACCTCTGACCCGTTAAGACCACATATGTTGCCCTCTTGACTCCTTTTGGTAAAATAACCCTGTTTATGACAAAGCGCCTTTGTTTTAGAGTGAGGGAGAGAGAGGAAGAGAGGGCACAGAGAGAGAGAGAGGGAGAGAGTGAGAGAGAGAGAGAGAGAGAGAGAGAGAGAGATTTAAGACGTCCCCCTCTTCCTCTGAGGCAACGACAGCTTCAGGTCATTCGGGAAACCACAAGTCAATAGTTTAGTTCCATAGTTTTAAATAATGGAGCAGTTTCCCTTTATTAATTCACGAATTTTAATAAATTAATGATGGAAATTGTATGTAATTTTAATATATATATATATATATATGGGGGGAAATTCCCATGCATGTGGCCTTTAATTTATTATGTGTGTAACAGGGGTCCTTAAACACATCAAGAGGGATGCAACCGTTGCCCCTCTGTGTTTCTTGAACATTTATAATATTAATTCAGAAAATACAACGGGACATATGTGGTTATACATGGAGAAGTTACAAAAAAAATTAAAAATTAAAAAAAATACAGATATGACATGGATGCATCTTTGGGGGAAGTAAAATGAGAAACAAAAGCAGCTGTTAAGTAAAGTGATGAGATGTGAAAAAAGTTATGATTGAGTCAAATAATATATATTCTGCCCTTTCCCTTCAGTTGCTGCTGATCAAGTTGATCACATTCAGTTACAGCAGAGGAGCACGTGCAAGTTGGACATAACATGCCCCCCCCCCACACACACACACTCTCTTAAGACAGAAATCCATTATTTCTCTGATTGTTGATTGATAAATATATTTTTTTTAAATACCAGCTGCTGTTCAAGTTGCAGAATCCTTGCACCAAACACTGACAGGACTCGTAGTTCGAGGCCAGACGATGCCGAATCGATAGGAAAGGTGTGTGAATGAAGACGTATCGATGACACATACGCGTCCTGCTGTCAACAGGCACCATTCAAATGGCTTGATCCGTCACAGGAGGGGAAGTTATGCGGAATCGGTGGCAAGGCAACATCACCCAAATTCAAAATAAATAATGTTAAGTAATGTTTAGTTTATTTGCTTAAAAAACAGAAAAACACAAAACAGCATGTGAGCCATTTACAGGACCTGCCAATAAATCCACTACAAATAATAAGAATCATGGATTAGTCTGTAACAAGCTTGTCTGAGTTACTGTGGAGCTTTTATAACTCTCATAAAGGTCAGCCTTAAATCTTTACATATGTAGGCCGGGCCTTAAATAGTTTGAATGGGAATTTTTTATTGAGGCATTATGAAAAAAAATTATCCCTGAATAAAATGTTAAGACATTTTACTGGTTTTCCTACCTTCAGTAATATATAATGATTGGAATGACAGCATCCAAATCCCATTGAGAGCTGTGGTCAAATTATTGAAATGAACATGCACGGAGAGTGAATCATATACTGGTGACGATGATGAAGATTAATAACCTCTACAGGGGAAATTATCATATTAAATCTGTTTATCTGGTGTTTTTCCATTTATTATTTATTTTTGCAGTTTTTTCTAATAAAAATATTTGCAGCCTATAATTAAACTGCAATGCATTTCCACAGGTGCGTTCTCGTCATTGTATATTTCCACGATAAATCCCGTTGTCCTGTGTCTGGGGTGCATGTTTGTCCAAATGCGTTTTTACCCAAATAAATGGAACTTTATGTCTCTGCAATTCATCCATGCAGCAGCTCCCCCCCCCCCCTTTTATTCCCATATGGCGACGTGGAATCACGCCGCAGACACTTGGACACAGCGAAGCAGAGGCGAACTGGGCTGCGCTCGTCACACAAACTGACATTTCGGCTCATCCACATGCGGCGGCACCAGTAAACAGAAAGCCGCGCAAACACAACTGCTGGTAACTCTGTGAGTACAACTTTTTGGAGTCAACAGCGATAAAGGGAGTGAGGGGGCGGAACCCTGCTGAGCCCCTGCGCTGAACGACAGCCAATCGCTTCGTTCCCCTAACTGCCAGTCACCGAAATCCGTCCAATACCCGCAGTGCCATTTCTAAACTGTATTCCCCACTGTGTCCTCCAACTGTTGTATGTTCTGCCAATCGCTTGAGGACAGAGTGGGAAAAGGAGCAAGCAGAGTTAGAAGCCGGACAAAAGAACTTATAGAGCCCTTATATACATATTTTCCTAATGTTTTAGAGCGCGTGGTGAGGTGAAACACATTTGCGGAGAGCGCGGATGGACTTGTCAGTGTAGTTATGGAGCCCCCTTTAAGCAAGAGGAATCCAGCGATAAGATTAGCGGATTTGGCAGCGACTCAACCCCATCCTCATCAGAATATGACAGGCTTCCCGGGGCTAGGGGGGCATCACCCTCTCTCCCACCATGCCCACCTCCACCCTGGGGAGCTGGGCAACGACCCCGGAGTGGCACTCACTCCATTTGGACCAGAGCACATGGCACAGACAAATGCTCTCAAACTTAGCCCATCTCAGCACATTCAGAGCCATCCCGAAGCCCAGACCGCGGCATCTTTCACTTCTGCTCAGACCACAGTTGGTTTCCCCGTGGCTCACCCCCACTCAGGCTACTCAAGCAGCAGGGACTTCATCCTCAGGAGAGAACTCTCAGCCTCTGCTATGCATGCACTTGGCGACCAGCATAGTTCCGCCTCCTCCCCTCATCACCATGGCATGTTCATCTCCCCAACAGGTGCTTATGGGCACGCGGAAAGTGGGGCCCATTCACTTTTTACTGGACTTCACGACCAAGCGTCCCAAGGTGTCCACCACCATGCCCTCAACGGGCAGATGCGCCTGGGTATACCGGGGGACATCTACGGCAGGCCAGAGCACTTCGGGCACAGGCCAGAGCACTATGGACCCTCTTCTCTCCACAGCTACAACTCCATGAACCTCAATGTGAACATCGCTTCTGCTCCTCACGGAGCGGCGGGGGCGTTTTTAAGATACATGCGGCAGCCCATCAAGCAAGAGCTGATCTGCAAATGGATTGACCAGGAGGTGAGTCAGAAGAAGCCCTGCTCCAAAACTTACAGCACCATGCACGAGCTGGTCAACCACGTCACGGTGGAGCATGTCGGGGGACCGGAGCAGAGCAGCCACGTCTGTTTTTGGGATGAGTGTCCACGCGAGGGAAAGGCGTTCAAAGCGAAGTACAAACTGATCAACCACATCCGAGTTCACACGGGAGAGAAGCCGTTCCCGTGTCCTTTCCCGGGATGTGGCAAAGTGTTCGCTCGCTCGGAGAATTTAAAGATTCACAAGAGGACTCATACAGGTCAGTGCTTCAAATTGTATCCGTCGTGCTCACGGCAATCTGAAAATGTATCCCACTCGACTGCGTGGCATTGTAGCCTGTAAGAGGCGACCTTGTTTTACTATTCACATCCTAAACGGATGGACGGTGCGACCGTGAGTAACAGAGCGCACAAGCGAGGGGAAAAGTGTTTTTATTCAGTGACGCACACGCACAGTGAGTAAACGTGTTTCATTTCCTTTCTTTAACATAAACCTTTCTTTTTTTTTACTCACAGAGACGCCTGCAGTAGGCGTGAGGGGATAAGGGCATATGATTTGCAAAACGTGCTTACGTACATACGGGGCAGCGCTCGACCACGCGTAAAAGTAATTATCTTCAGGCGTAGGACGTTTACGCAGAAGCTCAGATTGTGCATCGTCCAGTCTATGGCGCGTGGTTCACGTTATCTTGACATAAAGTGGATTGATTTAACCAGGAGGAGTCTGAACTACAGGCCATCACTTGGTTTAGAGAAATATAGTATGTCTCGGCAATGTCCAATAAAAATAACTGCATCATGGTGAAAATCTGGCCCGAGTTTCAGGGAGCTTAAAGTTCAACACAATGTTTCCTAAACATTAAAGTGATCCTTTAGATGGATGTCTTAGTTGGTGTAGACACCTTGTGGGCCAAGTTAACTTAATGTTGGCGTCCTGTCACCAACATGGTAAAGGCCTCTACACTGCAGTGAATGACGGTAAATACCGAGGGAAATAAAATATTAATCTAACAAATTGTATAAACCACCAGAGAGTTCAGGTGACACCTTGCAACTGATTGGGATTTAAAAAAGTCACACTGCTCATAAATCCAAAATGTTGCATGTATGCCCTATAGCGTGGGGACAAATCTAAAAAAAAAAAACATGTTTTTCATTTGTGTGTGTGTGTGTGTGTGTGTGTGTGTGTGTGTGTGTGTGTGTGATGAGTTATAGCAAAGTCTGCCACACTACATAAATGACTCCTGGTGGTCTCCCCCTCACTCCCCCACATATGTAGCCAGAAGGCCCAAAGGCATGTTACACACGTTTACACAAGTGGGTGTGCAGTGGTGGCTCCAACGTACATGTTTAGTGAATAAATTGTGCTGCTGAGGAGGAGGAGGCCCCAGTGGAGAAGTGAAGTTAATGGGGGAAGTGCCCACATGTCGTACTTATTTAAGGAGAACATGTTCAGAAGCTGTGGCCCATTGTGTTACAGGAGATGGAAAATGAATTATAATCTTGTGGTGTGCGTAAAAATGTGAAATCCCTGCATGGAGACGTGTGGCATTATTCCACACGGCACTGACTCTAACTGTTTCTCCATCTCTTCTTCCTCTTTCAAGGAGAGAAACCGTTCAAGTGCGAGTTCGAAGGCTGCGACCGAAAATTCGCCAACAGCAGCGACCGGAAGAAGCACTCCCACGTCCACACCAGCGACAAGCCGTACTACTGCAAAGTGCGCGGCTGCGACAAGTCCTACACGCACCCGAGCTCGCTGCGGAAGCACATGAAGGTGCACTGCAAGTCGCCGCCGCCCCCGTCCACCGGCGTCACCTACATCTCCTCCACGAACCCCCTCGGCGACCCCCTCTCGCCCCACTCCGACGTGCACAGGAACCGCTCCGCGAACCTCTCCCCTCAGGTCACCAACCTCAACGAGTGGTACGTGTGCCAGGGGAGCGGCGGGCCCAACCACCTCCACACCCCCTCCAGCGACGTGCCAACGTCCGACTCGGACGACGAGGACTCTTTCAGACACACAGACCCGAGGACGATGCTCTGATGCCCCCGATCACGTGACTGTCAAACGCCATCCATAGAGTAAAGTGTGTTGATCCATGGTGACCGCGCGCAACGTTGGGATATTGATCTGTTATTCTTCCAGTGTTGTAAGATTTAAACGCAGCTAACACACACATGTGCTCGGTGGATGCAACGCAGGCCTGATCACAGGAGGAGGAAATGCCTCTGCTGTGACCCCTGGCCTTTCAGAAAATTTAGATCGCAAGTGTCAAAATAAAACATTTAACTGATATTAGAAATGAAAACGAAAAGGTTTAAAATCACTGCCTCTTATTCGAAAGGACCAATTTTTCCCATTTCAGAAAATATCTTTCAAAACATTTTTTTTTTTTTTTACAACAACCCCAGGATGCAGGGTTTAATTAACTGCATGTCTTAGGACTCAACTGGTGTGATGAAGTGTCAATTTCCATGTGACCTCCCATCATCACCTTGCAGTTTAATAACTGGGCTGCTATCAATCACTGTCACATCCCAGACATTTAAGGGAAATAAATGGTACCGCTCCTGTAGCATCACACCTGGCAACTAAACCATTTGATGGACAGGATCTAGAGGGAAGAGTTGAGGCTTTTTGTTTTGTATTTTCAAAATTTCATTTCATGTGATTTCTCGGAGATGTTGTACAAACTTTGATAAAGTGATAAGGACAAAAAAAAAAGAAGAAGGAGGCAAATCTGTGTGTCTTAAGGGTTTTCATTTTATCTTTTCAGATTTATACAATTCGTGTGTTTGGATGGAATTTTTGTAATATTTAAGAACTATTTAAGACTATATTTTATGCACAATACACAAGTGTAATGCTCGTTAAAGAGTACGAGTAAGTCCCTGGAGACCCTAAATGTCTACACTGACAGGCTTTGACCCTGTAGGATTTGTATATATGTAACTGTGCTGATGCTTGTGAATGTTGTGTAGTTTTAATTACAAAAAAAAAAAATTGTTGTTTTGTACATTGTAATTTATTTGCTGGTATCAATGTTGTACTGGAATTACAGAAACACCAAAGAATAATAATATCAGTTTTGGTGATGCGTAGTACCCTGCTGATGCTGTTTTTTTTTATATATCTTTTTTTTTCAACATGTTTTTTTTAATTTTTAATTGTGTTCTGTAAAAGACAAAAAAACATTTACTTGAATAGGCTGTGTAATGTGAAAAAGTCCTTTCTCGCATGCCTTTTGTAGTGACCTGTCTTTCCCTCTGAGGTGCATGGTCCCGTTGGACATGATGGATAAAAAAAAAGAAATGAATCAGCTATGACTGTGCAGACCCTTGATGTTCACATTTTAATTCACAATATACATTACTGCTTAAGAAATAATTAAAAATAACAGGAGGTATACAGTCAAATTAACAAGTGTCAAACTGTTATGGTTTTTATGAGTGAATTTGAAGGGATTTTGATATTTGCAACATATAAATGGATATTAATCCAGATAGACTGGTGTGATTGTGAGATTACCTTCTTCTTTTAATGTGAGCTGTAAATAAGTTTTAACAAAACATTAATGTCAAAGCCACCTCCGATGAAAACCGTAGAGGCGGCTCTGTTCACTTCTCCCTATAAAATCCCTCAGAATTGGGCCTAACGGGCCAAAGAGGCTGGTATAAACTAATCACTGAGCTAATGGGAAAACTTATAGCCCCCTGATGGCGCTGCCTCTGAAAGGCGCGACCGCACAAAGCAGCCGAGGCATGAATCATTCATGGGAAAAATAAAAGATAAAAAGATACGCGACAATACGCAGGGCCTTGTATGGAGTGTATAAAACAAGTTCCCCCTCTTATTTCCTCCATTAAAACGCGCAGGCTCACTTTCAAAGAGTTGCCTGTCCAGTCCATAGAATTAAAATTGACCAACGCGAGTCCTGCGCCACTTCAAAGGCTGCAGCTTTCTGCGGGGAGAGGCTCGGCCGCGTCACGGCGCGTTAGGATTTCTATGGCGATCGGGCAGCGAGACGCTCACATCCCAGTGTGTCCGCAGGAAAAAACACTAACTGCCACTAAATGAAGGAGACGCGCAGGATGCTGCCTCTCCGGAAGATGCGAGCAAACCCACCGGTGGAAGGTAGACGACGCACAAGCTCCTTGGAAGCCTCTGTGGTTTTATTCACCTGGGAGGAAATTGAGAGAACAACAACAACAACAACAACAAAAAGAAAGAAAAATGAAGATCCCAATTATGAGCTTGCATGCTGCTTCAATTAAGACACTTGACTTTGGTCAACCTGGAGGATGCTGAGACTATGTGGCCGTAAAACACACACTCTTAATCAGCTCTTGGAGCGAGAACAATCGCAAATATTAACCTCATCTCACAACCAGGAGGAAGGAACCACTTCAGCAGCGTGAGCACGAGCTTTAATACAACAAGAAATACAAGTGCAGGTTTGTCTGGCCGGGCTGTAAATATAAGGCCTTTATCACTTTTATAGCGGTCCTCTGAAAAGCACTTCATCTGCTGCTCCATTCAGGGAGTACGAGGAGCTGCGGGCCTCCTCTCCACCTTTTAACAGGACCTAAAGAGGAGCCTGCTCTTGTTCGCTCCTGTTTGGAAACAAGTGCTCAATGAATGTTGCAAAATAAACACGATGAAGAATAACCACAGACAGTTCCTTCGGCATTAAAGAGGAGGGGGACTTAATAAAAGGAGTGAAGCCGTCACCCTTCAGTGAGAAACGCTTTGAAGTAGAACTTATTATCTGAGAAATACTTTTTGGTTGTCCTAACGACGCTGCTGAATGGGAAAGGCGCTCCTTTGTCAGCGATTTGTTCTCCTTTAGTGGGATGCCCGTGGAAATCACTTACATGGGCCACCTTAACACACTGCCTGCAAATCAGTAACCGGCAGAGTCAGACATGCAGACGCCACTTTGGAGAGGACAAAGCCGAGAAGTCGCAGTGAAAACGCCGCAGCCTCTCAATTGCGCCCTTTAAAGGGGGTGAATGATAATTTCTCAGACGAGCGTAGGACCAAAACAAATGCTGTCTTGTCAGACTTTACAAGCATTATCCATCTCCTGAATGCTGCTGGCACAATGCGCACGAAAAGTGGCCAGTGGAGTGATCACGTCGGTCACCTAAAGTTTGGAGTTCCTGTCAAAAGCTGTGTGCGTCACTGGATGCGAGCACCTGCGCCCGGAGCTGCACTGGAGCACCTCAGCAGCGGTGGAGTTGCGCTCACTTATTGTGGGGAGGTTCGAAAGAGGAGGGGGGTGAACAGTGCGTATTTTTGGATGGGTTACTCCATTTAATTTTAGTTCGGATTCTCTGGAACAATTTAAACCAAACATGGGTGGAGAAAACACTCCTCATATCAAGTACAGCAGAGCGGAAGCATCTTGTGATAGCTGCCACAAAACTCAAATTAAAGAACGAAATAAACCAACAAATTCAGAACAATATTGCTCCTTAGCTTTATACATAGAAACTAAGAATTAACTGACTCCAAGATACATTTTTTGTAGAGGGAGTTTTTAGTTCAACTTGTGTTTTTTACAGTAGAGCGAAATGTATTTTATATATTGTTTCTTGTTTAATAAAGCTACAGCTCAATATGGAGAACCCTGCTTTCAAGCAGGGGACTGATTAAAAATATTAAATATTTCCTTCGTTTTTTATTGTTTCCACTATTTATAGTTTAAAAAAAAAATCCGGGTATTTTCTGCTGCTGCTTTTCAATTTACCCCCGAATCGACGTGTAATGTTAAGTTAAGGAAAAACAGTTGTAATAGCACTATATTATTACGCACTGTCAAACTTTGCTCTGAAGCCAAATTTCTAAATAACCAAGTGTATTTGCCACACACACAAACACACACACACCTGTTTGTGTGGCTGAGTCTAAACTTTGTCACAGTGTGAAGCCTCCGTTGTTCAGACTCCTTTTCTCACAAACACACCGGTTTTTACAGCCACGAAGCCCCTGTGCCATCCAGGCACTTTGCCCACTTTCCTCAGAGCCCCATGTACCTGCAGCTACAAACTCAAGTTTCACGATCAAGTCAGAAAACACACGCGGTTCAGCTGCTGCTGCTGCTGCAGCTTTCCCGAGACTCTCCAAGACTGCCTCCACTCGGAACTGCTGTTTTTTCTTCCAGTGGCAGCAAAGCGCTTGGACTCAGCTTATTTCTACTCTGCACACAGGCAGTGCAGTGCAGCCTGCAGGGGACAAGTAAGTTAAAGGAGCGACTCTAAACTTGTGTATTTTTGGAGAAGAAAACATCGATCCCCTCCTGATTCGTGGACTGATGAGGCTAGTGAGGGGGACTGTGGAAAATCTCAGTCCGCTTTTACGCACGAGCAGTGGGAACGTGCGCGGTGGGAATGTCGCTCCTCTGCAGCCCCACTTCAGCAGCTGTGGTTTCACCTATTAGCCCCGATGTCTTTCCCAGAGGAGTGAGGGAGTTAAACATCTGACAATGCGCACGCCGGGGGGGTCACTCGACTGACCTGTACTTGGTTTTAGTTTCATAGGAGTCTTCATTAAATCAATTACCCAGCGAGCACATGATTATATTTATTTTTCTTCATAACTCAAACATGCTTTCCCTCTCGTCCCTGCGACACTTAGACCCGATGGTGTCTTGCAGGTTGTGGCGCTTCTGCAATTAAATGTAATTATAACCTGCAGAGCACCGTGCGTCGTGGAGGAAAACGGTTCAACTTTTAGACTGTGTCGTCTCTTACATTCCAGGTGAAGTGGCTGTATAGGATATGAGTTCCATCAGTCACAACAGCTCACCACTGTCCTCATGGAGGAAGTGTCTAAATGTTTTGCTTTAATTTATTAACTTTACTACGTTTAATCAAAAATGAGTCAAGGCATGACTCAAATATTACCCTTTATCCATTCAATTTGTGTTTATGTAAAATATAAAATAAAAAGTGAAATAACATCTAAACGAAATATGGGAAAGAAAAGGTTACACAGGACAAACAGGTGCCAACAGGTAGGCCTCTGTTAAACACAACAGAGGTCCCAACCTAAAATATATATTATCAATTTTCACAAATGCAATCTGTTATTAAGAGTAGAAACATTTTGTCTGCAAAATTATTTTATATTGGTCTATATATTAAAAAGCCCTTTATTCTACTTTGCCCGTATAACAACAAAAGGATCCCTGACATGACAGGTTGTGTAACACAGAGAATAATAATTGTAAAATCCAAACTAACTCGTTAAGGGATCTGGTTATTTAACTGGTTTTATGTTGTCATGTGTCCCTGCTACTTTATAGTCATGCACTGCTTCTCAGAGAAGCATGATACATCACTCAGAAACTGACATAATATCTGGTGGCTCGGTAACATCTGTGGGGGTAGAGACTTGGTGCCGGTCCAAAAGCCCCATCCCGGGACTGGGAGCCACTCCAAGGCTGTAGGTGAGGAGAGCAAGGTCGTCCACGGACAACCGCATGAGCCAGGCCCTGCTATACCTGGCCCTTATAACGCCCACCGGCCAGAAAGTAGGAACTAAAGTGCAGATAAGCGAGAGCATGCTGCCCCAGTAGTCTCTTACTGAATGACAGGGCTTTTCCTAAAAGCCTCTAAATGCAGGATGTAGGCTTCAGCGTACTTGGAAAGTGGAGTTGAGCAGGTGGAGGGAGATGGGGAAGTATATGCTCTATCAGAGAGAAGCAGATGGACTTTGTAGTGTAGGAGATTTTGATGTGTGCCCAGGGATGATACTGCTTACAGGATACTTTAGACTGAACTAAAAGAAACAGCTTCACCTCTGGCACATGAAGAGCATCCTGGTTGAGACTGAATCAGTTTCAGTTAAGTTTCAGATAAGTACCTTAATGTCAAGGGCTGTTTTAGAGCTCCCAAAACGACTAGCTTCACAATGTAGTATATATTCAATAAGACCTATACTGGTTATAAAACTAACCAAGGACAAAATACCAAATGAAGGCCTTTGTTGGTTTATTTATATATAACAGATTACTATCACCAACATAATCCAGGATTAAATACAAATCAATGGATCTGCTTCCCTTTACATCTTTTTTTTACTATATATGATTGATCAAAAATGATTTAAACAGCATAGTGCCAGTCCACCATTTAATCTACCACAACTCTGCTTCTTCTCTCTTACCATAACTCCCTCCATTGTGGCCATCAGATTGGCATCAGTGCCAGATTTGTGCAGAACTATCACATCTGCAACATCAGAGGGTTTGACCCTGAATGCATCTGGTTTTATTGTGGAAAAGGTCAGCTTTAAGTGTGAGGGCTAAATCGTTCTATCACAGCCAGGCACTGGAAGAAGAGGAATAGGGTTGTGACCATAAGGAGAGAGGAGGCACGAGTGGAGTGAACTGGAGAATCCCTCTAAAAGAAAGACAAGATTCCATTTGTGCCAAAAGCAGATAAGGGATCTACTCCTGCTCGGCCTCCTGCCTCCTGACTGTCCTCACGTAGCTGAGCCACTGTATGTTCATCACGGGCAAACTGGTGAAGTTGGTTACCAATCATCTTCAGCTTCCAGTCTCCCAGTAGGAGCTCTAATCCAATGTGATAAACCAGTGCACTATAGCAGTAAAGTATCCAGTGTGGAGGCAACGCTGCCTCCTCAACCATGTGGAGCGCAGACCTCCCTCTGGTTTCATGGAGGTGCCTGCCGTGAAACCCAAACATCATAAGCCTCACGCCCATTCTCTTAAACAGATGTGGGGTTTGGCCGTGACAGATATGGCTCTGGACGAGCCGAAGAAAATGGGGTGTCTTGATGTTTCCAACTGACCAGGGATAAGCCCGAAAGGAAATATGGCTGGATAGGCAATAAGAGTGAGATATGGGGTCTCCATCTGACCGATGGCTTCAAAGAGCTCTGGTTTAGGTCTGCTTGGGCCCAGGATGAGGTTTAAGACATAAATGATTGAATACCAAGATGACCTATGCTATTAATAGCGACCGGGATGCACCTCTACATCCACCTCTCCATTCCTTACGTTCTGTACCATAGAATAGAGGTTTTGCATCAATTAGCATTGATTAAGAAACCGAAACGTTGATGTTGAAGGAAAGAAATGTCCACCCGGCACTGTCCAGCAGCACACCTATTAGGCCGAGCTCTCTCACTTGCGGCGAAGATGCTGATGACAGCCATAATGTGTCTGCTTGTCCCACAGGACACTTAGCTCTGGACTTTCCCAATCACAAGACTAATTGTATAATTAGGCCAGCTCCGTCGGGGACGGGCACCTTTTGGCCCTTTGCAGACACTTGCCATGGTAAATGACAGTAGATCTCACAAACTATCAAAGCTTATCCATCTCAGTGACACTAAACCTTGAGAGATGGCAGCATTTTATTAACATGACTGATAGTTCACCACAAGATTGAAAGCATAAGCGGTAACTCTCAGGAGACGCGTATGGTGATTACAAAGATCCCCTCCACTCCAATGATAGCATTACTTATTTTTGAGGGTATGATTTTACATTTTATAGCAGGCGTCTGCAGTTTCCACTTGGATTGTGAGAAGAGGAGCCAGAAGATGAGTATTCATGGATGCACAGTAGTGCTTCTCTATCAGGAGGGAATTGGTCCTGAGGAGAGATACAAGGGGCCCTACCTCCGGATCAGAAACTCCTTATTTCCCTACCCCAGGCCCTCCTTCAGACTTCCAGCATCACCA
The DNA here is from genome assembly GCF_947347685.1 of Pleuronectes platessa. Classification (NCBI taxonomy): domain Eukaryota; kingdom Metazoa; phylum Chordata; class Actinopteri; order Pleuronectiformes; family Pleuronectidae; genus Pleuronectes; species Pleuronectes platessa. The sequence goes on from NC_070639.1 coordinate 7,406,893, forward strand.
TGCACATCATTATCGTTGTCAAAAGTTGTGGCGCGGGGTTTATGAACTCTCGGTGATGGGGGGGGCTGTGGCAGGCGCTGCCCAAGGGGGAGCCGGGGAAGAGGGGTGACGCCTGGTGCCGGTGCTTCAATTCTGACCGGCCATGGCAAGGTTAGGCCACTTCTCCATCCAGGAGGGCCCCATAGGTGCCCTCATTACGCGGGCCCCTGGAGCACCGAGCGGCGAGTGCATGGAGCGGAGAGGTGCGACTCCTTGCGCGCAAAGTCTGCCTCTCCCTCCTGGCCTCTGTCTGTCTGTCACAGCTCCTATAGGGAAGATTCCCAATATGAATTATAATAAGCATAATAAGAAGACCGCAGCTGCTGAAGAACAGAGAGGGTTTTGGGTAATGACGCATTATTAGAGAATCAATTTCACAACGCGTCTGAGATGTCAAATAAACCGAGAGCAATGAACTGAGTCATCACTTTAATAGGACTTTTCTTTTCTCTTCTTATTCCAACAAAACCGCGCCCGACAAGTTTAAAAACCACAAGTTTTACGCTTGAAATCCTTTATAGGTCCAGCCCGCGCCATCGCATCCCATTGCATGTTTCATGATGCATTTCCTGGGAGCTAACGAAGGAAGTTTCGGGAAAGTTCCAAGCTGCACACTGTGACAGAGATTCAAAGGGCAAGTGGTGCTTCATTAACCGTATCCCCATTTACTGCAGATCCCCCCTGAGTCTCAGAGAGAGCGGATTAATGTCAATTACCTGTCATTTTGCAACACCTACAATATGTTGCGTGCGCTCGGGGTTCAATGAGTTTATCGGGAATATTTGAATATCGTAATTATTCTAATTAGTTAATTGAAATGTGTCGATTTGTCGATGGTAGTTTGGTTTGTTAGTTTGTTCTAAGATGCTGGTGTGTGTGTGTGTGTGTGTGTGTGTGTGTGTGTGTGTGTGTGTGTGTGTGTGTGTGTGTGTGTGTGTGTGTGTTATCGGTCATTGTATATAAAAAAGCACAGATCTGATCTGCTTCAACCCTTTAAACTAAAGAGTATTTAAGTACGTTCAAAATTGAGTATAATTGTTTCTTGAATCCTGTTTAAATTCAACTTTTAACTAACAAAATGTCACCACACGTCATTTATATATTTTGTCTCAATAAGGCACTCATCTCTGATACGAGCCAATATCTGTCACCAGCCCAGTAAAGGCGCTCCCTCTCATGAAAAGGCCTAAATTAATGGAGTGCTATATTTACGCACGATGGGCGCAACCAAAAAAACAAAACAGCACAAGTGCACCGGACAAAGAAAAACACTATAGCTCGAGGACCAATGAGGGGGTTTCTTTCACTTTTCAATCACTTTTAGTCGTGCCCGGGATTAGGAGAGGGCTCTTGACTCTCTCTTTCACACAAAACCAAGAGTGCTTGTCAGCAACTCGAAGGAGAAAAGGAAGAGAATAATACGTGAGTCCAGGGTTATCGTGTTTAATTGGATTAGATGGTGTCGCGTTGAAGTCCAGAGCATGACAAACAAGAGATAGAGACGGCGAGACGACGGAGGATAAATAGGCTGCAGCCTTATCCAAATCCGACACCTCATCAAAGAAGCGCCATTATTCAAAACTGTTACATTTCATTTTGAATTTAGATTAAAGATCCATATGTGTGTATGATTGTGATCAGAAAATAGTTCCTGTCTGGTTGCCCCTCCATAAAAATGAATTGTAGCAGTGTGAGGGGGGGAGAGCTGTGGTACTTCAGAGGTTTGTATTGTCGGGATTGTGTTGTTGGCTGTGTGCTGCGCTCATCTGTGCGTCACGCAGCGGCAGCAATAACAAGGTGCGCGCAGCTGTGTGTGCAGGTGCGCGGCCTCCACCTGCTCAACGGCACAGAGAGGGGGGGGGAGGTAAGAGAGGGAGAGAGAGGGATGGAGGGAGGGAGAGAGGGAGGGAGGCTGGCGCAGATCAAAAGCTGCAGCTTTCGATTGTGCAGTCAAATGGGAAATTATCAGCATCGGTGTGTCGCTCAGGTTTGAACCAATGCGCAAAAGAAGACGAAGGATATTAACGATAAATCCCACGTCAAACACAGATAGAAGTTTCCACTCTGAGAGCATTATATATAAGGTTTGGAAATATTTGAACTTTGAACTGAAGCTGTCAAACCTGAAGCTGTTATCCATTAGAAAAGGGCTGCAGCAAAAAAAATATGAACGCCCCAAAGAGTTAAAGTTGGATTTTGCGTAATTTTGCTCGAAAACCTCGTGGATAAATACACAAATAAAATGTTAAAGACGTTGACGCGCACACTGTGATTTTGTTAAAGAAAAAAACGAGAGAACAGGGATAACAGTGGCACGGACGCGCGCGCACACAAATACGCATATATTTCAATGTATTTGCTCGTGCAATCTTCCACAGTGGATTGCATGAGAATTCCCCTTCGACGGAGACGCACGCCCGGTCATTGTCAGGGGAGTTCTGATCTCATCCATCGCCTGTTTGGCCGCTGACCTGCTCGTTTTATGGGCTGCTGTTCCCTATTCTCTCCCCGCCCTCACACCGTCTGTGTCAGTCCCGTAAACTTCCCACCGGTCGGTCGTGTCTGCTGCGTCCAGGGACAACACACACAGGGACCCGGCTCCAGCCTCTCAGCCTCGCCTATACATTTAATCGAAGTGGGACGTTAACGAATATGTGAGAGATATTTACACTTGAAGATGGGGACAATTAAACAAACACACTCTGTGCACCACATGATTGTGTTTTGCGCACTAATCTGAACATGCAAATAAAACATTCACGAGTTGAGTCTGTGGGAAATAAATAAAAACTTTATCTGCAGTCAAGTTGAAAAGGTGCCAGATCTGAGGACAGATGGACACTTGGAGTAAAAAAATAGAAGAAAAGTTGCAGACTTTTTTGTCGCTGCGTAACGAGTCTCATTACCACGTCACCCTCCTCCTCCTCCTCCCCACCGACACCCTTCCGTCCCTCAGTCCTGCCAACGCGCAGACAAAGCGGCCGGGTTTTTTAGTGGTCTCTGCCGGGGCCGGTGGGTCTTTTGATCTGGGCCCGTTAAGGAGAGGACAGTCTGGGGAGGGGAGGTGGGAGTCAGGAGGGAAGGTAGTTTGCTAACATAAACTCACCCTGTTTGTTGAGACATAACACTCAGCACATCTGAAGGAGACGTGCGTCAAGTCTTTAGTCCGTTTCATTTATGCGTAATTGTTGTTTTCTCATATTTACCCTCCAGGTGAAAAACACCCAGACGGTCGAGGGGAAAAACGAACCTCGGAGAGCTCATATGGAGGCCTGCGTAACTTTGGTGCTTGGGCTCAAATAAATGATAAACTCACAAAGACGCCTCCTTCTCCACCACCTGCAGGACAGGCCCGTGTGCCAGGTGGGCTGCAGCTGTAAAACACACAACATAAAGTATATCTGCCTGTATGGTGTTGTGGAGGTAATATCCACATTTGTGCTGCAGTGGTAAACAAAAACAAAAAAAGCATTTAAACCAGCTTTAAACCAACAAAAGTGTTAACATGCAAAGTATATATAAAAATACTTATGTCATGATAAAGGTGGGAGGAAAAAAAAAGATCCTGATTCATGCCACTCAACTCTGTCCCCCTCAGTCTGCCTTTTTTTTTTTGCAGACGGAGACACTGCAGACAAAAGGTCTCCCCAAATGAAGTTAGTAATGGTCCACATGTGCCAGATCACTCATGCAGCACAGACAGGCCGCGCTGAATTTCATATCATGCAAACGATCAGAGAGAGAGAGAGAGAGAGAGAGAGAGAGAGAGAGAGAGAGAGAGAGAGAGAAGAATAAAGGAGACGAGGAGGTCGGACATGCGTCTGTCAGAGGAGAGGGAATAAAAAAGGATGTGGGTTGAAAACGAGTCGCTGGAATTTCAGAGGAATAAAATTGGATGAATAATGGGCTACAATCGCTGAAAGTAAATTCAGTTCCAGTTTTGTGCAGATTTTGATTTTAAATTCAATCCAAATTTGATGTTTGTATTTAATCAAACGTTCTAAAATTGCTTTCCGAATAACTCCAATATTTATTGTTAAATTATAAATTGCTGCATGCTTAAATCACAAATAAACAAATAATATTAATTTCGCTTTAATTTGAATTATTTATATTGTTAATTTAAGAGAAATAATTTAAAAGGAATGAGCAGGATATATCCGATGTTTTTTATTCTAAATCAAGGAATTAAAGTTTTCTTTACACTCTCTCAGGGGTATCGCCATATTGTGGCCTCCCTGAAAACGTCCTCGTTTATTTCGACTGCATTCCTAAATATTGAAACAGAGTTAATTAGCTTCAACTAAATGTTTTATGTTGATCAGCTTCTGCAGCACTTTTAGCTAATAGCTCTACACTCCTCAAACTGTGCCGAAGCTCCAATAACGACGTGCATTATTGCTCCGGAATAATCTTTTTTTTTTTTCCTCCTTTGCTGCAATTAGTTTGTCATATATTGTCATTAGAAGTCTATTAAAACATCAAGTCATTATTTGGGGGGGGAATCCCCGGGCGGGTGGAATTAGAATAAAACCATCTCTGCCACGCGGGTCCCATTTAGATTAATGGAAAAATATGTAAAACATTTCGTTTTAATTTTCCTCTGACGGTGTTTTGCATACATGCATTTTCTCCGCCTGCGCGGGTCCCTCATAATTTATGAAAGCAATCTCGACCAGCACATTAGCGGGCTATGAAGTAACTGCTCGCAGCCTAATTGATTCCCGTCACAATTTTCGTGAGGTTATAATCGTGTTAATTGTAATTTACTCTCTCAGGGAATAAAACCGGAGAGATGTGTTTAAATAAAGGCGCCGGGCGGACTGGGGAGATTATATCAGTTCCACACATAATAGAAATGTCATGTAGAATTACACAGCGGAGGCAGACAGGGATGCATTCCTCTAATCTACAGAGATGTCATCGAAATCTTCCTCTCGTTTCTCTCTCTCTCCCTTTAAACATGTTTCTGAAGTGCAAAGTGGTCGAGCTGCAAAGAAAGAGGAGAAAGAAACCAGCTCCGTGAAGACCAGAGTTTGTTTCACCTTTATCCAAAGAGGAGGAGGAGGGAAGGAGGGAAGGAGGGAGAGAGAGAGAGAGGCGTGGATGTGAGTGGAAATATCAAACAGCAGCAAGATTATTGGTTTGAACTATAAAAAATAAAAATAATCCACGTGGCTCATTTGAACACCTATACAGGATTGTTGTGTTCTGTCTAAAATCCAAACGGGCCAACTGATTTCCCAATCATCCTGATTTCTCTCTCTCTGCCTCTGCAGGACGCCCCGAGCTGCTTCCTCGGCTTTGAGATCTTCCTTCCTGTCTGTGGGGGGACACCTGTTGGTGCAGAGCAGCTTGGAAAAGCCAAGTTGTTCCCATCAGACTCGTCTCTGTCCCCGGTGCAGTCACCCGGTGAGCCTGTGTTCAGCTCTGAGCTGGATTCGGAGGGAACATGGGGTCTTGGACTGATTTCCTGCAGCCTTTCATGTGCTCTGACTCATTGGAGGGGATTTGATAAACATGTGAGGAGGTCAAATGTTTTGTAACTACAATCATCTCGATGCCTCAGAAACAAATGCTGCTGTCAGAACAAAAAATACAATCAATAGCTTTAATTATAAAATATATTCCATTCAGAATCGTACCCATGTTTATTTGTTTTTGCAAAAACAATACAAACCAGCCAGTACTTTAAATTACTCATCCAGGCATTTGAAATTACAGATTGCACCATGATGAAGCTACAACAAATGATAAATGAATTAAATAAAACACCCACATTTAAGTTCAATCAAAATCCACACTTTCATTTAATGGGAAAACAACCAAAAACAGTAGATATGAGGATTTACACGTTACAATTTAAACATCCAGCACAGGCTACTCACAGTCTGTGTATGTGACAAGTGAAAGAAACAATCCTTTTCAAATCGTTTTACCATTCGAGTCCGACAAATTCAGGAATATAACACGATGTCCGACGTCTGTGCTGCAGTGGCTCACAAAGTGGCTCCACCCAAAATAACGCCACACACGTCTGACAGGGTTTTTTTCTCCACCGACCTCAGTGTGTCGATTTGGTGAAAATCAAACAAAAGGCGAAATCGTGACAGAAAAAAAAGGAAAAGTGAGCTGCCCGTGAGAGACATATGTGGCCTAATGCCAAAGAGACAGCTTACTGGTCTGGGGTTTGGACGGTTGCAGGAGTGGTTTCTGTCTTCTTCTTTTTTGTGTGTGTCTGGCCTGGCCTGGCACAGATCACAGTCCTGCCCCAGACACAATAGATGATACAGTAGGGGAGAGAGAGTGAGGGATAGACACAGGGAGAGAGAGAGAGAGATGAGTGGATGAGGTGGGTAGGGGAGGTATGGTGCCTTTCATTACCATGGTCACCAATGGCACTATTAACCATTCAACACCCCCCCAATTATCCTCCCATCCACAGTCAAGAGAGACAAAGCCCCGGTCCTGGTCTGCTGGAGCAACATGGCCACTAATCTGTCTCACTCCAACATCACACCCACCTCTCTGTCTCTGGAAGGTCACATGGGCCCGACCGCACGGAGCCACGTCGCACTTTCATTCGATGACAGAACAACAAACCGGTTCATTTATTTTTTATGATCAACGCCGATTAAAATGAAGCAAATGCCGATAAACAGTGGAATTCGCTGAGAAGCAATAGCTGCAAATCCTAGTTCAACTTTTTGTTTTTGTTGGTGTGTGTTAAATGAGAGGCCGGGTGAAGAACACCGCCGCAGCGTGTGTATGTATGCAGTGTTTATTTTCCGTGCAGGTCATGGTGTGTCTGACACCGCACGCCTTCTCCATCAAGACCACAGGCTCGCTGCTTCCACAGAGCGAGCTGCATGTCTTTACTAAGGAGACTGACAGAAAAAAGCTAAATCGTGAGTTAACACACTTGCATCTGTGGCTCTTTTTTAGGGTGTTTTTTTTTCCAGCGAGCAGGACTTTGATGTTTGTGAGTTAGGCCCTGGGCGGGGGGGCTGAGGCCTGACTGGAAGACTGGGGCCCGATGAATAGATCAACAACAGTGGCTTGTTGTGTTTGTTTACCCTTTCGCCCAGCTGCCCGGACCATGGAGATGCAAGAGCATTCATCATGACTCACACACACACACACACACAAATACACAGGCGATCGTCTTGATGGTGCACACACTGCCAAGAAAGTGCCCCGCACATGGGCAATAATCTTCAACGCTTGGTTTCCAAAGGTTTTCTGGTTGGTGCTCCCTACATGCAGAGTTTATATTAAGTATGTTGCAAAAAAGGCAAAACTAAATCTAAACTGTTTCCGTTTCATAAGAAGGGACTTGTCATGTCAAACGGCCAAATTATTTATGCACGCTATGATATTTTCTCATTTGTCATACTGTATCACATCATGGTCACAAGCTTCTTCTACTGCATTAAAACCTATCTTCTCAATATACAAACAGACAATAAAAGTCATGGACCGGAAACCCATGAGATGGCATCACTGCGGCATTCTAAAAAAACACAACCTTTTCACCTTTGATAACTTTATTAATTTTAGTCATCTTCAATTGTTTTTCAAGTGTGTAAATAACCATGTGTCACCACTGTTGTCTGAATTGGCCATCAGACGTCAGAGCTCTCGTCGGGCAAATACACGAGCCTCCATCAATGGTGATTGTCTTGTTCCCATGCACAGGACATCTTTTGGTCAGTCTGTCTTCTCTGCAAAGGGGGCAAAACTATGGAACCTCTTGCCCACTAGTCTAAAACTAGAGACTAACAGCAACACTTTTAACAGAGAACTAAAACAACGGCTCAAATCAAATCAACAGTGCTCACACAAATAATTTACAACTGGTTATTGTTTGATCATGCTGCCTTTGTTCTCTACGTAGCCTATATATATATATTCAACTCATTATATTGCTGCTCTGTACTCTATTGTATACTGCATTTTTACTCTTTTTAATTATCACTATCAGTTTTTTATCAGTATTTGATCTTGTTTCTGTCTTGTTCAGTTTCTTTTGTTGTTTTCAAAAAGCCTCCTGTGGACAGGTGTTGTAAACTAGCATTTATGCTAATACACTGTAAACAATGCATCTGGTTCGTCCAATGACATTGTCATGTCCATGTCCAAATAAAATCTACTACTACTACTTATATTCAGGAATACATTTCAGTTTATAGTCATAAAGTAAATGGACCTCTGCAGTAAAAGTGAAACTTCACTGCAACTGCCAAAGCACACCAATGAATTGAATGGGACATACGTGGACAATTATTAAAAATCAACACCAAACATCCCCACTGTCCTTTTATGTCAGGCGACAAAGTCAAGTTGTTTGTGAAGCGCTACTTTTTGTCGTAACATGTTTTTCAGTCCGCCTTGACCTCTGCGGCCCACGGTTTAGTGGTGTGTGGTTCCTCCCGTTTTTGGTCCCATCCCAATTTGGTGTTATTGCTCCGGCACCGCGCTGGAGAGGGTTATGATGTTCTGCGCCTGCTTCAGTGAGGGCATGTCAATCATGCTGCCGCGGAAGGTGAACGCACCCTGAACAGGTCGGGAACAGGGCCGAGAGCAGAGGGAGACATGTTAGAGACACTCAGGGTTAATGCACTTGTAAATATTCGCTGATTAAGGATAATGGAAATTACAATTCACATTTTGAGTGAGTATGAGGATTTATCATGTTTTTGAAATTGAGACGTTAATGGTTTCAAGATGTAATAAACTATGAAACAAGGATTACAAAAAAAGGATGCAGGAGAAGAACATTTTAGATTTATAACATCTTTTGGAATAAATTACTATTTTGAGACATTTTTTCGTAAAACATAATATCCAGAATCCTAAACTCGGAAATACAGTCTATGGCTGGAGGTGGGAATTATGAAAAGCAAGCACCTGTCGTGTTGTTAGACAAAGAGACTGACCCTGCTCAATGCTCAAACCATTACACATGCTCAAACCATTACACACACACACACACACACACACACACACACACACACACACACACACACACACACACACACACACACACACACACACACACACACACACACACACACACACACACACACACACACACACACACACACACACACACACACACCATGGGATGGGTAGGATATGAATCCCTCGGGCGATGCTTAGTTGGAGCAGCCCTGGCAGGGAGAGGTGTGGGCAGATTGTGTATTACCTCAGCAGATAGCCCACAGAGCTCAACACATAGGATCCAACCATGCACTAAATTAGGAACAATAATATTGTACACTTAATTTGCTCAACCCCCCCCCCCTCCCTTATCCCCTGTGATGTGTCTGAGAGTCACCCAGGGGTGTACAGTATGTATTCTCTGGAACTACAGAGGTGTGTGAGGACACACAAAGGATCAGGCTGAGTCCCAGAACGGAGACAGAGAGACAGAGAGGACCCCCGGCATCAGAAGACACAACCAGCACAAATACAGTATAATGCTGGAGATGCACATTTAAGAAAATCCCCTGGATATTCTTTATATGTGAATGGACTGTTTATCTTTTAACAGATTTCTGAGAAATGCACTGTTTTAATTACAGAAACATATAAATTAGGTTGAAGAATAATGACTTTTGGACTTGTCTGTACATTTTGCAGTGGCAAAATGACATTTAAGGCAAATAATAAAAAAACCTTTCAAGACCTGGATGACTTTTTCCTTCTCCTGGCTACTTAGGATCAAAATACGAATATAAAAGAGAATAAATGCATTTTTTATTTCCAAAATTCTCAGATTTTCACTCTTTTGGCGAATATGTTAATTTTACCTTGCCCTCCTTTTGATGTTGGTCAAAAGCAGCAATGAGCTCTTTGGCCCATTGGACCCTCTCCTTACTGGGGGAGAACTCTTCCTGTACAGCCTGGATCTGCCCTGGGTGGATCACCTGCTTACCTGCACACAGAAACACTGAAAGGTGAATTTAGATTCTATTAAATACAGGAGACACTTGAACTTTTACTTGCTGCCAGGGATGAATTAATAACACAGTTTGCACCATTGTAAACTGCTGCAACAAAGAGCCGTTTAGAAGTGAATGGAAAAAATAAAAAGTCTGAGATTGGGGATGGATTTCTGCCAAGAGGGCGGTGACCATACATAGAGGAGGAAGACAGAGGAAAGGGGAAATTCAAGAAGACCAAACTGTATATTTGTGAATATGTGTGAGTCTGTTCAGTGAAGTGAATCAGAGACATCATGAAGGATATCAAGTGTCTCCTCTCTGGTCTCAGCCCTGCTGACGAGGAGAGAATCTGCTGAATGCCTAGTTAGACTTTAATATGTGACCGAGCAGCACACTGATGGAGAAGAGAACAGCCTAATGTGTCTGGACGCACGAAAGCAGACACACACAAATAAACAAGACGCACACAATGTAACACAAGTCAGGTAAATCATAGAGACAAGGACAAGGAGGTAAAACAAAAACATTCATATCATGCTCATGTAAATAATAAAGCTCATTTAAAGTAGAGAAATATGAAGAAAATTCGTTGTCTTCTCTGTAATTGAACTTTTATACTGTACATAATTGCCATATATTGACAATATAGATATGTTTCAGCAGTTGCACACATTTCTTTACAGAAATTACACCTAGTCTGAAACTGAAGGCCAACACGGAGTTAAGGCTCTGACACAATCTTCAACCCCCTCCCACCCCTCTGCTCCCGTTCCCTCTCAGTTAAATGTGGGCGAACGCCACAGACATAATCCCGTGTACATTTGCAGATCAAACTTGTAGTGATAAGTTAAGGTTATGAAATGTCTGGTGAGAACGACGGCTCAGCGGCAGCCAGCAGGAACTCAACACTTTAGGGCTTAGCACTGTCGCCGACAACAAATCCTTCAAGGTGGCTAAGCAGGCGGGCAGCACGGGCAGAAAGGAAAAAAAGAATGTTGCCAGGGAGAGGGGAGGAGAAGAGGATAGGTGAGGAGGGGAGAGGAGGAGGGGAAGATGAGGGGAGGCAAGACAGGAGAGGAAAGGGGAGGAGAGAATCCACTCCCTCCATCCAGCTCCGTTCACCCCAGTTAACCTCAGAAAAACACACACCACAGTTACACAATCAACACGCTGCAGGTGAATGCTCGAACAATAACGGGTGAGAGGGTTTATTGAATTAAATGCACTTCATAACAAATAGATACCTTTGAGGGATGTTTGCATCAGACAAAATGGGTTCAAAAGCCACTTTGTGTTTGTGGGTGCACCATTGATGATGTGTGTTTGTGATAGAGTGTAACTCAGGTTTGGATCGTTCGGACCACGGGTCACAAGACAATTTGACACAGAGGTAAAAAAAAAATCTCCCAAAACGATCTATTCCTGTCAGGTCACAGTCAAGGTGAATGAAAGAGACGTAGCCGTGACATGTCATCGCTGAGCATCAGAAAAAGGAGAAGCACGAGCAATTCTTTGTCTGTTTGGATAATTTCACAGTAATGAAAAAACAATTATGAGGGTCATTACAGCTATAGACCTGAATCTAAAGTGGATGGACGAATGCACTTACATAAAGTTAACCTTCAGTGAAGTAAGGAGCTTTCAGAAGACCATATTCTGACAAAGACAATGTTATAGAGCCACATTCTGTAGTGAGCAAGCTAAAAGGTTCAGATGGGGAGTTTGTGAATGTTGGATCCAGACAAAGTGAAATTAATCCAATGTCTCAAAACAACATCCCAGAGTGGGTTACTGATGCAGCACAAGATATAGAAAGACACTGAAGGAGACGGCAATTGGCCTGTGATTAAACAACATGACAAACGCTGCACAGCTAGTCATTTCGGTGCGTGCGATTACTGCCAAGTTTGATTCCAGGGAGGAATTCTTTGCGAATCATATGAGGCAGTAACCAAAGGTGAGGATTTGTTTGAGCAAGATATTTGGCTAAAACCAGCCGTGAACAGCATCATCATCACCTGACACCAGTCGCCTTGTCAAACAGAGAAGCAGCTCCAGCCGTGGCAGCAGGGAGGTTAGTGTGATATACTTGTTCAATAATTTCGTATGGCCCACGAAGGATGTTATTAAACCTGAAACGGCCCTTGATAGGGAAAAAGGTTGGCCCCCTGCTGTTACTGCACATTTTCTGTTGAACAAATAGCCTGAGGACTCCCTAGAGCCACAGTGTGTGTGTGTGTGAGTCTGTTTATTTTTGTGTATGTGCATTCTCTTGTTTGCAGCATTGAAATTATATCGATATTGGAGTATTTCTCCAACTTTTTCTATGTGAATGTTGTGAATCTGTTTCAATGCAGTGTGTTTGTTGCATCCTGAGATGAATGAAGCAACGAGATTTTTTCTCTGTCACCTGTTTTACCCAGTCTTTGTTTGTGTGTGTGTGTGTGTGTGTGTGTGTGTGTGTGGGAGGACAGGAGAATGACTGAGTGAAGAGAAACAGACAGGGTGATTCAGGTGCCCTCAGTCACAACCCATTGGTTCTCTTAAAATGCATCACTCGTGCCGTCCAGCCAATCCTGGCCTGCCATGTGGTGCTGGCATCTCATTGGAGGATTGCTATTTAGCAAAGTGCTCTCAGGCGAATGATAGGCAGGGTCCCGGGGATGGTAAGTGAAATGCACTCCCTGAAAGCAGAGGATATTGTCAAACTATCTTAAATTTTGCGGAAGGCAAAATATATTTACTAGGATCCTTAAGTGCATAGTGCAAGGTAATTATAAAGGTTGCAGCACTATAAAATATCCAAAAATTACAATCCTCCGAGACAGATTCGATTTCAAGGTTATCTCTGGGCGCCTTCACACTATCCTGTGAACCAGTAGGAAACCCCAGCTTTTTGTGTGCTCTGTACTCTGTGCTAATGGGTCCTGTATGCAGCTTAGGCCGAGACAAGGTCAATTACTGCACAGGTAGAAGCTTTGGGCAGCACCTTATTATTGCTTAAGAACACTCAGGCCAGTAATAGCTACCAAGATTATTCTGTACAGAGTGCCCATGGCTTGTAAACCACTAATCCAGAGCTTTGAATGGCACTTTCCATATCAAATCTGACCACTCATTTCATCGAGCGGCCGTCAGCGTCCATCCTCTTTTATACCCGTTACCACTTGTGAACATCACCTTGGGCTTTCTTCAGTGAATTTCTGTTTACACAAATCATTCTGATTCACACTAGTTTAAACAGAAGTGAAGAATATATGTAAAATATTTGCATAGATTTTGGGTTGAGGTTGACATATTGCTTAGATGGTGAAGAATCTTGAATTTCATTGGGTAATTATTTCATTAAAGAACTGGAGAAAAGACACATGTTAAACTGCATGACAAGTGCTGAGTCATTCTGATGTAAACACACAGTCAAGCAAGCCTGCAGCACCAGAGTGTAAAATGGCATATGAGGTCATGTTGAAAATCAGCTTGTGTGTGAGATGACGAGAAGCTGAGATGATGTGATGATATTAAGTGCAGGTTTGTACATGTCTGTTTCTAGAGCAGTGCCACATATAGAGTTTCTACTTGACTTTAAGCCAACAACTTCTTTTACTTCATCTCAGTGTGAAACCTGACTAATGCTTAATGAAAGAATTTTTTTTGGTAACGTTTCAGCACAATAAACACAACAATATTTAGTGAAGTGTAGTTATTTTTCTGGTTACACATCCCCTGGAATTTCTGAATTAATCAGTTTTCAAGGGATGAAAATATCAGAACAAATACATCTCATTTACTGAATGGATTTTTGGGATATCCACTTGGAACAGCTGTCCTGCCCTCTGTGGTCAGCTCCACGCAGTCTGCAGGGCAGATCCACGTGCACGCATACACACATTCTTAAAGCGTTGCATGGCAACAGAGACACAGAGCGCTACCGCATTCTGCTAATGACTCCCTGTAATCATGCACGTACACAAAAGAAGGTAAGCACCTGAGTTCACAAAACAGACACAAAACAACTCATAACAAGAAACTAGGTAAATGTCAGACAAGCAAATTACTTCAGCACCAACAAAAGCATGAAAAAGATAAAGACAGACAACCGCTTTTAAAACCACAAACACAATAATCATTTCAAGGTCAGATTTTCATTACGATGTGAACAGCCAAACATTTTTTACCATCCTCACATATTTTAGGAAACATAAAAACTACTTTCTTATTCCCGAAGAGGAAAGCAAGACACAGTAGCCAGGGGAAAGAGAAGTAAAAACGTTCCTGTATGTTGATTGCAACAGAAAGTTGTCATTGTGCCAAAGGAGAGAGTGAAGAAGATGCAGCATAGAAATAAAGAACAAATAAGAACGATGTGAAGCAACGGCAGATTTCCCTTTGATTAGATTAGATAGTGGAAGCTTCACCTGTGAAGCCCATGAGAGCGCCCTCTCTGGCCTGCTGCCTCAGCCCCTCCACATCTTTGTAGTCGATGTAGACCAGATCGATGGCCTGTAGCCCAAACGCTTTGGTGGTCACCACCACCTTCTGTCGGGCGTAAAGGAGCTCCCTGGCATCCTTAGTCCGTGTGGCACCTCAAGGAAAAGTATGGAGTTATTAGGGGTGAAATACCGAATGTCAACATTTATTGCAAAAGTCTTACGTGAAAAGTTTAATTGCTAATAGTGTCACTAAATAAAGACTTGACTCAATCATCTGAAATGAGACCCTAAATGCACACGTTTTTTTGTGGAATTTCAGAAGCTAAAAAAAAGTTTGAAACCACTCGTTTAATCTTTAACACGTTTGTTTTACTGTCAATTGTGTAAAAATCTCGATATTAAAAATAACTAAAGTCCTCAAGTTAATGTTAAGGAGTAGAAAGCACAAGCTGGGGGCTGGAAGTACAAATAGAAGCACGTAAGTACCTCAATGATTTACTTAGCAAAGAGTACTTGAGCAAATGTACTTAGTTACTTTGCCTGACGTCCAGTAACTCTCAATGACAAGATCCATCAAAAGAAGCGTGGATCCTCTTTTTCACTTTCACCACTTTTATTTGTTTCATTTTTAAAACAGACCTAATGGGTTAAACTGCCTGAATTAACGTAAAGATAGATAATGATATAAACACAACCAACCGCTTTACTTCCGCTAAATAGTCACAGGCTACATGAAATCAAAACCTCTAAAGTGTGCGGATTTATTAAATAATTGAGCTGGTAAAGGAAATTTCACACTTTCCTCTCATTTATCATATTTATCTGTCAAGATTCTCACATATACTACACCCACAAATCATCCCATATCTAAATACCATAATTTTAACCACTTTACCTGCAGTCGTAAAATCCTTTACCACTAAACATTTGGATTTTACACTTTGGACTGTTTTATTATATAGTGCTGAATGTGGGAGAATAGCACAACTGAGTTCTAACAGAGGAAATGTTAATCTGGAGGTGTAACAGCTACCTATGCTGGCACAGAAGTCATCAGAGCCAAACACCACGCCGTCATGGTGGAGACCAGCCCTGGGAGCAAGTCGTCGGATTTCCTCACACACCGCCTGGAGAGAGCATACGAATATTAGCATAATACAGGCCGACTAAAGTGACACAGATGCAAAGGGGGGGGAGAAATGTTGGACATCTTGGCATAAATACTGTGGAGGGAATCTAATTATGCTCCAATATTCCAACCGTGGTTCAAACAGCCTGGTTTCCGTGTTTCCTTTGCAGGCACAGAAGCTTCCAACATGCACATCATCACACTCAATTCTCTCTAACAAATACGCCAATAAGTACATATCTGTCAAATCCATAACCTTCACCAGCTTCCTCTCCATGGAGACTGATTACCAATGTACAAGTCCACTAAATATACCACCTGCAGGCACATACATTATACATACATCAAAGCAAACGTACACAATGAGGAGCCGGAGATGCCTCTGTCCCCTTAGCTGGCCCAAGACACTGCTATGAAGGGTTGGAAATGAAAACTCTGTACTTTTTAGTTGCTTTAGCAGTCATGTACTGAAAGCATGTCAGTTTGATCAGACCGTTCACATTCTACTACCATGTATTTACTGATGTAAATGTTATTTGGGCTTATTACCTCCGCCAAGGATGTCATGTTTTCACCCCTGTCAGTCGGTTGGCTGGTTTGATTGTCAACAGAAAGCATTTCCACGAAACTTGGTGGAAGGATATGATATGGACCAAGAAAAGAGACATTCAGACTAGCAAACCGATGAATTTCTTTGAGAAGGGGGCGTTTTTTTCGAGATTTCCCAGACACTAATTTACTGATCTTGCTGTTAAAAAATGAATATTTAGAACACTGATATCTATGAGTGTTTGCCATTAAGAACAAATCCCAATAAAAGTTCAGGTTAAGTGGGTTTAAATGTGGTTTCTTGAGGAGGTATGTTTTTTAGCCACTATACATATTGTTACATATCTGTATCTGTAATCGTTTTAGAACTATGTCCAAATAAGTCCACAAATTGGTGCAGATTGTAAAGGGACCATTTGGCCTGGGAGGACGTATTTGCTCAGCAGAGTACCATCAAGTCAGTGGCTGTATTAGAGATCATTTAATTATTTCATAACATTTTGTGTAAAAACATGAATATAAATGCAGGCTTTTCTTTCTACATGGAAAAAAACAAGACTTTGCTAGAATGTTTTTTATGTTTTTCAAAAGGGAGACGCTGAAAAAAATCTGTGGTGAAAAACAAGCTCCATTGCAAAGATAAACTAATGACCACAATTACTAATAAATAATGAGCGTAACCTCAATAAATAAATAAAATTTGGAATGCAACCGTCTTTGGTGAAGAGTGTGAAACAATAAGAACACGTCTCCTGCTTTTGCTGGACTCCAAATTAGTTTTGCCACTAGCTGTGCCACGGCGTTTTTTTTTCTGCTTCATGCTTGTAACCTGGGGTTCAGTCTGGGCAAAGATACAGGGTGTTCTCAAGAAAGCACACAGAGTCACCCCCTGTCATCACAACACACAGGCACACACTCACAAGCACAAACACAGCCACCGAATTAGAGTGGGGAGCTAAAAGACAAATCAAAAGAAGGACAGACAGCTTGTTTCTCCCCAAATGCCCAAAACCATGCCCTTTTCCCCCATGTAGCTGAAGGTCGTGCTGCACTATAACAGGAGCTGCTTTGATGCTTGCCAAAATATCATTAAGAACTTTTCCACATGATGATATTAAAACAGCTCTAATTAAAAAATGTCAGCATGTCTGGAAAGGGATGGAGACAGACACACACACAGACACACACACACAGACACACACACACACACACACACACACATACGCAGACAGAGAGGAAACAAAAAAAGGCTCATTTTGAGGGACTGTCCGAAAGCTTTGAATGCCTTTCATATTGGACACGTGGAGGGCTCCGCTCACCGGCGCCGTCTTTAATCTAAAGTGAACAATGGAGGAACATGCAAAACATCTTATGCAGGCAGTTTTTCAGGGGAGAGTTGTTTGTAATTTACCTTAAAATTGAGCAGGCCCACAGCGGTTTCCACAAAGGTGACCAGGCGAATGGGTTCTGTCAGTGCGTGTCCTTTCAAGTTGTGCTGAAACCTGTCAACAAACTTAACACACAAGGAGAGTCTCACGCACAGCTCATTAACAACACCCACTGTTTCTGCGAATGGAAAACAATAAAGCCCCCCCAAATAATCACAATGAATTAATTTGCTCTCTGGACTTTTTGAAATTATAGTCATCACGTTCATCAGATGTTTTGTTGGAGCACATTATCTGTGACACTCAGAAAAATGTGTGACCAGTTTGGATCCATTTGTGAGGATGTTGACATTGTTCTTCAGGACAGCATGGTGTGTCGCACTAGAAACTGAGAGACTGTGTCAAGATGAATTCAAAACTAAAAGAAAATATATTCAGCCATAACGATTGTAAATGATGTGACAGAGTCTTCAAAATCCACCGTGGGGTAAGACAGACGGAGGGAGTAAAAAAAGGAAATCTTATCGTTCCAAAAACTTCCTTTTGATACGAATCTTGACACCTTTATTACCTACACTGTTCCCATCGCAGTCCTTATTCAGAGACATATCCACGAGGGTTCAAATGGCAGAAAAAGCAAGCAGAGGAGAGCGGCAACAAAAGCCAGTGAAATGAAATATTTTACATTATCACCAGGGTTTCCCCTGTCGTCTGAAGTCTTCTGCTCTACCTTCTTTCAGAGGCTCCGCTCGACTACAGCGCGTGTTCCCCCGAGAGAGTGTGCACACATGTAAATGTGCACATGCACAAACGGGCGCATGCATACACACAGCAAAGTGAAGAAGAAACAAAAAAAAAAGGGTGGGGGGGAGAAGAAACAAGATTTGGGATGTCTGTGAGTGTGTTGTACTCCCACATTATTCTGTTTTACGTCCCCCCTCCATGGCAGGGAAGAGCGAGACTGGAGCAACAATCAGTGTGTGATGTGACACTTTGCTGAGGCCTTTATTCTGCACGACTCCTGCTAATATGCAAGCGCACCTAAGTAGGCCTTTAAAACCAAGTTCGATTCTTTGAAGACCAAAGCATTCCAATTTTTTCCAACAGACCAGTTCACAGCTAGCCCTGGACTGCCAGTGGGGTAGCCCAAATTCCTAAATCTATCATCTGGAAACACACAAAAGCCCCCTCCGTCAGATATTTCCTTTCAAAGCCAGTCAAAAAAAGAAAAAAAAAGAAAAGAGGACTTATAAAAAAGCTCAGAGTAGAAATGTCTAACTCCATGTGCCCGCTTCCTCTCCTTTCTCTCGCTCCCTCTTTGACAGTCAAGGAAAAAGACAGATATAAATAACCTCAGGTACAGCTCGGCTATTTTCCTAAACGAGGAGCAAAATAACCCCCGTGCTCGCACTCACCACTCTTGTTCTCGAAACTGAAAGAGTGGGCCTCCATTGAAGGATTTCAAAAAAATAGGGGCAATTTTAATCATCTCTCCATTCAATCTCAGTTGGATAAATCATATCTGGGAGATTTGCATAAATACAAACCATCAAAGACTTTTCATCTTCAAAGAGGTTTTCAAGACCCAATAGGCTTTGTACTGTAATCATCTGAGGTCACAACCCTGTGGGAGCAAGGCTGCTATGGCAACATAAAAACTAACGCTGGGGGCTTAGCATAATACCGTCCCCCCCCCCCCCCCCCCCCCCTTCTCTTCTTCGCAAACACGGGAAAGGGTGGGAGCGGGGGTCCGAGAAGGAGTGTGAAAAGAGAGTGTAGATAAACCTATTTCTGCGACAGAGGAAACTAGGTAGATATGGCCCATTGTGGGGGAGACCTAGCTGCTATTACACACAGAGATTACCAGCGCTATAGACGCCGCGCCGCGCAAAGTCACAAGCCCCAACCAGGCTGCAGCGAGCCGAGTGGGCTGTTTGGACTGGGCTGAAGGAAAACAAATGACAGCTCAATGCGGCACCACCGACGAGAGATCCTCCGAGCCCCTTTGATTACATGTTTCTGTCCCTCTGCTGTATTCTCCTATTCAGCTATTATACACTTTGAGGGCCTGATTTACGCTGCATAAGAGCTACTACAGTCCTCCATCATTGTTGTTCCGGAGCATACAGCAACCATTAGCTGCCAATGGCTCTCACATCTAGGACCCTTTAATTTGTTATTCACTGGTGAATTGGAAAAAGAAAAGAGAAAAAAAAAAGGAGAAATAACACCTCTTCTTGCCATTCAAAGCCACGCTACAAACAAGCCCTCTGACAATTTTCACCACCCAATCATGAAAAGAGAAGGAGGGAGAGATGGAGCCGGAGAAAGGAGGCTATAGTGGGACAAGTTTCAATTAATTTTCTTCAAAAGGGGGCCAGATTAAATGTTTCCGGCCTGCTGAAGTGTTCATTTCACAGAGGGGAAGTGGAGAAAGGGATGAGGGGAGGGGACAGGAGGAGGAGTAGAGGAGGAGGAGCAGGACAGGGTGCGATTCTTTTTGGTCCCAGTGCACACCAAATAGTGTGGTGGGCGAAGAATGCACATGGCTCCGAATCTGTGTGAGAATTGTCCCCAGACAAAGGAGGGAGTTACGCCTGTTATAGCCCAATAAGGCCTGTCAGTCACACAAGGGCTGGGGGAGAGGCGGAAGGCAGAGCTAAAGATTTCCACACAAAGGGAAACAAGCAAGTCCATCTTTCAGCGACAAATCAGTCTGGAGGTTCCTGTGCTAATATCAATAAAAAGAGAGAAAAATAAACAAGTGAGGGATTTACTGCACTGCCTTACAAGAGTTAGGGAAAAAAATCAGACACATGTTTACAACGCTGACACAAATAGACACACGGTAAAGCATATGCAAAGCAGAAACAGCAAAAGCCTGGTAGTAGAGGGGGGGCAATGATACGATTAAATGAGCGACATGAAAGAATCGAGGTCCAGTCCAGAGCTGCAAACTTGACTTTGTTTCAGGGGAACACATGCACCTGCTAATACCAATGCTTTGTACTGTTTCTCAGTACAAAGCATTGGTATTCATTTCCCCAATAGTTAATTACTTTTCTTTTTAAATATAATATTCAGAACAAAATGTGGCTTTTTTTCAAGTGAGGAAGAGGAAAAACGACGGAGCTCAGGGGAAGAATCAGCGAACACCTGTCAGCAATTACAAGTGGAAGAAAGAAAGGGCAGCAGGAAATAGACGTGTTCTAATTAAAACCACTAGTTAAAAACTTCCTGCATCTCTAGCCAATACCATGTTTGACTACATACAATTCAAATATAGAGTGGGGACCAAAAGTCTGAGACCACATCTCATTCAAATTCTATATTTATACTGTTATTTTCTGTCTTTGTTGCTATACATATATATATATATATATATATAATTCTGTAATCCTTTTTGAATCAGCAAATTATATAATATAATGTATTCAGAGAGAAACAGTAAAAGAAGGCAGACAACAACCTGGTTCCTCCTGGTGAGTGACCCATATGGAGCTGATCAGAAAGGCCTGTATTAATGATGTCACTGTCTCCTGACCTTTCGGGACTTGACATCCGTACAGCGCCCCTTTATAGGAAGCCAGAGGGATGGCCGAGCCCAGACAAATACCTCTTAACTAGGGCACAGGCCCAGTTCAGTATGGACAAATTGCAATATTAATTAACAAGAACAAGAAAATGGGAAGAGTATCAGAGGGAACTCATAATAACCGTTGCAAAAGTTGCAAAAACTTCCGTTTGTGATAGCTGATCATTCTCATACACTAGATCCTCAGTAAACGGGAAGATGGACTTAATTTGTCACACTTTGCAAAATGTGATAGGAGTTGAAATACATTTGATGTAATGCAAGCTTGGAGCATATTTACATTGATTAACCCTACTTTGACTTTTTTTTCCAAACAATTCTTTCACAAATATGCCACACTGTACACGCCGGTCTCAAGTAGGTTCAGCAGTGGCAGAGGGCACCTTTGTGTTGTTACAGAAAGCTATCGGGCTTCTGAGGCTAATCTGAAGAAATGTCATCCGTTTTCTTGAGCTGCAGCCAAGAAAAACACTCTGTCCGTCCCCGAGTCCTGCCACAGGGATCGATTCCCACTTTTACTGGGAAATGGAAAAGCTTGTTATGATTGCTTTGAAGATTCCTGTGGTGTCCTCTTACTCCACGAGTTTGTGTAAGAGCACCACTGTGTTGCTTTAAAAGACATCCAGAGGCCAAAGAGACTTGGGTATTTTTTTAGTTAAGTTTTCTGTTCTCATGTATATTGTTTGTTTTCTGTTGTTGTTGGTTTGTGTGGTGCATTGAAATGACTCCAGGAATTGGTCAAAATGTGTTACTTACCCACTGCACCTCCTGTGTGTCCTCCACTTTTGGTAACATGATGGCAGGAGGGAGAACCTCACCCTGCAGAATGACACGCAGGTCATCTTCAGCTAAGCCACTGGACACCGAGTTCACCCTCACACATTTCTCCGTCCGCCCCAGATCCAGTTCCACCAACATCCTGGGGATGGTCTCTCTGGCCTCTGTCTGCAATAAAACACCAACAGAAATTGTGATGATTGAATGAGATGCATTTCGTCAGATTGCAGTTTGGAGCAACTAATACCGATGATCGTTCATTTAAATTGTGTGACGTCGTAAGATTTAAAATACACTTTGAAAGCAAGTGTAGGTTTCGTCCAGGGGGTGATCAGCAAAATATAATATAAAATGCTTGATAAGGACAAAGGTATTATCATGAGGGGGTGAAAACTGCTGATTAGGCCTTGCTGAAGTCCAACAGTCATCACAATGTTGAGCTTAGCATTGAGATGAACACATGTAAGTCTGCTCAGCCAGAGATGTGCTTTTTTGAAAGGGAATTTCAACATAATTCAAGCTTTAAAGATGGATGCTTTTGACCAGATTGGAAAGAAGAGGAAAGCTGACATAACATAACGGAAAGAGCATGTTATAGTGGTCAAGGAAAAGTTCCCTGAAAACACAACTCAGAAAAAAGGAATCAGTAATCATATACAGAGGAGTTAACCAAGATAAACCAAGGGCTTTATTCCACAACTGATGAAGTAAAACAGGATATCACTCTGTTGTCTTACATGGATATCATCCCAGTTAAATGCCAAAGACCTAAAGTGGATGATCCAACAAAACACAACACAAGGGATCTGACACTTAGTTCTGACTGAGACTATAAAACAGAAAAACATTCATGTATCAGCTTTTAAATTCTGTGATTAAGTTGTGGATGATAAGCTTTTACCTTCACCTCTTTCTTTTGGTCTGCCAACAGGATTAAGCTAAGAAAACTGAACTAATTCCATAAACTGTTCTGCAGGGGTTAGGCATGACCTAAGAAGAATCCATAACATGTTGAAGTCTATCAGGATGAACGGGGGGGGGGGGGGGGGGGGGGGAACCAGGCGAGATAGTTGCTTCCTGAGCACCTTTCTAGTTAAATTTAATTCCACATGATTTTCTTTTTATTTCTTTTTTTACACATTGCTTTGGGCCTTTACTCTTTAAGAACGTGTCACTTTCCGTTAAAACAATCACATCATAAAAATAAACACTGCACAAAAACGATATGATTAAAGTGGATACTGAGAAAATTTGTATCAATCTGGAATCAGACATCAGTCCATCCACACACAATATGGCACAAATCAACAAAACAGAGGCTGCACACTCTCAACCCAGGCATCGTATGAGATGAACAGGCAAAGTGATGGGAAAAAAAATATCAAAGAGAAGCCTATAGTCCCAACTTCTGTCAGTAACACAGTAGCACACGCCTCTATATTCAAACCAGATGCTGAGCAACAGGAGTGAAGAGAAAGACGGATGAAATGGGTGGAGAGGTTTAGCTGGTGAGAAGAGAGAGGTGCTCAGGAAAAAATGTGGTCTGAGTTAAGCAGCATGAGGAAATGGTAGCTTATGAGTTGTCAGGTCTGATCAGAGGCTGGAGCCTTTGAGTTGGTGTGTGTTTAGAGATGCTCAGATTTTATTTCTCCTTCATGCTACAGAAAGAAAAGAAAATATATTGAAAGAAAAATAGTCTCAAAGTGACTAGGTTACTGTATGCACCATAAAATGAAATGTGGATAGCAGTGTGCATACCACCGCCAATAGTCCTCTTATAGACTCATAGACTCCAGTCCCCTAAATATGCCTGATGAATTACTCTTTGGGAAAACCGTTAAAGATTTTAAGAAACCGACCTTATTACAATGTTAAAGAAATTGAAAAAAAAGAAATCCAGGACAAGACCCCTGCTCTGGATCAGGGGTGGATGTTTTTGCAATGTTTCTTTGAAACAAATGGAGCATCATGCAACCTGGTGAAACAGCATCTGAGAGGAAAGTCCCTACTGACTTATCATTAGTAGACCGATCAGTGGAGTACCGTGTGTGTGTGTGTGTGTGTGTGTGTGTGTGTGTGTGTGTGTGCATGAGAGGGAAACTGTAGACAGATATTACATGGACAGCCCATACATCACAATATCTTGTAAATCCTGAAACCGACCCGGGTTCAGTTGTATTAGATCTTATGAGGACCCGTGCGAGGGTCACAGAACAGCTTCTGAGACAAACCAGCCCTTGCTCTGATCTCCTGGTATGCAGAACTGTACTTCATATTACGAACACCCCTTCAGTATCAATAAAATATGGTATCAGAGTACATATCAAAGATTTGCTGGGATTTAATAGGGGTCACGAGCGGGCTGGGCTGCCGTGTGTCATCTGCGTCTCCCTCTTCCCTCCTCGACTCAGACAAGAGGGATTGTCACAGCATATGATGAGTGCACTGTGATCTTTGACTCGTACTCAAGTTTTTCCTGAAACCTCTCTGTTGCTCTCTATTACTGTCGCTCTCATAAGCCGAGACAGACCCGTGACTGTATCTCGGTAACCTAAAACGGAGGGAGCGATTTACGCGGCCATAATTCACTATTCATAAACCTGCTACTTGGCGGATAATATTCTGTCTGTCCCTCTGCAGTTCATGGTGAGCGGAGAAAATTGATATGAGGCTCCTTCGTGTAGCAGGAGTCACATTGATCCCTGACCAAACTAAAAAAACAGTGAGCCAAATTATCAGAAATTTCAGGTTTATCAAATTCACAGATCACATAGTCTGGAGATCCTGGAGTCTCTGGCTCCAACCTCAGCCTGATAGCAACGTGATAGGCAACGTGCATTTACAAAATATTTTAATGTAACCAGACACTGTGATTGCAAGTATCGTCTCCCGTGCTTTTCTTATTCTACTACTGCATTTCTGAAACCAAGACACCAGGAATGGCTGTGGAGATGGCCAGGTCACTGTGCACTATTCCTTCTTTTATCTCTCCATCCATCTAAAGTGAGAGACATTATTCAAGACACCTTGACCCCTATGGGCTCCGCCACTCCGAGCTTGAATAAAGCCCTTTGAAAAAACGATATTTTACATTAATGGACAGCCATCCAACAAGTTGCTTCAAAGCTCCCTCCCCAATCACACGGTGTCCCACGGAGAGCTCGCCCCGACGTCAGCTCCATCTCCTCTTTGATTTCCTCCATCATCCTCATCATTAGAAGCTGACACACAGGCAGGCAGGTGGGCGAGCAGTGGGCCAGGCACGCACGGCTGTTGAACGCATAGATGCACACATGAAGCTTTTCAAGTGTAGAGAGGCTGACCTTCCAGGAGAGCGAGGGCAGCTCCTTAACACACAGCCTGAGTCTGGACGCTCAGGATCCTACAGAGTGCTGTGTATGCGTGACCCAGCATGGCTGCTGGCTTGTAGACACCACATCAGACTGGAGCTTCCAAATGTGTGTACAGGCCACAGAGGTATCACCTTCCTCTGCAGCATCGGATCACGAAAGCCCAGCCCCGCCGACGTGCTGCTTGAAACAGGCCACGCCAAACATCGCCTCTGGACCGACTGAGTGGAGACGCACACTCTGTCCCTTCATCCAATTTAGATTAGACCTCAGTCCAGCAGCAGTTATAGCTCATTTTATACAGAAAACCCCAGTATATTGCCAATAAGAAGACCCCTCGTCAAGCTGCCTTTGCTTGTTACCTCTGCCAAGATTTCACCCCTGTCCCTTGGTTTGTTTGTTGGTTGGTTGGTTTAACAGCAGGACACAGCAAAAAAACTACAACGGACTTCCACAAAAGTTGTTGGAGAGACAGAACATGGGCCAAGAAATAACACATTCAATTTTGGTGATCCAGGAATTTTTCATCATTTTGTTTAACATTGCAAAAGTTAGGGCATTTCATTCATTTTCCACTGGTTTTGCCAGGGAATAATTCATGGATCTTAATGAAGAAATATCTAACATTTCAAGGGGACTGATATCTCTGAATGTTTACAATTTGGAGCAGCGTGATGGATTTTGAGGAGACTGTTGTGTCACAGGTATACAGTATGCACTTCTTCTAGCCTACACTGTACTGAATAAGCTGGAATTTCGTCACCCCATGTGTGATTTTAGACAGCATGCCTGTGTGATGGAATCAGAGTGAGGTGTGTCACGGCAGCAGCTGGGTCTGTCCCATTGTTCTGACCCTCTCTTTAGATTGAAATTAATTTGGATGTGTCGACCCTCACTGCCATGATAAAAGCATAATGAGAATATCCTCTATTTAGTATCCACAGTTTTATACTAATGAGGGCAAAAAGACCTGTTACATGTTTTAGAAAAGGCACAAGAGGGCATAGATTATTTTTTCTAGTTTAATTTATAAGAATAACAACTCAGTGAGTAGGCTAATGCTGTATGTTTCATTCTCATGGTATTATATATATATATATAGTAGAGCAAAGTGTGGAAAAATCATACGTGACAATGAGCATTTTTTTTCTTCTTTTTTTTTTCTCTTTTACCTTTTGAGAGCTGGCGTTTTGCACCCTGCTGTGCAACTTGCCGTGCCAATGAGCCAATGACTGTCGCAGGCGAAGGCTGCCTGTCTGAAGTGTGACTGAGTATTTGTTCATTTGTCTTTGTCAGTATGTGTGTCAGGGTGGGTGTACGTGTGTGAGTGTGTGTGCGTTTGCAACCCTCAAGTCTTTGTGGATGGATTTTGACAAGAGATATGCTGCACTCCAGAAAGCTGGAGTGAGATGACTGACTAATTCAGGCTATGTTGATAACTGAGATGTAACAGAAGGAGATTCAGGCGTTTCCCTCCGTCAGTTGGTAGCACTCGGTGTTATCCACTATCCTGTCAAGCCAGACAACAAGACATAACTAGCAGGATGGAGGAGGAGGAATTTGTCAAACTTTCAGAACCGATTGCTGAGCTAGAAGACAGCTAGCTATTACACTTAATTAGCCATGAAACAATCTCATTAGAGCTCTTTAGTTTCAGTCCATCACAAGCTGTATTGCCACGTCCTCTCCCATTTCATAGGGAAAATGGAGGAGATAATGCTCATCGTTCGGCATTTTTAAGATGAAATAAAACTATATTAATCCACACGCCGGGGGAAATTCAGTTGTTACAGCAGCAGGCAGGTCAGAATGAGGTAGACAGAAGAAAAAAATGATTGTAAAAAGGCAACAGAATAAAAATGTAATAAAAAATACTGAGTATGCATATCATATACACCTTAACTGGTTTGTAAAGAAATGTTATGAAGTAATGTCTAGTGTGTACCTAAACACAAATGTGCATAAAGTATTTTCTTGTTAGAAAAAGCTCAAATACTATAAGTAGAGTGACAAGACGAGTGCAGTATTGTTGAAGTAGTGCCAATGAAACCGAAGATGAGAAAAAAAGTTGGGAAAGTAACTCTTGTGACCAAGGTGCTAATAAAATGACTTTGTTTGTGGGGGGGGAAAGGGGCAATTGCCTTGACAGTGCATTGGAAAGATGCAAAACTGGACACTGTGAGTGGAGGCCTGCGCACGCTTTTTTAATCACTGCTTGAAAAACAATAATACAATGGGTCTTTTTTATCATCAGTTAAATTAGAAATTAATTAATCTCTTGATGAACAAAAGATAAGGCTTTTGCTGCTTTTTCCCCCTCATGCGCCAACATCTGCTCCTTTCCTCTCTTCCTCCTCCCATTCTTTCATGTTTTCCTCTCCTCGTCAGCTTCTCCATCATCACTTCTCTTCCTAGGGTTCGTATCCAAGTGTCGGGTGTGTTGCACAGCCCACGTAGCACAGAGCAGTGCGGGCTGCTGCTATGCCAGTAAAAACACAAGAGTGTAACTGGATAATGAGAGCTGGAGAGAGGACCTCTCTGTTCTCTATGTCTCAGCATTTTCGGATCCCTCGCTTGGCCACAGTCCTCACCCTTAACCTACGGTATCTGGAGCTGCTGCGAAAATGTGTGTTTCAAAAAGGCAATCAGAAGACCAGAGAAGGCAGAAAATATAGTCTGTGAAATCTGAGATTTATATTCAATCTAAAAAGACACACAGGATACATAATTCTTAAACTTTCACTGCTTTGAATCCCTGCACTCTCCATGTGCTCCAACACAAGAGCTCTCCCTTCGGTAGCAGTGAATGCTAATCGCAGGCCTTTCATCATTCTCCTGTGCGCCGTGATATCTCAATTGCCTATGGTCTCCTCCAAAAGAGCTCCATTCCATACCTGACACTTAAAGCAAAAGTATGCAACTACCTCCAAATAACATTTTTAAATTCATCATGCTCTTACACCGACTTGACCTATTGGGTGAATAGCCCCTTTTTCATTCCCACGTTGAGGCATCTTCTGGCAATCTAGGTTTAGCGGATGCCATCTCCGAGAGCGGTTTACAGGAATATGTTGCACACCACCAACCAAGGGTCTAGCCATACGAAGACGCTAGATTTGTATTCTCAGTACAGACATCTGCTGTGGATTTAGATGTTTTCGTTCAACCAGATTAATGGAACGCTGACATGAGTGGACAGCATGAATGCTGGTTTGTTCTGAGATGCTTATTTCGACTTTGTTGCCTAATTGATTGGCTTCGTTAACTGTACATGCACTATTTGTTTCTGTTGGTACACTGCTTCCATGACCCTTAACTATTTAACGAATTTACGACGCCAGCCCCCAGTAATAACATATGGCTGCAAAGGCCACCGCTGCTAGTACAAGAAAAAAGTTACACAGAATTGTGCTTTAAACACACCCACACACATCCACTGTGACAGACAGCTAAGTTTGGAATGGAAGGTCTTTCTGATCTGCCTGGAACAGGGTCTATTTTCTGGCTGAGCAGCTCACATCCCATTTGTGAGTCTTGGCAGCCCAACTGGGAGTTTCTCTCAAGTCTCTGGGGTCCACTGAGGTGTTGAGCACAAGTCCACACGCACGCACACACACACTCACATATATAGGGCTGTAAATACATGTACACACTGACACACACTAAATACAAATGTTCAGTATTCATAATTCAACTGGCTATCATTATTTCCCAAGAGTTCATTCTGTCAAGAGTTTAGTCATTTGAATCCTGTTAAATGTAGAGCAGATCTTTCAGTGTCCTCTGAAATAACACAGTGAACACTGAACTGAGGTCATGTATCAGTTGACAGTTGGCTGCATAATTTATGTTAAGTTGAAAATCTCCGGTGTCAGACATAGTTCATGCATGGACCACAGCTCATACATTGACTACGCTACATCCTAAAGTTAATAGACCGTAATAATGTAATCCACTCTACAATAGGTTCTCTATTCTTCCCTCAGTTGCTCTCGCTGCAACCAGACAGGTGTATCTGGGGACCTTTGGTAAAAAAAGTGCCACCAAGGAAGGGGGGGGGGGGGGGGGGGGCAGCAAAAAACGAGGGCACTTTTATCAGGGCACAAATGAAAAGGTAAAAGTTTAGGGTGAAATAATGAATTAACCAAAACTACTTATACAAGTCACAATACATTTTTTGATGATACAACTAAAAACAAATATATTAATGTGAAATGCAGCTAAATTGACCAGATGATAGTGGGGAATCACCTTTTCATAAGAAGTTAAGGTTACTATTGCATGAGATACGTGGTACCTGTACCTTATAATCCACTGCAATATCCCTTTAATGATAACCACCTTTGTGACATTTTGAAGGTTTATTTTGTTTTGATGTAGGTACCAGCTACGCAACTGTCTTGTTTATCTAAAAGTGGAGGAATCTGTGTCTGGCTGAATTTCGGTTTTCTCAACAACCGCTCACCCGATTGACATCAAACTTGGCAGGTGTATTGCTGTGCACTGTCTAGAAATCAATCTCCGATCTCTCCCCATATTTCTGTAATATTTTCTGAGACAAACTATCCTAGAAAGTAATTTCCCACAAATTGCATCAACAAAAACATTGTCAAATCAAGTATTTCAATGGTTGTAATCACACCAATGTGCTCATAAACCTGTATTAAATACAGAGTGACTGGTTTCTGGATTCCACATGACCTATAAGAGCTACTGGGGGTGTTGATCAGTTAAAGACAGGCTATCTTAGATGTATAAAGTTCTCTGGATCTGTAATGTACGGATAGTGAACCCAGGAAACTGGTGTGTCATACTTGAGTGATGCACAGTGGGCTGACTGAAACAAGTTGTGTATGTGCACGCCGTCTTACTTGCGTACGTTTGTGTGTGAATGCCTCGCCTGGGTATGTGTCTACATGTGCACGTTTGAGTGTGTGTGCATGTTGTGTTCTACATATCTTGTGTGCTTGTGTGCATTTGCAGGCGCGTGCTGGTGTGCGAAAGGTGCTCCCCGTCGTGTCTGCCGCTCCACCATGCCATCTGGAGAGGAAATCGAGTGTGAAGTACAGTATAGTTTGGGACCAAGCTCTGTGGCAGTGGCTCAGCAGTTAGTTCATTAGTTCCAAAGTTCCAGGGATTAGAAGAGAATCTCTATGGCAGGGAGGCAGGGGGGAGTCAGGGAGGATGGAGGGACCCATGTGGGGAAAAGAGAGAGCAAGAGAGACAGAGACACCAGGAGGAATACTGGACCATAGGGCACTAAGAGACAGAGAGAGTACATGAGAGAGAGAGATAAACAATCTTAACCCTGAAGACCCCGGAGAGGGGAGCGGGTGAGAGAGAGGGACAATGAAAGAACAGGGCGGCAAGAGAGAGAGTAGGAGAGAGAGGACAGGTGTAGCCGTCAGTTCCGCTCCGGGGTTTCAACCTGCCCTCCCTCCTCCTCCACCCCACTGATCATACAGATATGATGATATGTGTAAAAGTGTTAGAGCAGTCAGCCTTGTCTTCCCTCCCCTCCTCTCCTCCCCCTTCTCTCCCCTCTGGGTCCATGGTGACAGTTAGCGAGCTCTGGGTGGCTCCTACCCTTTACTCCTTTTCTTATCTCTCTGCCTCTAAAGCAGCCAGCATTACTGCCAAGATTGAACGTAGACATTTTTCGAGTCAAAGCGGCAGGCAATTAAAGCGGGCACTACCAGATTTCAATTTTCAACAGGAGGGGGTGGACTGACCTTCATTGCGTACCTTTTTGTCATGAATATCCTTCCCTGTTCTAAGGTGAAGGTGAGAGATAATGAAAAGAATACATTAATGAACACATTACAGGAGGGTGGTTTGGGGCAGTAGCCCTACTTAAGGCCTAACACATTGTTACCTTAACCAAAACAGTGGTTCAGGATATTATTTAGTTAGCTATGTCTACTGCCATTCTCTTACCATGCATGAGACATGAATTAAGGGTTCTTTACTGAGGTCTGGCCTGTCTTGATAAACACACAGTGCCAGAAGTGTGGTTGTCATAGTGAATATAATTGCAGCTTCTGTATACATTATAGAAATGGTCTGAGCAAACACATTGTAATCTATACGTTTCCCACCATTACCATTCTCTCAAAATTCGATGTTTTCTCTGTATCTGATGGTGGTAATCTTACAGGAGCAATATGTATTGATCTCACTAATGCCTTTGACCATGTGGATCACCACTTCCTTTCAGAAAAACATCATGCTGTTAGCCTTGCAAAATGGATTGTGGTTTAGTCTGTATCTTGAAATGAATGCTGGTGTATTATGGTTTGGGAAAATGTGTGCCTCAAGGTTCTGCTTTGGGAAAACTTCTGTTTTCATTGTTCAACTATAATATTTCTGTTTATCAAGTTCAATCAAGCTTAATAATAAACTGATGAACATATATGGGATGGACTTCTGACATGTTTAAATACTGACTTATTTGTTCTTAGATTGTTTGAATATCTGTATTTATTTTGATAGTCTTGCTCTTGCTTTTTTACTAAACCAAAGAAAGTTTAATACAAAATGTAAGTACTGTATAATCATTAACCTGAATGTAAAAAAGCACTGGACCCTGGGTGGCCAAGATTGGAAAAACGGGGGAAAGAAAATAACGATTTCTAGTTAGTGTTAAGTTGCTCTTTCTTAACGATTTAACTGACTACTTTAATAACATTAAGGAAGAGTAAACACAGAAATAGGAGGCAGGCTAAAAGCAAACATGGAGAGGCGAAGATTAGAACATTTCTAAGATTTTTTACTTTGTTTCCTTTTCAGTCCCGTGTTGTGGCACTCAATGGAATCTTCTGTGACCTCCTATGGGTCTATTTAATTGGTGCTATATTCTTAACTGGCATCACTTCAGGGATTTTAAGATCTGAACTCTAACTGAAGAAGGACTAAAACTGTCTCAACACATTCATCGTTTTAGCAAAATGATAGTCCCCATGTCTTTCTCCCACTGCCCAATAAAACTCTGTCTGCACATTTTACACCATGTCTACACAGGCTGGGTAGTAAAAGTTGTCCATTAGCAGTGCAGCTTCGGTATCCTCCACTGTCTGCCACCACTGTGAAAAGCCAAATACACAAAAACTGCATGAAAAAACAAACAAACAAAATAAATAAAGCATAAAAATATGATTTCGGTCAAGGTAAGCCATAAAACGGAGAAAGCAAATGCACAGCTGATGCCGCTTTAAACAAGCCTTTCCTCTCCTTTAAACAACATTAAAATTTGAGTTGATAAACAAGTGTTGAGTCTTGCTATTTAAATTTCCATTCCCTTAGTCCACATTAAAGGTCTCCTACCAGGGACACAAAAATTCATGCTGCATGACTACAAATACAAAATATTTCCTAAATATAACCTCTTAGTTAATATGGACAAGTTAAACTTGACCATTTAATGCCAAGAGCGTTCACAATTCTTTAATGAATTTCTCTTATGTGCATTCAGAAAACCATTGGGGGAAAAGGGCCTTGGTAAGAGAGGTGACCACAGTGGTTGAGCTCCAAACTTCTGTGTGCAGATGGTGGAAACCCCCATTGGAACAACAGTCACTGCAGCACTGAACAAATCTGGTCAGATGAAATCAAGATTGAAGAGTTTAGCCTCATGATATCTGGAGGTAGACAGGCACCACTCAATACCATTCCAACTTTGAAGCATGGAGTTGGCAGCATCATGCTGTGGGGTGTTGTTTCAGGGGGGACAGGGAAACTGCTGAGTATTGAGGGAAAGATGAGTACGACGGAGATATGCTTAATGATAACCTGGTCCAAAGCACTCAGGATCTCAGACTGGGCCAAAGGTTTCCTCTAAATAGTAAAACGACCCAAAGGTGACAAACAAATCAATGCAGCAGTCTTTGCGGGCCATCCACTCGAACCCAATCAAACATCTCAGACGACCCTGAGAATGGCTGTCCAACGAAAGAGCGTGAAATGAGTTGGAGGGACAAATTGTAGAAAACCCCCATAATCAGGTCTGCAAGGCTTTTTGCTAAATATACAAGAAGATCTGAGGCTGTAATCTCTGTCAAAAGTGCTTCAACCAAGTACTGAATAAAAGGGTCAAAATACTTTCCTTTTTAATAAATGTGCAGAAGAAACAACCAAATACTTTGTTTATGCTGTGCTTTCGTATGGAACATAACAATTGCAGAAATTAATACTAAATACATTCCAAATGTAATAAATAGGACAAACAAATCTAATAATATAAGTTATTGTGCAGAATTACTTTCAAATCCCAACAATCAGTATCCAAAATGGTGGATGCTTAATGGTTTTCCTGGCAACCTTCCCTCTCAAAAACAGACGATCACACACTGTTTATCCAACAGGAAGAATTTTCATCTTAAGGGAAGGTATAACTACACAACAACCCCCACGGATTTCTATTTGCCACAGTGGAGGAAGAAGCTGAGAGTGCGGGAAGTGAAGAAAGGATACCAGTAGGAAAGGTGCATTTTGTTATTGAGAAAATAACAAATTTTGATATTACACAGTACGACCAAGCAAACACATATTGGGTTACAGGATTTTGGCACATTGGGTTGACTATGGTGTGAATGAGTGGCTTAAATCTGTTCTGATGCCATGGTTTGCACCATGTAGTAAAAATGCAGCTGGCTCAGAGCATTAATGAGAGTAATGGGAGAAGTAATGTTATTATACCACAGGAAATTAATATTCTTTACAAAAACCTAATATTTGGTATTTTTGTAGGTATAAGTATTTTGATTACTTGTGTAATTGAGTGGAAAAGGGAATAGCCAACTAAGGGAAATTATTTAGCATGTTAAGGGAACCAGAACTTTTCCACCTTTGTTAATAATTACTAAAAGACAATTGTTTCTTGCAAAGAGAAATAGTTTTAGCCCCTGGGAAATTAGTGAACAATAGTGGATTGGAGGAGGCAACTTTTGCTGAAAGTAAGATATGATCCTGTCAAAGGCTGACAGCTAAGGAGTCTAGCGTCTGAATTCTCCTGGAGCCTGAATGGCTGCTTCAGTGCTGCATTCCTCTCCACATTCCCCCTCTAAAAACGCAATAAAGACGGAAGCTCTGACTTCCACCAACTCCATCACGGGGTCACAGTTTTTAGCCTGTCAGTCACCCAGGGCATCATGGTATTGTCTTTGTCCACTACAGGAACAGCCTCCAGCCATTTCAATCATCTTTATTATCATGACTTAAAAACCTTTGTTAGTTAACTTTTTACCCAGGCCTTTATCCCACTCACCAATCACAATTTCATGGGCAGTTCAGGAGGGCCAATGGGGAGGTCGTGTGGGCGGGAGGAGAATGCTTTTAACCTGCTGCATCTGGTGCTTTCCCGCTGCTCGCCCAGTGGGACATGGTCACCTTGTTTTAAAGAACCCTGATAGGGGGAACCACTGCCTTTGTGCCATCATAATGGGGTGAAATGTGCTTGTTTTAAACATGTCACTTAGGTAGTTTTCCTTTCAGTGATTAAGACCAAGCACCTGTCTGAAGGAGGGAGATTGAATTATATTCATTCAGGATCGCACAGCTGTCCGTGTGTTTGTCAGCGCCCCTGGTCAAACTAAGCTGCTTTTCGCTGATAAATGTGCATCTGTGTGTTTGTGTACCTTTTTGCTGAGGGCTACACCATCCTCACAGTCCAGGACGACACAGTCGACATCCAACGAGGCCAGCTTCCTCAATTTTCGCTCATCATTGCCAGGGCAGTAGAGAACGGCCCTGCGGGGTATGTAGCGCAGCGAGGAGCCTGCAGAGTGATGCTGATGACGCCATGATTCAGGATAGAACTGCCAGCCTGCAGGCAGGAGCCAACCACGCTCCCTTAAAACACATATACACATATAAACACACGTGCTTGTCTGACCACACAAATATACACAACACTTAGGCAGGGGTAAATATGAAGTACATATTTAAGTGCATACGCAGGTCATGAGTAGTCTCAGTATCAACATTAAGGGCAAAGAATAATTAAAGGTGGTTGCTGTATTCATCTTCATAATATTCCACAGTGTCTATGAAGATCCAGCATTGGAGGCCACATCCTCCAGACTTGAGTGAAAGTCTGGAAACGTTTCATTTTGGTAGCTCTGTTTGCCCTTCAGCTATTCATTGAAGTGTATGAGAGACGTTGACCTGTGCTTTGAGAACAAACTCACCCAAACACTGAGCCACTCATATGCTAATGCAGCCACACTGCTGAATATCTAGGCAGGGCAGAAAGTGAATGAGGAGGGTGTCGGTGGTGGCTGAGGCCGACTCATCGTAAAAAATAAATAATAATAAGTTTGTTTTTAATTTAATGCCAGATTACATACCTGTATTCATTTATTTCCTATTGATACTACTACTAGGAGGTGGAACTATATGCAAACATATGTGGTAGAAAATTCTTTACTTTTAGAAATTTACAAGATGGATTTAATGCATCCATAAAAGATGGACATCGTCTTCAGGATTCAAATAGTCAGAGCTCTTTTATTGAATTATATTAATAAACAATATGTCCTCCAGTCACACATTAAAATAAATTGCATACAGTAAAGCCTTGTCAATGCAGTTTTTAAGAAGTGATGTACAGCATATATTATTGAAATAGTTAAATAATGATTAAATCAGTACAACCTTGATTGTGTTAAAAACATTCGCCTATGAACTAAAATCTCGATAGAACCTAAGAGGACGCTGTTTCTGCTCTTCAGACCATGCTTCGTAAAAGTTCTGAAAATAACATGCAACAAATGCCGCTTCATTTTTCAAGCAACACTCGAGGTCCTCCAGAAAAATGCAGGCAAAACTGCTCTTCATCACATCTCCCACCTGTACGGTGCTCACACAACATCGCAAAACACACAGCAAAGTCGGATTGTGTACCCTAAACCATCCACACACGTGCACACCAACAATCACAATCATTGCACGCACATCTCAATTATTTGTTCCATCAATCTGGCTTCTGAAACAACTGTCACATGTTCAGGGATCAGGTTTACGTAATTACAGCGAGAAACAACATATCTTACCACCAACTCTTGCAGGGCATCAGAAGCCCTTCAAGGGACCATATTAACCCAAAAGAGAGAAGGGGAAGGGGGATTATTTCTTCTATTACAAGAGGGGGGGGGCAAATTATTTTCTCTTCTTGTCTTTTGCTCTTTAAAAAGGAGCTGAAGTCACTTCAATGGCCACTTAATCCTGTCAACTACGCTTCTACAAGCCCTCCGGTCTAAGACCTATCTAAACTGAGAAGCTGCGGTTGCGAGCAGGCAGTTCAAACCAATTCAGGTTGCTTCGAGCAATTCAGGGCTACCAGGTACATGGGAGTCTGTCTGAGCCAGGGACCTCAATCACAAAAGGCTTGGATAGAAATATGGCAAAGGTGGGAGGGATAACTATGGCGCACCACCATGCAATTTGTGGACTAAACTGAAAAAATGCAGAGCTCACGATCACTTAAGGGTCTATAATGTGCAGGGTCCAAGTTGATAGACAAGAAATAAAAACTAAAAACAAGAAAGGAAAATAGTAGGTAGGAAGATGCTGAGTGGTCGGGGGCAAGAGGGGGCTGTTGAGATCTAAATGAAATCAGTCTATTCTGTGCATACTGCTCAGGGGGGATGTTGAAAAGCCACATTAAGTGCCTACTTAAAAGGAACAAATTATAATATAGCTGAAGTACAAAAAGATGGTGACAGTAATTTAAGAGAAGGTTTCATTAAGAAGGAAAAAAAACTGAAACGGGGAGAGGGAGTAATACCTTGATGTTGGCTATAGACTGTACACTAGAAGCAGAGGTCAACCACAGAGGCCAAAATCAGCATTTATTCCCTTTAATTCCACCATTCTACCTCATCATTTTAAAAGGCCTGATCTAAAAGTAAACTGAGCCGTAAAGAAGAAATGAGGCAGGTCAACTGGGTCACACACTCTAAAATGAAATTATATCTCAATAATTTCATTTTAAGACTTGCTGTCTTACTGAGGCCCTATGGCAGATACATGATTCGCTGAGGCTAAATCAATATGAATACATCTAGAAAATTACATTGTTAAAGTAAACCATAGCCACAATCGCATTTTACAGGGAGTGGAGCCTTGATGTTGGCAGAAGTAATATTCCCCATCAACACTAACATACCTACAAACGCATGGCATGAGACCATTAACATACATTGGTTATATGTGTGGTGTAGTGAATGTAAACAGGAAGCAGATTGTGTATCCTGCAGTTGGTTGCTTAGTTAGAAAGAAATACTATGAACCAGAAACAACAATGGTGAAAACTGGGGATTTGTTTTGTTGGACCTAAAACAAGTTGGAACTTTAGGTGTTAACAATGTCTTTCTTTCATAAAAAATTGGCTTCAGTTGACTGCGTCAT
The DNA here is from genome assembly GCF_947347685.1 of Pleuronectes platessa. Lineage (NCBI taxonomy): Eukaryota > Metazoa > Chordata > Actinopteri > Pleuronectiformes > Pleuronectidae > Pleuronectes > Pleuronectes platessa. The sequence goes on from NC_070639.1 coordinate 7,444,505, forward strand.
CTTGTTTCCAAACGTCTCTGATTTGGCCGCCTATTACGATGTAGCCCCGGAGTTTTAAAACTAAAACGGGGCCAGAAGTGTTCCCAGATCATCAGATGCATCACTTCCACATACTAGAATCCTGCATTTGGGGAATTTGTATTTACGCCACCCTGTCTGGTTGACATTTCCCCAATAATACATCCTAATCGTGTTCTATGTAATTAACAGTCCCTAAAGTACCATAATTACAAATGTTACAAATTTCTTTGCCTCTTTTTATTTTATTTTTCTTTACATGAAAGGTTATGATAACATGGGGATGTGTGGGTATATTGGCAGCTATAAAGTGGTGGGACCTAGCCACAGTGACAACGTTTACTGGTCTGAGATCAGAGGGAAGTGTGTTTTAGTGGGTTTATATGGTGGTGGACGGGGATGGTTCTCATTAGTGTAGGCGAGGCAGCAGACCCAGGCCGAATTGGCACTGAGAGGGAGAGGATGAGGGTAGGTGAGTGGAATGTGATAAGAGGGTGGTGAGCTTTACGTTAGACGAGACATGGACTTTCTCAGTGTCAATTCAGATCCAACAGTGATGTTATCGTTAACAGCCAAAAAACTCTGTTCTCATGAATATGTATCACAGTTCTCTATTCTTTTCAATGCAAATGATTGTCCATTTCCCTTTAACACCAGAGAGAGTGGGACAAAGCAGTGTGTTGGAATAAGCTGATCTTCAATTCAACAGGATAGCCGCTGACGATCTGACGTTCACAGTCAGTGTCTGTAGTGCTTAACTACAATAAATCTACCTTGAACCACATTTCCTTGAACTTCACATCTAATCTCCACCACAACTATGACTGATGTGCATGTTCGCTATATTCAGCTTCTTCTTTTTCACAATGTCGACCTCCCTATCTCCGAAATCCCCTGTCATGTAATCCACACAGGATTACAGATAATTCTCCAGGTTACTGGTGATAGCATGTCACCAATAAATGCCAAACTATGGAAAGGTTATTGGATTTCACAAAAACACACAAATCTTAAGTCTTGAGTGTGTCCTCTTTTAAATAGCACTACTCACATTTGAGGTTTATCCCGGAGATAAGCGATAAAGGTTTACTGGGAATTTGCTATTGGCTATAAGTGGTGATAAAGGGTGGGAGCTTCGGAACATCAGATATAAATCAGAGGATAATAATTGTCATATAAATCTTCCTCCGAATTGCACAAACTTAAAAATGCTTGATTTTTTTTCATCAAGATCCATGAATTATTCTCAGGAAAATTCGTGAAAATGTCAAAAAGAAAAACTAAAACGACTCAAAATGTTTAATGAATGAGATTTTGTTACTTATCTGCCCATTTGTCCAGATAAGTGACACAATTGAATAGGTTCATTCTGGGCCTATATGTACAATCCTTTCAGTAAGTTTCATGGAAAACTGTTGTGTCGTTTTTCCCCCGCTAACAAACAAACGAAAAGGGGTTAAAGCGTAACCTTCTAAAGGTTGAGGCAAACGTGACTCATGTTTTCCAAAGGCACCTTTTTGAGGTGGATTTCTTTTGTCAAATTGCGAATTGGTGTAATGATATGTTCTTGCCACTATATGTTTAGTAGTGTCCCTGTGGGCCGGGCAAACTAAATGCCACAGACTATGCTTCTGCAGCAGCTGCATACAATATTATGTTTTAATAAATAATTCATTTGAAATAAGGTGACTTATTGTGGACTGGGAGTAAATACTGTATAACAAATAGCCTGTAATAATTGCTTCATTATCATGAAGTGATGATCACTATTTCCTGTGACTCCACTGGCCTCCACCTGGCAGCAAAATAGCCTAATTCAGGTGGTAATATTCATCCTACCACATGAATTACAGCAGATATCCACAGAGCCACTCGAAAACAGGCTCCGACGACAACCTCCCTCTCAATATGTAGATTTCCACAATTATCTCCAACATGGTGGTGCAGGCACAAGCTGTGTCTAAAATGCACAAAATTAAAGATCTGTGTTTCTGCCCTGTGATAATCAGCTACTTCTAAATATGCAAACTACATTCTGAGGTCTGCGGTGCTCAAGATTCGAGATTAAATCTGGTGAAAATAAAGATGAATAGAGAGTAGTTGGGAAATCAATATTGTTGAAGCACTGACAGGCTCTTTGTCTGCAGAAAGCTGTCCGCGGGTGGGAAATAAAACGGTCAAGCAGTCATTAATATTTACCTAGCCTCATGTCCACCTGCCTGTCTGACACATCTTTTTGTTTCTCCCAATGAAAGAGAGCTGAAGCATTCCCCACACATCGTCTTCCTCGCAGCATGATGCTGTATGTGTATGTTTTGCTTCTTTTTCCCCTCACTGCCTCAGGTCTGAGGACACAATTGGATGGCAGAAAAATCCTGAAAAATTAAGCAGAGACACCTGAGACAGCGAAAGGAAAGAATCAAACACTTGTCTTCTACTTTTTTTTCTTCTCTGCCCCCTGCTTTCTTTGCATGCCCTCCAGCAAACTAGAGGTTGGGATGCGCAATCCATTCCCCTGTAGATAAGATCAGGAGGGGGCTGCAGATTATACTGGTTTGCTGGTCTCTCTTTTAGGGAGGCACAGGACAGACAAAAGCATACTGGACTTGCTAATATTTTGTTGATGATGACTGTACTAAGGCACCAATCAAACAACTGATATAAAGACCCCAAACCAGCCGCTCAAACAGTAGCAACAGGAACACTGCTCTTCATGCGCTCCTTCGTCATCATAAAAATGCAATAAGAGATCATGATTTACGCTCTTTTAACCTTAGTCTTGAGCCATTTCACTAAATTTAGCATTTCATGTTTAGAGCACGGATGTTTTCTCATCCTTACTTCCTAGGATTTCATCACCACTGGCCCAACATCCTCTCTCTTGCTTTAAAAAGCCGATTCCAGTGATCGTGTGTCTCTCCCTATCAACAAAACCCCTTACTCATCCTCCTATCCATGTCTTCCCCTCTTTTCTGTTCTCATTAGTTTGGCTTTTATGCCTTAATCTACACAATGAGGATGAAGTCATGGCGGTTATCTTCAGCAGCCAATGTCTTTCTACCTGTAATCCTCCCCAAAGTCCACGGCTCACAAATCGGCACACAATGCCTTTATGCAAGGCATCTGCCGTAATGCCCATTGATGACTGCAGACTTCTTTTCTTTATTTTTTTTTCTGCCCTCATGCCTCCGCATTAAAACTATTTAAATCCCACTCTTCTTTAGAAGAACAGAGATGTCTTTATCCCGGTCTCAGGACAGGGCAACGTCAGATTGCAAAAGGACATAAGAGTGTATAAGCTGAGGTTGCTGATGGGAAGTTGTCACTCCGGCTTGCTCTCTGCGTTTGACAAGGACAACTCAATAAATCCTATCAATTCATTAAAAAAAATTCTTTAATTAATTGGAAATACGTAGATAAATCATAGATTTCACAATCAAATGTGTAAAAAATTATAGTTTACATGAGCTCTCTAAAACAATGAATTTATCTTTAAAGTTAATTGAGAAGGGAACTTAAAAAGGTCAAACAAGTCGCTCCATTCGAGGAGGGCATAAGGGGGTTAGCTTTTAACTTAGCATTTTTATTGACTCTGGCAAAACAAAATGAGCGGGCTCTGTAGGATTGTGCACTCTGCATTGGCCATTCAGGGCTTCAGAGCCCCATTGTAGTACTTTGAAGAGAATGAAAGGAAACCCCACTGGTGGAAATGCAGTGGAACAGCCCCACAACAGGCCACAACTGTTCCCTTATGCATGAAAGGCAGGGACATAAAAGACAAGATGGACTTCTGAGGTAGGGCCAAAAACAAAGGCAACAAAAGTGCTGATCACGAGGGGATGACACGACTCGTCTTGGCAGAAGGAGCAGGGAGAAAAAGGGCAGGAGACAATAGCACTCCCGGCCAAATGACATGTTGAAGAATTGAAAAATCCACACTAGAAGTGTCTTCTCAATTCACTAAACCTACAAGAGCTGGGTGACTGTCGGCTGGACCCTGCTCAGCCTGAGGGGGGTCCGACAATAACAGCCCACAGCTTTTCTCTCTCTCTTAACTTTCATTCCTAAATCGTTCTCTGTTTTGGCAAACAACTTGGCAAGGGCAAAGATGGACTGGGGTGATGGCTTTAGTCCGCACACACCAAACCAAATCAAAGCATGGTGGGTTCCGCTCCCGCAGCTTCCGTTTTGATCTGTTGGCTGTCTGCGTGTCTGATCTGTTTCTGTTTATGGCCTAAGCACAATTATGCTAGTGCATAACCTCCATGGAAACAGTCAGACGAACAAAAACATGTTTTCTCTCATTCAAAAAAGCATCTTTGTTTTCAGTGACACAGTGAATGCTGATATTTGAGCCAATGTTTCAAAAGTCTTACAGTATAACATTTTGTTAACAAGAACACTTCCTGCCGATTTTCACCCTGTTGGCTTCTAGGCTGGGAACGGTTGTGTGATTCTGATTTCCTGTTGTAGATATGAGTCAAAACATACAGAGCTATAGTTGCGTGTTCGCATGTCTGTAATACATTTAATCCATGGTTAGTTTTAATGTCAAATCTATTCATCCATGCATCCAGAGGACAAATTGGTGTAAAAAGGCAGCAATTTAAGAAATCAGATTTATTCTGCTTAAGTGAATAGATAATTATCCCACACAAATAAGTCACGCACTGTATAAGGAGAAAGTTGTCCTTTCTTGTGAATAAGGACCTACACATATATTTAAAGTAAGGGCCTGGACTAGTTGATAAGTCACAGGCTCAACTGTGCACTCCACAGGTAAAGGGCCTCCTCCTCGATAGCCTGAGGCCTATCCCACAATTCTTCACACATACCCACAGGCCCTTTAACTGGCCATCACCCTGTCTGATTAATGGATCGATGTGGTAATTGATTAGTGAAGAGGAGGTGGGAATGAGAACATAGGTCAAACGTCAATAATGTCCCCGCGACAAAAGGTGGAAGACGTAAAATTTACCAGTGATAGCCTCCAGCCAGACCTCTACCCATCAAAGCCTTGGCAGGACTTACATAAAGGCCCCAGCCCATTCTCTTGCTCGCCCTGCCCTCCCTCCCCAATGCTCCTTTTCTCTTGGTAATGCTGTCTGTTAAAGTGACAGGAACCATTCTGGGAGCTGCTTGTCAGCTCACCTTCATAAAACAAGCCGTAAAGCAGCAAATAACAGGCTTATATGGCTTCATTATACCGGCTATGCAGGATCACAGCTCTAGGCTGGGGGGTGAGGGGGGTCTTGCTGGTAGCGGAGAAGTGGGGAGAATGTTGGCAGGACAGCCTGGTTCTCGTGATGGTTTGTTGTCCCGGCGGCTGTCACCATGTTCATGTTTGCTCAGGATAGAGGACCACTTGACCCCCATCAACTCTGTATTCGCCGAAATCCCAAGCAGGACAAACAAAGTACGACTCACTTTGGAGATTTCGTCACAGTTAAGTCTGATGAGACTTCATTAACTATGGTGTCCTGCCACACACTTCTAAAGATTACATTTTTTTATGCGCTTTAATACTTAACAAGATGTTAGACTTCAAACATTTTAATTTGAGGCCTCTTACGAATATCATCCGTAAAGAACAAACCACGATGGTGTATCTGAATGGTTAAAAAAAAAAAATAGGAGGAACAGGGCCAGATGGAGCATACATCTGCGATAGTAAACCTTTGGCCGTGGCAGCGCCGGACGTGAGAAAGATTCTCATTTATTTCATGCAAATATCTTTGGGCCATTTCACAACCTGACAGTGGGGGTTGCAAGGTGGCCATTACCTCAGATTGTGTCTCCAAAACATTTCCCCTGTTTTTCAGAGTCAGCCACGGGTTTCTGGCAAAGACGTCCGTAGGAGCCGCAGCAGAAGCAGCAGCCTTTTCTTTCAATGCAACTCATGGCATTTCCCCACACACGTGTTTGAAAAGGAAATGCTGTTTTTTTCCCAGGGTAACACCTTGGATGTCGTTTTCAAAGAGCAACATCAGTGCACATACATATATGATGTGTGATTATTATCATGTATAGAAAATTACTAAGGCTCCATTAAGGTTCAAAGCTTCAACAAGAACTATAAATAGGCTGCCGATATTAGCAAGTCAAATATGCAGCATGATGCTCGCAGAACATCTGGTAGGCAAGTTTACACTATGTTCACCAAAGTAACTGTCCCTTTATGTGCTTATCTGCCATGTGCCCAGTCCCAGTTGTGTCGAGATCAGTCACTTATCTCTTTAGCAAGGCTGTGAGGCAGCGGTACAAGCGCCATCGCTGTGATCATTGTATAGTTAATTGTCACCTCCATCAACATTAGCACTCTCTAACATGCTTACCAGAGGGGGTAAAGGGGGGGAACTGACTGCACGCTCTATTCTGAAGCTGACACTTGTTCTCTGAGGGGCGGTATTCGGTGTCAGGATTACAGTGCACGGGAGAAAGGAGGCGGAGGGGAGGTGGGGAGTATTCCCTACAACTCATGTCACCGGGTCTCTCTGTAATGGCAGCAAAGGGAGAAAAAGAGAAGGAATAGAGACAGGGTGCCAGGGAGGATTGATGGGTGTTTACTTTTTTCAAGCAGTCTCTCAACCAATGACAGCGCAAAGAGACCTGCATTCACTGGGACTATGCTCCTTTCACAGTATGTCAAGGGCCAACTGAACAACCCACACCGATTATGGCTGTTGATACGCACTCTGACCATATAGTCGCACTTAGCACTTATGTAAGCCTTTTTGGATATAAACTTCACATCAAATAAGACAAAAGGTTGGGAAGGGTTCAGTGCAAAGACACTGACACACACATAATATATACTACACACATTTGGCAAAAGGCCAAAAGGATTTAAATGTGTCGCCGCCAAACCATATGGAATAACACATCCCCGCCTAATCTAACAAACACTCCAGCACGCACACATACATATTCTGGCCTGCACACAGACGCACACATCAAGACTGTAAAACAGCATTGCCATCTTGAGCCCTCTGGATCACCGGGGGCCATCTGACACTGTGGAGCCTTGAATGCATTAAGACGAGCAAGGTGGCAGCACTTTCCATCTCAGCTAGCACAGTTACATAACCCTCCATGATATGAATTCATTAACAGATTTAGTTCTGCAGGTGAGAACACTTCTCCTCACTGCTTATGAATGAAACCACCTCACGTTTATTTAATAGATAGTGATGCTGCAGGATGTCAAACCCATCCTGCAGCAAAAAAGAAAAAACAACTGCAGATACACAGGCAAAGCAGGACTGTCAACATTAACACAAATTAAAAAAGCATGCTTTCATTTTTGCATTCATCCACTCTGCTAAGATCTGGAGTTGAAGCAGAGGAGATGACATTTAGTTGACCCCACAGGTGTCAAGGGTCATCTCATGGGGGAAGAAACTGGACAGAAGAGGTGGAGAGTAATGAAAGGGGTCGAGCTGTGAAAGGATAGTGCCCTGGTTAAGTTTGAGGGGAAACAAGTGAGAATAGAAATGCATGGTTAAAGCACCAACAAATGGTCACATAACATACGTGGGACAATCTGATGGGGTGTGCCTAGAAGCCCCCTGGATATGAATAAGACTGGGACATTAGATCAGTCAGTTAGATCAGACTATTAGGAAATTTGGCGAACGGTGTGATATGTGCTGTGTCTGGTCTGTTGCCCCCACTCACACACCCATCCGAGCCCAGACACAAACATGCCCCCGTGCCCCTCCTCGGACCTCAGAAAAAAGTCTGACAGATGGGTGTACTAGAAAGATCCACTCGGGAGACGAAAGCATACTAAGGCACTGTCTGTCCACTGTTTGGATTTGGAAGAAAACTACAACAAGAGCAAAACAGGACGGAGAAAAAAGGGACATCTGTGACATTTGTCTTATTTCCTCTCTTGTGGGACATGATGTGTCACGAGCGAGCAGAGTCTTTTGGATCATATTCCATTTAATTAATGAACCCCACACACAAACAACATTCACACTCCAGCCCATGCCTCCTCCTCTCATCCCTGTAAGTTGTCTGTGCCCCCAAGTGGTTGAATATCATAACTGCATCTGCTTTACAAATGTATCTGTTTAAAACTTGTGAAACAACTATGCCTCAGTAGACAAGGCCATTGGAAACTCATTTACTGTCAAATTTACTTTTAAACTCGAGCCTCTAACCTTTTGTACCATAATGTGATTAACAAAAATTCTGAGAGGAAGTTATTGTAAATGAAGGGGGCTTCATGATGGTGTACAACAAAATCCTTATATATATATATATATATATATATATAAGGATCAAACTTAAGTTTAGTTAAAAAAACACGTAGAAGTGAAAGAAATGTTCTCACAAAAGAAGTGAATACTCTTACGGTTGATTGCTCAAAATCAAACCAATAAATATTTTTACACAACTAAAATTACATTTCTGTTATTGTAGAAGGACTAGAGTACCAATAAGGTCATGTTGGGTGCCATTATCTGGTACCTGGTACCATATCAGCACAAACCTGAATTGCACCCAACCCTATTGTAAATGGAGGAGCACCTGAATGCAAGACGATCAACTGTATTGATTGTAGTGAGTTGCAAGATGGCAAAATAATTCACAAGTAGGCTAATAATCACTTTTCTTGCAATTGTTGGTTGTAAATACCATCTTAACAATCGAAGAACAAAGATATAGTTAAACCACAATTTGTCTGATTTAGAAGAGAACAGTTAGAGTATTTAAAGAGGAATTTTAAATAATAAAGCTGATGCACCCTGTAGTGTTTTAATGACAGACGCTTCATTCTTTTAACCAACAGGGATGCCTTTTGCCCTCGACTTCTGCCCAGCCCCAAGCCTTTAATTAAGACTGGCTTAAGCCCGATTGATCCTGACACACTAGGAAGTTTCTTGAATATCTGACCATGGAAGTATTATATAGGCCACAACCCCCATAGCAGCCAACAGCTCCTTCCCACATGCCACATAAAAAGGTTTGTAAGCTGAAAGCCCATGGGACCTTGTATGATTGAGTTATACCTAAACATTTAGCTATACCTAAACATTTAGCACATTCTGGGTTTTCATCTTGTCCACAGAGGAGAAGAGTTTTTTTTTAAATAACTATAAATATTAATAAGATGTAAAGTCTATACTGTATGTTTTCCCTTACTTTTAACGTACTAGTCATGTAGTTGGTTGTGTCCAAGTTTCAAACCTCACATCAAACTTTGTTGTTGCACTGTTAAAAGCTACATGACATGAAAAATGCCAAAAAAAGAGTCATTGAATCTCAGGACTTAGCAACTTATTGATAAAACCACCTATGCAAAAGATGGTAGTTCTAACATTTCATATGATAGTTGCATTACATTAAAACTGTATGTTATTTGAGGATGTCGATGCTTTACTGCATAGCGTCACACAAGTTGTTTCAGGCACTTTTTAGTTTTCTGTAGGAGAAGTCTCCCTTTGTTGCACACATTAACCTTTGTGTAGCAGAACCTGAAAATTTGCATAAAAGGTATATGACACACTAAAGGAAAGGAGAAACCAAAACGCATGATATGTGTACTTTAAATCAACAACACGTCACCTGCAACAAAAGTAGTGATGTAAAAAAAAAGATAGGATGTTTGGATTGTCAGAGCTCTGTGCTGCAGGTGTTCTGCACCACATGGAGAGAATTCTTGTATTGGCTTTCACCGCAAACAAAGCCACTCCTCGCTTTGTGGTGTTTTGTGATTAATCGGGACCACAATTGTTTGATAATGCTACACAATGTTAAACATACAGCAAGCAACGTATAAATCAATGTAAGGCCTAATGTTTAGATTAAAAAGAAAAGGCATAAAATCGTAAACTAGATTGGCAGTTGCCTCTTTTTCAACATCTGATTTCAGTAAATTGCAAAGAAATGTCAAATGAATACAAATCTTAGACTCTCCACTGCAAAACAGAGGTTCAACATGACAACCTGAAGGCTTTGAACATGTCCAAGGAAAGAAATGATTTTCTGAAGCAGAGAGGAGAGTAGTTTAATACCCTGACCCGCTGGAGGAGAAATCCTGCCGACCAGCCAAGCGTTAACTGCAGGTGTGGACTAAATAAAAATGCAACATTTTTACGTTTTACAAATTTATTGAAACCATGCAGTGTCGGTGTACTGACCCATGGGCCAGATAGCGTGTCTTGTTGGAGTTCAAGTTCAAATACTCTTTCAGATAAAGGGACGTTGCAAATCGAGGGGCATCATTCAAACTCTGTTGGAAAATAATAAATAACAATAATAATATCGCTCTGACTATTTCTAATATCTCCATCTAGTCATATCAACAGAGCACACAATTTCCCCCTAGGAAAATAAAACCTGTTCACCACTGATGTCAGTAGGTTAATGACCCTTCACCTAACCAGGGATAACTGTGATGTTTACAGGAAAGCAATTAACAGTAATTTTACAACTCTTAGATTATGAAAATTGTGTATGTTTTTAGCAGTCTCCACCCTGATATAATTTCTGATTATACAAACTTGCACATTAAAAAATACAATCATAGAAACTATCAACTCTTCTATTTCTCTACACAAGCAGCTGATGCAGCAAAACTAATGGTGGTGTTTTTGGTAGATGAAAAATCCAGAAATATAAACACAGACATAGACACGTGGTGGAAAGTGACAGGGAAAGTGCAAGACCCTACATTGGCCTATAATGGGTGTGGTTGAGGTGGGGCGGGCAACGAGTGCCCCTTCCTTCCTTTTCTGGGAGGATCATGGAAATTAAACTCATAGTCACATTTTCAACTTGTCTGGCACAAACTCATTTCAGGACCAGCCTGAAATAATAAAAAAAACATCAATATACTTGCCGGTCAGTCGAGATGTTTGAGAGCAAGCAATTCTTACCTTCTCAACAACAAACATCTGAACGTTACAGAAGATGCTACAGAAGGTGTACGTAAAGTCCATTTTAAGCCAGGTGTTTTAAAGCTCAGGTTTGACTTGTTTTGTATCTCTTCACAAATAAATGCCAGCATGGATTTTGCCAACACTAGATCAAGAAGATGTCATCGCATCACCTCTGCAATTTGTGTGAAGTGTGTGTGTGTGCAGAGTCAGATGCGAGTTGAATGGGGGGGGGGGGGGGGGTATACTCACCCACTGACCTGAGCAGTAGCATTTACACTATTCTCAGTGGTCATGAACACAACAGAATTGCAATGTCAAGGTCAAAAGTCAGAAGTACAGTCGTAAACTGGCCCATTGCTGAAATGCAGACAACACCAGTGGGCAACGGCTACAGGAAGTCATTAGGAAGTTTCCATTTGGAGTTAGAAAAAGGTTTCCTGAACAGAATGCACGATTGGGTGTTGGCGAATTGCTGGTGGAAATGTCTGCTGATTGACACAGGGCATAATGGTTGACATTCTACAGACCGTTTGAACTGCAAAGCCTAATTTCTGATGTTTTCAAAATGTTCATATGGACATTTTTATTAAACCATACAATCCTTGATCCTGAATCAATAGGTAAAGATCTCCAGAACCTTTTGAATAGATATTTAGGACTCAAATGGCTGAGTTTTCTCTATACTTAAGCTGCTGGCCACTTGCTTTGTCTCTCTGTGGAGGGCCTGTAGTAAAGCTTCAAAAGACTCCTTATCACTGTCACGTTTTCTCAGAAGAGGACGCAGTAATGGAGAACGGATGCACAGGCTTACACTAGGTTAGACTAACACAAGGAGACGAGTGAAGAAATGCTTTGAATGTTGCCTTGTAAAGGGAAGAGCTCCTGTAGGCCTCCTGACCTTCCCACTCCACTTCCTTCCCCAAGAAGTTAAGGAATGCTGTGTCAGGATTTATAAAGGAACGTGCATTTTCAGTCATAATTTCTCGAAATTTGTCTGTGATAAAAACTGATAAAACGAATTAAGAACAACAGCCAGCTAGATTGGTCATTTTTAACTAGGTTAATATTTGCAGACCTTGAAAACATTACCATTAAATAAGACATTTATATAATCAATTCTTCCTCCAATGTCTTTTTACACAACTCTACTGTTCTCTATCCTCCATCTTTGGTATGGCTAACTCAGACTAACACAAGGTCCCAACTTTGACTGTGGCTTCATCCTGTATTTTCCAATTATCACCTTTTAAAGGCCAGCTGGGTGCATACCAAACCATCAGGGGGCAATACCATTTGCATTGCTCTGAGACAAAGTCATGCCCAAGTGCTTTCATGCTAAAGTTCATAGCAGACAAGTCTAAAATGACGCTATAGCTAAATCTAAAAAGACCCAACTATATACCTTAGCCTGAAGAATTATATCAAATAGATTTTTTTTTACAAATGTATAAAAGACAACCAGGTTGTTTTTACGGTAAGTTGACGGAGAACATTCCCGAGCTTTAAGGGAAGAAGTTTGTTTTATCGACATGGCAAGTAGTTTGCTAGACTTTCTCATTTGAGACTGATCGATGTGACCGTCCTTTGAGTGCTCGTTCTGTTTACAGTTTCAGCTCATTATGCAGATTTTATTCTTCCTTTTCATTAACTTGATTTTTAAGCAGCTCCAGGAATATATTACATCTATTTCGTTTAGGTCAATTTTGTTTGCCCATTGAAATTCCCCAAAATCACAGAGCATTGAATTGACCATTGCATACATGTGTGTGTGTGTGCATGTGTGTGCGTGTCGTTTGGGGTTGGGTGGGGTGGTGTAACTGTTCCATTTACTTTGCACATTAATGAGCACTGGCTCTCTGCCTGCCTTTAGGCTCTCCTTCTTAATGCTGGAGCTGTTCACTAGTGTAAACCTGTGTTTGATTTCTCCCCTCCTCTCCCTCTCGGCCTGCATATAGCAGCATTTAGCTGTGAATTAATTTTCATGTTTGGATATACCCTGCTGAGGTGTGATGGCGGTGGGGCATAATCAAAATCTGCAACACTACATATGGGTAGATCGGCCTTGTGGGTATTTTCACAGTGCAGATCTGTAGCTGGGCGGGGGGAAATTAAAAGCAGAGAGAGGGGTCAACGGCCAGCAGAGAAAACCGAAGTCAGCAATAGGACAATGGGACATTTAACACAAAAGAATAAATCGGTTGTCTTCTAGAAGAGCACAGGGAAGAGGATACCTTTTGCAGTGTGTCGTGCAGCTGTGTGTGTGTGTGTGTGTGTGTGTGTGTGTGTGTGTGTGTGTGTGTGTGTGTGTGTGTGTGTGTGTGATAATGCGCATGTCTATGGCCAAGGGACAAGACACGCACCCACAGCCACAGCTCAAACACCAGCAGCCCCTAACATGGTGTGTCTAATGCTCCTATTTAGTGTTTGGGGTGCAGCGGCGCGTGGCCTGAGGTTTCTGGGAGGGGAGCATCGATAGCACCTAGCCTGACAGCTGTGCCCCGAACTGGAGACAAAAGCTGGAGGAAGTACCGCATCATCGAAGACGGGACTAAAAGGCATGGCAGTTTGCTTGTGGTCCGGCCTATACTGCCATCTGACTCAGTGCATGGTCCCCTTTTCACGGAGGATGTAGCCCGATAGCAAACACAAGCTTAAACGGGGAGGAAATCTGGAAACAAATTCCACTATAGAGGACATGTGGTACATCGAGATCAAAAGCAGAAACATAAACTACGAATTCATAACAGTCTTAATTTTAAACAAACAAAAAACAGAGAGAACATTGGCCACCTTTTGTGCTGTAGTCTTTTCAATGGAGTTTATTTGTAATCCTTTGATAGGTGGGAGTCTCTTTGTCAATCGGTGTACATCAAAGATAAGCCAACTTATCATGCTGCTTGTGTTTGTGTGTGTATGTGTGCGTGTCTGTATTCCAGTCTTTAACGTCCCAGTAAGGCATGATTTGAATCTATTGATTTAATAAGCTTTGGTAGCAGGCTGTGGGATAAATGCAATGTTCCAGTTATAAGTAGGTGACACACCTCCAGTCCAAAAAACGAATGTTTGTGATGAATAGCTAAGAGGATGGTCTACATTTCTGGGAAAAGCATCTTTTAATACAGCTGACGCAGTTTCCAAAAGCACAAATTATTGGTCTATATTGCATAAAGACACAGAGGCACAGACATCTGGGGAGCATACTAGAAAATACAGCAACAGCAAGTGACAAAATTGTCAGGTTAGGAGAGGATTAAGTTAAAATATAAATTCAATCTGAAACCATTTAGCACCCAGGGTCAATTTTCATCAACACAAACCCTTTATTAACATACTCAGAGGCGCCTCCATTCATGGGCTGGGCTAATGGAAGCAAAGAAGATAATAATGACTTGTTTGTTGCCACATCAGCTGTTAGGTGATAATTTGGCCTAGGTGAGAATATTAACAGTTTTATAAGCTTTCTTTGATCTGAACACATGTTCCCACGTAGATGAATCCGGCATTAATTATTGCTTAATATTAAAGTCCAATCAAAACTCTGCAGAACTGGATCCGTTCTGTCAATACACAGTTCCCCTGCACCAGTGACTGAACACAAATACCGCTTTGATTGTGCGCTTAATATTGTACATCCGAATGCAGATTATCTCATGGAATAATATATTCTAGACATAAGATATTGAATAATAAAAAGATCATGGCTGATGCTCACAATTTTTTTTCATGACTCTGGTGGATCGGAGTATTCATGTGAATACATATTCACCATGTGCTTTACTTGGAGCCCAGAGAGACTCATGAAAAATGAGAAAATGTGAACTTCACACTCACAAAAGGGTGGTGCAGCCGATCCCTGGCATCCATATCAATGACTATCCTTGTTATAATGTGGAAAACTAAATATTTACAATTACATCCTGATAGCAAAATAGGAAAACTATCCGTGCCTCGCATAATGGAACTTCCTTTATTACGCCCCTGTGTCCTAACAGACAAATACACACATGCATAGACGTCAGGGGATTGAAATGGCTCAAAAATATCCAGAGGCTTAAAATGGACCTGTGTATGTGTGTGAGTGTGTGTGTGTGTGTGTGTGTGTGTGTGTGTGTGTGTGTGTGTGTGTGTGTGTGTGTGCGTGTGAGTGAGTAGAACAGTGTCAACAATAAAAGAAAAGTGTGTAACAGTGGGTATTTCACAACTGAGAACTGCAAAAAGGCCTTTTAAAACAACATGATAAAATAACATTAAATTATTCAGATGAATCTAAATTCCCGTGGTTGAATTTGGACTATAGTTACAATAATAAACATGGAATGTGTCCCGGGAGCATCATTTTATCTGCATCACAAGGTAAATAATTATCAGAGGGAAAAAAATGAGGGGCTCAGTCCGTCTGAATATAGCCTTTATAATGTCGCCGTGCTAGTGAAGATTAAAGCCAATTGGTTGAGATTACTAGGTGACTGACTGGTCACTAGCTTCCGATTATAAACTTTAAGTTACCAGTTTATTAGGTACACTTGTATTATCAAATGTAATAAAAGTTCCCTGCAACAGATAATAGATTCTTGACCAAGTCCTACATTAAAATCAGTTGAGTAGGTTTTGCTAACAACAATCAGCAATCAACAAACATGCAAACATAATCTTCTTGACGGAGGTAAAGGGTAAAATTCTTAAATGCTATAGTGATTAAATAAACAGACCTCAAGCAGCGGTCTTATGACCACTGAGCTCTTGAGATAAGATGCAACACACTGCAAGTCTTTCTAATGGACTGTGTAATGTTATGTAACCAAGACACCATTTTCTCAATGAAACTTGAGAAAACCAAAATATTTTATCTGATCTGTTCACAAGCGACCAGATGTTCCTCCCCTGCTTCTTTCTCACCCTTTCCATTTTCTTCTTCCTGTAAAAGGACTTGACAACATAAATAAAGTTTATTAAAAACACTTAATTTTACCCAACTCATGTAGCTACAGTAGGAGCATAAATTACTCTCAATTAACACTATGGACAGCTGGGACAAAGCAACCCAGTTTATGTTCCCATTTTTCTCCACAATGTTATTACATAGTTGCAAAAGGCAGACTTGTCTGTAGTGAGAGTTGCTGTGTCCTTAGAGGGCATTAGTGCAGGCTTTATCTTGTTGTGCCAGACAGTTCAGTAGTAAGCACCCTGGCAAAGGCTCTCGTAGTAAACTCTGATGGAGCAGCACAGCATAGTCGCAGCGTTGCAGCCGTCCTGGCACAGAGATATGGGTCAGTCTAGGCTGTCCTCTCGCTCACCCCATCGCCAGAGCCCAAAACCTGATGAGATTAGCCGGCCAGCCAGGCGCTCAGTGGTGGCAAAACACAAACACCACTGATTACGTGAACATTAAAGTCAGATCCCCTCACACTTCAGCTCGGATTCCCTTGTGCAGGGTCACAAGCGGGTTAGTGTAATGACTGCGCTGCAGCTCCCGACTTATACGGCAGTACTACCTCTATCCTGGCACACGCCGCGAACCCGGACAGATAGTAAACAAACACACAAGTATCACTGTGATTGGAGCTGACGTCATCTGAGGCGCGCGCTATGAGTGAATGGGACAGCGATACAGCTGTCATCCTGCAATCCTCCAAACAGCTTTCAACTGAGAGAATGTGTCCGCTTGGCTCATTCATTGTTGACGTGACCGAGATGTGACACTAAACAGGTTGAGGTTTCCTTCCAGTGGCTAGTTTTTGGGGCAAGTCAGCGAATGCAGTGCCTCGGCCACTGCCATTTGTGTTAAATCACTGCTAGAAATGGGATTAGGCAGTATTGAATGCCAGGGTAATCACTCATTCAGCGGCAGCCAGGGGAAAAGGCCTCCTTAAGGAAAAGGGGTGGGTTTTATGTAGCTGAGAGCTTTGATTACTGCTCCATCTTAAAACCGCATCCGATGAGTAAAGACATGCACTGGTCCTCCCCCACATTTACTGGGTGAGTCGCCCTCCTGGGTTCCTGTAAATAAGTGACGTCACAGCGCTTAATGATGCCCAGACTAGACGCAAGCAAGGCCCTAAAATCAACAGAGTACCAGCTTCATCACTTCTGAGCATGCAAGCCAACAAAAAAAAAACGTTTTGCACATTTCATCCCATTTCTCGGTTGGGTTGCTAATGATGAAGAGTAGTAAACAGGATCAAGAGTTCTCTCTTATTCTATGGGGCCAGTAAAGTTCCCTCTTGGTAAAAAATAACAAAAAAAAATAACATTGTCTTTATCTGTGGTTTAACAGATCTGCCACTAGCGAAGATGTTCCAAAAAAATAGACACTTTCTCTAGGTTTTCCTCCTTTTCTCCCTGACACAGACTGGTAGTGACAGTTGTTTCCAGTTGCTACATATAAAAGGGCCCATCATAAAGCCTGGCTAGAGGAAACAGGATAAGCGCTTGAGCCAAGGCAGTAAAAAGCTCTCTGGGAACTTGAAAGCCACACAAATGAAGTCTGCATCTGCCATCTGGAAACAATAAACAAACAAAACCCAGCAGCCAAACAAACACCACGATAGGCAGAAGGAGAGAGAGGGAGAGAGGGAGAGAGGGAGAGAGGGAGAGAGAGAGAGAGAGAGAAAGAGAAGAGAGAAATGGAAGCAGTGATTGAGAGTGTGAATGAGTGATAGGGAGAGGAGGGTGTCAATGTTACAAACGTGTGCAGCATGCATCATTAGCAGGTACTGATGGGGAGACAGACACAGAGACAACCCTTTCTATAAAATCCTCCTTTGATGCTCGGGGAGATGGGCCCTGCTTTTGAACGTGTGTGGTACCACTGAAACCTGGTTCTAATGAAGTGTAGTGCTAACAGGAGGCTGCCTGTCTAGCAACTTGTGCCAGTGACGGGATGAGAAGTTATATGCCACTTCCGAATATGGCAAAACACCAGAAGCAGCCGAGCCAACTGTTCTCTGCAAGCCCAGACGAAGCATGAATGGGATTTGTCGTCAATTTTTAGAGAGAGATCACATCACAGTTGTTCTGTTTCGCAGCCCAGGGTTGTGTGTGTTAATTATCAAATGGTGGCCCAATATGGCCTAGTCAGTGACAAGTTCTCTTTTATGTACAGAAGCTGCAAAACACTGGTGTCCGTGGAGAAACATTTCAAGATTATGGGATATTTCGCATTATGATTTACAAGATGTACATGTTTACCCTTTTACCTTGCTCAAAAACCTCAGACATTTAGTTTACAGTGATATGAAGATGATAAATCGATATCTGAGCACCGTTTAACAACACATATTCAATATATTTAAATAACTTGACTCATCTATAAGCATTAAATGTAACAGAAGACAAGCAGACTGACTCAAGATATGTTAATTTATGTTTACTGTTTCAACAAAACTACATTTTGCCCCGAATAATGCTTAGTTTTACTACTTATACAAAAATCATGTATTATTAATACTGCATACTTTCCTCAATGACAAAATGCAGCACAAATTGGCTAAGGGTACACAGTTGATAGTTGGAACCATCTCATGAGGAAGATGCTTGAGATGAAGCTTCAGTTGGTTGTAGAACAAGCATCTCGAGCTGTACTCAAAGACCTCATCACAAGGCACACTGTCAACACTGACACCGAGGGGTTCGACAAAGAACTGCAGCCACGTGGCCTCAGCATGGACCTGTGTACTATTATAGAAAGTCCAACCTATAGCTGTACATACACAGAAAAGCAAAGGGTGGCATATACACACACAGGCATATAGAAAACACACATACACAGACACACACACAACCCACCCACCCACCCACACACAACCCCCCCTGCTGCGCCTGGTTAACAAACACTCTGCTATAAAAGCAGGACTCTTACTCATTAGGATGCTGTGTATCAGACAGGAAATGCTGGGTAAATTACACCTCATCGCCCTGGAACTAGCCGACCATCACCATGGCAATGAGCCAACCTCGGTGCCGTGAGAAGACCAATACGCCACCGGAGCAGCCGAGGAAAAGGGAGCAGGACAACGCATACTTTACCGTAGTGACTGATGAAAATCCTCGAATGACCAACGACACTCCTGCAGGTTTCTGAGGAGCCAACTGATCCTAAATCTTTATCTTTATCTATTTAAAAAGGTAGAGAGCCCCTTTGGCCTTTTGAGGTGCTGACTCCAAACCTGGAAGCAATATCCTGCCCTGCCCCCAACACACATACACACACAACTGACTGCAAGTTAATTAATGCTACATAGGCTAAACTGTACCAGACCAACATGCTCTTTATTTATTAGAAATTGTAAGTTATTCATACACAGTAGGTGCTCCAATACGGTTCAATAAATAGATCAATGTGTGCTGTAACGCGTCACGACTATCACGGTAACATTGGGTGTCTCTCCAGGGAGGTCTTTGCGAAATATTTTAACTTTTCTTGACAGATTTTCACTGAATAAACACATTATGATTACCATGTGTAAATTTGAGGAGGAGTATTGGACAATAACGCTGCCGAAACTCACGACCACATCAAGAATGGCACAACATGTATTAATCTTCAAAAGGATCATTTCACCGCAGCCCTGTGCAAAAGCCGAAAACACAAGTTTCCCACTTTTGTTATCATTAAAAACAGAGGATATTTCCCAAGGTCCTCATTCGATCCGACCACCGCGCTCAAACTCTAAACCACACAAACCACCCGTTGGCCGAGTCCACCCCGCATTTCTAGAACAAAATTCTTTGGTTGCATTGTTCACACATTCCTCCCATGGCCGTGTTTATACAGATGCGATTCCATGTGCGCTCAGGGGTCCTAAGAATTCCCACTCTGAAGTCGAAGATGTGTTGTTGATCAAAGGCTTCAGAACTAGAGCTCAGACACTTGTGTTTTTTTGTTTTTTTTCTTCTATGGGGATACTGGGTAACATAACCATCTGTTGGCCGTATGGATTCACCTTGGTCGGCACTGAAACAAGTGTAGGCCTCTCTCTCTCTCTCTCTCTGTCTCTCTCTCTCTGCACCACCCCACACTGCTCCCTCAGCCACGTTTACTCAGCTGGTCCCCACGCCAGTTAGCGGAGTTTTGTTTTCACACAGCAACATGTGTTAACTTAATGCTCTGTAACAGATTTCAAAGTCAGGATTAGCTGGGTCAACAACAGGTAACGGAGCGATTTATTGATTCATTGGATCTAAAAAAAGGCAATGTGCTCTGTTGGCACTGGTAGAGACATCCACAGGCATGTGGATGCTTCACGCAGAACATGATTCTTCTTCTTTACACTCTGTTAGCAAAGAAACTGAAAACATATTAAAAAAGAAAAACATAATTATTTAAAGAATCTGAGGTGTTTGTTGGCTCAAAAAACAGGAATGAAAATAAGTTATAGGCTTACATGTGATTTGAGCGGAGTAACCTTGCCCCATAATCTAGGCTAATTACTAATTAATGCGATTCATTAGTAAGTGCCGTGCTGTTGTTTTGAGCCGAGTGAACTTGCTCAACAACCTAGTTCTCAGCAATAAACAATATTTGGGGGGAAAAAATGCTGTTTTTCACATTTATCGTTTTAATATTTAATTTTTTTCTCCCTGTAAAATAAAAGATGCAACATCATCTGTAATTTGACATACCACGTAAATACCAGTCAACCCGGGAATTGCATTACACCTAAGCTTTTACACATTTAAAGAAACAACCTTCAACTTCTTACCCCCCCAAGAAGAAAATTACTTAAAATGTCCCTTAACAAAACACTCATGCAATTTGAAAACCTTAAGCGTTAACATAGAGTTGAAAAACATAAACGATCTTGAGAAAGCAGAAAAAGTATCAATTCAATCTGTATAATACAATAACAGCTCTCCTGCAGGAAAAGTAAAACTAGTGTTGGTGCCCAAATGTAAACGTAACCGTTTGGAGAAGATAACCATAAGATATATAAAGTTCTAAGAATAAAAAAATTATAATATAAAAATATTTAATTATCTCATAGGTGGTCCCTAGTTGGTGCAAGTGGAGGAGAGTAACTGCAGCATCCAAACTACAAGTGAATTAGTGACATGGTGATGCTCTGGTTCTGCAGTGACAGCAAACAGACACAATATAACTCCTCCTTGTGTGTGTGTGTGTGTGTGTGTGTGTGTGTGTGTGTGTGTGTGTGAGTGTGTATGTGTGTGTGTGTGTGTGTGTGTGTGTGTGTGTGTGTGTGTGTGTGTGTGTGTGTGTGTGTGTGTGTGTGTGTGTGTGTGTGTGTGTGTGTGTTAAATCCAGAACCTATGCCAGTGTGTGTTTATAATGACGATATAGCCAAATCCATGCTGTGGTAGAACATGACAACGAAGGTGAGAAAACCAGTATAACACCCACCCCATTTGCTGGTGTTGTTTGACACCAGCAAATACCTTGACCAATTAGATGCCGTTTGAGTGTGATGTCCCAACAGGGAAAAAGAGGAAGACACACTGTTAAAAGTGGCTCACATGTGTGTTTTAAAGCACCAAAATCTTTGCTACCAAGACAGAATGGTCAATAACATGTCCACAATAAGACAAGATAAATCATTCAAAAGCTCAAGGAAGGCATCTTGAGCTTAAGGTCTGTGGTTACAAGCCGGCTCAACCTCCCATAGCTGCAGAATTTGGTTACAGAGTCCGAATGGTTGTTTTCTTGCTTGATTGGATTATGGCCACACACCTCAAGCTCGGCTTCCACCACCAATCAACAAGGAAATGAGGTGTCAACACACTTGTGTTTATTCAACACTCATTTATTTTTCTAACAGTAGCCGAAGCCAGTTTGAGGACAGATGACACCAGATGAGTGAAGGGATTCTCTTTAAAAACACTGCTTCTTTCTAACAGAATTACAATCAAGAAATGTGGTGTGTGCAAGAGCTAATTACATTTGTCTCCTCTGTTTCATTTAATTTAAGTGCATTACAAGCAAATGTGTATTATAGGGCAGTTTTAAATGCAAATTAAGCAATTCACTGTGAAATATCTAATGCACTTTTAATGACACTTTATACTAATATTAAGAGTGTTTAAAATTAAAACTGTATATTAAAAGTCTGCATTGTCTTGGCTCTAATCTCTTTTACAACTGAGAAGAGAGGGCTTTTAAAATGTCAGGCTGTGCGTCCATATGACCAAGCTAAAGGAACTAGTAATGGGAAGACACCAGGACGTCTGTAATGCTTCAAGTCAGCATGAAGTGCCATCAAAATAAAATTCTGCACAGTGGCTGCTGCTTTAAAACAACTGGAGCAATTGAAAAGCCCCCCTCCCAATGTATGCCAAATGCCACTTTATAAACATTCTAGCTTGACTGCCAAGTGTCTGCACTGCTTTATGCCCCTTCTCTTAATTGAAAGCGTTATAGGGGTGCATTACACTCGGGGGCTTTATAAGCTGTGCTATAAAGCCCTAGCAGGCCCGGAGAGGGGAAACTGCCCATTAACTTATAAGGTCCAGGCCTTGGCTCTCTTAATTGACAACCTCTAGGCTACTTTCATCACTTGTCGACTTCATAGCGGCAGTCAATGCTTCCTCCAGGATGCTGTTGCATCTTTGACACGGGGGTGTTTGTGACAAAGAGCAGTCTGCCGCCAATGCCAGGGCGAGGGCTCTAGGCTGTCCATAAAACTAGCACACACATTCCTCTCAGAGCTCCAGCCATCTGAGAGCGCTGCATTTAACCACGAAGGCACTGCCTCCCCGAAACACCGGCCAAAAGTGAATAAGAATCTCATTTTAATGGCAGATTTTTATATGATTATGCTGTAAACAAGTTCACACATTACATTTAATTCAATTATTTTTCAAAATATTGGGGATTTCACTTAATAAGTTTACCGCAAAATACAAAAAGAAAAGAGTGAGATGTTAAGTTGAAAGAGGGATTACTGAGGATGAGAGAATGGTTTGTTTCTAAACTATTCACGATATCACCACAAGCACAAACAGACACACTCAAACACACCCACACTGGCGTGACAGTCACTTCACACTCTAATTTGGCAGGATCGTCAGCTTTGTGCCTCTGGAAATTCATGTGCCTTGAATTAGTGCCACATGTCACAGTGTTGTTGACCAGTACAGACACATAACTTGAATATTAAGTTATAGCATTCGGACTGTTTGAAGTTTCTAATTATACTTCCTCTGAGACTTGCGTGACAATTAACTGAAAAGGTAGAAGAGCATGAGGCAACTTGACTGCGAACCATCTGTCATTGAATTTCATGACCTAAACCTGCAGAAATGCACACAAGGCTAATACGCA
Source organism: Pleuronectes platessa (assembly GCF_947347685.1). Taxonomy (NCBI): domain Eukaryota; kingdom Metazoa; phylum Chordata; class Actinopteri; order Pleuronectiformes; family Pleuronectidae; genus Pleuronectes; species Pleuronectes platessa. The sequence goes on from NC_070639.1 coordinate 7,467,689, forward strand.
TGCAAGTATTAACATGTTATACTGTTCTTAAAAGGGTAAAACCAACAATTCAGTATTGTAATCACATCCTGTAAGGGGATTTTTTATTTTTTATTTTAATGGTTTAAATCGTAACATCAAAAGCTACATCCTGACTGTTGGTCCTTAGTGAGTCAATCTGACCTTTGCCTCAAGTCTCTTATGTAATGTTGATATGTTTGTTTTACTTGTAACGTTTTATTGAATTTTGGCTTTGGTCTAAATCCAAAGCCAAATAAGCCGCACCAATATCCTCTGTTCTGTATTATTACTTATAAACTGTTCACACAAATTATATGCATATATATTGATGCATAGGGGCTGCAGTCCATAAACAGACACCGTTGATAGGAAAGATTGTGTCTAAAATACTGTATTCCAAGTTTAGATGACATGTGCAGAGTGACAAGGAGTGAGTGGCCAACATGAGAGAATGCCACTACTTTTAAAAATATGATTGTAGTAAAAAAAAATGAAAAGACAATGATTGTAAAATAAAATAAAAAATATATAAAACTTACATTTTAAGTTGCTACACTTATAAATAACAAGGATATAATGGGCAATTATTTACAATAACTACTTTGCTTAGTTAAGTCAATTTCTACTCCAGAGATGGATCCAAAATGAAGCAAAACGATTTCAAGCACCAACAACAAACTGCAAAATGACTCTAGAGGTGAATAAGAAATAAAGATAATTTTAATCATGTCCACTACGAATACTGACAAAACAAGCAAATACAAAAAAAAAAATTCTTGAAGAAGACCACACATTTTTTTATTGGATACTAAAAACCTATGAAAATGCTTGTATTGAGTAAACCGTCCGCCATACGGTGTCATGAGTTTCGTCAGTACTATCAAGATCATGCTGTCAGAAAGTAAAAATAAAGCACAGCCTGGTGCAGAGTCTTCATGGACTCTCTGCATCACATTGGCGTTGCCAGGCAACCAGAACTACAACAGGAGATGCTCTACTACACAGAAGTACTGAGCGGATGGAAAGAAAATAGTAACAGGTCATAAAACCCCCAAAACCACAAACTGCAATGAGGATTGAACAGTTTTCATACTTTAGTATGTTACCCACTTTATACTGGGTTATACTGAGTTTGATAGTATACAAAAAAGTATAACAAATATTAATAACTTTATTCATTATTAGAATAATGACCTGCCGAGATAAAACATTCTGTGCTATTTTGTATTTTATTCTTAACAATATTATGCCTGTACATCTATTAAACGATGTATGGACTCAGTGCTGTTTGATAAATATAAATATATATAAATGTATATGCTGCCATTATCAACAACCCCGAATAAGGGGAATCTGTCTGATTTCCTTAGGGTTGAAAGGTGCTACATAAATATGTTCTATTCTGTTGCAGTTTGTTCTTTTTAATGTAAAGAGGGCCTTGGAGCCTATATGCATATCCAATAATCTAATGATTCTCTATGGTGGCTCAGTGATTGCTGCTTTAAAATATGTTCTATATATAAAGTAACTTGATAATTCGTTTTTGGCAATAAACCTTCTGCTAAATAAACAATTTAAAAACAAAAGAATGGGAACATTTCCTAGGAGCAGTGTTGTTGAGATGTGATGCTGCCTTTAGTTTGACTCACAGGGCTACATTATAATAGGCCTGAAGCCCTGGAAGTATTTGATCCCAGTAAACCATGTCCTCTGGTCTTAAACACAGTAAACACAACCATGACTGTGTCTCTTCCTCTCAACATGTCAGGTTGTGTGTTTTCAAACAGGTGACAGTGTATCCAGATGAAACGTTAGGGAGATATTAGCATGACAGCATCACAAGGGGCTGAATCTGGGTCAGAGCCACAGCAGCGATTCAATGTGTACAAACACATTTACTGTTCATAAAGTCATTCAACACACAACCACAGTCTGTCTGTCACCTTCAGGCAAACACAACACACACAACACACAAACAAAAGACAGCAGCTGTAGTAGCGACATTTAATCAACGGACGGACGTATAACATCGCGAGGCTTCACGTCGGCAGCTTTACTGCCAACGACGCAGCACGTTGGGAGAAGGAGAAGCGACAGAAACCCAAACTTACCTCGGGAGAAGTCGCTTCACAGCTCTGCTCAAGTGCGCCGCCATGTTTGATCGGTGACGCGCCAGAGGAGCGAGCAGCTGATTGGTTGTGTGAGTGGTTCTCCCGTTGTAGGGCGAGTCGTGCGATTGGCCGCCGCGCGGAAAGGGGGCGGGCTCTGCGGGGCAGGACGAGCACATGGGAAAGTAAACAGAAGAAGAGGGTGATGAGGAGAGGATGGAGAAGAGAGAATCTAACCACTTTAATTTATAATACAGTGGAATTCACTGTAAAACATAATTTAAAATAAGTAATTCAAATGATATAAAATTCAGCACAAGGGTTAATCATAGACATTCTGCGCTGTTGTTTACATCCTTGACAGGCTTAGATTTGTATTTGTTGTGTCACAGATGGTGTCCCTCTACAACCACTCTGGTGTCCTTCTGCTCCATGAGACAGAAGGGACGGAGACAGGCTGAGGCTCGCGACGGACGAGCAACGGGGGGAATCTAAAGGAAAGAGAGAAGAGAGATTTGAGCACCAGGCACGTCACCCCAGGGGCTCCCTCTCACAGCAGTGGTGAATTACTACCACTACCATCAGCCAGGTCCAAGTGTGGTGCACAAATGACACGCAATATTTGCCGTGATTAAGTCAGCAGGGGATTTGCTCCAAATGTCAGCATTCAGAGGACAGCCATCGGGGTGCGGGTGTATTTAAATGTGCATGTGCTGCTGGACCTGACTGTACTTTATGAGGTGTTGTGGAATCAAAGGTGTTTGCTGGATGGCCTTGAGGTAAAGAAGAGGAAAAGTCCATGATGATCATGTGTTGTTACTGCAGCAGTGGGACATTTCCTGTCTTGACATTGACATTTGAACCACAGTAAAGCAAATCAAACAGAGGATGTTTTTAATGAATAAGTAATTCATAATTCAGTAATTTTTCCCACTTCTTCTTAGAACAGTTAGTGCTTGTTCATGGCAAATTATGTAAAGTATCCCAACCTTGGGATTACAAAATAAGTCACATAATGACTTATATTTGTAATTTTTTGGATAACGGATAAATATTTTTTAAACAATATTAAATTTAACCTATCTGAGAAGGAAACTGTTCACATCTCCTTGACATATGCAACCTATAACATAACTTTTAAGGGCCACAGGCCACAAAGGCTGGCACCACAGACGTACCTATTTGGTATTATTTACTGTCCAGGTCTTTTTTATTGGACAACTGATATTCTTAAAAGATGTGTTTCCCTCTCTTTCAAAGGCTAAACACAAAAAAGCATATATCATCATAAGTAAGAGAGACATGACTGATCCTTTTAGTGCACAACATATGAAATGACCTAGACATATAAACAGTTCACCGGTTTGAAGACAATAAATACACGAGACAGAAGGGACGGAGACAGTGTGGTTGATGATTCTACACTTCATCGATGGTCAGGTTAGAAAACTTGGAATTTTTTAAATATAGACTTTACCCCTGAACAAAAGGGGCTTATGTGCACATCCCTTTCTACATGGGATAAAAATGCAATGAAGTCGAGAAATTCCATCCACGGGTTACTTGGAAACTACTTTGTTCCCTCCCCCTTCCGTTCATCGAACACGATTGTTGTCTACTAATCCAGTTTTGATAGCATTTGGCACACTTTCTTTGGATCACAGCAAGATGCTCCACTTCCATTCTGGTCTCCCCTAGGAACCTCTGAGCCCGAGAAAGCAGCCGACACCAGGTCGCGCCAGAGCAGGGGGGTTCTCTGTGTCCTCATAAAGCACAGAAAATTATTTTTGATTCAAGTCGCCCCCTGCCACATGCACACACACAGATACACACAAACGCACAAGATCATCAGTCTGGTAGTTAATTCCAGATATGCTGAATATGTGTTTATTCTTGTCAATCTGTTATGTTGTTAAATGTTGCAGTCACCTAATGACCCCCCTGTAAGGCAATAGAATATAAAATATTATGTCAAAGGCAAACGCTTTTTGCCTTTGTCCCCCCCTCTGTACTGCCTGATCCAAATGGACAATGCATCACTAGGCCTTGATGCCTCAGAAGTCTGGGTTCATTAAAATCTTGAACGAGTGCCAAAGCTGTAGTCGTAGATAAAAGGAATATGAAAGGATAACGAAATTTATGGATGGCAAGTCACCACCTCACCCTGGCATTTATAATAAACAAATGGTTTCTGTTTCCAATTTAAATTTCTCATTATACTGTGACTTTTGGAAAATGTGTTTTGATTTACCAACATTTTATCTGAAAAACTGTATAATTGATTAGATTTACATGGCTCTGATTTTTAATGCTGATCGCCTGCCTTCCTGAACAGCCCCCACCCACAGCCTGACACTCACCAAAAAAAGAAGAATGATCTGAACGGCTCCTGAGGCACATTAACATCATATAAAACAAACCTATATATCAAACATTTTCATTCTGATAAAATAATTGGCTTTAACCAGCATAGAATCCAATTCATCCCTTTGAAAGAAACTTCTGTGAGGGCAACCCCCCCCCCCCCCCCCCCCCCAAAAAAAAAGAAACTGGTGAGATAGACTTCACAGCCCGAGCGAGATGGACATCAATGCAGTGTGCCAGCAATGGCTATATTAACCCATGGCTAAATCCCATCACACAAATGTCAGTGTATCCGTTATGAAACCATGACATTTAGATCCAAGGTCTCCATTGTGGTTTTAGAGGGAGCTGATGTTTGTCCATTCTTTGCATCCATCAAACTTGCACACAGGCAACTGTACTCTCAGCATAGAAAGGTTAAAGATCATAAGGGTTTATCTATCTAATTTTGTTGCATAATACATTATATGTACAACATTTTTTTTAGGTTATTAATATCTCATAAACATCACACAATTTATGAGATATGAATAATGCCCTCAGTCGAAAATATAATGACATTGTTGTACTTCTGTTTATAAAAACAATCTGTTTTTAATTTAGCGAAAGAATAATTAATATTCTAAAATATTATTGTTTTTTTTCCCGAACTATTGAACATAGTTAAAGATTCTGGCCAGATGTAACAAATCTTTTTTTAATTTCTTGAAAAAAAAGATTCATAATGAAGAAATTATAATTAATAAAGCTTATTTTATAATGATATTTTACTATTTCATTTTGTAAAAAGAGAGAATCCTGTGTTTTATTCTTTTACGGGGGGGGGGGGCTGCACAACCTCTAATGTGATGCTGCTGAACGCTGACAACATCTGACTAACTCCTTACTTCCCCTGTATTACCTCCCCAAACATCACCACTATCACCCCAACGCACCAGGACAGGCCCAATCTGACACTTCCCCACCGCTCACGAGTCGTGTGCAATGAAGAGCAAAATCCACATTCAGGAATGGGACAATGTGTCACGAAGCCCTCATGTTAAGGGTGCAACACCTATGAGCCACTTGGCTGAGGATCACGAGATGTTTAATTATTGCCTCCTTACATTAGCTTGGATTTTCCCCCTCGGGCATCAGTTTTGGGGCTGAGGCTGTGGGGCGCTGGGGAGGAGGGGGGCTCTGTGACTGGTGGAGATGGCGAAGAGGAATAAAGCCCCTTCATTATCAGATCTCTCTCTCTCACTCTCACTCTCTACTGCACTTTCTCCCAACCACAACGGCAGTCCAGACCAGGAATTACAAATGATATCATGACAATTTTTCACGCTCTTCAAACCAGTGATGTTTTACCGACTCATTTGCTATGATACCTTGTTTCGGATCCAGCTGTGAATCAGGGACGTGTCATGGGGCTAGAAGCCCACCGCCTGCTGGGCCTGGCCAATGACCTGGAAGGCAATAGGGGATGCCAGTGCCTGCAGCATGTGCTGCACTGACAAAGCAGCAGGGCACCGTCAAAAACCCTCTCATACAAACTTTGCAGATCACTCCGTTTTTAACAGATGAGTAAGCACTGGTGCTGACTTTTTTTCTCCGCCCCAACACAAGGTTTATGGATTTCACTTCGCAAGCCTGTGTCTCCGGTTGACGCAGAGCGAAACCCTCGCCTGCAAGGGCAGTAGTGCGGCGGTGGATCTGGGGTGGAGGGATGGAGATAGCATGTGGCAGGGTCACTGCGCAGGTTAAGCAACAATTCAGTTGAGTGCCTGTAAAGGAAGTAGAGTATGGTTGGAAACGACCAGCACACCAGCTAAAGAGGCCACACAATCCAGATTAAACTTTGGCCTCGGAAATTACAAAATCACTTTAACTGACTCACCGGTGTATGTTTACAGACTTTAACATGAGCACATTTATTAGAATATTCTTTATCTCTTATACAATATCTGATCTGATCTGGAAACAGTTTCTTCGAAAACACATCAGTCCCGGACGATAAAGTGTAATCCAATAAGACAAAGAAGCTTAATCCAATAATTAATTTTTTGCATTCTTCAAGAGGAATTCAATGAGGTGAAGGTTGTTTGGGTTTCCAGATGAGAGCCCTCACGCAATCCTGGGCCCCGATGACTTCTGCATTACTAGAATGATGCGGCCGGGACTGATGGAGCCGAGAGTGTCAGGAGGCATTAACCTTTGCAGCCCGAAGCTGGTGGACAAAACCTGACTGTGCCCCCTGACCCAGTCCACCACCCGGTTACTGACCCAGCAATCATGAGAGTAATGGAAAGGAGCTGAGCTAGAAAGTGAGAAAAATAAGATGAACATGAATTTACAACGTGAGGAAAGCAGGGAGCAAAAGAAGGGAAGTCTGAGCATCTGAGATTTCTGCATGTTACCCAAATCACAGGAAATGGTTTTAAGGGCTTTTTTCCTGTTCGGTTCACTCTGATTCCCCCTCTCTCACTTCATTTAACTGAATTAATGAGCAGGTCCAGCCTGACCTCAGAATATTAACGTCTGTTATTCTGTTGAGGGACTGAGCTTTTGTTGTTCAGTGATTTTGGGGGAACTTTTTTTTTACGATAAATAAACATTTCGGTGACATTTAAATGGAGAATGAATGAAACATAAGCCCAAAGTTTAGGATGGAAAAATGTAATCTATGAATCCGATGTGAGTGGTTTGCTGCATGCGAGTTTATGAATGAACGTCCCCGCAGTGCTCCTCTCGGCACACTGACGCTGGAACAAGCACAGTGGGATGGTGGCCTCGTAGCACCACGCTGGCGGACGGAGGAACACCTACATCAGAGAGGACCTAAAGCTGTGTACACATGGTTCACCTCAGGACAGACCTGCTTACAGCCCCGTGTCAATGGCGAGCTCCCTCTGTGCACTCTGTCGAATGCACCTCTGTGATGGTACAGCAGACAGTGTTCTCATAGCACGCTGCAGGCTATCGTATAGGATACAGTATCACAGCAGTAACAGCTGTTTTAAAAATCGAGCCGTCTCGTTCTAACACCGAAGCTCAGTGGCGAGAATCTTATTTCCTTATGTTGCCCATCCCGTCGGATTTATGAAATTATGTGGGTTCATTCATTATTCATATCGGTTGTGGAGTTATTACCATATCCCCATCAGGCCTGGCCACTGACACCATAAACATTAGGAAATCACAGTTCACCCGCGGCCGCCGCTGTGAAGAGTGGTCACATTGGACCAGTTAGATAAGTGACCCGTTCATTTTTAATACAAGCAAAGTGGCGACAATACGACAAGTGACGAGGAAGGAAAATGACTGAGGAACTGAACAGTACTGAGGCCTGTTCTGCTTAAAGACTTCGAGTGGAGTCCCAGAGCAGCAGCCAAGACCTCGGCCTTAATGCAGTCCAGGTACAAAGTGTGCGGTTGTTACGTTGACACCCAACTGGTGATCAGCCGGTTCCACTTGCAGATGTCCTACTTTAATTCTTTTGCAGTGAACATGTGAATTTCACACCACAGCGGACTTAGCGGTGAGCTAATTTCTCACAGGCGTATCGCGGCGTATTCATAACCGATCTCGCCCTTCGTCCCCCTCTTTTTTCTCCCCCCAGCGATGGTCAGCCTGTAAATCCAGGATGTGTTGGCACCTTTATGATATAAATACTCACACACCCTGGGCATAAGAAAGCTGTCAACAGAACATTTGTTTTCCATTTTTCACCACCCAAAGCACTTTGAGCTGACGGGGGGAAATAGGGAGACAAGGCGTTAAGAAGGCACTGCAACACTAACTATTTTGCCCCTTGGTGAATTTGGGTGATTAAACAGATGGGGCCTGAATCGGTTCGACTTTTATTTATTGCAACAGGATTGCCCCGAAATTTCCATTCAACAAGCTCTCACCTCCGCACATGCTTGGTTGTTGTTGGCACATGCATATTAAAGGCATAAACGCACACGTGGCAGGTTCACACGGGCTTGATCAGATATGCGTGCTGACACGTACACAGAGCAGCTGCTATCGCTGTTCTTCCTTCATGCCCATTCATCACCAAACTATTTTTCCTGACTGAAAAACACAAGTGCATGTCAAGTGAACTGAGAGACAAGAGATGTCAGAGGTGCGTGATTTGACCCACGCATGGAAGTAAGCTGTTATGAGCCCCCCCGCCCCATCCACCGTACCGTAAATAGATCAAAGCACATCTGTTTCTGTGTCCAGCAGCCACACATCTATAATTGCGAACTGGCCTTAATGGCTTAGAGCGACCCGTCAGATGCTAAGCAGTTTGGACACAGGAGATGCTAAAGCATATGAGCGGAGTGCTACCATCCCTAATCACTGGACGGGGAATTCTCTGGAGCCACTGTGGCGGCTGTCTGGTCTCTAGTGGACTGAAATAGATATAACAACTTCAGCCAAGGGACGCGGGCCCTGAGGGGCCGGAGCTGACCACACAGCTGAGATTGAGGAGCAGGGGTTGACCAGTGGTCAGTCAGGGATACCACCGGGATCAGAGATATGTGAAAGAGTTGGCTGAAGCCTTGGAGGAATGTTGTGGCTGGATTCATTCAAGGGGAACATGAAAAAGGAGTTTATCAGTGTAGCGGACACCTAACCTCGCTTAAAAGGTCCTGTTTTTGGCAAAAGAAAGAAAGCCAGAACAGTTAATAGTTTTAAATGAGGTCTCGGAGAGTCCGAGCCGGTCTTGGCTGAATGGAGTTGAGCACTGAGTGACGAGAGAAGCCTCAACTTGGCCAGTTGTCACAGTGTGACACTGATTCGGCCTAATGAGCGTTGCGCTGTCACCACACATCTGCCTCTCATTCACTTGTAGAATCTGGCAGACTCAGAACCTGCTGGAGTCACTGCAAGATGCTGGAACTCCAGACACCGCCGCCTCACTGCGTCAGCCGCGGTTGGCAGGACACTTAAGAGGAACTTAACGAACTAACTTGTTCTAGAATCACAGAAACAAACACAACAACAAACAAGCACATTGTGAGTCATGACTTGTCGTCCACTTAGAGCGACAAAGCCTGACCAGAACTGCTTTGGTTGACGAGGAGGAAGGAGAGTTTGAATGACTGAGGCACAACAGGAATCTTCATTTAAAAAATATTTGTAATAGATAACAAAACAATGTTTGTCCCAGGAAAGGTCTTCTCAAACTGCTGTGAATAATGTGTTTAAAACGGTTTTAGACTTTCTAAAGTATTTTACATTTACTGACATATACAAATATACATACAAATATTTAATATTTAATTAAACACATATTGTGTTTTAATTCATTATCACTTCATACCCATCCAAGTGATTTCTTAAATGTGTGGATAATTATGAGTCTTACATCTGATGGGTCATTTCTAACTCAAATAACAGCCCATAGCTTCTTATCATCTTTTGTAATCACAGATGCCTCATTGTTTTTGACTCACTCCATATAATTCAATACATGCTCTGTTACAGTAATGAAACCGGAGTGTATGAGGTGGATATGAGATCAGAAGAGACAAGAAGACATTGAGAAAGGCTGTATGTCCTTTAAGGTGATAATGGCGATTAGCTCGTGGTGTCTCTGATCCGCAGAGGACAGCAGTGCTCCCATCTGTCCTGACTCTTGAGGGCGTCTGTGTGGACCCGAGCAGCTACACATAAATTCCTCGTGGGCACCCTTCTGGAAAATAGCACAAAGGTTTACTAAACATCATTGTGGCGGTGGCACCAATTATTGTTAATATACATCAAATAGCCGCGGCCGAGTCCAAGAAACAGACTGATCACTCCAATGACGGCAACTGTCAGTCTGCTCCCCAATGAAGAGAGCTGCTGAAATAATTAGTCCATGCCCTGTGAATAAAACAATAATGCAACAGCCGAGATGACATTCAAAATATGCACGTCGCCTCAGATGACCTGAAAACCGGCCACGGCACGGAGCGCCGAACGAGGCCACGTCTTCAAACGCAGCCTGAGTCAGTGGCCATAGATGAATACAGGCTTTGTTTAAGTGCAGTATGTACACATCAGGGAAACATCGACAAAGAGGAACAGGGGGCAAACTCGGCGGTTTAAGGGACCTCTTTTGTTGGACCTCATGTCCATTAGTTTTGATCTTTGCACGCTGTTGTCATGAAAGGACAGGGTAACAATTTAATGCCCTTTAAATCTGAGAACAGAGTTTTACGTTTACTATATTCTCTTTTTAAATATACACCTTCCCTAAGACGTATGTTCAAAACAGCGGAAAGAGAAACCTGAGTCCTGCACATACAGTGAAACATTAACAAAAGGCCAAGGGACAAAACAAAAAGGGAAACAAAAGCCACAAGATGAGTGTCAGAGGTCAAAGGTCAGACCTCGGAGAATAAAGGACTACTTTATTGTAAATCTGCATTTTTTTTTTTTTGAAGGACTGTGAACGTGATTCATTCCAGCAGGAAAGCGACACACCACATGACGACGAAAGGACAGTTTCCCTCCCGTCGACTGGTCTCAGAACCTGTAACAGCAAAAATATTCACGCTGCTTTAAAGTTCCTGAACCAGACTAAATGCCCGGCAGCCACAGGGGCGCTGTGGCTGACGTCTGACCTCTGATTCACCTGTGGAGGGGAGCGGGGGGGGGGGGGGGGGGGCAGGTTGACCGGACCATTGATGAATTATCATGTTATTTTCAATAGGAACACAATCTAAACCTGATAAACGTAATGAATCTGCAACATGGGATTTCTTCTCAGTATGAGTTTGGTAATCAGCCCTGTGTCCATTATTCTGTTGTCAACAACTGAATAAGCATGGATTCATATTTGTTCATTTATGTAGTAAACTGCACACATAGTTGCAGTATGAACGTTTTTGTTTCACATAAAAGATTCGCAGCCACTATTCCTGTTTGGATGTTTTGTAAATCAAGTAAGATAGCTTCACTATAAGAATGATAAGAATTTCTAAATATTGTCTCAGAAGAAAATGTGATTTAAATGGTTTAGTTGCTGTCTTGATGCTAAACTCTGAATTTGTCTTTTCCTTCTCATACCTCTTCTTAAGGAAAAGCTAAATTACTTTTTAAGTCATAACACTTATAAATGAGATATTTTGTCAAAAGACGGCTTTTCATATTCGTACACTACCATTAAAATACAGTATAGAGTTTTACCCTTACGTTAGAGCAGCCTTAAATGCTCTCTGTCCAGAACTGAGTGAATCAAATCCTGTCACTGTGCTGCTTTTGTCTGAAGTTACAGATTTTTCTGTCCAGTTTGAAAAATGATGCTCCCGACGCCAACGATCAAACCACTCAAACTCCCTGAACTCTCTTATCAACCAATCAGAGCTCACCATCTGTGTGTGTGTGTGTGTGTGATGAGCTCATTACGCTGATGAGTTTATGTACCATGAGGGTTTCTTAGATGCAGGAGAGGGATGGGAGTCACGGCATGGTGATGGGTGTGAAGTCATGAAGGGTTCAAAAGGACACCGGGCCCAGTGAGCCGGTGTGTGTATTTCACAACCAGCCCCTGCAGACAGGGAGGATAATGAGACCATAATGAAAAGACGGAGAGTGTAGATGTGCTTTAAGGCTCCTGTGACAGCAGATAGCGATGTGTCTTCACACCAGCCTCGGCCAGCGAAACACCACATCCTCTCCTCGTGTCACTGCTCGGGTCTCATACTCCCATACCAACCAGATGAGGCACGCAGGGTGGAGCCCGTGCACTTGCCTCGGTGGAGCAAGGGGGTTTAAAGGTGTTGGCTGAAAAACAACAAGTAGCTCATCACTAATAAAGGTGACAAGCGTGAAGCAAAGTGTGAACGGAGAGTCTTCACGCGAGCCTGGTGGAGCCGGGGACAGGCCGTGAGCAGGGGCAGGCAGCGGCTGATGCATGGTGGGGGGAGATGGTGATGATGAGAACAGACACGAGCCACATGAGGCCCCCTGACAATGCAGGAGTCCCCCCGCGGTATCTCCAGCAGTGTATTTATGCACACGCACACACACACACACACACAAAGATGCATGCATGCAGACTATTTCATTCTTACTACACTGATTTTTGTATCATAAAAAAATTGCAAACTAAAAATGGAACATGAAATGTAAAATGTTCCATGAACACAAATATTTTGGGCTAATTAATTTCTTTATCATTGCTGGATTATTTTCTGTTTATGATTTGTAGTCATTGCACACCCTCTAGTGGTGTTATGTGTTATAATATTTTACTCCAAGAGCCTTGCAACTGTACATATAAATGATGATTTACATGCATATATATATGAATTACGAATATAATATATAACACTCAGTAGAATTCATTCCTCAACCAAGGCCCAACAGTCTCCTTAATGTGTATATTACTATATTTATCATCATATTATGTTCAATATCACCTACAATATTACTCCCATATTACTTATGCCTATTAACATTGTCAGTGCTATTTTCTATTACCACTGAAGTTTGCAGTTCTGCATTTACTCTGTATACACTTTATATTTCAATGTTCACACATTTCTTGTACTTAACACTCTTTTGTTATCGTCTATTTTTCTTGTATTGTATATTGTACCCTTACTGCAATCTTAGAGCAAACTGGCACAAATCTTATCTTATCTTATCGTATCTTATCTTATCTTATCTTATCTTTGCACCACACTTTATTGAGTTCTTCCTTGCATCCTTCCACAACATGTTCTAATAAACATTTAGGAGACAAAAAGGACTTTGGAGTCCAGGAACTTTTGCATTATCCTCCTAACAAACAATCAAATGGAGAAAAAAAAGACACAAAATATTACTTCTAAAAACTCATATCCATCAGTTCTCTTATTTAGCTGCGGAATGGGTCGACACCAGCACAGTGGAGCTGGCTTCATGAACTCGACTTAGATCTAAACGGTGTGGGGGAAGTTTCATACACAATTCATGTTGGCAGCAAACAACATCTCAAATTTGGTGAGGCACTATTTGTGGAGCCACGCTGGCTCGTCCACACATGTTGTGGACACCAGAAGTCATTCTCAGTTTGCCTCACCAACACACCGCTGGTCAGCCCCCCTGCGCCACGAGGGTGCCTTTAAAACGATATGCCTTCTGGGGTGTTATTTTATGGGCTTGCTGTTCCACCATTGAAGATGGTATAATTCTCTTCAAATCAGTTTGTCCCCCCCCTCCCTGCTCACAACCCCCCCGCCCGCCCACCCCTGCCTCAACAACCAGAAAAAGGTCACATTTCTGAGAAGTGACTTCCATGCATGTTCCATGCTGGGTCGTCACTTTCAATTTCCTAAGACCTTTCATGTCACACACCCATCAACCCAGAAAACTACAAACACACTATTGCACAAACCCATGTGCACCATTCCAACGTTGCTGGTGTGACATGCAGTGTGATAAAGAAAAAATATGTTTTCTTAATGTTTTGACTTTTACAACAGAATAGTACCCACAGATTAAATCACTACACCACTGCATTTGTAGGGGGGGGGGGGCAGAGGAGGGTATGCATGAGCAGAAGTGATCATCTCCTTCTTTTCACGTCCCCCCGCACTCCTGCAGTATTTGACGCCGACAGACCCCCCCAGGACACCCAGTGAGCGCTCAACAAACAACTGTCTTTTCCTTTTCCAGCGCACTGCTCGGATGGTACGAGATGTTTAACTCTGTGCACAAAATTAATGGAGCATGAAATGCAGGCCTGAAGTGCAGCAGGCTCCTAACCTGCAGGTGACACTGTCTCCATGAAGGACTTATTGTGACCCGGGCGAGCTGTATTATAACCACATTTGACTGGTGACAATTAGTGACCTTTTGACTATCCAGCAGCCATCCATTTCAATTACACCAAACTGGAAGGCTTTGGTGGGCAATCCTGATGAGACACTGAGGCCAGTCGGCTTCTTCTATACCTTCACTGTTAGCCTGGCAAAACAAACTGTAGCGCTGCTCTCATACCTTTTTTCATTTCACATTTTGAGATCATTTTTGAGTGATAATAATTAACAGAAAACAGCACATAGCTCTTATTTCATTTATCATCTTTGAAGGAAACCACGAATGCTTTCTTTGTCCATAATAGCTTGCACTAAAATTGTCAATAAGTTGTGAACATGCTCTAGATGAGAACCTGAAAAAGTATAAATGCATTGGTAAATAAATATTTATATGTAAGGCAAAGTAATCACTCGATAAATGTATACGAAGAAGGAAAAAAGACAAGATGTCAGGAGATAGAGCAGCTACATATATCTGTTTACAAGGGACGTAGAGATAAATTATAACAGAAAGTGGACTATACTGTTTATACCGGTCCCATTCACCCATTCACACTGCTCCTCTTTTCTATCATACATTCACACTCTGTCTGATGGAACAGCCATTAGGATCAACTTAGGATTCAGTTTGATGCCGACTGTAGGACCTGGGGATCAGACCACCGACCCACTTTGCGTCCTGAGCCACGGCCGCCCACATGTGGGTTCACGGGGCCATAATATTTGTAATTTACGTTTTTTTCCTGTGTTAGTACACAGTAAGTTTATCACCACTTAAAACACTATTAAATGCTCAGTGTGTAAGACTTAGGTGAAAGGGATCTATTGGCAAATATTTAATATACAATAATACTAGCGATGTTTTCACTAGTGTGTTTCATCTAAAATATATAAATTGTTGTTTTCTTTACCCAAGTATACAACCTTTATATTTAAATACTTTATATTTACTTCAGGACCAGGTCCCCTCTACGGAGGCCGCCATGTTTTTTACAGTAGCCCAGACAAACTAAACCTCTTTTGACTGACAACTGAAGGTTTCCAGAGGTTCTTGTTCATGTTTGGAAGGGGATGTGGGGTGAGGGGTGTTCAGCTGCAATGTGTAGCTTAACCACTAGATGTCACTAAATTGTACACATTGAATCTTTAAACAGAACAAATCGCAATTATGTCAAAATCAAGGTGTATGTCGAAGAGTAAATAGGTTCGTTTGAAAATCCATGGATCTAAGAAGAAATCCTCTGGATGAACTCAAATAAACAATGTTGAATCCTATGGAGCTGTATATATACATCAGTGCTGAAACTCTTAATCCAAACATACAATGTAATTCCATGGCAGACATTCACTAACAACACAGTTACATAGAACCCTCAGATGTAAAAAGCCAAACTCTTATCAATGCAACAGACCATTTAGTTTGTACAATGCCTGGCAGTGTTTTAAGTGTTTTATTATTATTATCATTACTTATTATCATTATTATTATTGACAAGATTTCTGTAGCTGCTGTAGTTGTCACTGTTTGTGTCTGTGCACACTGGGAGTCAACATAACCTCCTGTTTATCTTTGTGTTTCTTCTTGTGTTAACTGAATCTGCCACACTTTTGCAGTTTAGTTCCTTTTATTTTGTCATATCTATTATGAAAGCATCCTGTTTGTACACTGTGATAAGAAACATGTGGGCCAACAAGGAGGGTGAGAGAGCTCTCAGCAGAGCATTTTATTTAGTGTCTTTTGTTAGTTTCCCTTAAACACACATACTAGTTACCCCCTGATTCTCCTCTCTTCTGTCCCTGTCTGTAGCAAATGTCAAAATCCAGTTAGTACCTTGTATTTACAGAAAATACTCAGGCTGCAGTTCAAGTTTGTAACATGCAAATCAAGTCGAGTTGTGTTTTGTTTTCTGAAGTGAACCTGCAGCATTTTCCCTCGCCTGAAGCACACTCGTATTGCCACACTTTAACCACCGGGACTTTTCTCAGAATCTAACGCAACGTTTATATATTTTTCAGTTGCGATCGTTCATGTTTCTTTGATGCTTGAGATACAGTGTATGGAGATGTGACAAACTGTTGATTGTGATTCATTCACACATCATAGCATTTTGAGAGCTTTTTTTTTATATCAAGAGCCAGCTTCCTCCTGTATCTTCCATCATCAGCTCCACCTCAGGCCTGCCTGAGTTCACCTCAGCTACACAGAGCACAAACTTGAGAAACCTCAGAGGCAGGAGCGTAATATCAAACCTCAACGTATCACCATCTCCAGAACACGCTGCAGACACCAAGTTGTGCAACTGCATGTTCTGTTTTATTAGACTGTTGCTGCTCTGACATTACATTATTACGGAAGCGTATTGCATTCACTTGAAGAAAAAAAAGCTCTGTTTTTCTGAGATAATGGATATCTAGTATTTCGATGAAAGTTACATTTTACATGGACGTTTCGGATAGAGCCCTTGTTCAGCGGGCTACATGTTACTGTTGCACTCTTAGACAATCTTTTGTTTGGCAACGTTTCTTTTATTAGCGCCATGACGTAAAGAGACGCTTAAAACTGCCAGACTCTCCTTCTGTATAAATAACAGTGAACTACAAAAGACTAACAAACTTCATAAAATTCATGGTATGTACTATACATAATTATGTTGTGCAGTATTTTAAAATGTTATTATATAGTTATGGTCTGAATTTCTGAAATAATTATCTCTGAAAAACAGGGCATTTTCTTTTTCAAGTGAATGCAATAGGCGTCCGTACATTAATGACACGAAAGCAACTAGTATAAATATAGTGTGAAACCACCAGCACACTTATATGTCAGATCATCACAATTGTAGGTAGTAATAATAATTGACTTAAAACCTGGAGTAGTCGTATCTTAGTCATAATCGCATTTTTACATACTTTCTGAGTTTTTGTAGGATTTTTCGACATCAACACAAGACGTTGATGTCGCAACTGTTTGACGTCACAATGCTCTGTGACATGCAGAAGTGAATCTTCTATTAGCAAGTCATGTAGACCGTTGTTGTAAGGTTTGCACTTACAGTTTCATCACTGGTGGCCCCACAAGGTTAAAGATTCATATTTAAAGTGCAGATATGGTTTCTGCTTAAGATATTGTATTGTAAAGAAAGAAGCATGTGGCTGTTAGCTGGTGTGTGTGTGTGTGTGTGTGTGTGTGTGTGTGTGTGTGTGTGTTTGTGTGTGTAAGGGTGTCATGTTGCGCATTTGGAGCCAGAGTCTGATTGCAGTCACCTTCATGGTGTGGAGCCTCAGTATCAAGGATACATGCACTCCACCAATAACACGTTAGTCTCAGCTGCCAATCATGATGTTCCCCCCAGTTTTTGTAATCTTACAAA
This sequence comes from Pleuronectes platessa, assembly GCF_947347685.1. NCBI lineage: Eukaryota > Metazoa > Chordata > Actinopteri > Pleuronectiformes > Pleuronectidae > Pleuronectes > Pleuronectes platessa. The sequence continues at coordinate 7,485,302 of NC_070639.1, forward strand.
CTTACTGGAAATACACAAACCATCTTAACTGACCAATTTGCAGATACATGTATTTGACGTGTACTGAATGTTATTTGTTCGGTCGATGTACCATCTACTAACATAGGGGAGCCTGGGTTTTATAATCATTATTGCATCAAGCCAGCAGGTGGCGATCAAGATACTTTGGCTCCACTTTTAGGGAGCTGCTATGTAGTCCATCTTTATATAAAGTGCTCTTTAACGTCCTTCGACAAGGTAATGATGAGGCAGTGCAAAGAGATATGAGACGTAAGATCCAAATGTTACCAAATAAGGGTGAAACAATACAAATGTAGAGTAGGAAAAAGACAATAAAACAATCCAGAATATTGTTTATAAAACACATACACTGTCTTTTTTATATTTTCTGTATTTTTTTAAATATGTTAAATGTATGGGGGTTCTTTGTGCATTAGTGTCAATGCACAACAATCCCTAAAGCTTCCTGTTAAGCTCAGTGCATGAATTGACTGCAGGGGTTAGGGTAGGACAACCTTTGACAGAGGTATGATGTCAGAAAGGAGAGGTGGGATTTGAACACTTCACACAACTTCTTCAGAGGGATTTAAAGTCTCACTGTTCACTTTAAAACCAGAAGACACTGCAGCACTCACAGTAAACGCATCTCTTCCTGTAAGTATGATGCTCTTACTCCTTTGTGTACACACACTATACACACTGTCCTGCTTGAAATGATTGAGTTACTCTGTGGTCCTCTCCCCAGGCTGACAGGTGGGATGGCTGCTGATAACATCACCCAGATCTCTGCCTCCAACTCCCTGAACCGGAGCGGCTGCGACGTGTTTGTGTACCAGAGAGCAGCGGTGGTCCTTTTCCCCATTTTCTATTCTGTGGTTTTCCTGATCAGCGTGTGCGGCAACAGCCTGGTTCTCTATGTGATCTGCCAGAGGAAGCACAAGTTCAACTCCACCTCCATCTACCTGGTCAACCTCGCGCTCTCCGACACCCTCTTCACACTGGCGCTGCCAGGCAGGATCACTTACTACATCCGTCACTTTGACTGGCCCTTCGGGGACTTTCTCTGCCGACTGACCACGCTTCTCTTCTTCGCAAACACCTATGCAGGTAATATCAATGCAACCACGTCTTTAAATCATGTTTAGACTTTTATTTTTCCATTCTGAGCAGCAGGATAGACGAGCATAGAGGCTACGGATGTAAAGCAAAAATAAAAAAGTTATCTGAATGGGACCCTCACCTTCTTTGAGCCCATTTGCTTTTCTTATGTGTGTTGTATTTATTTGTGTTTGTATGTTTTATGTTCTATTTTCATTGTATGCACCAATAACCAGAGCAAATTCCTCGTAGGTGTAAACCTACTTGGCACAAAATACATTCTGATTCTGATTCTGATTTGGCTTCAATAATCTTTGGTCTCTATCTGTGAAATCAATAATTTGCTTTGTCAGAATGTTCTGTATATGACACGCCTACATCCATTATTCTTCTTCCAGGTATTGGTTTCATGACCTGCATCAGCTTGGACAGGTATCTGGCCATGGTGCATCCTCACCAGCTGCAGTGTTTACGCAGCGCGAGGGTGGTCCGCAGGGTCTGCTGCCTGGTCTGGGCTCTGGTCTCTCTGCAGACAGCTCCCCTGATGTTCCGCAGCCTGCTGCGCGAGCACCAGGGGAGACGAACCTGCATGGAGTACTTCACCTTCGAAGGCTCCAGCTCCACTCCTTATCTCCTGCTCCTGGCCTGCGCCGTCTCCTTCTGCTGCCCCCTCGCCATCATCCTGGGCTGCTACGCCAAGATCAACCTGAAGCTTCGAGCGGCGGCCAGGCAGAGCACGGTGACCGGCCGATCAAGGAGGAACCACAGGGCCAACACCATCATCCTCGTCATCCTCCTCACCTTCATCACGTGCTTCAGCCCGTACCACCTCAACGTCATGCAGTTCATGTCCAGAACGATCAACCACCAGCCGAGCTGTGAGGAACTGAGGGCCTTTAAGATCTCCTTACAGGTAGGAAAAATAGTTTTTATTTGACTTTACACATCCTTCATCAGTTTTCTTCCTCACAATCCGTCCTCTCCCTTTAGATGACGGTTTCACTGATGAATCTCAACTGCTGCTTGGATCCAGTCATCTACTTCTTTGCCATCAAGACCTACAAGAAGCGGGTGATGAGTCTCTTTAAGGACTATCTTTATACTTCCGGTGCCTCCACAAAAATGACTGCTGAAAACAGCAGCAGCAACACCTGAACGAAACCACAGCCGGGTGCTATAGAGATGTGCCAACAAACAGTGTCACAGAGAAGATTCTCGTTTACTCTGCTACTCTCGTTTTCACACTTTGGAAATAACAGTTGCGCATGTAAATATGTGTAGTAGAAAAAAACAGAAGAGACAAAAAAAAAACGTATGAGCCAAATGATGTTTGTTTGAGAATTCTGTAAGAAATGTATCGTTTATCGATTGCTTTTTCCTTTTCATATGATCTTATTCTTGTTTTTCTTACTCAGTGGTAATATAGGGCAGCAAAAAAAAGTTTTGATAAGCAAAGTTTGTGTGATAAAGACCTCTTTTCTTGTGCGTGTGTTTTCCAAACCATGATTAATACGTTTACTTTTTTTCTCTTTATAAAAACGTTGTGGTCATTAATGCACAGCAGCTGCTTTCACTTCCTTCATGAAGAAAAACGAATACGTGAAGTGGAGTGTGTAATTGAATATAAATTTACTTTATAAACTGCACACTTATGAACGTAATCTGCTCTCCTACAATCAAGAATTTTATAAGAACAAGATTTGAACTGTTTACATTCTGCGAGAAGTTTGCCAGAATGAGAACACATCTCTCTTTCTACAGCCACATCTGATGTGTGTGTGGGAGTGTGTCGATAAATACCAACACCACTTCCTCACCCACCTTTCCTGCTCCCTCTCATAGGCCTCACTCCTCCTGGCTCCCGCGCCTTGTGGTAGAGCTGTTGCTTAAAGTGTGTGTGTGTGTGGGTGCGTGTGTGTGTGTGGTTGAGCAGGTGCAGGTGCAGGTTGTCTGTTTATAGTGCAGATTTCAGCATTTAAATTTAACTTCTATCGTTTCCTGAGTTTCTGGAAATACTCCCTATGATCTTGCAGAAGCAGAAAGGATTGTGCATAAATAGAGCGTCATGAAGTCGTGTTAAACTGGTTTGAGTGATAACTGGTGTGTGTTGACGCCATTGGGCAATTCATTTGTCAAGAGCCTGATCACAAAGACGAGTGAACCCAAGGTCCTTAAATGTCACTTATTAAGTCAATAAGAGATAATACTATAGGAGAGCGGATGAAATCTACTAATACTACTACTACTAGCTGTAAAGGACCCCTGATTAACTTCGATTATAAGTTTCATCTTAAAAAAAGATCTGCTTGATAGTTTATTGAATCTAATTTAGTTTAGAGATGTTCTGTATTTTTTCTTCTGTCAAATTCAATTCTGCGTTAAATTGTGTCTTCGTGGCTGCAGGTAGAGAAAGTATGGATTTTGGTCTCCGCCAAGGAGGTTACATTTTCAACCCAGTCTGTTTGTACATTGATTGGTTTGCATGTTTAATTTGTAAATATGGAGCTGATGAAGATTACGCAAAAGTTACTGGACGGATTACAACGTTACTTGGTGGAGGGACGTGTACGATTTAGGTGAAAGGGATGTACTGCCAGAAATACAAACATAAAATAATCCTAGGGATGTTTTTACTAGTGTGTGATCATCTCAATTGTTTTCTTAACTCTAAAATCAACTCTTAATATTTACATCAGAAGCGGGTCCTCTCTACGGAGGCCGCCATGTTTTTTACAGCAGCCCAGACTGGACAAACTAAAAACCTTTTTCAGTTTTTATGACAATTTTAGGCTGTCACAGGTTCTCTCTGATGTTTGGAAGGGAAGGGTGAGGTGAGGGGTATTCAGCTGCAACAGGCAACTCCCACACCGGATGTCACTAAATCCTGCAGACTGAATGTTGCATTTCCTCAATTTCTCAATTCAAGGATCTTTATGAAAAGAATCAAGCACATTTATGTACTGATATTTACGAGTGATGCAATTTGATGCAATATAAGTATCAAAGATCTGTCATATAAGAGTAAAGAGCGCTTCTTGTGGTGTTGCTACTTTTACCTTCGGTAAACCAATCTATCTGATAATAATCACTTGTTATCACAACACCTCTAGCCACTACTTCTACTGTATGTGCAATAAACTGTTCGTTTTTTTATATCTAATTATATACATTTTAAATATTAGATTTGACTCTTTAGCATATTTAAAATAACACAAAATTTAGATTCAGATGATAAAAATGCACTTCTCCTTTAGCTATTGTATCTGATAGAGTTACATTGTGGTCGGTTGAAGGTGTAGCCGCAGGTCAAAAAGACAGATAATCGCTGAGGCTTTAGAGTTTGTCTTCAGAAATGTCTTGATTTAAAAGAGAATTTGCTGCCATTAAGTGACTGACTGATTGCAGCACAAGTCTTCATGTTCACTAAACAGGTGTCAAATACAAACCTTTGACCTCGTCCCCTCCTCTGTTTACCCCTCTCTGGGTGATCCTCGAACAGCTGCAGTACACCTCTCTGACCAGAAGAGAGAACTGTTCGTCTGGGAGGAGGTGGTTTTATATGATAATCATTAAAAAAGTTATTGAGGAAAGACGATGTATGGTATTTCAAATTCACTCACTAATAAACCTTTAATTTTACTTTAGGGCTAAAGAACAATTTAGAACTCATTTGGCTTAAATCTATGAACTTCTTATGAAGTGGCAACAGCAGCACTAAATGGAATAACGGCCACATGCCAGTGATTACAACACACCCACTGCTGTACGTGCAGCCAGTTCCCACTGACCCGCTGTGAGAGGTCACTGCAGTCACTTGAACTCAAACAGTTACACTGCAACTGTTTGGGGTTCACACACCAACACAATGGATGTTGTAATCAAAGCATGATCATGATTTTAAAGTGCTGACATCTACAGGGCCTCACATCTGTTTAGCACAAGGCAAAGTTCAACCAACAAAGCCAAATACCTAGAGCTTAACAAGACTTCAAGTAAAAGATGAAGTTAAATATAAACGGATTATTTTATTAATTATTATAAAAAGGTTGTTCATATAATTTATGGTTGTTTAAAGTGATGTTTGATTTAGTCTGTAATTGGATCTTCTGTGTCATAAAAAAACTTGCAGTAGAAATTAAAGTTAGCCGTAAGATGTAAATTTTTCTGACACAACATGTTTTTTCTAGAGATAAAAAGCAGCCGCAGAAGTTTCCTGTACCTCTTATGCAATCTAATCCGAACAGCTTATTGAAAAAAAACAGAGAGGGCAGCAATCTTGTAGCAAACTTATACTTGTACCATGTTTAGCAGCAGTTGGATCACTTATAATATGAAACTAGATATACAGCTGACATACAGTACAGGGTAAAGTCTTGAAGTGTGTCTTTGACTTGAAGTCCTGTAGACTACATCATGTTATTGTTTTTTCTCTTTGTCCCGGAATCTGACGTTTGAAATATCAACTTCATTTTACATGTTTTGTTATTGTTGCAACATGGCTAACCTAATTGGGAAATAGATATTAAATGTAAACTCAAAGTCACTCACTCACTCATCACTCATCGTCATCCGCTTATCCGGGGTCGGGTCGCGGGGGGAGCAGCTCAAGCAGGGGGCCCCAGACTTCCCTTTCCCGGGCCACATTGACCAGCTCTGACGGGGGGATCCCGAGGCGTTCCCAGGCCAGTGTTGAGATATAATCTCTCCACCTAGTCCTGGGTCTTCCCCGAGGTCTCCTCCCCACTGGACGTGCCTGAAAAACCTCCCAAGGGAGGCGCCCAGTGGGCATCCTTACCAGATGCCCGAACCACCTCACCTCAGCTCAAAGTCATGAAAGAGAACTTTTAGCCTAAATGCATTGGGGGCATCATCATAACACTACTTCAGAATATTTTACATTCATCCACCTCCCAGATAAAAAACAAGTGAGATCAGTGATATGATAACATACCCCACAATAGAGCAGTTGATGTTTAATCAGGTAATTTCCTTTCTGAAGATTTGATCTCAAAGCCTTCTCTGAACAGGATGTACCAACATTGGTGTCAAACGTTTTTTTTTCTGAGAAATGACAGTTTTTTTTTCAAAAAACCAACCTTCAGTCTTTAGTTCCTGTATTATTATCATTATCGAGACTGGGGTCATTGTGTTTGGACACCCTGAACTGCTGGACCCTCAACTGGCTTTTGGTTCACTTTTTTAATCTCTTAATGGACTGGTACCGCCTTAACTAGCTCAATGTCTCCATATGAGATCAGACCAGTCAGCTGCCCCTGGACTCGCCTAAAATGAGGCTCATAACCAGAGAAGACGAGTGGAACAGCTCACCACTCCATTTTCCATCTGCCCCCACTCTATCACACATCATTGATAAAAATCTATTTTCTTTGGCCTTCTATTCGAGTTGGAAACTTTTTTTTCCCTGCAGAGTTTATTACATTTGATTCATTTTCCTTTTATTTTGACCATCGGTATTTTGATGTATTGCGCGGGGCTGTTTTCTTGTTGTTCCTCTTAGTTGTTCTAAATGTGCTATATAAATAAAATTGACATTATTAATACTGTTATAATTTCTTCTCTGTTGAATTGAGACCCACATATCTAACAACAGAGTGTAAAGGTATTATAGGTGCCACTTGTTTTCAAGCATTTTCGGGGGGTATTCAGCCCCATTGTGTGCTATGAATAGCCGTTGCAGAATACCATGCTGCTGTCTGTCAGCGATGGGTGTGATCTGGCCGTCTGAGGCCCGGTGAGTCAGACCCACAAGGCCAGGGCATGAGGAAGTTACACTGCTTCCTCTGCTTGTTTTCAACAAAGGAAGGTTGTGGTTATAAAAAAACACAAAAACAGACTATGAATTTATTTGTATTTGGCAGCAAATAAAATTACAAACACAAGATTCCACATATTTTAAACAGAAATATTTTTCCGGCTCTTTTCCGCTGTCTGGCCCCTTGAGAGGGAAATATAGTCAATACTGAGCATATGGATCAATCAAAATAGTATTGAAATCTAATAATGTCCAGATACATTTTAATAAATATCATCATGCTTGTGTTGACACAGAGTGAGTACTGCAGCTGGAGAGATTCATAGGTGTGAAAACCACAGAGTTGGTACGGAAAACACCAGTTGTATAGCAAACCCTGATTTGAGTATTGATAATATTGATCTATTTCTTTAAGTTAATATAAGAAAACATAAACGAGTTGTTTCTTTTTCCTTTCATGTAGAATCAAAGCTTGACATGCTACATTTAAACTTGTCTCTGATGTCTCACTCCAAAGCAAATTTGTTTCTTTAGGGTCTGAACTGAAACCACATCTCAAACCATGACCTCTATTTTATCTCTGATGTTTTTTGACACCCAATCAAAGAATTACCGGTTATTTTGGTCAAAAATATCATAAAAATCATACTTTCTTCACCAGGGCAACAGCTGCCACACACGTGACATTCATCACAAACTCAAGCGAGATCTTTGTTTTCAGTAAAATCTGTCACTACTGCTGCCCTCGTCTTTCAGAACGTCATTCTTCAGCTTGAAATGTCAAAACAAAGGTGTTTCTGGAGTAAAGGGGAAGTTCCGAGTTTTGGCCGTCACTCATTTGTCTTTGTCTGGAGGGAGATTTCCCGATTAGTTTTGAATTTGAGTCATGTCAAATTATGCAAAAAATAGATACGGAGGCCTTATAGTCAAAATAAGTCTCTTTATAAAGAAAAACAAGTTGCAGCCACATCCTGCCGGGGGTAAACACATGGCACAGCCCGTTGCATATTCTTCCCCCGTTATAGGTCGCACATGCCTCAAAAGGCCAATATTACTAATGAAAATGTGTTGGACACCCTCCAGATTGTGATTTGCCGAGAGATAGAGAGTTGTAAAGGTTAAACCAGAGGGCGGGGAGGTAGAGACACAAGCATGCGTATGTGAAGAGAGAGAGAGAGAGAGAGAAAGAGAGGGAGAGAGAGCTACAACAGGATATTTTGTCACTATGGTTACTGGCAGCACATACGGATCTTGATTTCTGTGTGTCATGTCCTCACTCCGTGTGGCGTGCTGGGGGTGAGTGTCAGGGCAGCTCTAACAGTTGAGACAAACTTTGTTCCATGTTGTCTGGATCCGTTTGAGCAGAGTCCATCCAAGAGGTGAGTTTGTAAAAGTATTTGGGGAAAGGAACGTGTGAGTGTGTGTGTGTGTGTGTGGGTGTGTGTGTGTGTGTGTGTGTGTGTGTGTGTGTGTGTGTGTGTGTGTGTGTGTGTGTGTGTGTGTGTGTGTTTTGTCTCTGACCTGTTACAAGAAGACAACTTTTTAGTTTTGTCAATTAGCTGGTGATGGGTTGATCCGCTGTACTCTGCGAAATTCTTGAAATCTAATTTGCAAAAAGAGTGGGAAATAAAACTGCATCTGATCTCATCATCGCACCTTTACAAACTGTATCTACTGTAGTTTGAAATTAATAAAGAAGGAATAATTATCAGGCAATTTCTGTGCTAAAATACTTATTTATGACAGAGTGAAAGCAACACACCGAAATGAAACCCACAGTTTGAGGCAAACCACCTGATAATGTATGAGTCCCATAAGAAAAGTAAAATGTTATTGAGATTCAAACCTTATAAATTTCAACCTGCTAAATGTATGTATATAAAAAAAAATTATTGCGATGTTGCATGTTTGCCCTGAATTTGCCCGGAACTGGGTTTTCTCTGCTGCATAAGGAGATAGCCACAGGGGGAGCGGGTTTTACTTTTGGCTCAAACAATGTGACTTTCCGACTGCCAGCCATTCTGAAGCAGGGCACCCTTGGGAAGCAGACTTCCTCATTTGCAAGGCCATCTTTCAACACCGCATGTTTTTTTCACAGTTTAAATGTGAGAGTGCATGTTGCAGCTGCATTCAGAATCACAGTAAAGCTGCGTGTTATTGTTCACAGACTTCCTTCATCTCACTTTTAGGTTCACAAACACATTTCTTTCCTGTGGGGGTGCATCAGTGGACAACGTGTTAGTAGTTTAGGGGACGGTTGCATTTCCATTCAAACAACAACTCTTCTTCCCTGTCATCTTCTTGTATCGTCTTTAATCTAAATATATTTAGAATATTATTGTTCTCTTTACGTCAAGTTACATAATAAAAAAAAGCTTAATAAGACGAGTGGAAAAAGAGAAGCTTTAAAGCTGTTGTTAAACTGAAATTTATTTATTATTCATTTTAACAATGTCATTACTGACAGCAAATCTTAATTAGTGAAAAGCATGCAAGTGGAGTTTGTTCCCTGTCAGGCTTTGCTACAAATATCCACAAGGCGGCACTACACACCACAAAAACAACTTCTGTGTCTACAGCACACATACGTGTTACCTAAATGATAATAATGTTAATAATGATAATAACATAATAATAATAACAATAATGATAATAAAAATAATAATACAAATAAACGGTGTTTATTCAATACTAGAACTAAATGAAAAGTATATGTTATTTGTCAAAATTAATTTCTATTATTATAGGTCACATTGATACTATCATATACCTCTATTTTATAGAAACTATCAAAGCTTGCTTTAGTAAAACAAGCACACTAAAGGACTTATTTTTGAGGCAATAGCTGTTTAAGTCGTGCGTAGTGATGCAAAATACAGTAACTTCCTTATTGAAAGCGAGTCTTGAACCTGCTCTTGTGATCTGGGTTGAAGAAAAGAGTTTCATTTAAGCATTGACTGGGAGTTTAATGGGGTTTTACACGTCTGAGTTTCCTTTAACTTGATGCTTAAAATGAAACAGAAATCCCATGTAAAATCCCTGAGTTTCACCAAAGCATCAACTCATTTTATTTTCACTTTTGCAGCTGCTGGTTCCTACAATATCCAAAATGGGTTCCACCGCTGCACCTGTGACCTTGACCTCCTCGCCCGCCAACAACAGCTCCACCTGCAACACCCTGTACGACCACCGGGACTACGCCAGGGTCTTCATACCCATTCTGTATTGTACTGTGTTCATCGTGGGCCTGCTCGGGAACTGCCTCGCCCTTCACGTCATCCGTCCCAACATGAAGAAAATGAACTCCACCACCTTATACTCCCTTAACCTGGTCATGTCCGACATCATCTTCACCCTGTCGCTGCCCTTCAGGATCGTCTACTATGCTCTGGGCTTCCACTGGCCCATGGGCGAGTCTCTGTGCAAGATCTCGGGCTTCATCTTCTACATCAACACCTACGCGGGGGTCAACTTCATGACCTGCCTCAGCGTGGATCGTTTCATCGCCGTGGTCCTGCCTCTGCGCTTCGCCCGGCTCAGGAAAGTCAGCAACGTGCGCTACATTTGTGTTGGCGTTTGGCTGCTGGTCCTGGCGCAGACCCTCCCCCTCCTCGGAATGCCCATGACCAACGAAGAAGCCGACGGCCACATCACCTGCATGGAATACCCCAACTTTGAGAAGGTCGACCACATTGCCACTATACTGATTGGTGCTGTCTTCCTGGGTTACGTCATCCCTGTGATCACCATCCTTATGTGTTACGCCGTCTTATGTTCCAAACTCCACCTAACAGCCAAGAACAACTACTTGACAGAAAGGTCGGGCCGAAGTCGCAAGGTCATCGGCGTGATCTGCTGCGTGTCTCTGGTGTTTGTCGTCTGCTTCAGCCCCTATCACATCAACATCCTGCAGTACATGATCCGCAAGCTGGTGTCGGGCACCGACTGCGCCGATCTCACAGCCTTCCAGGTGTCGCTGCACATCACCGTGTGTCTGATGAACCTCAACTCCTGCTTGGATCCATTTATCTACTTCTTCGCCTGCAAGGGCTACAAGAGGAAACTGAGGAAGCTGCTGAGGCTGCAGGTCAGCAGGTCCTTCTCCAGCGTGGTGAGGACGTCACCCGAGGGCTCCTCCAAGGATATTATCGATGGCAACAAGATCCAACTCAACTGCTCCACAACGGGTGCAGCTAGCGACAGGCTCACAGAGAGGAGGATATACGTTAGCGAGCAAAACGACGAATAAGATGTGAGAAACGTTTGCCTCTCAGTGGGACTGTTCCAATCAGGTCTCACACAAACTGATCTGAACATTTATATGAACTCAACCATGTCATCATAGACTCTAAGCAACCGGGGAAATCAGTTCCATCAACATCTCAAGGAAAAGAAAATTGTTTTTGAAAAATAAAATAAGGCGTCCTGTCGAGCATGTTGAAAGTGAACACTGAAGTGAGAAGGAGCTGAAAGAGACGTTGATGAACATGTGCAACATTTTCTTTTTTAAATCTAGGATTTAATATTTGCGGTCAGACCTCACAACGGATCCATCCTCATCTGTTATTTTATTTTTTCAGGAAGTGAGTTGTAAAGATGGAAGTGAAATCACATTCACACACATTGAGATTCAGTTCAGTTGTAAATTCTCACTTCTCAGGTTCATCATCTCACTATCGGCAGAGTCACATCATCATTTCAGCTGCTTTAGAATTAGTTTGCTGATGCTAAAATGGACGTGAACACAAACACGATGGTTCACCCAGAAATGAAAAATTCACTCATTATCTACTCAGCCCTCGGCAGAGTTAACTATAGTAGATAGTGAATTAGGGGTGGGTGAAGTGTTTAAGTCCACAAAACACTTCAGTTTCAGGGGTAAACAGCCTTGCAGCCGAATCAATACAACTGAGGTAACTTGCGAGTACTTCTTCAAACGTAAAGAAATACAGAAAAAAACAAAAATGCCTCCATACTCCTCCTGTGGTGTCATCCAAGTAAGCTGCGTCGTTCAAAGTATGGCGAAACGGCGTCATTTACATATATGAAGGATATCCTTTGATATCCTTCTGATTACTTTTGCAGTTCTCTCGAGATCTTGTCATAGGGTCTTGATTGCCCCCTGGTGGCTATATGCAGTATAGGCCATTAACCCTGCCTCCTCCATTTTAACAAATGTGACTGGACCAAGTTACAATGTTAAAGTAGATGTAAAATAAATTGTTCTCAAAGATGGTTTCCATCATTTGTCACGGTAGCTCTTATCACACTGATGTATGTCCAAGTGTTCCTGTTCTGGTGAGGATTGTGTAGCTCACTCACCTGAACAACGTGGTGAGAGGTGAGGGCCACACACATCATGTCAAATGGATGTGTCGTCTGTGTTGACTTTAGGTACATGACCCTGATTAAGATGCGGAAATGCAAAGGTGGCTTGTTTAGAAGCTTTACTGTTGTTGTAATGGGACCTTTCACTCCCATGCATCCCACATAGCAGCCTTGTTTCGGCCCAGTCTCGGCCCACACTGTCAGATTACCACATTTTCATTTGACCCACATACTGTTTCAACCAAAGGTGCCAAAGGTGGACCGGATTTTGTTTTATGCTTGTTTTATGAAACACCCTTGCGAAAAAAGGCCCACATTTATTTTAAGATATTCACTGTGGTGCGACAGGGCTGTCCCATTCCAACGGCTCCTTCAAATGCGGCTGACAAATACAGCGTCCAACAGAAGCGAATGGTCCAACTTGTGGATCCTTCCCGGGATTCATTGCGCTTCAACGACAAACTGCTTATCAAAGAGGCAACTGTGACGGCAAACCCCCCAAAGAACCTGACATATATATATACAGTATATAGTCTAGACTATGAATGGCCATGAAGGCCTCCTCCTCCTCCTCCTCAACACAGATAATTATAAACTCATTGTAAGTGAAACTGTTAATAACTGTTTTTTTTCTGAATTTGTTCAAATGTTTGAGCCTATTAAAATAACATCTGAAATAAAATAATATTTAAAAATGAGTGAGTGTTATGGGCGGAGTATATGTGTGTCATTGTGCAATTTTATTTTTATTTTTCAAATTATTTTATTGTGATTAAAAAAAAACTGAAGAAATGTAAGCAACCAAAGCTATAGCTACACAACTAATACACATATTTATTTAAGTTAGGCAAGTTCATGTGATTTTACCTACTTTATAAATGCTGGCTTTATTTTTTTTTTACCAGTTGAAAATTTGGGACAGAATAGACTTAAAGCCGAGCAATGGAAAGTGACTAAGACCCCTAAGCTGGAGATCTCCATTCTGAATTCATCTGGAACTTTTGAAATGAGCAAAAAGCACATTATATTTTATACCTTGAAGCATGTGTAGACTAGATCTTTAACTTTGAATTTAATAGCAGGATATAATCATTTGATATCATATTCTATAACAGTGTATCCTATAAATGTGTGAACTGAATCATTAAGACTTTTTACTTAACAACTAAGAAGAATGTGAGGTTTGAGCAAATGTTTTTACAATGGATTAAAATTTCATAGAATTAAATGCAGTGAAATCGATTGATCCATGAATAAGAATAGACATTTGGCACTTAGTCAGTTGCGTAGTATCCACCATCAACCTCTAGAGGACAGTGTAAAGCAGGAGAATGAGGTAATGGTTAAGGAAGTAAAAACGTCTTTGACAGACATCAAGCACCTAATCTAAAAAATGACAGACGTAACAAAACAGGAGCAGCTTCTTCTTTTCCTTAAAATGTTATTTGTCTGTTGGACATCAGACAAAATGTAAATACTCTAAAAATCCAGTCGAAGATAACAAAAGTCTTAATTTCACCCAATGTCTTGATATAATGTTCTTAACACGCATATATATTATATATTGTAATCATTTTATACAGGCTATTGTTTATCAGGGAGTGGTGAACTCACTGAGGCAACCACATGACAAGTAACAAGGAGATGAAACATCACAGACTGTTGTCATAACAACATCTTGCAATGAGCACAAAGTACCATCTGCTGTGAGATTTTTAAGACACATCGAGAGGATGAGCCGATAGATAATTATTTCCCGGCAATAAGAATCCAACTGGATGAGCAGCTTCCGTATGAACACTGTTGTGACAATCGGGGGGGTACAAATCATATAGCAATCACGTAGAGGTGTCAGAGAGAATGGCAAATCTGAATCAACTGTACAAAACAGACGTCACCTCTTAAAGAGGTCAATCAGACAGTGGCGAGCCGTCTGAAGGCACGGGCAGGAAATTACACAAGTCGTGGCAAAGTATGATTTACTTCCTGTTTGGAATGATCTATAATCGGAATGAGAACAAGCAGTTGGGCGATCAGGGCGAAGAAGTTTTGATTGCACAATGTTCTCTGAGCCAAACGTCCTAATTCACGGCTCTAACCAGCTCGCACACACACATTAATCACACACGTTCATCTGTATTCACTCCAGGTCCGGGCTGACCTTGAGCGTTTCACCTGAGGTATGCGCTTTGCATCCATTAAGTCGACGTGGTGTAAAACCATCTCACAGCATCAGCGTGAAGTGTCTATTACCACCATCTTATTTCCTGTTTATATGGCAACTGCCTCAACATCCTGTTTTTAATTACTTCTCTCCAGCAGCAGATGCTTCTCACAGCAACCTGCTGTGGATTACTCCCCTGAGAACTAATGTGCTGTGACAGACCCCACTTTTCCAATCAATAACTCGCCCTAAATCTGCCATCTCTCTGCCTGCCAAACACACTCCCACTTCTAATGGCACATCATTTTCTTTAAGGGGGTGTAATTGCAGACTGTGGAAAGCTGTAGCCCTTTGTGTTCCAGCTACGTCGCTACTGTAAAGGAATCTGAAGTACAGACGCCACTGCAGCCCACGGCCGACACAGGAAGTGATGGGGGCTTTCACACCGTGCTCGGTCTCACCACGGTTTCCATCACATCTCCTTTTGAGAAAGGAGCATTCACTTCCCTGTTTTGTGCAGTTAGAGCAAAGTGCTCAGATAAATCGCGGCGCCGCTTCGTGAACCTGTTGGTGCAAGTCTGATAAGATGTTTGTGTGATTTCTGTGGTAAGTTCAGTCTTTTATTGTTCAGGGATCAGTGTGGCCTTAAACATGGAGGGGAAAGGGGGATGTTTTAAAGCTATTTACTATCTGTGTGTATCGATGCTGGGTTTTTGTACAAACTGATGTAAATCACCTCGTTGTTTTATTCTCACAATCATATTCACATTCACACATATACGTTGATTTAATTTATCGATGAAACAAAGTGTTTTAAATGCAAACACAAAATCTCAAATCTTGAATGAAAAGGAGCAGATAGAAGAATAATCTTGTATAATCTTTCACAAGACTTTGATTGGCAAAGCAAAAAACTCAAAATAATTAAAATATGAATACGATAATGATCGCCGTGATGGTGATCTTATACAAAAGTGAAAGACAGAAAGTACAGTACCAGAGGCAAGGACATGTATTTTTAAATGTGAACCACAGAAGTCACATGATTTCTCATCAAGCGCAGAGAAAGTTTCTTGCATGTAAGGATCTCACTTCCACATCTATACCAGTAACTCAGATTTTTTTTATATGCATGTAATACATACAATTACATATATTTATTTGTTCTATTTCTTTTTTGAGAATAATTTATTTGTCCTAGTCTACCTGTTTTTCACTTTTAAAGATATATGTTTTCAAAGTTCTGTTTTAAGCTTTAAAACACAGATACGCATCTTCTGGTTATTTCAACCACACTGTTCCTTCTTGAAACCCAATTATTCTCAAATCAGTTTCTTTCAAATACAAGAACTGTGAAAATAAATCCAAATATTAAGTACTTTTTTAATGTTTTTGTTTTTTTCAAGATTTCAGTCGCGTATGGACACTTGAGTGAATATTTCCACATCATGTTCAAAAGTAAGTTGCAATATCAACTTTTTCTCTTCAGATATTTTGTAATTTGATATTAACATTTCAGTCAAAAGATTTATTCAATGAAGACATCTTTAACTTTTAAATGCAATTTTCAGAGCAGATGTTAAGTTATAGAATTACTAATTACAGACTTGATTGTTTGTTTAAAACATCAAATAAAAAACTTTTAAGTAGAAACAGTGATATTCTACTATTAAAAAAAACATTTTCTTCCTGCTGACTTATGTAAGTTTCAGTATGAAGCTGGATCTAAACAGCTCCAACATGTCTGTGGGCTCCAGTGCTGAGAGGCCAGAGCAGGGGCCGGTGGAGTACCGCCTGGCCGGTCTCATCTTCTACTGCTTCATCTTCATCGTCGGAGTCATCGTCAATATCACTGCCCTGTGGGTCTTCTCTCTTACCACCAAGAGGAGGAACTCGGTCACTGTCTACATGATAAACGTGGCGATGGTGGACCTCACCTTCATCCTGCTGCTTCCCTTCAGGATGGTCTACCACCACCAGGACTACTGGCCCTTCGGAGATATCTTCTGCCGGGTCATGTCCGCTCTCACCATCTTCTACCCCTGCATCGCTCTTTGGCTGTTTGCTCTGATCAGCGCCGACCGCTACATGGCTATCGTGCAGCCAAGGCATGGCAAGGAGCTGAGGAACGTCCCCAAGGCCGTGGTGGCGTGTTTGGGGGTGTGGCTCATGACTTTGGGCTGCACTGTCCCCCTGCTCTTCTCCGACCACGACCCCGATCAAATCTCCAACTTCACCACCTGCGTGAAGATGCAGGACATCGTCTACTTACGCCACGACAATGCTGTCAACTTTGTGCGACTCATCTTCTTCTTCCTGGTTCCCATCTGTATAATGATAGGCTGCTACGTCGTCATCGTGGACAATCTGATCCACGGCCGCACCTCGAAACTCAAACCTAAAGTGAAGCAGAAGTCCATCCGGATCATCATCACGCTCATCATCCAGGTGCTGGTGTGTTTCGTGCCTTTCCACGTGTGTTTGCTGCTCCGTTTCATGGGGAAGGGCCAAGATGGCGGGTTCAGCACGTGGGCGGTGTTCACCACATTCCTGATGAACATGAGCACCGTGCTGGACATTATTCTGTATTACATCGTCTCCAAACAGTTCCAGGACCGAGTGATCAGTGTGATCCTGTACAGGAACTATCTGCGCAGTGTGAGACGGAAGAGCCGGCACACGATGAGCAACATGACCAGTGCCATGACATGAAGCGGCCGTCGAACACCGCACATGTATGTGTTCTGTGGATTCCCTCAGCCAAATGTAACACTGCATGTATCGCCCCAGTATAGTTCATTATCCAAAGGATCAAAACTTGCAATTAATTTCCGAGGTGTGATTTACACTCACAGTATGGGAGTGCTGCTGTTGTGGCAAAAACATCTGTGTTCGGAGCTGATTGACTCACCCATGAGACTTGAGATGTTTTTTTTGTGCAGCTCTGCTCTGGCAGACACAGCGTCGGAGTGAGTGGCTCAGGTGTAACAAATGCAAGCGGAAATAAAGCCGGTGATGGTTTAGATAAAAGCCCCCCCACACAGTATCTCAGTGTTTGGTCTGACTCTGTGAATAGATACTGAAACCCTCCTCAGCCTCTTCACTATGTCACCTGACAACCAAAGAGGGTCTGACAGCCTCCACAGCAGCCTACAGGAAACAATGGTGGGTTCTTGTTTGATCTCTTCCTGCTTGGTCTGTACACCATGTTTTTTGTTTTATCTTCAGTGTTGCATCATGGCCGTGGAGTAAATATAACCCTATCAAATCTATAATTGCACATACATATTTAGAGTTGCTGAATTTATTGACCAGGTGATGGCAGCATGGCACAGCGAGATCCCATCTCTCTGCCAGAGCAGGATTGACGAGGAGAGGGCTGGATCCTTCTGTGTCTTGTGCAGAGTTACTTCTCCCGTTTTGGTTTCTGCATGTTGTTACATCTCAAACGTCTTCACGAGAGCAAATCTTTCGTTTCTCTCTCGATGCCGTCGACGCCTAAAAGAGAAGTTAACTACATCCGTAACGGCTCCCTCAACCAGGACTGAAGTGTGTTTATGGTGCACTGCGAATCATATTGATTAGATGCTAAATGATTCAGTCACTTGAAGTGCATTTACAGTAACATCCTCAAGAGATGTCAGTGAGGTTATCTGCTAGATTTAGAGCAACCTCCACCTTAAGAGAGAAAACTCTTTCCTGCACCGGGATGCTT
The DNA here is from genome assembly GCF_947347685.1 of Pleuronectes platessa. Classification (NCBI taxonomy): domain Eukaryota; kingdom Metazoa; phylum Chordata; class Actinopteri; order Pleuronectiformes; family Pleuronectidae; genus Pleuronectes; species Pleuronectes platessa. The sequence continues at coordinate 7,503,380 of NC_070639.1, forward strand.
TCATGTCGGGTCTCAGGAGTTAGAAGCAAGATTCTGAAATATCAGTTTATCTAGCTACTAATGTACAATCAGGTTTATGAATGAGGAATGTGCATCTCGCCCTTGATTTGTGTATTGATAATGTCCCTTGTGCAGTTCTGAATTTGGTGCCATTTGGACCTGTGATTTGTTCAATATTAATAAAGAAAAGGATAAACAGCTGACCAGCGTTCCTCAAATGACAGAAGAGCTAACATGTACTGAATGGGTGACGTTTTTTCTTTGTAAAAAAAACACTCATGTTTGAATGTGACGGCTCTGATACGTGTCACGCACCAACATCTCAGGAGCTAAGAATTGATTTGGTGTTTCCAATTTCTAAAATAATCAACTTAGTGTGTCTGAGCAACACAGTCCTAACTGGATTAGACAGTGAGTCAGTGGAGCTGAGTAACTGCGTAGTGTCTCAGACAATTAGGAAGCCGCCGTGTCGGTGGTGTTTCTTAAAGTGAGTCTGGTTTTATTCGTGTTAAACTCTCACGTCTTTACAAGCAGTTAAATTCCCACAGAGATAAGTCAGTGTGCCGCAGCGGTAAAGGGACAAACTGCACTGAGAGTCCATATGTTTCCTGATTGGTTCACCCAATGTTCATATGCAAGAAATGACCAGGGCACACAGAGGAAGTAGATTTACATCGCGTTTAACTGGGACGAGGCAGACTCCGATGTTTCCATCTCACACGGAATTCTGGGAAGTGCAGTTCATCACGCGATGATAGCTTTATTGGCCGGCGGACTGCGAGTGGATTGATGACCGGGGGGTCAAAGGTCAAATGAAACATCAGAGGGTCATCTATCTGTCCCACCTGTTAGACATCAAAGAAAAACCAGCCGCGCCGCTCACAGCAACTGGCATTTAAAACAATTAAGTTTCCTGTCAAGTCCCTGTGATGAATTATCCGGAAGCTTTACCAGCTGTAATTCTAAATCTTCCCAACAAGTGCCTTTGTTGTAGAGAAATTAATGAAAACAAGATTGTCTTTCATAGGAGCTGATCTAACAGCGCGGCAGCCAGCTGCTCTTCTTTGGGAATAAAAAACAGTCAGCATTAAGCACAGCTCAGACAAAATACTTTTTTTCTTTTTTCTCCCCTACCACTCGTGTGGAAAACAAATCAGGCGGCGAGCACAGTGGCCATCTGTTTTGTTATTTGATATGTGTGAATACATGTTGTAATGACTTTGTTTGTGAATCACTCTGCGCGGCAGAACACACGAGAGCTCTCGAAGTGCTGGAGTGTTCAAAGCTAATCATATAATTGGACACAATAGTCGATGACAAATGGAGACGCTCGGAGCCAGCCAGCTGGGGAAGTGAATATGTAATCATTGTAAAATCATATCATTTTTGCATATTTGAAGACAGCTTAATAGAGTTTGCATGTCAGTACACTATCAAATAATGATGACAGTGTGTCGCTGCATTTGCTTTTCTGATTTGTTGGACTATTACTTTCCTATTAAACGCGATTCTAAAGAGTTTGTTTCTTCTCTGTTCATGTAATGCAAATATATGTATGTATACACACTATATGATATGTGTGTGTGTGTGTGTGTGTGTGTGTGCGTGTGTTTGTAGTTTGGCAAAAGTGAATGACTGTGTGCATCATTGATCAAATACTACAATGGTAAAGGTTTTAGACTCATTTTTATAGTGCATAGCCACAAGTAATATATAAATAGTTAAAATCAATAGTTATAAGTACAGGCCAAATGACGGAAAAGGTAAAAGTTTTAGATAAATGGTTTGAAATCGTTACCCAGTGAATGAATGGCTGAAACAGTTAATTAAAAGTGATTAAGGATTAATGGTTGAAGGCTAATGGTATTAAAAAAACAAATGAACAGTTGAATGAAATGTCCTGCCTATGCCACATCGGGGGGGGGGGGGGGGGGGGGGGGGGGTGCTAAACACTGACGGATCAACATTGTATAAAAAAGATGTATCAAGAAAAAGAAAGTGACATTATTAATCATATAATTTATAGTTGCTTCGGCAAAGGATGATATGTTTTCTACTCAGTTTGTTTGTCGACAGGATTACGCAAAAACTCCTGGACAGATTATCACGCTGATGTGGAACGATGTGATTTGAGTCAGGGAAGGACAAGTGCCGATCCACATCCAGGAAACAGAAACTCACTTTCTTTGTTATTTGTGTGAATTTCTAAAGAAACGATACAGAGCTTTTGATGAAATGGATGAGGCGTATTTAGGGAACTGATATTTATTAAGGTTTGGAGTTAAATGCAGTTTGAATTTAAGGAGACTGGTATGGACTGGTTTTTCCCAGGGCCAATGAAGGTCCTGAGAGAAGGATCCCTCACTTGAGACTCTCTTAGGTTTCTGGATTATTTCCCTGTTAAAAGGATTTTAAGTTTCCTCACTCTACTGTTTATAACAATATAATCTATAAGGCAAATTGTGAATATGGGCTTAACAGATCAAATTTATTGATTTATTGAAATTAATCCAGCTTGATATTTAATGACATTAACATAATTAGTGTTGGGTCAATGGAGGGATACCAGTTAAGTTGTCAGACCATGAGCTCTGTCTAAAGTCCACAAGGCCAGAAGTAATCTGTTACTACAACTACTGAATGTAAATAATGGTTTAAGTCACGCTAATATTTTGGATGTAACCTAATTTAGCACACATGCTAAAATCTCAAAAACACACACACCTGCCGCTCAAATCGGTGTTTGCGTTGGGAGCGACGGCAGAAACAGAAATAGGTCTCCGTTCGGTTGGAGGCTCGGTTCCCTGCACTTCTACTACACCTTGAGTCTTCATGTTGTTCCAATTAGAGCGCACGAGGAGATGAAAGAGAGCCCATAATGTTATATAGATACTGTACACAACCAGCCTCGCCTGGGCCTCTTTGTCTACTGTACGGCATTAGCGGCGAGCAGCTGCCTGCGTTTACATCATTTGGCGTTTCTCTCTGGGCACTTTTAAACGCGCCGAATCACTCCCCTGGTAAACTTTACAATAGGATGTTGAGGGATACTCCTGGACTGCCATAGGAAATGAGAGGCACATGTGTGTGCATGTAGCGGCGGGCTCCCCCCCCCCTGCGATGCTGAGCTTTAGGGCTGCACAACGAGACTAATGGGTTCCTTTTGCGGACAGAACGAGGTAGAGCACATGTGCTATTGTTCTTATCTGCGGTAGATGCACGGTGATATCTTACATGTCGCGGGCTGTGTGCGGGATCCCCCCTGTACACAGTTTTGTCCGGGATAGCTTCACAGAGGTATAATCTGCTCCTCTGTTAGTGGCCATCTACTCCCGCGTTGTCCTTTGTCTCCATTAAAAGGAGATAATCTACTGCGAGAGATTCAAATGCTGCTAAACTGACTCCAATTGACCGAGCCGTTAGCAGAGAACAGGAGAGGAAGAGGGAATGTATGGCCTTGATTACAGCTGTGTGTCTATTTCAGCAGATTGTTCTGTTGCCGATTGGCGCGCACAGTCAACCGCCATTAGCTCGTATAAATAATGTAAGACCCTCATCTCCCTCTCTGTGTTTTTATTTCCAGCTCTCTTACTCAGCTAAGTGGCTGCATGGAAACCTTGGCCTCCTCCTTGTAGGGGGTTCTCCATAGATTAATATAAGATTTATTTTTTGACTCTGTGAAGCAAGCGCGTTGTTGATAAGTGTTCCCACTCGATGCATGCGGGGATGTTTTTAATTGTATCATGTGAAGTGGCCAAGGAGCTCCGCTGGGGACTGTGTCAGGTTGTGTTAATATTTAATCCGCTCTCACTTCAGCTTCCTCATGATCCACGGGATCCGAAGAGGCGACGTTAGGAAAAGCAACGTTACGAGACAGATAAAGAGACACGAGTGAAGACATGGTAGCTCCAGGCCTCTGTCTCGCTCAGGATGTGGCGCTGCGAGGAGATGCTCTCCTGAGATTCCACTTGTGCCTGTCCTCTCTCTGCCAAGGCCCAGTGCGCCCCGGACAATGAGAGACTTTGCGGCGGCTGATGCTAAAGCAGCGTCTGCAGAGAGGTGACTGACAAATCGAATGTAAAAGCGGGTATTAAGAGTGAAGACACAGAGTTAGCCCGTGTCTGGATGCGAGACAGGGAGGGAAAGAGAGAGAGAGAGAGAGAAGGAGGGACAGAGGGAAGAGCGAGCGGGGGCTTCCACTTCCTCTGTGTGCACATCACGTCTCCTCTCCCTGAGCTCAATTACAGGATTGATACTCGGAGAGGAAACTTCATCATGTCGTACAGATGTCTTCACTGGGAGGAAGAGGGAGACGAGCCGTCCTGTCATTTAACGTGACACGGTCTGCGTTCATTCAAAATAAACAAAATGAGGAACAGTCCGACTTTGGATTTCATTAGGGCCCGCTGATCAACGTGGAGTCCACCGCGAAATCCCTCCCCCCCCCACAGAGGGAAGGGCCGGAGGTGGTCACGCCCGCTGGACGCCGAATTTTAACAATTCTGCTGAGTGAATTAATCTGAAACAATAACTTGTAAACAATAATACTGTTTCAGTGAGCCGTTCAGCTCCATCACAGTAAACATCTTTTATAACCCAGACAGCTCCATAAAGTGCTTTAGGCATCATTGGGCACAACCGTCATTAGTCAGTGCCTGTGTGTAAATCTGAATAAAAGCAGTGCGCTGGAGATGCTGGGCAGACACCGGCCCCGTATCTCTTCGACAGGGTTTCATTTCAAACGTGACACAGGCAGAGAACACACTCCACAACAATGGCCATGTTTTGCTTTAATTTCATTAGGTTTTGTCTCAGCAAATGCCAAGTCCTGTTTTGCCTCAAGAACATATCTCTTAATCACGTTCCATCCAGGCTGTGTCTTTCATCTAAATCTCACAGCCATGGCTCACACCCAACTTTATTTCGCTGAAAGGTAGAAAAAAAAACAAGCACACACAGGCATCGGAACACACAGGCAGCAACACACACACACACACACACACACACACACACACAAACCAGCACACACACATATCCAACAAGGGAATACAATGACAAAAGCCTAGCTCTCATCTCTGTCACATAAAGTGATGTTTTGTGTTTAGGTGTGTGCAACTGAGGTGTGAGTGTGTGGGTGTGGGTGTGTGTTTGTGTGTGTGTGGCTGTGTGTGGTTGTTAGTGTGCCTGTGTGTGTGTGTGTGTGTGTGCGTGTGAGTGTCTGTCTGCAGGGCTCAGATCCATGTTGTTTGGTTTGCTTCTCCATTAAGAGAGCTGTAAAGGAGAGGGAACAGATGGCTGCTGGCCCGCTCTGTCCTGCATCCTCTCACAACTGCCACACTTCCTGTGCGTCCATTAATCTTCTCTCACTACTCCTGCAGCACAACTTTATTAAAACAACTCAGGAGAGAGCGAACAACAAGCCTGCGCAGCTGTCAGGAGCCAAAGACAGAGCCATTCGTCCACGGTGGAACAGCCTCGGCTTTTCGCGACGCATCTGTAAAGCAGCCCGAGAAGGAGCCGCTCGGCTTTGAAGCGTAGGCTCGGCAAAGCGCTCGCTGCAGTGGAGACGCAATAAATGCTCATTAGGACGCAGCTGGAACTGCTGCTGCTGCAGAGTTCATAGGTACAGTTTGTCAAACATGTGAGGCTCTGGATCCCTGGCCAGACTACTGTTTCCTCAGAACATGTGGGGACGCTGTGTAATAGAACGGTCTGGCCTGAGCGACGCTTTGAGCGCAAACAACCTCATATAAAATAAACCCACGAACAATTTGTCAAATAAGCTGCTAAAGCTGCTAAAGCCTTACGACTATATGTTCATTGGAAAACAGTGAATTCAAACTAAAACTCTCTCTGTCCACACATGCGTTTCGGTTACGTATTAGTTTGAATGCCCGGCCATACTCACCAGCCTGAAAACACTTATCAAGTGACCACTCGCGTACACTGGGCATGCGTGGCCTGGTGTAAACAGGAAGCATTTGCTCGTAAGTTGCAGAATTGTTGAAGATTGCTTGAATAATAGCACGTCTCCTACCGGCGTAAATTGTTGTATCATTGTAAAAACAGCGGTAAGCGAAGACTACATGGGGCAACAATGCTCGTGATTGAATCTGTTTTCACGCATGCACTGAACTCGCGCAGTGAACACAGCAGGGGTGTGACCGACGCAAAAAACATTTTCTTTCAAAATTGCGTGAACTACGCAGCGGAGTTAACACGTCACTTCCTGCTGCACTCGGCTGCTCTACCTCTCGCCTGATTAACGTGGAGGAATTGATGCTGTTGCGAATGTGTCTGTGCAGAATATCTCTTGTTGTGTTGTGCAGGTGTGAAAAGGAAAATTCTTAGGTTAACTCCGTAGCCGATTCTTCGGATGTCTGAAAACAACTCATTGTTCATGTAGCGCTCTACACTGGCAACCGAGGCTAATGCCTGACGAATCCAATGAAGGCTACACCGGGACAGAAAAGACCCAATCAGTGAGCGGTAGTGAGTGTCTATGTCTTCTGTTTCTGCCCACCCCGACAATAACACAGCACTGGAGTTTTCATACTAAAACGAGTCCAGCAGTGTTTTTCTATGTCTCGAGTAGTGTGGACGCCAAAGGTATCTGTGCCACAGTTGATGACCTTTCAAATGAAAACGTAATGGTGCGGACGAAGCCTAAGATTCTTATAAGTATTTTGTAATTGAACAGATTTGTGATTGTTTGTTCTCAAGATTGAATTAAGTCGTAATTAGTGAACTAAGGGAATTAAGGGAAGACCAGTGACATGAGATAAAGTCAGAGATAAATACCTGATGCTGCTGAATCATCACTTGAAGTCCTGCCTGATTGTTCTCACAGGATGAAATCTATTGCTATTTAGGGAGCTTGTGCAAATTTACATGGGGCGCGCCATGGTGACAAATATTCCGGGGACGTGGCTCCATTTGGCCCCTGCTCTGTGTCCATAGCAGTCAGCGGGTAAATTGAAAAATCAATTCCAATTTAAATTATTGGAATAAAGAACTCCAGGAGCCAGAGATAAAAAAAAAAGAAAAAAACCTTCTTCTTCTTCTAGATCCGCTTTAATTGGAAAGTCATTTCTTCAGGGTATTCTAATGGTTCTGAGGGAAGATTGCAAAATAAAGTTGATGAGCTGAAGTGAGGGAGGGGGGGGGGGGGGGGTAATAGCGCACGCTTGTGTTTGTGTGTGTTTGTCTGACCCTGTGTGTTTGCTTTGCTCTGCCACACTGTGCTCGTTCCTCCCCTCCCTCATGACAGAGGCGCCAAATGAAGACTAATCCAATGGGCTCACACACACTCAGACACACACTCCCTCACGCCTGTGGTCACTCGTCTCATCCATCTGCTATCTGGGGGAGTGTCGGGGGGGCTCCCGGGTCAAACTAAATTAACCATCCCTCGCTCACAATTGTAAAAATGTAATTGACTTAATATAACCAACCCTGGTGATTTGGATACTCCGGCTGTGAGTAATTTTGCGAGAGCTTACAGACGCCACCTCAGATGTGAAGCAGCTTCAAAGTCGAATGTTGCACTGGTGTATCACGCTTGAAGTGAGCTGTGAGGGGGCAGCAAATAAAAAAAAATTGCAGTACAATTATTTTAGGAGTTATTATTCTGGTGTTTTAAAATTATCGTAAAATATTGAAAAGAATGTCCCTCGGGAGGTGGTGAAGGCCAAAACCAGAGCAAAAAGACAGTGAATACTGGACTCTGATTCATCAGGTGACCAGAAACACAACTGTAATCAATGTGGCCCTGAACATGTAAATATCCAACTGCCCCCTCCATCAACACCATAAATAAAAATGTCTCCAGAAAAGAATAAACCTGTAGAAATCCACTTGAGTGCAGCTGGTGGTGAACAGAGTGGGACATTTAGCAGCTTAAGAACCAGACATTTCCCTCAGGAGGTGGTGGAGACCAAACTAGAAGCTAAAATACAATTAATGTTGGATGTTTTGATTCATCAGATGTCCAAAAACACAACTCTAGTAGATGTTGCCATTTTTCCATCAGACATTTAATTATCCAACTGCCCCCATGTGGCCATATCCCGCCCAACCCAAAATCGATGTCTTCCATGTCATGTGCATTGATATAAGCCAAAAAATAAACCAAAAATATAGTTGCCAGAATACAATACTTAAATAATACATAAATCTATATTTTTACATATATATGAATGACCTAATGCCCAGCGTGTGTGCATATATTTCTGCACAGACCCTTATCACCTCCATCTTCCCTGCTGCTACACCATTATCACCTCAGTGTTGAGTGTAAGCTTTGAATTGGCATGTCCCCTCCCACAGGGATCAGCGTTACCAGCATATACCTCCATTAAATAAAAAATTATAATCACTTTAAACTTATTTCTTGTATCACATCAACGGTGTATTACAGTCAACACAATCAATCTACCTTTCTTCGGGCCGCTCTCATTCCAACCTGATGGCAGACCTTTCTGTGCTGCCCGGTTGACATTAAAGCAACACTGTGCAGAGACATTTCCATTCAAGAAACTTGTTGACATAGTTATCAGACATCAAAGAGCCTTGTGTCATTTTGAAAAGGCCTCGCACGAGTAATGGAGATGTTAAAGGGCGTGTTGGCCCCAAATATCACAAAAGGATGAGAGGATATGAACACGCTTTGACTGAGACACTGAAAGAGAGAACATGATGGGGAAAAAAAAGAGAAAACACTGAGATACATTCTCTGGAGAGAAAGAGGGAGCGAGAGAGAGGGGGGAATCGCTCAGCTCCATTTCCGCCTAAGAAGCGCAAAGTTAAAAGGTGGCCCCTGTACAAATGAAACTCAATTTCACGCCACATTATCCCTCCCTGTTCTCTTTCCTGGCTTTCATTTTCATTAAGACCAGAGACAATCATAAATTAATAATTACTGCCGAATGTCTAAGCGCAGGCCGCAGTCCTATAGCCCTCCCCTCGCCTCTGTGGTCTTCCATGTTCACGCTTGCAAAATGTTAATTTAGGTAATGTGGCCTGGCCCTTGTCAGATAAAACTGTTTTGTAGTTTCGCTAATACATAATGGTCTATCTGATTAGGTGACATTAGTCCTATCTTTCAGACTATCAGCCGGCACCTTCCTAATGTCTCTCTGCAGACTCGGGGCACCACGGACTTATCAAGACATGCAGAATTACTGCTTTGCACTAAATGGCCGTTGCCTGGTCGTGATGATGAGCAGAGAATTAGCAGGGTCGGGGTTAACACTGCAGTCGGTGCGATGCTGGCGTATAAATACAACTTCTCTTCTCTCTTGTGAAACTTTTTTACCCTTAAAGTGTAAAAAAAAAAGAAGAAAAAATCTGCAGACAGTGTCGGGAGCAGTTTTCTTCAGCTGGTCAAGCAAACGCTAAACAGCAACAAAGTGAGCAATGTGACATTAGGCAAAGAAAGAGAGGAGAGACGGGATCAGGCAGAATAATCACATCTGGATGATGTCTTCATGAGCACATCTCCGCGTCATGCCAAGTAAATAAAGCACACGGCTGCTGACGCTTTGAATATGCAATCAGGGCTGCACTTTCCACACCACAGCAAATGCAGCAACACAGCTATAATGCACATTTGGTATTTAAAGTCTTTGTGCCTCATGGTCATATTTGTACTGAATTGAATTTATTACAAAATGTGCAGTGATATGAAACATGTAGCTGCGGGGCCTCTGCTCTCGGATGCCGGGCGCAGAAAAAGGCATCAGATAGAGAAATAAACAGAATATCGGAGTAATGGCTGTGAACAGCTCACGTCTCACGAGCTCATTGGCGGCGAGCAGAGTGAGTCTTTCACTGCGGTGAAAGAGGAGGAACGCTTGAGTCATTAAACAGATAAAGTGGACGAGATGTCAGAGTTGGATTTCAAGGAGGAGCAGCAGCAGTCGGAGTGAGCGTGAACCCGACGGGCAGCGTGGCTCGGTGATTGATCGCCCAGTGTGTCATATTGTTCTTTCAAGGTTGATTGAAACTTTAACCTAATTTCCTTAATACGAAGAAGAAGAAAAAAGCTTGAAATATTTCAGGCCTTGGGTTTTTACAATGCAGCATTGAATTATGCAGCAATCAGTCAATTATTCATCTGGGTGGCTGTGTTGTGGCCGTGCTTTAAAAAGCAAGCAAAATGGGAATGGGCCAAGCATGCTGTGTCAACACATTTCCCTCAGAATTGCTTACTAGAGAAATTTGTCTCTCAATGTCCATTTCATATTTTATATGTGTTTCCAGAGCTGTACCTGTTACTGCTCTGAAATGATCCCTGCACATGCCTATTGTGTATTGAGAGCAGAAATAAATAATGTTACTCAACAGCCATTATTAATAATCGTTATGAGAAAAGAAGAAGTTTGTATTTGTAAGCTCCACAATAAAAGACAATGTCACATTTTGAAAAAGAAGAAAATGAAAAAAAGCAACTCCCTCAATGCCTGGGTGTATTTTCTTTTAAAGTAAACAGTATGATGCATCACCCTACATTGTGCACAACTGGTTAAACTGCAAGTGTTTATTTTATGGTGATATATTGTGAATTAGTGTCACACACTTGAAAGTACACATGAAATTATTCATTTACATTGAGCTTGGTCACCCGCTCATTTACACATTCCCCCCCCCACCAGGATTAGCCAATGCATTTAAACGTGACACACACACACACTCACGCACTGAAGGAAAAAACTCAAAGAAGACGTTCTCCTTTCAAGACACATACAATTTTTTTTTAAACTTCAATATAAATGGAAGAACAATATGCTCATTTGTTTTTCTACAGTACAATATACCTGTAATGTTTAAATTTTTTAAGCCATATATAAAACACAGAAATTTGTTAAAAGACTGAGGGCTGATATTAAAGGTGTCAAAAAAACGCACACGCTGAAAACACAACAATTATTTTGAGTTGCAAAGAAAAGCAGTTGTTTCCATCACTCGCCTACATTTTCATCTTCAACTGATGCCTACGTGTCAGTGGCATCAGAATAAATACAAAGATGGACGACGCCTCCCACTATCATGAAATAAAGCTAAAATATCCAACATTCATGTAGAATATGAAGGAAGTTATTTGCAGCTAGTCCGCGAAGTAAAAATCGAGGGGGCGGAGCCGTGGTGTTGAGTTCCTGCAAATGCATGCGCTGAGCCAATCAGGAGTCATCTTGCTGCCACTTACTTTTATGGCATCAAATAACTGAAGTTACAGGGAAATTTGCATCGAGCTAGAGTGGAGGCGGGGTTTAATGACTAATACTCCAGCCAGCCACCAGGGGGCTTCAGTTTTGGGGAGCTGTCATGTCGTCCATCTTTATACACGATCTGGAGTCAGTGGCTGTGCGTGAAATGTTACAATTAATCCAGTGTCATATGGGACGTCCACCTTCAAACCACAGTGTCATCGACATAGAAGTGTATTCAAGACCTCAGGCAACATTAACTCACAGTTTATCATCAACATGTTAACTTTTATTTGAATTTGAAATACAATGAAGAGATGATTCGAGAAGCTATATAAGTTATCAGTGACAACAGACCTAGACACTCCATTGAGAACAAAAAGAACAAACACATTGTGAACATGGGACACTCCTCCTCCTCATCCTCCTCTTCCTCTCCTGATTGTAACACATAAGGTCTAAACTGGTTTGCAGTTAAACGACTGACATCAGCTCATGTCTAGAGAATATACACAGGTGGTTCAGCACGGAAATTCAGAAGTCTTCAGGGAAAGTAACGAGAAAAATCAAAACTTATCACGAGTTCTTCTTCTCGTCAGGATGTCGCCGCGCACTCTAAAAAAAGAAGAGTGCGTTTGTGTCGGCTCACCGGGGATCTGAGCAGTGTGGTCACTAAATGGCGTCGAGATTGGAAACATTTGTGTCGTGACCGTTTGTTGCTGAAGCCGACACAAGGTCATAATTAGTCTGGATCTTTTTTTTCTTCTTTTTTTCTGTAAAAGTATCGAGAGGCGCCGACGTTTGAGTGAGTCTCATGACAAATGTACAGTAAATTCCAAGAAATATTACCTCTGTTACAAAGATTACAGTACTATCCACAGCAAAAGTCTTTTGGAAAGTGAAATGTCGGATAGTTATGTTTTTCAAAATCCTGTGGGCTCGAGTGAGTCAACCCTAGTATTTGTTCAGCACAATATAGGATTTATTAAATATCATAATTCCAGGACAAACATTTACATGCCTGCATGCTTTCTCACCAAAATGGCAGCTATAGGAAAGAATGATGGCTCAGAAATAGAACAAAACAAAACTGTAGGTTTATATAAATGGTGGTATTGTTTGCCTAATAGCTCTACTGCATACACAATACCTCTTAACGTTATATACACATACCTCATCAATCCGCTGGGGCTCGATAGAGTGAGTTGTTCCTATCATTATCATCCGATCATGTATATACAACAATGGTAAAAAGGAAACTTGATTGTATTGTCATCTAATTTAGAAAACATTGAAATCAAAACATCAGTCTTCTCTTTTGATGAACACGTGGACAGATTCACACTTCTTCTTTTTTTTTTTTTCGCCCTCTCCGCGAGGTTCATCTCCACGCGGTGGGCTTCTCAAAATTCAATTTGAAATACAAAACAAACCTTCAGTCGAATTTTCGGTTTCGAAGCTTTCCCGCTGGCTGAGATACAGTATAAAAATCTTCAGTGCTGTGAATTTACGAGTTATAACCAACAGTGTACCATGGGTACATTTTTTACTGTGCTCAATATATATGTTATCCTTCACGTTAGGCCAACCCGTCAAAACCTGCTTTATCAAACTATTTTGCTTCGGCCTCTGGTGGTGGAATAAAAGACTTCTTATTCTACATTCAGACACAACCTCCTCCAGCATTCGGGTGAACACAGCATTTCCACTGAACTCCTACAAGCAGCTTGACTTCTTTCCACTATTAAATCAGCCTGGATAAGGGCCGTCGAGAATCTTCATGGGTTTTTCTTTTCTTTCTTTCTCTCTCTCTCATTTTTTTTTTCATGAAATCTTTTTTTTGTTTCCTCCAGCTCCTCGCGGCCTTATCAGTACATCACGGTGGTTTTCAGGAACAGCCTTCCATCTGCAACAGAGGACACACAGGAGCCAGGGATTAGCCAACAGCGAACATCCTGCTGACGAGAACGCAGCATTCAGGATGTGATTGTTGATGAAACGTAACTTTGAAATGTTGCCCTCCAGTCTTTCTATTTCAGCAGCGTTACCGCGGCTTCATAAACCAATTTAAGGATGAGATAAAGTTAGAGGCCGTGACAAATACGATTAAATATCACGTACGCCCATTTTCTTACTTACAAGATACACAGATTAGAAGAAAAAAAAAATTGTGCGTTATTTAATATTGTAATTCAAAGTTGCTTCACCATTGTACTTAAGATCATACTCAGTGCATTAGGCAGGACATACACATATAATTACAGTGTAACATGCATATTTCATGACCCACAAAACACACAGTGTAAAAGCAGCCATGATAGGTATCAGCTCCGTGTGCTGCACGTGTTTAAGACATCTCTACTGATACGCTTGTTCGAACATATTACCGCGCTGACGATGTAAAGCGCTCTCTAAGTGACATTTCCTGCATGGAAATAGTGTTTATTGAAAACAGCAGACATTCCTCCGCCGCGTTATCTCCAGACACCTCCAACCTAACGAGCTTTGTCCATTTGCAGCGAAACGCTCGTGTCTGAGTGTTCGCCTGAGCGAGCAGCGCTGCTCCGACGCTGAGCTGGTAAAAGCATCTGTTAGGCACAGCTCAGGAGCATGTTTGACGTTTATTACCTTCACGTTTCCTCTGCCGGAGAACGCTACAGTTAAAGCCTTCCGAAGAAGCGCACCTCTCTGTGGCAGCGCGCCTAAATAATTCAACGTTAAAGAGAAACACACGGACGCACAAAGACATTTAGCAGGCGAGGAAGTTGTCGGACATGACACGGGCCGCGCAGGACATCGAGGAGGACACGCTGGAGTCCTGTTCTGCAGAGATGCTGGAGAACACACCTGGTTTTCACTCCGAGGCCGATACACACAGGAGCGACAGGATTCCTAGTCTATCAACTTTCTTTTTGTTGATTATTACTTTGTTTTATCACTATCTTATCAATTAGTCCTTTTCTCCTCCTTAGCCTGTGTTTTATGCTTTGTGCACAGAGAGTGGAGACAACAAAGGCTTGGTCATGTTATGTGTGTGCGAGGAGGGGGGTGGGGGGTTGAGGGGGGTGGAGGGGGCTGCACAAACACACAGGCTAATTACCCAGCACTGCCGTGGGTCTCGGAGGCATTGCACTCTGGCTGCCTCTATTCAAGCAGCAACCACTGAGCTCTGTGTAAAAGTCATTACGGCGTGAACGCACGGTGCTATAGCGCAGAGCCGGGATACACAACCTGACACACACACACGCGCGCGCACGCACACACACACACAAGCGTGCGCGCCTCTCTGGGCACGAGCAGAAGAAACATCACACGCTCACCTCACACCCTGTCTGCCTGCCCATCCTCACAGCTATAGGGGGTGTTAATGAAAACAAAGACTGTCTGATTATTTGAGGGCTGATGACAGCTAATGCGTTGTCGAGAGGACGCTGGATATTTGCGGCGTTTCCCTTCTGATAGATGAAATCATCACGAAGGGCGGGGGATAAGTGACGAGGGTCTGATGAGCGATTCTCGATCCATTTTCACATTTGAACAAATGTTGACACGTCTGCACACAAATAGCAAAACGGTGACATCTTGATCTGCGCCGTTTTACGAAAGAACGTCTCGTTATAATACGCTCAAACTTTAGTATTTTTATATTCAAATCGAGATGAAAAGTTCATTAAAGAGAATAAATATTTCATTAGGTGCTAAATAAAACAAAGGGAATTTTTGGCTTCTCTCAGCATAAAATTCCTTTGAAAGATTAATTAATACATGGAAATTATGCAAATTATGCCCATGCAAATATTTTATGAAGACAATTAAGGGATCCATTAATTACAGCCTTTTTTGCTTCAGTGACATTCATTCATTTAATTTTAATTTCACTTTAACTGTTTTGATGTTTAATCTTGCAACAAAGAACTTTATCTCTGTGCACAGGGTCGTGTAAACTTGCCGAACACATCGAGTGGGAAGCGGCAGGGAACCGGCGGAGATACCGGGGGAAGATACTGGCATGTGCACCGTTGCCAGGCAGTACTGGCGAGGTACAGTCCCAGTAGCTCGCCTGCCTGTGAAAAGAGCCACGTTCCCACTTGGACCCGATTCAAAACACTGCAAAAGCAATTAATAAACACAGACTGTGTTAATATCGCAGAATTAGAGAAGTGTGACAAAAGACAAATAGAAATAATTAGTTCTCTAAAATTATGCCCTCATTATTATTTCCCCCCCCCCCCCCACACTCTCTCTCGCCGTTCGCCTCCCTGAGTCTGGAGTTGAGAATATACCCACACATTTCTCTCGGCTTTCATGCGAGTGATAGGCTTGTTTTTTTTTTTTTCTCCTCCTGCTCGTGTAATTCATCAACATCATTTTTTGCCATTCGAGGTTAATTATACAGTGAGGCTTGCGGAGTAGAGCAGAGGAGACATGGGTGGCAGACAAATGCTTCTCTAATTGAAGAAAAACACAAAGTGCAGCGTGTTGTTCAGTTTCCTCCTTCATTCTGCTATTCCATGCAGTGATCACAGGGACTGAGAGACCCCCGAAAATAAATGATCTGCTCCGGGGCTCACTGGTGCAACCAGGGATCAAACATAAAAAGAGAAACACCAATTCTGCTCCATTTCAACCCAAACTTTACATTCAAACGGGACAATGGCTGCAGTGTATCCGGAGTGTAAAGCGTTAACGCATTCAACTTGATACAATTAGAGTACAAAGAGCCGGCTCTTCATCATCTAAGTGTAAAACGCTCTGGTTAAATATACTAATTTGGTATGAAATAAGGGGCTATAATTACGCTGTATCTAGAAGTTATCTTTGTGTTTAAATGATGACATATGGATTTCCTTTTTTTGGACATCAAACTCCTCTCAGATCCCCGCAGTGACTGAATGACATTTAATTAGGGAGGAGTCATCATTTCACTAAGTAGGTTTTTCTTTCTTTTTTTACGCACACACACACAAAAAACCCCAGTTCAAGTAGACTAATCAAACATTAAAGAATTCAAGGGACCCAACTTATTCTTGCATAAAAAGACGAATATTTTTTTTCTCTCCCACTTTTTAAGCAGCAATTTACATGGAGCATTTTCCACCAAGATAAATTGGGACCTCTCTCGCCGATAAGAGACGGTGGTGAGCGGACGCGGCCGAGGCGTATTAAAGGAAGACGTTGGAGCAATAATGAGGATATTCAACCTCTGCGAGGTGTCGTGGATCTGGGTAAACACAGATAGCAGACAGTCTACCGAGGTTATCACTACAGCGCCCTTCCCCAAACACATACTGCACCCCCAAGGCTAACAAACAAACAAACCATTAAAAATGTACAAGGCTTATTCATAAAATGGATTGATTTGCCCCGTTTATTACTATCAAAGGGGGGATTCCACTGCTTTTTGTGGTTTTATGACTCATTAATGCTTCCCGGGCTGTAAACAAACCACTTCTTTCATTCTTTCTTTCTCTGCATCCTTCTTCCTCTAGTTGTTTCCCTGTTTTACTCACTGCATTGTGCATCGTTTTTCCTTTTTTTGTGAATAAAAGTATATCTGTTTCCTGAAGGAATCTCCGCCTCTGAGAAGTCAAGTAAAAGAATAATATTATTTATACAGAAAACCAATGATCTTGACCCAGTGCTGTGGCCCAGATGGTGAGCTGTGTGCCTGAACAGCAGGCACAGAAACACTAATGTTCATAAACTGAAGCAGTGTGTGTGTGTGTCTGTGTGTCCATGTGAGTGTGCGTCTGTGTGTGAGAGAGAGAGAGAGAGAGAGCAAGCAAGAGCGAGAGCGAGAGCCAGAGAAAGAGAGAGAGATTTATTGTCTCATCTGAGCCCCTGTACCTTGTATTGTCCTTTCAGCATCTGTTCTTCCACTGCTGCGGTCACTCTCCATCTCAGGGGTCAGAGAGTCTGAGAGAAGAGAGGGATCACCGCCGTTAAACATCCCTGACATCCACCTATCACAACGCATCGTTCATTCAAAAACAAGACGCTCCGAGCTACGTCTCCTTCCCACGTGTGTGTTGGACGGAGAGCGACATTATTACCAGTGGTGATAAAAACAACCCTCGTATCTGTACAGACTTCGGGATAATTATCTCTTAAAAGCAGTGAACCGTGCATTCTGTTGTTTGATTAAATAAAAGTACAGATGTGTTGGTGGTTAAATGAGTCGATAGCAAAACTGTTTCGATATTCGTCATATTGGGATTTTGTAACTGGCCTGATTAGTCCACACTGTTCTGTATAATGTTGATGAACTACAGTAAAAAATACATTTAGAATAAACATATATGCACAACCAACCAATATGTTGAAAATAAAACAATTTGATGGCAGGACATTTAGTTTGAAAAACGTGTTTTCTATGAAGTAGATGGTAATATGTGCAGATTACAGCTGGAAACAAGAATCAGCTAATCGATTATAAGTCAAATGACTTAGGTAGCAGCTTTATTGAACATGAATTAATTGTTTACATGTCAAACAACCTCTGGTTTGTGCTTTTAAAATGTAAAGGTTTCCTTTTTTTTGCTTTTTTTAAAGTAATTTGCAACAAAATATCTCCAGATTTTTTCAGTGGGACAAAACAAGATGTCACGTTCTTTTCACTAATTGAAGACACAGACTAACTGATAAGTGAATTAATCGAGAACATATTCAGCAGATGAATTGATTATAAAACATTGTTATTAGTTGCAGCCTTTGAACACAGGCTGAGCATTTTAGACATGCATAAATCAGCATTAATCTACTTACCTCTGCCATAAATATGAAGTAGATAAGATATGGATAAAGATGTGAGCTAATTTATTGACACCATTCGTAAAATGATTCTGTTTCTAAGGATAAAGTCCTCTGAGGAATCCAAATAGTTCCATCAGGTAACGTTGATCTCCTGAACAATCATACTAGTTGAACCCATTTTGCTCTTTGTCCTCATCTGTCACACTGAAAACCCACAAGACGTTTTAGATGGGGAAGAAATAGCAAGTGTCTCACTGTGGAGCGTCTGACCGTTGAGTGAACGCATGCTGTCAGAGGGCGACGGCTGCTTCAGGGTCTGCTCGGCCACCTCTCTCCTCTTGGACTCGTACTCCAGGGCTTCATGGAGTTTCCTCTTGGCCTTCTTCTCCTTCTTGAGACGCTTCTGGATGATCGCTGACATGAGAAAAGACCACGGTTGTGATAAATGAAGTCTGGGGCAGATTCGAGGACACTTCTTTTGACTGAAATCTGATTATTTCAGATATAATCACCTCATTAAAAAATAAGAAAGTCTCATACTGATATATAAAAAAATGCTTAATATTTTATCATATATAAAGATCTTCCCCTTAACGGAGAATCAGAGCAAATACTGGCTGCGGCTTCGCAAACCGCTGGAGGGAATTAAAGCAAATTGAAAAATTTATTGGGATATTTTTCATGAATTTTTCTCATTAAACATAAACGGCACAGTTAGCGTATGAATCTGATGCATTTAACATGAGAGCCGGAGTGAGTTTCTTTAAGTGTGATGTGTATTTCCAATTATGTTAACTGACTATTAGAAAGCAAACCCGGCGCTAAGCAGATTACGTGCAACCGAAGAAATAGACGACGACTCGTGTCACAGTTTCAATAAAGTCAACATTAAACATGCAGGGCCGTGTGCGTGCACTCAACAACTATCACGTCTGCGTGTGCAAAGGCCTATGAAGTCTGCGAAAAATACACACGAGTTAACGCCTGCCCACACACACACACACACACACACACACACACACACACACACACACGGCTGCTGGCAGGTTGGATTCAGCGCCAGGCGGTACCTCTGTTCTTCTGCTCCATGGCGAGCTGCTTCTCCAGAGTCTCCCTGAGCTCCCGCTCTCTGAACAGCTCCATCTTCAGCTCCGTCTTCTCCAGCTGCACCTGCTTCTCCTGAGCCCGTGCGTTGTCAATTGCCACTTTGAGCAAGCCCTGTGCACACACATGAACACACACACAGATACACACACACACATGAATATATACACACACACTCAAAGTGATGCAGAGGAGATGGGAGTGCAGGGTAAGAGAGGGTGATGTGGGCTATTTAAGGGCATGAACGATGAAGTGACAGCAAACCACAGTGAGGGAGAATCACAGCGGTTCTACTGTCCCCGGTGGTGGAGCAGGACAGGAGGCTGAGCTGACCACTGCTGCATGGCTCCTTTCATCTTCCTTTATTACCGGTTTTACCAGTGAACATGTCTTTTAGCTCGCACAAGGTTCAGGACCATATGCACGTTCATCAGTCAGGTTCTTTGTGATAATAACTTCTTAAATAATGAGAAATTAAAGCATTGATATAGGAGTGCTGGAAATGTTTGGAACCTTGTGGTCACCGCTTTGCTTTGTTACCTCCGCCAAGGAGGTTACGTTTCTATGTCAGTTGGTTTGTTTGTGCACAAGAAGACACAAAAACGACTCAGTGGATTTGGAGGACACTTGGTGGAAGGATGGTGTTTGGGTCACATAAGAGCCCATTCGATTTTAGCTCAGATCTGGATCGCAGGTGAATTTATTTCCACTTTCTTTAACATTTTGACATTTGCCTTGATTTCTCAGAGAATATTCCATGGATCTTGATGAAGGGAATCACCCGTAGGGAGTGTGTGAAGTTGATGCATGATTGATTGAATTTAAGGGGACCGTTGGGCCTTGGCAGAGGTGTGTGTTCTGCTGAGCGCCATTTCTGGTTTGTTGGTTGGTGTGTTTGCTTGTTTGTCTCCTGGATTACACAAAACGGATTTCAGCGAAGGTTGGTGAAAGGACAGGGGATGGGCCAAGAAAGAACCCGTTTGAATGTTGGCACAGATCTGGACAAAGGGGCAAAATGTATCTCTTTCTTCAACACTGCTGGTTAGAGCACTTTGATGTGTAATTTATTGACTTTAGTGATTAATACTCTACATCTAAACATAATTAGGGGAATGATATCATTGCCTTTTTGGAATGTGGTGCACATCCAAGTAAAAAACTGGTTCTAACGGGTTTCCATGCTGTTCAATAAGGGGACTGTTGAGGTATGTGTTCTGCTAAGACCAATTTTTCTTGGGAAGTAAAAGGAAACACAGTTCAGCACCTTCAAATTAAAACGTTAAATAGATGAAATAGCGTTCGGACAAAGCTCCAGTCTGTTAGGTACAGTGTAAAATGTTTATATGGGCTAAGTCAGCTTCTTCACACTCCATTGTAGCTCCTTATATGTCTCACTGATCTCCTTCACTGCTGACAACTGTAACCGGATGAGTATAAAAACACAGTATCTGTCTCTGTGGCATTTTTCATGCTCCTCACAGAGGCAGGAATGAATAATATGAATGACAAGTATCTCATCATGTATCAATTACATCACTGCCATACCAAATACCCTCCTGACAGTCCTAAACAAGCTCACACTGTCCTGAAGGATGTGTGAGCTTTACAGTACCACGGCCGTTTTCATCGCAATTATTCCCCATCCACACGCAATCACATCAAATGCGCCGGGCTATATCTTACTAATTGTTGATTCTTTTGACCCCAATTTATTCTAAGTTGCTTTATCTTAATTTTCTGCTTGGTTTCATTTTGTTGATTTCTATATAAATATTCGAGGCAAAGATCATTATCAGAAATGACTCGTTGGAGGAGTGGGAGCTCGTGACTGGTTTACTTGTGACTTTCTAATTACCACACGGAGCCAAAGGAAAAGCAGGACCCCGACGCCAACGGTCCAAGTGCAATGAGAAGGGCAGCAGTGTACACACATCATTACACTCAGACAGAAGGCAAATACATTCATCTTTCTGACAGAGGGCGTTTGTGATGGAGCCTTTAAGTGGCAATCTTGATATATTTCACTTGAATAAATATCTGTTAAGTCGCTATCTGTCGCTGAATGAGGTAACACAGTGGTGATTGAGCCTATGGCTCGCTGATGAAAATACTGCAACAGTTATATATTTGCAGGGGAGTAATGGAACAAGAAGGAGCAGCCACAGTGAGACGTTAGAGGACGAGCTGCAGGCGACAGGCTGCACACCTCCAGCATCTCAGCGAGGAAAGCGCCTCCTCTAACTGTGTCCTGCTGTTCCCAGAAAATCAAATCACAGTTGCTCACAGAATGATGGAAAAAGCCAATTATTGCTCGACTTCTTTATCAAAATGACATTAATTTGTTTTACTGTCCTCAGAATGATGTGAGCTGTAGTAGTGATCTGCATGTGCTGTTACCACCAGTGAATCTCCTCACATGCTTGTTTAGTATCTTAATATTTGTACAATTGCCATTTTTTCTGAAGTTAAAAAGCTCTTATAGACCATCATAGCAATGACTATAACCTACACAATTAAAGTTTAAAACTGGAGACAAACTATGGTGGTGGTCATTGCATATACAAAACCGTGGTAACTTATATATTTTTAATTTGCTCCTTATTTACTGAATTCAAAATTATCTATGGATTACAAAATGACACAAATGAGTGTATGTCTGGCTCTGGCACATCTATGATGACGGTGTGGTTAAGGTTTTTAAAGTTTGACCAAAAAGTTAATCTAGCTATTTCTGGAGCTTTCAATCACAATCAAAAGAAAGTTTCAGTAGATAGAATTAAGGAGACAAATGGGTAAAACGTAGACTTTACATTGAGATTTCTATTTCTGAGGTCAAAAATGTCAGTTTTTGAGTAATGCTTGGAAACAGCGATGACTGGCACACAAATGAAAATTTCACCATTATGGTTTAAGAAAATCAATCTTGACTTTTGGTTGGAGGCAAAACATACACATCTTACAATATATCTGAATTTGTCCAGACCTCCTTGAGGTGGATGGAAACCTGAATACATGAGGTTGAAGGGGAATCTGTTCAACTGTCTGCTCCACCAGAAGTTGATGCAGTGTATTTCGAAGGAGGTTGTGTCTTTATGTGTGAACTCGGCGACTCATTCACTTGACAATACCTGTATGTTTGTGAGTAGGGTCTCTATTGATGACAAGCCATCTGGGAAGAGGAATGGTGAGGGGAAGCCGGGAGGTAGAGCCTGTCCAGCCAACGACAACCTCTCGTAGCTGTCTCTCGCTGTCGGGGTGCACAACAGGTTGTCCTCTGCAGAGAAAAGAGGAAGCATTGACAATTACTCAAAAGAATTGTATTTATGCAAATATAAATGAGCAAAGTAGAATATGTGAGCAGTTTTCTGTCATGCTGACACATATTGACCCAGTGGCACACACTGGGTATGTATTGCTCTCCAACAGCCAATCCCTGCCCTCCCTTTAAGTTTTAAACATGGTGCACAAGCAGGGTCAAAATGTGGGGTTAAACAATATCAACCAGGAGATAAATCCAGCTTCATTTAAGAGATGTCATGTGGACTCCAAAATCAGAAGCAGGCCTGCAGTTTGGACCCCAGAGGCTCGGGCTTCCTTTGTGTACGCACGCACGAGTGCCTGTCAAACCTTAGATGACATCATACTCCATTCATCACCGGCAGAGGGGTAGGGCCCTGCCATCTGCTGTCCAGCCTCCTCTCCGGGCCTCAGAGGAGGGAAGAGGAGCAGGAGAGGGAGGGAGGGAAAGCAGGAGGCGAGCCCGGCAGACGCAGATCCAGCCTGGTCAAACTAAAACAGTGTGTCAGACTCTGGCGTTTGTTGTGCCATCAGATCCGACACATGTTTCTGTCCAGTGAGCGTTTATCAGGCCAACAATTTGGTAAGTGCTACCATCTTGCGCCGAGACGGTTTATTAAACACATCCAGTGTAAAAAAGGTCTCGGTAGGAAGTCTGCACCATCAGCTGCTTAATTGTTAATTTAATGAAAGTAGGGGAAAGTTTTATTTGTAATGTGGAACCCTGACTGTGTTGTGCACATCCCCTCTCTGCTCTCATCCACTATTCATTTCTGTTTATGTGGCAGGCTGCGTCTTGTACATACAGCGAGTGGAGCTGAGCAGCCCTGCCTCTCCCTCCCATCAATATTCACCGACGCCAGCCAAGTGCTGGGAACAGCTGGTCTTACATTAATTAGTTTAAAGTATTTATTTCACCCATCCTCGGAGCAGATTGAGCAAAAACATTGGAGATTATTTCAAGCATCTGCAAATGCCCTGGAAACATCTCTGCGCCAAAAGTCGAGTGTTAGGATTCACAGTTTAGTTTAGTAATTTGGAGAATGTTTTTTTTCCCCCTCTCTCTCTCTCTGCGAGGGGAAGACGGTGAAATATGCACCGCTGGTCCGTGGAGAGCGTAAACAACCTTTCTCCTCTTTCAGATGGAGTTCACTCCTGTTGATTAATTAGAATGGATGGTTGCCTAATGGATTAAAATTTGTTTATAATTTGACTTCATAAAAATAATGAATTGCCTACTTTTAAGAAGCCACTCCGGTGGTAATTTGTTTTGTTTGGTGCAGTCCTGTCGGCGTTCTGAGGTGGGCGTCTGGGTGGAGATGTGAAGCGCACTCTCCTCACACAGTGGCAAAGCATGAAAGTCCCATTTTATCTCAATAACATAACTAATCAAAGATCAAAAGCATTACAGTTGGCTCCAGCTCAGGCTGATATAGACGTATTGCGTGCATTATATGCATGCATCACCCACCTCCAATAAAATCACCATAACAACTAGAGACGTTAGTAGACCTCTGGGAAAGGTCTGCTGTTGTAGCTTTGTAATTGATTTGTACTGTAGGCACTTTGTCCCTTATTTAGTGTTGGCATTAATCATAAATCATTGCTTTAACAAACTCCGGCTTCCCACTCAGCAGGCCTCCCCTGCAACACAATGTTGGATCACACAGAATATTTGATGGCTTTGTTGCAGGGGAAACAACCTGTCATGCTCTGGGAAAAGCAAACAGCGTGTTTTGTTCGACAGACTCCAACTACCGTACAGCACCACTTGTCAGATAACATTTCCACCAGGAGCTGTGCGTAAAAAGTGGCACTTTCATGGGGGAGAAAAAAAAGAAAAAAGCAATGGGAAGCTAATAAGTGACTAATTCAATCAATATAATCAAAGCTGGCTTAATGAAACTCAAGCGCAAATTGTAGCAAACACGACGCAGATCTGTGGTTTCTGTGCTTCTAATGTTATCCCCCTCCTGCTAGTTCTCCCGGTGCCTGGCTGCAAATCCTGGCATGTGTTTGCATGTTTATTTCTCACCATCGCTCCAGAATCATTGACTTCAACTTAATTACAGCGACAGGCGTTGGAGTGATGGGGGCCAGTGGAATGGAGTACTCTGTTTCCAGGTGATATTTCTCCACTAGCAGGGCTGCCAGCCGCAGCTGTGACAGCCTCTTGTGCTTACCGTACGGTAAAGGTACAGTTAAGGCCCTGACTATGAAATACTGCGTGGAAAAACACTCGCAGGTCACCCCTGTCACAAATAACATTTCATGCACAACTGTTTCGGCGGATAATAGGAGCCACAAATAAAAATGGGACGCTGTAAATACAATGCATTCTGAATGAAATGCCATAATTTAAAACAAAGTCCCCCTCCTCCCTCCGTCCTCCTCCTCCACCCTGCTCTCAATAGCTGCAGAGGGAGTCCTTGACAGTGTGCTAGCGATGATGAATCACCTATCCAGTTAATTTTCTCACTCCTCATGTGTTGTGCTGCTAAAACAGGGGCCCAGGAATTGACTTGACAAACTATGAATGTAAAAAATATCACTTGGAGGGATCTGGGCTTATCTCCAATTTACATGTTATTAGATTTGTGTTGCGAGCGGCACTTGGACCTGGCAAAGCTGAGGCAAAAAAGATGGGGCACATGATAAGCAGAGATAAAACATGTCTAAAACCCACTTGAAAGCCTTTGAAATATTTGATGGAAAGTCGCGGGGAGTGGGGAGAGAGGAGCGGAGGAAACTGGCCTGATTTAAAATGTGACAGACACACATTGCAATCTGTGGTAAATCTAGAAGAAACCTTGGGAAATTTAGCTGCAATCTCGGGATAAATAGCTGTAATTGACCTTGGGAGTTGAAAATGTGCCATATGTTTCTGGTTCCTGTGTTTGAAACTGGGTCCCTCAGGACATTTCAGCAGAGTCCTCACACGAAGGCGGCGTGAGCGGGAGGAGAGGAAGATACAGACAGACACACACCAAAAAGGAGAGAGGGAGAAGGGGACGAGGTGGATGCCGGGACGGAGAGATAGATGGCTGAAGACAGAAGATGGATGGATAGATAGGTGAGGCAGAGTCTGAGGAAAGAGGAGGCCGGGAAAAAAATGGGTGTGTGGAGAATGAAGGGGCGACAGGGAGGAAGAGAGATAGGAGAGAGGGAAAGAGAGAGGGAGGGAGTGCAGAGGTACATTTGGCCAGCCAGTCAGTGTGATATATTGACAGGTGAAGCCTTTGTCCTTGCAAACCTGTGTTCCTCCCAGCAGGAGCACTGAATGCTAAACCTGGGCGGTTGTCAGCGCCGCCAACACAAAGCAATGCACTGCTTCTCGCTGCACAATTACATTTGATTTGACCTGCCAGGGCTGCGGAGAAACCAGCCTCCTTCAAATGGAGTAGTTATGACCTCTCGGACGGCCATTAGCAGCCGACGCAGCATTATTCCACCTGCACTTAAAAGCACCGGATTTGGAAAAATCTTGTCAAGGGAAATATCTGTCTTCTGGTACAAACGCAGCGATGCAGAGCTGGGCAAAAAAAAAAAAAAAAGTAGTTGCATGCAATTTGAGCACTTTAAAAAAACATGAGGCAGTCTGGCTTATCTTCCAAATGATGTCTGCACTCTGAGGGGTGTTTGAGGCGAATACATTCTGCTTAAACCGTCTGATACTTTTAAACAGGATGTCAGGGGCTTACTTTAATAAATGGATATATTGTATATTTCTTGTTTTTAAATTAAAATCACTGCCCCGTTGTGACAGCGGCTGTCCATGTGATAAGAAAATTATTCACGATACCTGGACGAGAAAATTGTACACGATAGTATATAATCAAACTACTGGAGGGTAAGATTGACTTGCAGGCACACTTTCCCTCAAAGTGCGGAAAAACCTAGTGGAAACACCGAGGGGAACGTGTGTGATGATCCATACAAGACGAATTCCTTTGGAGTGACTATCGCTTGCATATGTTGTGTGTATGTGTGGGTAATGTTCTGTACACACGCTGCAGACAGAGGAAACACACAAGCAAGCAGATGTATGCAAACAAAAGAAAACCTTCGAACACACGCACGCCCATTACACACACATGGATGGCGCACGCACTAATGTGCCCTCATCACATTTAAGCTAATTTCCTTTTCATCACGGAGAGAGGAAAATGAGTGTTTGCCCCATCCCTGCTGGGGGACAAAGTCAAGAGCCCCGGTCGGTTTGGGCTAGATTAACAGGTAACATTTGGCTCCCACTCTCTTATCACAGCATGAAAATCAAACCGCATGTTTTCCTCTATCGCTCTCTTCTTTCTCCCCTCACTAATGTTCCCTTCACTTAGAGATGAAATCGCTTGATGCACAAACCCATTTGGAGAGAGGAGAGAAGGTGAGCGGGATAATCAGGCTGGCCACTGGGCCGTGTTTCCTAAATGCTCTCCAAAACATTACTGTGCACAGGCATAAAATTAGCGGCGGGACCTTAAAATGTTGACATTTAGCATGACTTTTTGGAGAGTGACACCCTCATATTTTCTTGTAGGATATCATTAAATTTCAACTGCCCTATGGCTGTGCCTTTCCATTAATAACCAATTCAGGGTGTCACTTCTCCCACTCTGGCGCACACTCCCTCTCTCGCCACCTTTTTAAAGTAATGAGTCCATTGCTTTGCCTTAATAAATTGAATCGTATTCTCAAGGCCGTATGAAGACAGAGCCACAGATGGACAGGCTGCGTGGAAGGAAATAACCATAAATCCTTTACTGTCAGAACGGCAGACTGAGGTGACAAAAGACAATCACAATGCTCAATTGGGATCTGGCTGAGTTAAGAGAAGACACAGTGAAAAGGCTGATTCTCTCTGTTAAGAGAATAAAAGCCGGCTAATGATTAAAGTGAAGAATCTAATCATGCTTCTAGATTAAAATACTGACACCTGCTTGCCCATTGTATTCTCCTTTCTACATTATATATATATAACACCACCAACTGTAAAGAAAATGATCGAGTACAAATGGCTCCTTCTTGTGCACAGATTATGATATTATGGTTCAAACGGTTGAAAATAGATGACATTTTTTAAATGGACAAAAAACCGAAGCAAGCGAGAGAGAGAGCGAGAGAGATGGAAGCAGAGAGAGCAGGAGGCTTGGGACCCGAATCCATGTTGACTTCCATTCAGGAGGAAGATATCTTGTCTTTTTATGCGGCCCATGTCATATTTATTGCATAAAGGTCAGAGTGTTCATTTGTTCAAAGTCAGCGTTTTCCCTCTCTCCTCTCCTCCATGTAATAAATGCAGGGGCTATGTCATTATCGGACCTCTGAGGATTACAGGCTTGGCTGACTGTGATGACTGCATAAAAGCACACAGGACTTTTGTTTCTGCCAGCGCACCTTCAAATGAGCTCTTAAAGTGAACAGTGGCGGAGACAAAATGGCATTTTGTAGAGAGCCGGTCGCAGTCGGGGCACTCCAAACAGAGCGGCACGAGGCGGGCGGAGGTGAGAGATCACGGCGCTAAATCCGCGACCTTAGTTTTTTCCAGATTAACGAGGAGGGTAAGGTTCAGGATGGAGGGTAAAACACAGAGGGAGTGACAGCCGGGGAGACTTCAATAGATTTCTCTAATTCATCTATTGACGATGAGCCCAACGTGTCGGGAGGATAATTCTCGGGGAAGGACATTCTAGCGAGTCACTTTGAAGGTGTTTGGATTGTCTTTGCATATTGACTCGTCGACCAGGTCCATCTATTGACAGACGAATCCCAGAGATTAAATTGGACTCAACTATTGATGGGCTGTTTTGGCTGAATCATTCCCATTTCAGAGGGGGATCATTTGTACTGTATACCCCGCTAATCTCTCTGACCCACTAATCATCCAGCCATTTATTTCTCACTCTTTGTTTAGTTCTCCTTTGTTTAGCATTTATTAATTCATTAGAGCAACTTCTCATGCAGCTTAACTTAGACAGTGACTGGGGAGCCCTGTTTCCGCCCGATAGCAGCGTGCATTCCCGCAAAACGTGCCGCCGAATGTGCGCCCGACATCACAATGCACACGCCAATTACATATTGATAATTAAGCATTCGAACAAACAAACAGAGAGGAAATCCCCTCGTAATCACCAGGTTTTAATGGAACAAGCATTAGCTCGGTGTGGTTGTGGCCAGATAGCCCTGCTGTTAGATCATAGCTTCCCCGGCGTTTTG
The DNA here is from genome assembly GCF_947347685.1 of Pleuronectes platessa. Classification (NCBI taxonomy): domain Eukaryota; kingdom Metazoa; phylum Chordata; class Actinopteri; order Pleuronectiformes; family Pleuronectidae; genus Pleuronectes; species Pleuronectes platessa. The sequence continues at coordinate 7,531,957 of NC_070639.1, forward strand.
CGAGGGGAGGGACGGGGACGTGCATCGGTGTCATTGCCTGGCATTGCAATCCTACGGGGAGACGCTGTGCCGTTCTGCTAACTGCTGAACGGGCGTCGACGCAGCCTGGCGCTAATCCAGGCTGGATATACTGAGCTGCTTTTAAACGGAGATGAAAGAACAAAAGAGGAAACGGGAAATGTAAACTTTAAAAGGCCTGGCTTAGGAGCACTCACTGCGTGGCTGCCTGGTGCAGACGCTCCAAAATGGATGCAAATCCATTAGCGGACCCGGTTTCACAGTTATAAAAATACTTAAGGGGTTTTAATAGGAGCAACGTGTTAAACGTGTGGAAATCTGTTTTGATAACATTATTCATAACGCTGCCTTTGCGCTGTGTGAATTAATAACACTTCATTTACAGACGGAAGAAAGCTGGCATGGTATTTCCAGTTAAAGAGATTAATTTTTAAACACCTAATTGACAAGCAGGGGTTAGGCAGGATAAGCAACAGACTGTACGGCTGCAGCTGCAAAGTCAAGGTGACTGGAAGACTCAGAGAAAGGCTTTCAGAACGCAGAATAGAGCGAGCGGAGAGGGAGGGAGTGAAGAGAATTAGTCCTCAAGCACTTTTCCCTCCGCCCCTATTCTTCCTCTCTTTATTAGGAATGATTTACTTTCGCAGTGAAAGGATATAAAAGCTCAAGTATAGCGGCGTAATTATCGCAGAGTGAAAATTTAAAGGTTTGACTCACAATGTCCTCAAGTCAGCGAGCAGACTGCCAGATGATAAGAGTGACTGTGTTCGACACTCGGCATCCAATTGGTTGTGTTTTATGGGCTTTGCCAAGGAAGAGCACACAAACAGCACTCGGCTCCGCAAGTCTGTAAACATGATGGACTGTGGCAAACTACCAGGGCTGGTGTTTACCTTGGCAGAGCCTGGCCCTGGCATGTCGGTAGCATCACTTAATTACTGTTTACATGTAAATATTAAATTATACAAACAACCCCACAGAATGTCTCCAAAAAAAAAAAAAAACGAGTACAGAACTACACACAGCCAGGGTCAACCTTATCTGTCCGCAACAGTTGCCACTGCGAAGATGTGAATTGTTTTGAATCGCAAATTTCCCGCATTGTACATAATCTTCATAATTGTTAAATGCTGTTGTCCAAGGGCGTTTGGGTAAATATGCCCCGGGAATCTGCATAATAGCAGATGCTCAGATATGTAAAGTGCACCTTGTGTTCTCGGGGAGAGCGAGAGAGAAGGAGAGAGAAAAAAAAGAAGAAAGAAGGTTATTGTTCCAAACAGTTTTATCAGGAGCACGGGGCTGTGATCATTAAGACCACCGTCGTCAGAACCAATAGATGACTGCTTTGATTACAGACCTGTTTCCTCAGCGGCCACAGCAGCAGATACAGCAGAGCGCCGGTGCCTACTGTGCATCTCTGGTATGGCTGAGTAAAGCACTTGTTCATTCGCAGTGAAGGGTAACATGAAACAGGCCTCAGCTCTTCTGATGGACAGGGAGATTTCACCTTCGCCAGTGAATGATAATGCATTATTAAATTTGCCTCTCTGCTCACTAGATACACTTAGCTGACCACAGCATATTTATCTCCCCATCCGAGGCTCACGTCTTGGCAGGAGAAAGCATTCTGTCACTTTTGAGGCATTTCAAAGATTAAAAAGAACCTCTCTCTTTTCAACGTCCCTAAAAGCATCCCCCCCTTTGCCTCAGTGAAATGTGATTAGCAGGAGATGGTGTCACGCAATGGAACATTCATGAGGGGGAGAACAAATATCCAAATGAACTCCCGTGTCCTCGAGGAATAGCCCCTCTCTGCACCATCAGCAATCTCGCTCACATGGGCCTGGTGGGGGGGGGGGGGAGAAATTTGATTGATCCTCTATTGAATTATTTTTTTGCACTCTTTCATTTCAACAGGACGCACTGACAAGTTGTTTGATCACAAAGCATTATTGTCTGCCAAGTCACATTTCAGGGTTGTGATGGCTAATGATCTTGCCTCCTGACTTGGGGAAAAGTCAGGTAGTCAGCATGTGTTTGAAGCTCGCAACGCCAAGGACGTCGCGAGGACCGAGCAAAACACTATGCATTAAAGTCAGAAAGATGAAGAGAGGTGCGCTTACACGGAACGTATCGAACTTTTAATGATACTGTGCAGAGATACCATCAATGTCAGGGAAATATTTACAACGCGAGGAAGAGCACAGGGCTGCAGCGGAAAGTTTCGCCTGACCCAAAGTCCCCCTGACTTCCTTTTTATCGTTGCAAATGCTTATGCACAAAAAGGAAAAAGAACAAAGACCTCAAAGGCTAGAAATCACTTTTTCATCTTTTTTTTTTTAACTATAGCCCCTCTGTCTGCATGAGACCAGCAGCGTGCACGGGCCCCTGCCCAAAGCCGCTTTATGGTAATTGAGTGTGACACCGGTACCTGCTCCACTTCATCATCAGACTGTAAACCGGGACTACAGACGCTGCACAGCGCGGCAGCTCTGTGAGCACATCAGCCGGACACGGAGGCAGCATCCTGACAAAGAAAAGGCGTGGCAAATCGGCTTTGTCCATTGTGGTCACGCCGGCTGCTCGGTGCATCAGCGATCGCTCAGACGATAGCAGGTATGAAAGGATGCAACTCTTGGTGACATAATACACCGCAGGCTTCCATTTGTGCTGGGGAGGACATTACGAGTGCATCTCCTGTTGTGTCAACAAGGATATATAACGTTTACCGGGGAAGTGCCAATATCATATTACCGGTGATTCACCCCGCTTTTAAAATATGGTTTACAGAATCAGTTTACACGCTGTAGATGCCTCCGACTCTCCGGTCAGGCGTTTCAGCTCAGTGTAAAAGAGATGTGGCGTGTTTAACTGCATTGGGAAGTGGGGAAATTTGTTATTGGCAAAATGCTTCAACTGCCACATGGTATTTAAAGAAAAACTCGTACACTTCAACGTACATGCATATGGCTTGCGTTACAAACACCTTTTCCCCAAGGAGGGGAAAAAAATGATGTCAAAGTGTTTGATGTCCAAAGTGAGTTTACAGCCAAAGGCTTCCGTACATTTCAAATTTCCCCTTGTTTGTCAGCTACCTGCTGTTTCACGAGACAGAGGCTTGTCGGAAGCTATCGCCACAGACTTTCTGTTTGAAGCAATTCAATTAGTCACATGTGAGATAACACTTAGCTTTCTACTAAGCTTTCTTTTCTTCTTCCTGCTCACACATCGTCTAATCTCCCTTTTTTTTCTCAGGCCAAAATTTGGACAAAAAATAATCAAGTTCAAACAACAGCCCAAAAAAGAAAAACCTACCATCTGGTTTTTCTCTGCACTGGGTGACACAACTTTGGAAACGGTCTTTTTTAAGACAACAACAAACAGCCTTTGTCCTTCATCACAAGAGATTACATGAAAAAGATGAGACGTGTTGGTAGGATGTGAGTGATGTGACATTATAGTGGCTGTCTCGGAGGCGTCTGGCCATTTCAAATCGCCACCATACGAGCGGGGGGGCACTGTAAAAATCCTTCCTCTGCACCTAGCGTGCTCACTCCCCTCTTGCATTGCGAGAGATTAATTTAATGCTCTGCCAAGATCATAAAGATCAAACAAGTGGAGAGATATCATTAAACCATTGGAATGTTATCTCATTTATCCAAACAAACTGATGCGATGAACAAGCCTAATTAAAAAACTCACCATAAACAAAGCTGCGGATGGTGAGGCCTCTCCCCTCTTTTAACAATGGAACACATTTATTATATTAATCTAATGCATCATGTATCATATCATTACAGTTCAATATATCTATCATTAATTTTATTCCCTTCACTTAAAGCTTTTATTGGAATTACTTTGGTTATTAGTTGGTTCTAATGTATTGGTTACCTCTGAATCTGGCTGCTACAATCTCTCTTATCTCGCTGCATAAACCTGTGCATGTTATTCAAATTGCCTCATTTATTATGATAGCTTCCTCATGTAAATTGTGCTGACTGCTCGCCCTTGCACAGTCCTCATTAGACTAATGAAAACCTTCAAACGAAAAAACTAAACAACCTGCCAAATAAAGGTCTGGGGTTATTATGAAAATTACAACTGTGGGAGCCGGGAGAAGCTCTCTTCATTAATTCATGCTCAGCAAATTGGTAACTAATTTAGTTGCACTCCTCTGCATTAATGGGTTATTTTATAAAAATGTTTTCCACAGCCTGAGACCTCTGGTGCACACGCTGGAGAGCTCGGAATCCTAATCAAGTCCGGTGACATATTAGGAATTGACAATCTCAGAGATAATACAGTGTGTGTTTGTCAGGAGGCGCGTGCGGGTCAACCGTCGAGAATTGGTGTGGATTGCCTGGTCATTTGCTTTCCCCTCTAATATTGCGCAGGAATTACAGTCCATTTGTGTTGATTATGTGAGTTTAGAGGAGGCACTTCAGTTAAGATGTAAGATCTCCGCTGCCGAGGAAACATTCAGTTGATTTAGTGTGTGGATACTTGGTTAAATCTTCTTTCTCTCTGCTTGTGTTTGCCTCAATCCCCCCCCCCCCCCCCCCACACACACATCCAAACATACTTACCCGCACGCACACGCACACGCACGCACACACATGCACATAGAGAGACAGTTTGTGACCCATAAATTCAGCTCATGATCCTGCTAATTATTACTATTCACTGCTTCACACCCTTTGAGTGAAGGTCTAACACTGATCTCCACGTCAGCCGTGCCAACAGGGAACATACAGCCCAATGATTTCCATAGTGGTTTTAATATCATTATCAGCCTCACCCCACCCTGCATCACCCAGTACAGCTCTGCTAAAACCAACAGAGAATACTAAATTCTATTATTTGCTTCATTTTGTATTTAATCCGCCACGCTTAGTAGATTTCTATCAGTTTCTTTCATTTTCCTTTTCTTTTTTTCTTCTTCTTCTTCGCCAAGCAAAACTATAATTAAATAAGCCCGGCAATTAATAATAAAAAACATTTACTCGGGACAATGAGAACATTGGGATTCTAACCTCCAGATCACAGTTGGTGGGGAGTTGCACATGTGAGCACCACATGTGACGGCTCATTATTTACCACATCTATGTAAATAAGAATGTTTTTGTTGTACATTCAAAACAGGTCAAATACAAATTAATCCGAAATGCATATAAAAAAAAGCGATGTCAAAACACATGACACTTTTTTCTGGTTCTTATAGTCAGTAGCTCTGTGTAATTAATGACTGAACATAGAGACTGAACAGCAGCTCTTATACTTTCTCTTTGCCCCTGTTTGTTTTTTAAACGTGAGAACATTTCAGGAGATCTACATCTGTTTAGTGTGACTGCTGTGAACAGCAGGGCTCATGGGTGCATGAGAACATAACATCTGAGTGACAGTTTATTGAAAGTGGTGCAGGCAACATGGAGACTTGTTCAAAGCACTGCTCTTTATCTTTAGATTCGATGGTGATGAAATGTGATCATAGCAGATGTAATGTAGAACAGACCTATGCTGTAAATATACCATATAACAGTTATAAGGTTTTCCCTTCTTAATTGAATACTCATTGGGAAAAAAAACTAAAATAGCAAGCTACATACAGAAAGAAGAACTAGCTGTACTCATCACAACCAATGGACTCTTCCATTGGTGACACCTAAACTAAATATCTCCTCCTGCCTGTCTTGATTTTGTAATATTAACTGGTCTAGGTTTGACAAACCTTTTCCGCTTGCATTTAGACTTAGACTTCAACCATTGTTTTCTGAACCTATTCCCAGAATTACATCTGATATTATCAGCTGTTAGAATAGATGAAGAATGCAGTCGCTTGGATCGGACTTGATTTGGAAACATTTAACAGAATGAAATAAAGCTCCAAATTAGTTGTCTATACCTTATATACTATATATATTTTTTAATTCAAGTTAACTCACCTTTGTCAGCATGCATCCTCTTTGCTTCGTGGCTCATGTCGTGGGCCAGGTCTCCCTCTTTCGGTCCAGGTGGCATGTTGGGGGACAGGCCGAGCAGGGCTTGGTTCATGGACAGGCCATTGTGGTGTGCAGCTGGAGTGATGAGACACAATGAATTCATGTTGAAGGTGCTTTTATTCTCTCTTTTTGTAAATTAGACAAAACAACAACGTGTGCAAAGTATTTTTTGGAGGTTTGCCGGCGTCACTAACTGTAGTATGAAGACGCACGTATCCTATCTGAGGAGCTCTCTGTGTGGGCTGGGGAGCTGGACACACTGCTGCTGCGGTGGGACGATGGGTGACTGCCCGGCCTCCTGTTGTCTTCTAAGGAGGGAGCAGGGGAGGGACTGTCCGGCACACGTTCTTGCAGCCCCTGCATCCACAGAAAACACCAGAAACACCCAAGATAAATATGCAGGTATAGGCTGAATCAGAAGCAGGAGACGTCTGAACTATCTATGAAACATCGCTGAGTACTGTTTTAAAATTTACCTTTATAACAGAGGTGACCATTCTGGAGGGCAGGCTCTGGCCCTGTGCTGCAGCCGCCATGTTTGCGATGGTGCTGAGGTGGTTCATCTGGCTCATCGCCATGGTGACAGAGGCTGGGGGCAGGCTGACTGGGATCAGGGGGTGTGGCATCATCATGAAGGGGAGTTCCAGGCCTGAGACACATGAAAAGGCTGTTGGTTACTCAATGATGCGTGTCATGAGTGAGATATTCACAGGGGAAACTTCAGCGGCTCTGTCGGAAAACTGTTAATCCAGTAATCAGACATTTCCTTCCACTGAGATATCCCTTTAAAATTGGCCTCCAATAACACTAAATCTTCACACCAGCGGTCCATCAGGAACAAAAATTGAATGATCTAAATTAATTGCTTCTTGGGTATCCTTCCATGTTAACATAATACACATAAATGTTTTACAATTTATGTTAATAATAGATTCTAGTGCAATAATAATAAAGAAAGAATGGGGATGGTAACCACAGTATACCCACAGTCATTCAAAGACCAAAGTTTACACAGCAGTAAAGTTGCATCAATTATTCCATGATGAATAAAAAGGGCACATTATGGAAATTGTCTCAATATTTACATATAAAAAATATCACCGTAAAAACAAAGGCAATCTTGAAAGCCATTACCCAAATGACTGGTTAAATGTGCTAATGACAAACAAGTACCGTCAGACTACACTGTGGCAATGACTTTAGGCTAATTATAGCGGTCTGTATTCCAGACCGGAGAGATAGAAGGCGTGAGCGAGACCAGAGAGAGTCACTTTTAGCTCGCTCACAATTACGGGATTTTCATTTCTCTCTCCCCTTTTCATATGCACACAAATTATTCCATTACAACATCAGACATATCGTACAAATGTTTTAAATTATTCAATTGCTGTCTGGCAATGGGACGCCTAATTGGGAAAACTGTAGACATTAGCAGTCTGAAAATGTAAAGAATGTCTAATAAAGATACCGTCGGGGGGGTTCGCAGTTAGTCAGACTGTGGCCCTGCACTGTGCTTCTGAATGGCTTAATGAAAACAAGCCAACTTTCAAAGGACACGGGCGCAGACAGAAGGTCAAAGCTAGGTGTCTGTTCCCCCCCCCCCCCCCCCCTCCCCCACCACCACCACAACGGAGGCAACCGTGCTCCTTCCACCCTCCGCTCTATGGGGACTTTGAACTGGCAGGATCAAAAGTGACTGGGAACAGTTTGGTCTCATTCCTCCACCGCTCAAACGCTTCCCTCAAACGCTTTAAAGAAAACCTCATAGACACTATTGGATCTGATTGAGCCTCTGTTGATTTTTCACTCCATTTTTTCTTTCTTTTTCTTGGCAGCAGGATTCAAGGTAAAAAGCTGCATGAAAGAAAGAAGAGGGGGGGGGGGGGGGACGCTGCACTACAGAAAGCTGATCCACAAAACAACTCCACTCTTCTTTTCCGACAAAACATCAGTAGCCAAAGGGCAAGGAGATCGGCATGGCGAAGCCTCTAAAGAGAAGGACACCGGTTGAAAATGAAAGGACATGAGAAGTACTCCTCTCCGTCATTCCCCTCCTTCCAAAAGAAGCATGGATTTCCATAAGAAAGATGGCCTGCAGTTTCTCAGCGGCGAGTATACCCAAACAATATAAAGCAAGGGGAGATTAAAGAAAGGCGGAAGCCAAGCAGCACCTTGTATCAGCGCCTCTGCCGTAGCTCAGACTGAATCAATTACTGCTCAGCAGGCTAAGCTCAATTAAAAAACACCACAGAGGGCCTGATTGTGGGGGTATTTACTATAGGACAACATGAAGAGGTCTAGGGTACCTATCAGCCTTCAAGGCCACTCAAGGGCCCGAGTGAAGAGACTTACTCTCTCTTTGAGATGGATACATTATGCCCATTCAATCAAATACAGCGCCTCGCATAAAGACGCATGCACCTCATTGGCCAAATGTTCTCCAAATCCATAAAGTATGAAAAGAGTTGGAGAATCCCCTAAAAAAATATCTACTCGGGGTAAATGACATTCCTCTACTGTTCGGGTTCTCCTCGCCGTAGCTTGTGCTCGTGGCCACGTGGATTTCAGCGATGTGTCGCCACCTGAAAGGCGGCCCGGTGGGGGGGAAACACTGGACCTCTGTTCCCTCCAGTGGGTATTAGTCTCGCTTTCACTGCCTGTCCAGCCCCTTTCATGTCGCCCCATCCTAAAGCGCTGTTTCTCCCATAAAGGCCCATTCAGGCCGCTGTAGGGTAACGTGCCACAGACCGACGAGGGTCCAGCAAATCCCTTTATTTGTCGCTGAAAGAGCCCAGGTGAGAAGGATATTGGTTTATTCATCCGACCTGGCATTTTTTGCAAGACAATCAAGTGTTTTTAGTTTCATTCATATGCAAGTTCCTGCCGTTTGCTGGATTTGTTCTTGTTAAATGAAGGGATTAAGAATAGCTGCAGTAAACATTCCTGAAGAATTTAAACTTGACAATAATACTCAAGAACAAGAAGGTCATGTTTTCACCACAGTCGGTTAATTGGTTGGTTAGATAGTCAGGAAGCAGTAATACACAAAAACTACAGGATGGATTACCATGGAACTTGGTGAAAGGATGTGGTGTGGGTCAGAAACAAACCTGTTAAATTATGGTGCAGATACGGATCAGGGGGCAGATCCAGGAATCTTTTAGGATCTTGATGAAAGAAAGAAATCAAAATATTAAGGTGACATGCAATGTAATGGGAATCTGGATCGATGAAATACAAATGCGATTTTTCACAAACAAACTATTGAGTCTCCTGCGCCGTCAAAGTTTCCCTGTTACTTTTGCAAATTCACATCAAACAAACATTCGTCAAACTCATTAATCACTTGGATATTGTGCAGATATTCCAGCGGGCAAACAGTCAGAAACATATTTGTCAGTTTCTGTTTATCTCCGACACAGAAGTTCAGACCTGATGAGAGGTGAATTCCCACAAGCGCCTCCCTCCCCCCCCCGCCCACCCTCCGCTCCTGAAGGGCATAAACAATACATTCAGAGTAATTTACCTGAAGTAAGCCTGAGGGACCTGCAAAGGTGAACTCCTATTTACCATCATTAAAACTACAAATCACTTAATACCAATATAAACAGCTCAGCTATTATGTTGTGCAGTGCTCGGGAGTTCGCGCATGGATAAGCAAAGATCTGGATCGCGGAGGATGAATTGAATGAATTAAAACAGCCCTTGGTAACAAGATGATTAAAAAGCTGTTACATCAGGACCAGACTGCGTCGGCTGACGATAGGTCCAACACTTAAAAGAATCACACCGGGAAAAAAAGAGAAAAGATTGAGCGTTGAATGTTTTAAAATGATTAAAGAGAGGGCAGTCATTTATTTTGATGACAGAAATGATAACCTGCAGTGATTTGTGCTGCAGTTAATCTTCATCTAAACAGGATTTCAGCCTTTTGTGGCCATCTAACCCTACAGAGGAAAATAAGGGAATAAAAGGAAGTAAGCCATTGTCACTGCAAATGCTATGGAGGCAGCAGCCAGCCCCCTTACCCTTAACTCTGTTGTGGACAGATTTCCCCTGACAAAAATTAAACTAGCTCCTACTTGGCACTTTATTATCTCCTCAACTGAATGATTTATTGTTTGTGGAGCGAAAGAACCAAAGAGAGGAGGAAGATTACATTTCCAGCCAAAGCTCAGGCCTGATCTCGTTTTTTACTCCCTCTGTCCAGGAAAAAAAGCTCCCGACAAACAATAATGTCAGCTGTAATTGATCGGAGGTCGCCGCCTGGGCCTGCAGTAAAAGCGCACTATTTAAGCGACAATCGGCCCCACGCTCTTCAGATGCTGGCTAATGAAGCTGTCTGTCTGGGCTATTTACCTTCTCTTAAATGGAAAAGGAGAGATGCACTGTAAGAGACAGGGCTGGAGAGGATCTGCCTCTCGCTGCCGTGAAATAGGACCTGCACATGCCTCAGGAATGTATAATTGGCTGGCGCAGGCAAAGCCGTGGATCCAGTGCTAATTAAATGACTTGTTTAAAGCCTATCTGTCTTTGTTTGGGAGGCTCTGGGCTTCAGAACAATGCATTGTAAATGCTGTTGTCAAACAAACATTCCTGGTTATCCTTTGATTTGAATTGAACAAGACAAAAGGCTGATTTGCTCAGTGCTTAAGCCTTTTGGTTTTCATGGTGTCGAGATCATTTTTGTTTCCTCTTCTGATCTGTCAAACTGAACAGGGCCTTTCCAGCCGAGCAGCTAAAATGGGCCGACTCACAGCACAATGCATAGGGAGACGGCGGCTGCAAAACAATCTCAGTTTACCTCCTAATTGCGCTTGTAAAAATGCCCCCATGTCGTGTATGTATTTCTCCGACAAAGGTGAGGCGGCGGCGCGCGCACACATGGAGTCTTTGTTGTGGTCGTATCAAGGGTTTGCACACCGGTCCCAGAAGGAAATGAATGGCTCGTGAAAAAGTGTCATGCGGCAAGACATTTAGAGGTCTCTCCTCGGCACTAATCAGCTATTCATCTTTACCATAACTGTTAATCTCCAAAATCAGAAGCCCTGCCTGTGCGAGCTGGGGGGAGCCTTCTAGCCGTTAGATCAAACACGAGACCCAGCCTCCATAAATATGGCTGTCTGGCATCGTGGTGCCACTTTATGCAACACAAGTGCAGGCTTACATATACACAAAAACACAACTGGTCTCACATTCATACACACACAAACAAGGGGAAAAAAAACACACACACACAGATGGCAGGTTCAGTCAAGGCTGGAGAGTCCTGTTTCTCATTAAAATGGGGGGGGGGGGGGGGAGAGGAAGGTATTGAGCTTTGATGTAGCCACCCACAGCCCCTCAGTGTCATTGAATGCAACTTTGAAGCCTTTTGTGTTTACGCAGTTAATGTTGATAATAAAGCAAACATCTTGCCTTTGTTAAATACCTGCTGAACACTCACGTGCACACGCAGGCACATAAAAAGGATACATCACGTCGCACCAGGGTGAAGTAAACGTGAGAACATATGGACGCACGCTCAGACAGTGATGCAGTATAGATAATTGTGCATAGGTACGTACTCACATGCCACATGGAGCCGGCCAGACGTAGAACACACATGCAAACAATATGCGTTGCATCGCTACAGCCGCAATGATTGGATGCATTTCAAGCTCGCGCACATCAACAAACAAAATGCGTTTTTAGCGTGCCAGGATGCAGAGATAGACTTCTCAGGGATTCAGGTGGGCAAAAAGATTTCCTGCCAAGATGCCTAATTTCACGTAATGTAAGAGAAACCATGATAAGAAAACATTTCTGGTTTGATGAGGTAACATAATTGCTTTCCTACCCCAAACCACTGGAGTGTAACATGTGGCAGAAATTATCAAGCAGGCAGACAGAGGTGTTTGTCCTTTAAGTGTGTAAAATGTAAGGCAGGCAACTTTTATGGGATAATTTAAATCCTCGGCTCTAATGGCACGCATTCCTTATGAAATTGAAAGATCAATCATCTCGGTGACAGATCTGTTGTAAAAAAAAAAAAAGGGAAAAAAAAAAGGAAGTTCTTTCTATCTCTGAGGAGAAAATGCTAAACACGTTTTCGCCAGCACCCCCCCCGCCCGCACCGGCCCTACTTTTAGCTGTCTATTTGTCTCTTTGCTGAAAATGTTAACGAACAGGGCAATAATCAAGCCATATGCTTGCATGTGGCAAATCTCATTACAGTAAATGACCTTTACCAACCAATGCCAACATCCTTGTGCTTGATAACAGTGAGCGTACAGAGCGGGGGAGAGACAATGGCGGGTTTTAGTTAATGCAATCATGCACATGGCTGGGGGTGGCCAGTGCAGCCAGGCCTTCAGGACACATTAACCAAACGGCCTTCGCTCCTGTAATTTGGGCCAGAACCAGGCTCACTTTACATTTGTCACACATCACTCTTGATAAATACACAACATCGGCACGAGGGAGCGGCAACATCCGATCTGCCGAGAAAATGAGCTGTGGCGGAGAAAAGCGCCGCGAAACAGAGGAGGGGAGCAGGAGGAGAGAAGAGATATTACTAGCAGCTGTTACTACTGCGGGTGCAATATATTCAAGCCCAATCAATAAAGCTCCTGCAGACAGTGACACCCAAGCAGACAGAGGAATCATTTTCATCTGATACTTAGCAAAGGCTCCCCTTTTAAAAAGATTGCTTTCAGTCAATGACAACCAGTTGTCATTTGACTAAGGCTCCTGGAATGAAATATATTGACGAGCGTTATCAATCACGGCCCACTCAGTCGTCATATCACTTTGGTGGACGGTGACGGTAAGGGGGGTTGGGGGGGTTGGGGGGGAGATCAGTTTGCATGTGGTCATCAGATCATCCGTTTTAATTACAAAAATTAGCATCACTAGCTCCTGCGCTCTCACTTCCTCCGTTACAATCCCCTCTGTGAGAGGAAATCGGTAATGCAGTGTATGGTTCATGGTTGCAGTGATAATGAGTTCAAGGTGTGTGATGTATCTGACTGTAAAGTGAATTCTACATCACAGTGGCCCAGGAAGAGGTCGTTAGTTTGGATCTAATTACTACGGTGGCCCTGAACGCACCACAATCTCAGAAAATACGTGCAAATTGAAACAGCCCTGGAAATACTCACAACACAATTAAATACTCACAACATAGCCAATACTCATAAAATAATGAAATACTCACATCATAACCAATATTCACAATTAAACCCTGTTTTGAGTATTTTGTTAAGTTGTGAGTATTTGTGGCATGTTTTCTTTTTGCAGTGGGTGTGTTGTCCAATTGATCAGGATGTTTCCTCCATTTGCGTGTTTTCGAAAATTGCAGTGTAACAATTACAATTCTTAAATTGATCTTTTTTTTATGAATTTGAACTAATTTCTTAAGTTTACACCGTTTAACCAGAAAGTCTTTTTCCTCTGTTTGTCAGCACCGGGCAGATTGTGAAATTCCTCAACATTTGTTTGAACTTGCTCGCTCTCTCCGTCTTTATCTTGGTCCCAGAGGAGCGGCGGCGTGATGACGAAGATGTCTGGGCCCAGCACACGGCTGATGGCTCTATTTGGATAAGGGAACCCAGGTCATAATAGAGAGGAAACAACCTTTCTCTTCGTTTCAGGTAACAGACAGAGTGCTGCCGTGGAACAGAACCAGATAATTCTATCACACCAATACGGGACATTTTCACAGCGTAATCACAGTCAAAGAGATTGCCATTTTGCTGTTGTCATCACTGTATATTGTCATTACTGTTATTGTCTACACAGTAATATTGTTGCTCTATGCTAATGCGTCCTCTTTAGACATAATCACAGTCAAATGAGAGCACATGATACCGAGACTCTAATGTCGCACCACCTCAGCTGCATATGCGTAAACTGCACCACAATCTATGCAATTACACCGTGTGTATATTTTTCACATTACTGCAAACCTGCGAAAGCTCATCATCACTGAAAGGTTGAATGTCATTCATTACACGTATCACATTTACACCAAGTGACATTGTCTTTTCAAATTGTGTTGATCTCTTCTCTTTCAAAGGTCAGCCCCTTCCCTGGCTAAATTCAACCTGACAGAGAATAGTGAGGAGGGGACAGCCCAACGCATGCATCACCCCGGCATCAAAGCGCTCCAAATTAATCCATCCAATTAATGAAGAATGAGGCCTAATGTTGATGAGGGATGACAACTCGACTGGTCAGTTGTTTTTTTATAGCTCCTGCGACTAACCACTCGAGACAATCAAACAAATATTTCTGTGACACAGGGTGTCGTCTCGTGAGTCACCTCCTGCTCGTGTGTCCTCCTCCATCTGATCTGGAAACTGTGCTGCCACTCAAACATGAGAGAACTTGATTCGGATCATTACGGAGATGATGTTTAACAATTCCCCCAGTTATTGTAATCTATTTCTGCAGTTGTCTGCGTTTGTGTGTTTTTTGGCTACATCGGCGCGCCTTCGCATTTTACCAATCATGCATATTCAAGTGTTACGCTGATGCTTAACAGCCGACGCTACCGGAATTAGAACGAGGACATTAGACTTCATTAACAAGAGAAATCATTATCAGGTTTATCTTTTGAAATGTCTATTAAAATGTGTGTGTCCTTCTTCACTTTATCTGTCACCTGGCTCCCAAGAGCCTGGCAGGCTAATAGAGAGATGGTGAGGGGCTAAATCCCAAGAGAGAGCCAGAGACCCATCAAGCTCTTCAGTCAGGCTGGAAGGCTGTCTGTCTGCTCGGCCGCTCTCTGTCTAGCTCGGGGTGTCTGACACCGCGATTTGGTCCAGTTCGGAATAAACGAGAAATCAAAACAAAGCACACTGAAACGGCGTAAATCAGACGAGACAATAATCTGTTACAGCGACAGAGGTGTTATGATATGTTCGTGAAACGAATTCCATTCAGCCTATGGCTACAATCTAGTCTCTCTCAAGAGCACCGTCTGACAAAGGCTCCCACAAGAGAGCTAGAGAGGAAGATGGATGAAGTTGCCCCTAGACACTCATATCAGGTCAGTATGTGCTTTATCCCCTAATGGTTAAGGTTAGGATTGAGTAGGGGGTGATACTAGATCTGAGCCCGAGGGCCATTGTTCTGTCTAGAGGAGCAGGAAGTAGCCACCATCCTCCATCATGGCCCACATTTAGTTGCGCTGGGCCACCAGCACTAGTGCAGCTAGCAGGTTGGAGAGTGCAGCTACAGCCAGTTGGATGTGTCCTTCCACCCAGAGAGCTTTATTATTAGAAAGGACATAAACAGACTAATTAAATCGCAGCAGTGGAGCTGGGCTGACAGCTGGCGCAGAGAGTGTGACCAAACAGATCCCTATCAAAGTGCAGAAGCAGTCGCTCTATATGTGTCCTGCTTTTGTGCTTGTTACTGTCTGCGTCTGCTGACATGCGTCCCTCCATGTCCTGGAAGTATACATACGTGCAGGCCTGTTAATTTCACCCATTTTAAGTCCTGTGTTTATTCTATAATTGATGACTATCTTTTTTTCCCCCTCCACAGTTATTTCATACAAAAACACTGTCGTCTTAATATCATATTTATCGGTCTAGCGCAAAGCACATTTACTCACAGATATGATCCAAAATGGTACAAATGCTATCCAGCAGAGCGGTAAACACTCCAGTAATTAGTGCATGGTCTCCAGGCTGACTCCACTCAGCTCTGCAGCATGGCCAAGTGCGGACCCCATATAGAGAGGAGCCTAGTTCTGCATTGATCTCAGAAAATTAAGGCTAACTGTCCCAGATTGCGGCGTCTTGATGTACCTTCTGGATGAGCAATGTACTCTACTTGTATTGTTTGTAGGGTAAACAGGATGATTTGGACTCCCTGTGCTTTAAAATGAATACATTGTGAATAATTAATGGCGCCTCTTAAAGCGTTGTTATCTGTGTGACCGCCAATGCAAAACCACTGATGATGAGAAAATATGGTTTTAACAAGTCAATAATGGTGAGTGCAACACGAGCGGCCTAATCAATGAGGCTGCAACGTTTGCAAACAAGGACTTGAATTATAACGCCAATAATTGATCCCCTCCATTTTCCCCTTCTCTCCTTTGTGTGATGTCATTGTTCATTGATTGCATCCTGCCCGTGAGGGATGATGGGAAGTTTCAGAGTTTGTTTCTGCTATGACTTTTACCCCCCCACCCCCCCACCCCTCTCCGCCTCCCCTCCACCTTTCCCCGCTTTCTCAAACCCTCCCCAACTATCCCCCCCCCCCCCGACACTCAAACACACACACACACACACACAAACACACACACACACACACGCATAAACACCACCCCTCCTTCCTCTATTTGAAATTTGCAAGCTGTAGCACCAGCTTAACCAAAAAGGATTAAGTCCCATACCCAACTGAGAACACAGATAATGCTCAGTAATTGGTAAAAAATGAAGATGAATGGGACAGCTAGATAAGGACCAATTAGCTGCTGGGAGTGTACAGCTGTGGTCTCCTCACAGAGCACTCTCAGGGGCCAGGGCCCCCTCTTTCTCGCTCTCACGCGAGCACGCATGCAAACACACACACACCCACGCACAGGCAAAGATGCAAGCATGAGGGTGGGGCCTGCAGAAATTAGCCTGATGACCCTGGGAAGGGAGCATGATGCTTCCCCATCATCTCACCCAGAACCTCTTCCTCTCAACTCTCAGTCAGGCAACACTCCAGGTACCTGTCACCACCCGTCCAGCTTCAGCCGAGCATGTGGCTCCCCCGCTCCCTGTCGGGCCCAGGCAGCCTGGACTGAAGCCACGGATGCGAGACAAAGGGCTTTCAGGTTGTGAAATAGTGCTGCAGAGTGTAACTGCTTATACGGCTTCGTTACAGGTTGAGCAAATATTTGAAAAGTTTGCAGTCAGTGTTCTGTCCTCTTTTCCTGCCGTGCTGTCAGTCGGCGCGTTGTTTGGCTGGCATGTCATGGCATCATCTGGCTGCAGACAATGGAATTCCCATATCTAATTACAAACGAGATTTCAGCTCCATTAGACGTGTGTGGCGAGGAGTCAGATGAGTGGCAGGGCAGCACCCAGTGGCCAAAGAGAGGCAGAGGGTGAAACACGGAGAAGTAAGTGAGACAGAGTCGGAGGAAACGAGCACAAGGGTGAATGTTGCATTATCCTTTCTTCCCACTCCTTCTTCTGAGGGTCGGAGAAACACTTTATTTTCCCTCCGCAGCTGAAAAAAGCAATTCCTTCTCTTGAAATTGGCAGGTGTTTGTTAGTGGGCAGCTGACAATATTTTCTTTCCCAGTAATGAAGGTTGTGGCTGGGGTCAGTGCACTGGGAGGGAATGGCGGGGCTGTTTATCCCCCTCAAGGCCCTGCGCCACACGTGTTTTGCTTGGTCTGTGATCTGTAATTGTGGCATTTCCTGAGAGACGAGGGAACAATCCACATTGTGCTTTGAGAGGGCTCTGTCTGCCCGACTAAAGAGCGTCAGGGAGAGAATCAAAGAAACACACACAACTCTCACTCTGTCTCTTTTTAAATATGTATGTCACCACGTCTTCATCCTTTTGTATCTGTGTCTCAGTATACCGGTTTCCCTCCTCTCCTCTCACACAGCATGTTTGATTATTTGGCTGAGGGTGGAAAACGGCTTTTTGTTTTCCCCCCCCCCCCTCGTATAATTAATAACATTGATGCAAACAGGAAGGTCTAATTGTGATGAATATTTAATGCGGGGGAGAAACATTAGCCCCGTTCGGTTCACATCAACACAAAGACAGTGACGGGCAAATCCAACTCTACAAACAGAACAGAGTGTCCTTCACTGGCTGTCTCGCTTTAAGCTCTTTGCAAAACAAGATATTCTTCAGACAAACACTGAGACGAAGCACCTGTGTTTGAGCCCGAGGAGGATCTTACTTCTTTTTTTACCGATGAGTTTATTATGTAGCTGTTCCTTCTGATTAAACGGATCTATGTCCTTTGTGGTGTTATCAGAGATACACACATGATCACATCAATTTCTATCGTGTGGGAGTAAACACATCCGTTTGCTGTGAGTCGTGGCTGAAGCTGGACGATTATAAAAGTCCAGTCCATTTCCTGAGAGCAGCTGGGGCCTGAGTGTGTTAAAAAAAAAAAACAGCATGAAGTCATACCCCAGCTCTGAACAGTCAGTACCGACAACATCCCAACGAGGCCACAGCCAAATACAGGCCTCTTCTTTCTGCCCACTCTGAGCTATATCAGTCCAGCGATTTATAAGTTCAGATTGCTGCTGGATAATAAGCCCGAGAGCTGGGCATATTAGGCATTCACAGTCCAAAATAGTTTGGGCAAACAAGCCAGAGTGAGACACTTCTGGAATGTAATCATGCTTTTTTTTTCTTTTAAGTCAGTCAGCGAAATTGCAAAAACACTTCCATTAAAAATAAACACGCGGGTGGAAGCCCGGGGCCGGATGAAGAAGACGGCACGCTGCGAGCCGTGTTTCATGGCCCCTGCAGTGCAGAGCGGGCCCATATTTCTTCGGCGTATTATCAGGATGACTCCTGGTGGCCACCCTGTCACAGGAGAGTGCTTGATATAAACAAGAGATTGCTGCGACAACCAGTAATCAATATTAGGATGGTTTCAGTACCAAACATCATTTGTCTCGGCGACCCATTCCTTTGACCAAACGAAGCATTAATTCAAATCATAAATCTGGGCTGATTTAAATCCGAGGAGAGTGAGGGAGAGAGAGAGGCCCCTGTCGGACTGCCTGCCCCTAATGATTTATTTTCTACATTTCTGCGAGCGAGAGATTTGTCCATACTCACTGACAGGTCACCTTCAAACGCCAGTGGCAGACTGTTCATCACCATGCAGACGAGCATCTCATCGCTGCGAGTAAATATTAAAGGAAAAGAATCCAATTGATTGTGGATGGGGCCGAGAGGCGTCACTGCCATATATTTCACTCAGAGAGCTAATGCTGTGGCCCGTGCACCCATACCTAGAGCTGCTCCCCCTCGCCAGAATTATGATTCTACTGGGAGCCTGTGTGGCTGGCTGTGGGCTCAAGGTTACAATTTAAATTGTAAAAAGATAAAACAGATTCTTATTAGCTCCATTGCCATAGCCTTGCAGTTGGTGCTCACATTTATCTTTATTTCCGTGACCTCGCACGCTCATATTCTCTTTTTTACACACTCCATTCTCTCAGAGTGATGACCTCACACTTTATGCATTTTGCATTGTTAAATCTGCTTAGAAACACATCCTGTTTTCATCCCGCTCGCCAGGAGCGCCGCGGTGTCAAGTATTGCTGTTGAAATGTATTCAGCCGTCGAGCCATTTATTACTGTAAGTGAATCAAAACCTCCATTTAGCAACCAAAGCTACGGGGATTACATTCGGGTCTATAATTTGGAATGGGCTCATGAATCTGCACCAACATACATTATCATTCTCTTTAATACACTAAGTGGTTCTGTGTGATATTACGAAAATCCTTCTGCATTTTAGGGCTAATAATTAATTGAAATGGCACATACTGAAAAACCAGGGCTCTCACAGCAATTCAATTAGGCCTTGTTAAAAGCTGATAGCTTTGGGAAACTGTGCTCACAGTTTCACTTTGCTATTTAGAATGTTTTCTCTCTCTTTTTTTTCGTCCTTTCAACACAAACGTGTAACGTAACTAGAGGAAGCAGGACTTACCTTACCAAAGTTAATATTGACAGTGAATGTAAACTCAACAAAAAACAATATTTCTCCGTTGGAAAGAAAACAGCAGCAGAGAGGACACGGTGTCGGGAAAATATTTGATTTAGGACGAGCTATATTGTGTGTATAGGATCAGTTATGACCCGTGGCAAATTGGTTTTTGGTTCTGTATATTTGTGTGTCTGTTAACAAAGCATCATCGCAACAACTTCCTGCAGGTTTCAATTAAATCTGGTACAAAGTTGGGCAGCGAGTGTAAAAGCTTTTGGTTTTAATCTGAGGTAAATATCTGTCCGCTTGTAAAACACTGTTTGTCACATGACTGTCGAAACTATGTAGGTTTATAAACTTTATATATATTTATACAGAGAAGGGTGAGAAAGGACAAAACCTGAATACATTGTCAGGGAATGGTTTGATGCATGAGTGGGGTCATACCGTTTATTAGTGAAAAGATATTTGCAAGGGATCAGACTCACTCCCCTTGAGCACACGTTTATTCTTTAAAAAGAAAAAAGTGGAAAATATTATTCTGTTCAAATATCGCTGAAATATATTTTTTTATTTTTTTTATTTCTTTTATTTTTATTTAAATGGTCATAACGCAAAAGTCTGACTCACTGGAAATTCGGTCATCTGCACATTTTTTGGACAAGATGTACGATTTCTTGAAGAATCCAGGATGGGATCAGCCAATCTGATTTTTAATGTACATACTGATGATGTATGTGCAGAACGAGATGCATATTTAAAGTTAGTCATTTAATATGTGCAGGAGCCCTGAAAAATGTATTCATAGGTCAGTTTCGTGGAGGCGTGGTCTGAGCACATAAACTGTCACAACGCCTTAAATCACGGACTGCCGCTGAAGCTAAAGCTAGTTTGACAAGTCCAAGCCATCCTGCGTAACGTGATGTTATTCTGCCCTTAACGAAACATGATGAATTTAATTGGTCATAACTCAGAGATCATGAGACTCACTCGAAACGCATTCGTCTAAATACAGATTGGGGATTTTTTTTAAATCCTGTCAGTTATCAGTCATCTAAATATGCATTTGGACAATAATCAATCATAGTGTAAATATCTATAATTCTAATATAAAATAGTACATCCATGATTGTGTGACAACGGAAAAGCCTTTAGTCTCTTACTGTGTCCAAATGATGATAAGAATGTGAGTCTTAATGTGTGAGTGTGTTTGTGTCTTTGCCTGTGGACGCTCACACAGCGTGCGTTTGTCTTACGTTAACGTGAATATATGTGTGCTTTCTGTCTGTGACAGTGTGTCTGTGAAGGGCGTCCTCACCGACGCCGGAGCTGAGGTCTCCATTCTCGTCGGCCCCGTGGTGGTTGGCGTTGCCGTGGTAGCCACTCATCGCCTCCAGCTTGATCTTCTTGACCTTCATGGCCTCGGCGATGGCTGCGTTGGCAGCTGCTGCCGCCGCCGCTGTCAGGCCTGGAGAGAGAGAGGAGAGGAGACGGAGCGCTTACAGAACGCTACATGTCTACTGGGGCCGAGCCACTGCCACCTGGCAAATAAAAAAACTAAATGGAAAAAAAAAAAGAGCTTCGAGAGAATAATAAAAAAAAATGAATAATTTGATAAAGTATGCAGAGTGAGCGGCGGTGAGATCACGGCTTGGTTTTTCATCCTCTGACAGGGGTGATCTTCACAGCAGGTTATCACCCGTGTGTGTGTGTGTGTGTGTGTGTGTGTGTGTGTGTGTGGAAACATGATTTTTATAAATGTTTCACCCTTTTCCTCTGTTTTGATGTATTTGTAACTTGATTGGAATAGATGCAGTCAAGATAATAGTGCATGATGTAAGCATTTTGTGTGTACAGCCTAATATAAACAGCGGTATAAAATAGAGGCGTAGTGATAGGATGTGACACGGCAGGGTTCAAGGGCGATAAAATCAAACCAGGAGGCGAGAGAAGTTCGACACGTGAAACAAATTCACAGCGAGACCCGCATCTTTAAAAAAAAGCTTCTCAGCAAAGTGGGTTTCAGTGATACATTCAAACATATTCATCGGATCAAATCACCCTGAAATAATGCCGGTTCCATTTCTTCACAGCTATATTCTGAAGTGCTTCATAATAAGAGGCCTCTTGTGAGGCCACGCAGAATGGATAAACTATGATGCATAGATTCAAGTATTTTATTCTTTCAAACTTGTAAGGGGATTTGAGTTTATTCACTACTTAGAGAGCGTGTGTGTAAAATGAACTGAGGAATATGATTCATGTTCAAAAGGGAAATAAAAGATGGATGTTTGAAATTATGTATCATCCCAGTGCATTATCCAAAACACATTTAGGACATCTGAAGGAGGATATTAATGAGGAACTGTGCTGTGGTGGCAAAATTGGACATATGGGCCAACAACAAAACCTCTAATAAATAACATACCATATTGGGTTTTCAGGACTTTAATAGTTTTAGAGTTTTTTTAACTGATTATAAAACCTGATTAAAAATCCTCAAAACCAAAAATATTAAAGATATTTCTCCTGAACGTCTTATTTCTGTATTCTTGGATTAACCCAAACAAATGTTTGGAACATAAAAAAAATGAAATTATTGATATCACTTTCTGACTTCCTATCAACAAGTCGAATATTGTTGAGTTTAAATCACAATCAGTTTTTTTTTCAATGACTATTGACATCCCATTTAAAATAATCATTCACTTTCCACTGCCGCCCCTGAATATACGCTGCAGTAGCTATATTTTGCATGGTTGTCCACCTTGATCAACATGGACTCCACATGATTGATATAGTAAGTCCGAGATTATAGACATACATATGCTGAGCACACTGCAGAGATCATAAACCATTGGTTTGTCATTGTGCTAGTTCCGGGGTTCTGGTGTATCGAACGTGACTGAAATCTTTATTCATGAGGCTGGTCTCAAACAGCAGGGACAGATAGCGCTTAAAGCTCCTGTAGGCTCGCTGTGTCTCAGGAGAGCGCCGCGACTCGGCGTGCCAATCCCCGCAACAAAAATCAAAGATGCATAAAGAAAGAAAAAAAAGAAGAGATGTACCTATTAGTGGAATCACTCGTATCCACAACACACAGTATACAGTATCACCTGCCCTTTTACAGAGGCTGCTCACACTTGATATGCAGGTTTGCCTTACGTTTGATGCGGAACAAGGCAACGTCTGCGTTTATCATCACTAAGCTGTCACGTCTTCGTGATGGGACTCAAGAGCAGCTATTAGCCATGCAGTTGTGGGGAGACACAAGTACAAGGAGAGGTAGAAATCAAACATGTGGCTTTAATAGATACATGCGCGCACGAGCACGAGCCCGCGCTGACAACACTCACACGCACACACACAGGAACACACCGGCCTGGGCACCCTCTCCTCTCATTTCCCAGCTGATAGGCAGATGGCGAGAGTCACTCCGAGCCACTGACATGGAGGTGCATATAATTTAAAGCCTTGTTTGCATCTTAAAATACATCAGTACCATATTGACGTACAGTATACATCATGTCAACGAGGGGCCTCTCGTTTGCAATGGGCCCTGGCTGCTGTTCCATATGCATAGGCCCGAGCAGGGGGAGAGAAAAAAAGAAAAGAAGCATTGCCTCATAAGAAGGTGCTACTTTTCCACATAATGAATGTGGCCTCTGCCCAGTCTGAAGGTCAGCCTTCATTTGTGTATAATGGGCAAGAGTCAACTGTTTTCCAAATGAGACGTATGCAGAACAGACTGCCGAGTAAATATTGAAATCACCTCTGGGCTGTTTGTGTGATAAATTCCCCCCACAAATCAGGTGCCGCTCAAAGTGCTGCAGTGGTGCTCCCCCCCGACGCTCTCTAACTTCGGCTGTGAGAGCCCTGTTGTTTATTGCACTGCAGCCTGTCTGCCCACAACGTTTGTTTTTTTCCTTCTCGAACTGGACTGATTAAAAAAAGAAGTAAAAAAATCCCCCCCAATTTTTTTTTTCAAATGTGATAGTGAAACCGATTAAACCATCTCAACCCGGCGCTTGACGAAGTGAGACACGCACAAATTGATATCTTTGTTCTGATAATTATTTCATTTCGTCCGGATCAATTGTCATATCCGCATAACACACACCTCGATACAGTGGACCCTAATGAGAAAGCCTGGGAGATGTTGGCGCCCGGCAACAAGTCTATTAAGCCACAAGAAGGCTGAACGTCAACAAGCCCAATCCCGCTCAGCGCTAATCTGCATTCATTACTATGCAAACAAAACAATCCAGCCTCATATATTCTTTCAAAGTCACCTTTGGATTCCAACACTTTTCTCGTATGGAGCCTGGAATCCTCCTGAGCACAAAACAAACAGCGCATCGCGGCCGCGTGTAGAGAGCCGACGCCAGTCAGAGGAGAAAACCAGGGAACATTTCGACAAACAGAGAATAGCATGGCACTGTCACATGGGGAGCACAAAACAGCAAATAACAGAGACAAGGTCTGATGGTAGCCCTTGGAGCAGCTGTCATATTAAATAATAATGAAGGATCTATTAATATGCAAAGGAAGCAGCAGCCGACTGGCTTAACGCTGTCATGCCTCTGCATATTGTCAGGATCTTCATCATTAATTAACATGCTAGCTGCCCCATACCTGCGCCAATGTCAGAACATTCTTACAACAAAACAGCCCAATGCCTGTGCCCTCCGCAACTAACTCGTATAATTAAATTAAAATCAGATTAACTTCACATCAGTACACAAAAGACTGACTTTTATGACTTTCTCTTGCGGCGATGAAAAAAAAAAAGAAGAACCGGAGCTTATCTGTTGTGTTTCTGCTCCGTGTCTCTGTTTGGGACTCGCACTACGGGCAACAATGAAAACACACTTTATTTATCAGGCGGGCAGGATAAGCAGGGAGGAGACACTCCATGTCAATGAGCATGGCCGCCCTCGTTTACTGCATGGGCCGGTGGCGGCGCAGAGATGACAAACCGGGGTTGGGGGACAACGTGACTCTTAGGTACGCTGCACCACTTGAACTGTGCCAGCCACATCATGACAAATTTAGTATCAATTACAGAGCGCGCTAACCTTATGACAAGCGGCCCGACTGATAGAGGAGGGGTGAAGGCACAAAGAACAGGGCGCTAAATTACCAGGTGCATACTGGATCTATTTTAAAGCAGATTGAAGTGGCACCAGATTAGATGATCCACTCCGGGAGCTGACGTGCTAATTGTGCATTAAAAGAACATAAATATTACAATATGTCTCCGCCTACTATAAAGCAGCAGGGACCGCTATCCCCACACACACATGCATGTACAGTAAAGCAGAGGAGAAAATATTGTTTTGATCAGTAAAGTACAGGATGCTCCCCGGTAGGATGTAGGTGACATTCATTTCTCTAATGGTAAATGCAGTACTCCTGCGTTATTCAAAAGGTTGAAGCCATATCCAGGACATAAATGAATTATATTGAAGCTGCTGCTTAAGTAGTGGCCAGAGTGTGAGTGGAGGCCCCTCTCCACTTTAAAGTAGATGTCATCTCGCTGTGGTGTCAGTCCACAGCAAATAATCCGATTTGAGGGCCAATCTGCCTGTAATGCATCAGCAACTGGAAAGGCTCCAGCTCAGCCCACCGCCCCCCCCCCCCCCCCCCCCCCCCCCACCCCACCACCCACCCCAAGGCATGAACGCAAAGCATGCGCGCTGCATTCAGACACTCGCACATGTGCACGCGTGTGAGGGTATTTCCTTAAATGGAAGCCTGAGCATATTAAGATGTCCTCCCCTAAGTGGAACCGGTGTCAAGGGCAAAGATACATATGTTAACAATGTGTTTCACATAGGCTCCTCTGGTCCTGTTAGAGCAGTGTGAGGAGGAACACGTCCTCACACTGTGTTGAATATGGTCATTGACTTAAATCTGGTTTATGTCCTTGTGTTATATCTAAAGGAATATTTGCTCGTGGTTTTTCAGTGTGAAATCACCAAAAGAAAAAATCCCAGGGTCTTCAGGTGATCAGATACTAATTTAGTTTTTACTTTTTTGCAATTTGGAGCTAGAGTCAACCAATCCTGAGTGATAAGAGGTTAGGGGAGAATAGACTTGTCTCTGCAGCCCATATTAAACTGTGCCGTGATATTTTGGGGGGGGGCCGGGTGTCTCTGAGTCTCTCCTAAACCGTCGCACCCACATTCCCGCCTGTGTGAAAAATGAACTAACACGACATGACATGATAACTGTTTAAGACAGTTTCTCAATGTTGGGATTTTTATCATCAATCAGCACATTTGGACATGACAGGGCGATCAATTAGTTTGCCCACTTCCGTGCCATAACTCCTGTGTGGTCATTCATACTTAATTATGAATCTGTCAAAATCGGTAACTTCCTTGACGTTTAATGCTTAATGCCATCATCAAAACAATAAATGGTTTAATTATAACACGGGAAATTGATGGATAAATTCTATCTCTGCACAGTTCGGGGGCTTAAGGCAGTTATGGGAAGACCTAAAAAAAAAAAAACTCAATTACTTTATCTCTGCCCCCTGAATACCCTGACTAAATGTCAAGATCATAGAGTCCCTCTGGGCTTAAAGGGGATGATATCAAAGGGCTTTTCTGTTGCTTTATGTTCCACTAAATAACACTGGCTCCTTCTCAACTCTGTCCTCCTCTGTGTTTCACTCAGGCCTTTAAGTTCGCCTCCTGTGCTGCGGCACGGATTCCCAGTGACCTCACCCTATTCCCAGAGTTCAAAGCTCCAGCCTGTGAACCTCCATTGTACTGAATCACAGGGACGGACCGATTCCGGGTTTAAAATTGAATTTTTCAAACACTTCGCCAAGCGCTGCTTTGCCAAGTGATAGAAAAAATAACGATGGAGGCGAGATAATGACTCGTCTGTTAAAACACACCAGAGATCACCGTGGAAAAATCAGCTGCGGTGTTTTTTATCTCTTTGTAGAAATAAAAGTGAAACCTTTAAGAGTTTGTTTAATACAATGCGCGGTGTAGAGCGAGCGAGCATTCAAAGAGGTTCTGTTTGACAGTCCAATATCATTAAGTACATATCAAAAAGGAGAGCAAAAGATGCAAATGAGAGCACTTACAGCCACCAACATCAAAGCAGTCACAATGAAGCCAGCCACAAATAGAACAAAAGCCTTAGTTGCAATAAGACTCGGCCCGAGGCTAAGTTAGGGCACGACTGGTTGTTGTTGATTCTTGTGGCGATAAGCCTGCTTTAGCATCACCACTGCCTATGTACAAATACCAGTGGAGTGGATTTAATCGCACTAATTAGAATGCACTTAAGGCAATCTGCAACATCTACTGGAATAATCTGAGAGAAAAGATCTCCACTCCAATTTATTCTCCCTCGTTTGGTCTGCGGGGGGGGGAGCGGAGGATCTGCTTTTGGTAAACGAGTGAGCTGCTGGTGTCTGGTGGTTGGGTGCATGTGTCACTTTGCACTGGTTGCCATTTCGAGGATAAGCTGCGGGGAGGCCACTACTCGTAGGGAGGTTTTGGGTGTGTGTGTGTGTGTGTGTGTGTGTGTGTGTGTGTGTGTGTGTGTGATACAGACAGAAAGAAGGAGGTAGAAGACTCAGACAGAGGGAATCAGAGGGAATCAGAGTGAATCAGAGCGACAGGGCGCTCCACAGACTTAACACTAAACCGCACCTGTGGGTGGCATCATGCCGGGGGACATGAGGCCGGGGACCGAGTGGGGCATGATGTGGGGGTTCTCTGACGATGTCAAACTCTGGGTCCTCTTCGGAGGCCGGCCAGGTCTGGAGCTAAAAGAGAGAGAGGAGGAGAAAGAAGGAGAACGCGGGTGAGAGACTGGCAGAGGGAGGAGGGGATGTGGGGTGGTGTCTGCGGCGGTGGTGGGGTAGGGGTGGGGGGGTGTTAACATTTGGAGCACTCCAGAATGCAATTCCATTCCAAAGAGCTAACATGTACTGTAAATAAATTTCTTTTCAAGGACAGTTGCTTTCTGCAGCTCAACATAATAGACTTCCACAACTAATTAGATTACACGGTGAATTCATTTCCTTTATTGAAGATCAACCACTTTTTGATGCATAATTCATAACCTGTACCTCGTTACCTGTTCCTCCGTATTAATATCCCCACACTATTTGAATTGCCTCGTTTGCATATGCTAAAATCCAGAGCGCGGCCCTCGGCCTGGAAATTACATGTTAACTTGTTATAATTATTGCAGTCAGGCCACTATTGATTTATGAGACTTTTAAAAACCAAATATGTGTAGTTCTGGTAATGAATGATATTTTAAGGTTCTTCAGGAAATTAAAAGGCAATGGCCGCCTTAGGAAATGTTCTGCTTGCTTGATTTAATGCGTGCCTTAGCTGGAAGGTGGTGTGACAGAGTGATTCAGACCTGTTGGACGGTTCTGATGGGGGAGTTTTATTACACCAAACGAGGGGCACAGATCCCAGCGTGATAAATGACTGTGCCACCTCAGTGTGGAGGAGAAAAGGCCTCCGAAGCAGATACACCCCTGACTTTCCACACATCTTACTCCTACACTTATTAATACAGCTTCGAGTTGCAATCAATACCTACTTTGCTGGCTTATAGTTACAACGAAAAGCCCACGGGGTGAAGGGAAAAAAAAGAGAAGAAATGCAATGAGCATGTAATGAGGGGGCCACGATCCTTCGGAGGTACATTCTTTATGAACAAGGAGCTGGATGTCGCAGCTGAAGATGAATTATGGTGACTTGACACAGGTGACATATTGGCTTCATACATTATTTCGCATACAATAGTCCATTTCAAGCTTAACCAGGACACTAAGTTCCCTCCGATGTGAACTTCAAGTCGTGAGGCTCCATCCATCTTTAAAACACCAAAGGGTTTCCGTGCTGTAATTATGGGAGGAAACACGAACAAATACGTTTTACGTTAAAAAAAAAGAAAGAGAAAAGGACGGGGGCCGGAAATCAAAAATCAGATATTTTTTCCGCTCTAAGAGGATTGCATTCAAGTTACTTATTATTCATTTACAGCTTGAAAGGGTGTGTGAACATTATCGCACATTAATGTCACTGTCAAGTTTGTTATAAGGTGCGATTTTTATTTTGGTCTCGGACAAATTCTGTCTGAAAAAATATCTGTTACTGGATGTTTTTAAAGCTTTTGCCAGGAAAGATAAAAGATAAAAGTAAATAACAGATAGGTTCTCACTATATGAACATTTAATTTGTCAACTAATTTTTAACATGATCACACACTGATTAGTTCTAAAACAAGCTCATATCCAGCATTTTTTTTGCAATTACATCAATAAATGTAACCTACTAAATAAGCTGATTCTCTTAAACAATAATTACTCATTCTGGACCTTATCAAGCAGTACAGTGCATGAGACTGTTTGTGTTACACTACATTTCCCTACATTTCCCAAAGGCGGTATCTACAGGGGGCGAGGCAGTGTTTTAGCTCGGATACCGAACCGCCTTAGTAGCGGAATTTATTCAGCCGTGTCTTGTGAGGTTTATTTACCTCAGTTCTGCTAATAGAGTGCAGCCGCTCTATCTGTCTGAATGTGCTGACTCCCTCATATGTACCAGCTCTGGAGGTTTTAGGACTAAAAGCAAACCTTCACTCAGCTGTGTCCCTTCGGATGAGGGGAAAACACACAAGTGATAGAAAGAGGTAATGCGGGGTGGGGGGGGGGACAGAGGGAAGGAGGAGAGCAGCGAGATTGAGATGAGGGGAGAGAGGGAGAGAAAGAGGGAGAGAGAGAGAGAGAGGGGCAGAAAGAGAAATGACTGCCCGCTCAACCCACAAACCTCTTGAAATGTAATTCCTATTTCTATAGAAGCACCTCTTTGATCTTATGAGGGAGAGATCGCAGACAGTTTTGCTGTCATCACTTTCACTTGTACTCCGGCTGAATTATTTATGAAAGACCTCAATGGAGGGTATGTGATGGGTAAAAAGGTTTTTTTTACCAACAATGCTAAAAGCGCAAAAAAAGGATCAGATCATGTCAGATGATGTGAACCCAGGTGCAAAGACCCAGAGGGCGAAGTTCACGTGGGCTGCAGGGGAAAGTGTCTGTGTGTTTAAAGGGGATCGTGTTTCTGCTACTCTCTGCACACAAATAACGCTGCAGCCATGAAAAGTCAGACGGCCGGAAAAACAGCTTTGGAGTGAGGAGCCTCCAAGCAACAGGAAAGCCTCTCAGAAATGAATGTTGTTTCTTCTTTCTTATAACTGAGGTGTTTTTAAATTTATGATATGGCGTAGAGGACTTGCCCAGGTGATCATCATCATTTTTCAAAGCTGTGTAATTCATGCACTTTGGCAGGATCCACCCAAACCATGTGTAATTTACTTCCTTGCAACGCCACAGCTGAGGCACGATGCTAACGCCCCCAAACAGCTCCGCGATGGTCAGAGCCATCCGGGCTAATAAGCTGGGTCCAGAGAGGAACTCAACCTGGCCTCAAACAAAAGAGCCAGGCTATTTATCAAGCAGCAGATGCTGATTCCCTAAATAGCCTGGCACAGAAACTGCTCCAAACTAGGCCATTATTGCAAGAAAAGAAAAAAGGAAAGAAGAAAGATCGCACAACTGGATTTATGATTGGAATTTCTTGTTCTTTTCATTTCTCATCCGGAGTTTGTTTTTTCTTAATTTCCTCCCTCGTTTTCTCTCCTCTGTGTTTCAAATGTCTCCAAAAATAAGAGGCTTCGAGGTTTTTAAATCAGACTTATTTGGACAATATTATTTCTGCATTGGAGGTCAATCATGAAAGACTCTTATTCCCCCGCTTTATTTATATTTGTCCAACAGATATTCAGGGCCCTGATATCTCTGGCTTCAATTAAGGAAACAAAACAGGGCCCAGCAGCTTTGGGCTGGGGGCCACAAATATGTTACACATCTATTCTGTCTTTCTTGTTTTGCTGCCATGGTGAAAAGAAAATAGTGGTGAACTTTCCCTGAACCAGACTTCCTTTAATGGCCCCGGCCGTGTGTTGACCCAGCAGAGTCGGCTGGAACCTGATACTATCCAACACACTACGCTACACAGGCAATCAGATTACACGGGGCCCAACAATACACTACACACGAGTCCAGTTTCAGTGCTACAACGCAATAAAAGCCCAATAATTAAATTCACGTTCTCACCCCCGTTTACAGGAAGCCGACACGAGGCGATAGGTAGACGAGGTATAATATCGCAGGAGATCTCAGGGAGCTTTCAGATCCCGCTGCGAAATTCTGACATCTCACTATCACGCTCTTTTCTGTCGACGGAAGCAGTGACTGAGATCTTATTACCCAGAGCGGAGTTAATGCAGTGATTATGATCTGTTATAAATCAATTGAAGCCACAAATGTAATGTTTAGCCCCGGCGAGCGCACTCCCTTAGTGGATTTAGTTACACACAAAAAAAAATCATCCGCCCCTCCCATCTTCGGATATCTTTAGGAATTCAACCCGATTGCATCAACGCTGATTCCAGTTTGCAGGAGGGAGGAAAGAAGAAAAAAAAGAGCCTAATATTATTTCCTGCTGCTTGTGATTGAGCCATTAACCTTTTATCTCTGGCTTTTGTTTGACGTCTCTAAAAGGTAAGGATGAAGATATTTATTCCATTTCCGCCCAGTCGGCCAAAACAAGCGAGTGAATCATTCCGTCTGGGGCTTCTGTAAACAAAAGGCCTCTCCAGGTCTCTGCCAATCAGGCCTTATAAAATATTAACCCAATGTCATTGCCCTTTTAGAATCTCTCACCTAGAATTCCCTAATTGTTCCTTTTCTTTATCTCTCCACTGCAGAGAGTAAATAAATTAACAAAATAGCTTTTATCGCCCTGAGTAACCTTTTAACTGAAGGATTATCTGGGGTTTATTTTTCATTTCTCTCACAGCGATAGCGGAGCATGCCCCATTGATTGGTTTGCTGGGGTGGTGACCAGCCATGAAAACAAGGTCTTATTGATAAAACAAAGCAGCTCCTTACCTTTTAAGTGCCAGGTCAGGCAGAAATTCAGAGGCCTCAGACCATGAGGGGCTTCACTATATGCTGAGTTTATAGCTTATTTTTATTTTGGTTTAATCAAACGGTTTAACAATATGCACACAAATCCCCCTGAGAGGTTAACTATGTCTGTTGCAGGACAGGGTTTAATACAGTGCTTTCCTACCTGTTTAAATCCCTGCAGATTAGATAACAGATTGGTTTGAGAGACAAACGTGAAATTTAAAACTTTCTTGACAATGTTTGTTTTCTTTGCCTCGAGGTTAAAAACTGAGGACAACTGACATCCATAATAGGTTCACTATATTGGAATAGTGCTGATAACATCCACAGCTGATTTGAATGGAATCACAGTCCCGTGTCTCCCTACGTCTGTCTCACCACTCAATGTCAATGCAAAGTATGTTTTATTAATTATTCACATCTTTCATTTTCAATTTATCTTTCCCAACCTTTCACAATATTTAAGAAAACTATGCCAATAATACATGAATCGTTTAAGTATCTTTTAATGAAAAACATGAGCTATTCTCTTGTTCCAGCTTCTTTTAAATGCGCGTATTTGTCTTTGGTTTTTTATCAGGTCGGACATCTGGAGAAGTCAAATCGGAGGTTACAACATAAATAAACTTCAAAATCTGTTATTATTTAACTTTTTTCTGACATCTTATAGACCAAACAATTGCTTAATTATTTAAAAAAAATAACTGTTTAGTTAATTTATATTGAAATAATCCCAAAATGGAACCCCACATCGTAAAAACGGTAATAATCATAATTTGGCAAAACTAAATCCCTGAAAGTGACAGGTATATACATTTCCTTCAACGAAAAAGAAGGAAAAAAGATGATTTATTTTCCCTGCTGACCTTGACAGTCTATTGGTTGTGATGATCATGATCTGGGAGTCACACTGTGATACATGGGAATGTATTCGCTCATCCATCTTCCACATGCATCCATCTATCCTCGCCCTCATCTCGTATCTGTATTTGCATTGAACCTATTCTTGGATTATCTCAATCAGCTTCCCCTTGCACCTGTCAAACACAGGTAGCCATATCGCACTTATCTGATCTAGATAGCTGGATTACAGCGAGTTTGTGAGTGTGAGGGGAGTAACAAAAACACACACGTACACACGCATGCACTTTTATTTATTAGGGCTAGGAACAGCTGCATCCGCCCGCAAACTGTGAACCTTTGTTACGGAACAATATATCACAGATCAAATGGTGTGAAATCAAAGCCGGGAGAGAGTTAGCATCAATCCCACTAAAACCCCTTTTAAAGTGCTGTCTGTGCTCTGATCCCTGTGTGGACTAATGTGCAGGGTGGAGATCAGTAGTGGAGTTGGGAGAGTGGGTGCCTTCCCCCGGTGTCTTCGTCTGGGCTCCGGCCTGATTAGAGCCACGCTGGGCGAGACCAGCGCGGCGCCTCGTGGCACTGAGGAACTTCCCCGCTCCTTCCTGCTGCCCCCAAAAGCCTGCATGTGTCATCCAACCACAGCCGCTCTTTAAAGACAAAACCACTGTTACAGTAGCTCCAAAGAGCTTAGTCTCGTAATCACACTCTATTAGAGCCATTTGAAGCCCCTCAGCTGTGAAATAGAATCTTAAAAAGATCTAAAACACGATAAATCGCTGATTATTCCCATGCATCATTAATGTTAAAAGCTGATTTCATAATTGTACGTCCCATAACTACAGAGTCTCCGATTGTTTAGTATCACATCAACAGCCTCTGATAATGAGTAAGCAGACTTTCTACATCGCGGGAACTGATGAGGAAAGCCTAATTGGTTGACTTTTCCATGCCTAATGGATGATTCTCTTAATTAAAAAGATACTGTACCAAATGTTAGGAATCAGATAGCGCTTAAAGTAAATGCAGTTAATCAAATGTATGAGAACGAGCAGTTCCAGGAAAGCCTAAATGAGATTGGTAGATATGATTTTGCTCCAATATTTATTAATTGCGAGTGCCTTTGGTTAGTGAAAACAGAACAGGTCTTATCTTCAAACTGCGAGGAAATTTCATCTAACCGCTCTCACTGATCTCTCTTTTTCATGAACTGCGATGCATATGAAACAAGTCTTCAAAACAAGGCTTTAAAAACTTACCCAGTCAGGGTGCCTTTGAGGATATTTAATTAAAATCTAATCCTGCATTCATTAAGGCTCACATAAATTAAGCTGTCATTCATAAGATTTATGGATTCTCATTTGCATATTGCATACAATTCATCAATTACTCAAGTATGAAAGGAGCGCATTTCCCTTGGAGCTGCCTGCTAGCCTGCCAACATTTGAAATGAGAGAAAGAGCACGACTGTCAGGCATTCACTGCAAACTTTTCCCCACAATGTCTGTGCACTGATTAATCTCATTTTCTAGGCATCCCTTACAAGATTGTACACAGTCCAGCTGCACTTTTCAATTATTTCTCCTGTCCTCTCAAGTAACTTTGGAAGCAGGACGGGCTAAATGTGGACTGGGGGCTACTTTAGTCTTTATGTATATAACATGTCTTTTTGCCGGGATAATCATAAATTAGAGAGAGGGGTTTTAGTGATCCTAATGGAAAGGAAATGTAGTAATTTTACTGCAAATCCCATCAGGCAAATATTCTGCATGCTATAATAGCATATTTCCTGTCACATTTAGAGAGGAATACATCCAGCAGGCATTCTGACAGAGGGGGGAGATGATAGAGGGGGAGGGGGACGGATGAGAGGGAGGGAGAAAGAGAGAGAGAGAGAGAGAGAGAGAGGAGGAGAAGAGTGGCAGAGAGAAAACAAAAGATATGTGGACAATCATAGTGCTAAACACATAAAAAAAAAGAAAAAACTCCCTTTCTGGACGTGAGGCTATGGGAAACACAGTATGGAGTAAGTGCTTAAAGCAAGCGGAGCGTGAACGCATCTAAGATAAAAGGTCAGGCAAAAACAAACAGACCACTCGTCAGGACGAACGGAATTAATTGACTCATTAATATGCATGGCTAATAAAGCTCAAAATCCTAAAACAAAAATCATTGTCAACCATTCCCTTTTAATGGCTCTTATTTTCAGCTTGAGAAGAGCCGGTCTACAGGGTGTATCAATCTGAGGAGGGGTGGAGTTCCTCCAGCGCACAGACTCGGGGTAACCTCGGTGTTGTATGCCCATGTCCTCCCCAGCAGACAAAGGCAGAGTTGTTCTGGTGGAGGGATTAATTGAGAATTAATCCCAGTTTCTGGCAGTGGAACAGACCGGCAGTTAGAAGTGAAAGTCATCCTGAAGGGTAGTTAATTGGTTCCCCATAGCAAAAGCTTTGGAGAACAGAAATCAAGCTGCATTTTCATTAATCCTCCCCATTGTTTTGTGAAATTGTTGTGGAGAGTGACTTCAGATAGAGTCAATAGTTAAGGCTTTTAATTTGCTTTTAATTCCACCAGTGGGGTGACAATTAACAAACCCCAAAGAACAATAGCTGTGAAAATGATGCGTTCGATTGACTCTAAATGACTCCGAAATCAAAAACCGATAAGCAATTAATATACTGTACTCTACAAATGGTAAGTACCTCCAACACGCTCCATCTCCGTCTCTCCCTCTACCTCTCTCTCTCTCTCTCTCTCTCTCTCCATATATCACTCTCTCACCACTAAAGCTTTTGAACTTAGGGAATAGCACCACCAGATTGTCGGATGTGATTAATTTCAGGTCTAAATGGACACAACAGACAGAAAAGGGGTGATGTAATCATAACACGATGAGACACGGTGACTAACGGCAGAGACGGAGGAGGAAGGGAGAGCAGGGAGAGAGAGAGAGAGAGAGAGAGAGAGAGAGAAGCAGAAGATGGAGAAAGAGACACAGAGAGCGACTCTCACAAACATACTCTCAGTTCAAGCTAAACAGGAAGACCGTGGTGATTAGCATTAATTGCACTGAGGATTGGAATCCTGTGTGAAACATTAAACAAAAATTATCTGATGTTTATTCGCTTTTTTTCTCCTCCCGATTCTCTTCTCTCTTTTTTTTTCTAAAATAATTAATGAAAAGTAAATACTTGGAGTCCGAAAATGATCTGGGGAGGAATAGAAATGTTTACATAATCAGGAATAGTGTTCCTGTCTCTCCCTCTCTCTCTCTCTCCCTCTCTCTCTCTCTCCCTCTCTCTCTGTCTGGGAGTGTATACACGGAGAGGTTAGGGCTGGAGCCTGCATGTTCCTCACTGTTCCCCCATCAGAAGTAACAGGGTCTGTTCCCTCGAGTGTCGACTGCTGCCGAGAGTGTTTGCATATTCAGACACAAGCAGCCCTGTTTATGCAGCCCCACTCTTGGCCGCTCAAGTTCACTCCGATGCGGGCCCTGATCAATTTGGCCAGCTGTGCTTTAAATGCTGTTTACAACAATAACATTGCGGCAAACGCAGAGCAGGGTTTAGCGTGCGAGAGTGTACACACACACAGACTCACTTCCCATGGAGCGAGAGGAAGAGAGAGAGAGAGAGAGAGAGAGAGAGAGAGAACTTCAGAGGGAGCCCCCGGTCTGCACATTCCCAGACGGGCATTTGTACTGAGTTAAAGACGAATCAAAGCCCGACTGCTCTGCAAGAGACGGAAGAATTGGATTCTGTCTGTGTACATCTCTGTGATCCTTCCGGAAGAATCTCTGGCTGCTGCAAGCAAAGAGAGGGAAGGGAGGGGAGGGGGGGGCCTTACAAGAACTCAAAACTAGAGTCCCAAACTGAAGTGGGCCAAATTGAAGGTGGCACGTAGCAGTTACAGCCTTTATTCCTGACGAGTGACTGGCAAAGAATAGAAAGAAATATAAACGTCAGGCTTTCTGGAACCCCCCCCCCTTCCCCCCACACACACACACACAAACACACACACACACACACACACACACAAAGGAGACGACTGCTTTCGACAGGCATGCCAGGTGTTTCACAAACAATTCTCTTTGGGGCGAAGATGCGACGTTCCCGAGACTTCAGATTTCTCTTAAATGCTTCATAAGAGATAGAAAAAAAACTCCATTTAAGTCTGGCAGGAGAGCAAATAGGCCTACTCAGCAGATAGCGGTGAGGCTGCTGGTGTCTTCTCGCTTGATGATATAATTCTTAATGTACAGCCTGACTAGACATAAATCTTACCCAAGCATCACCTCACCTGAATCCCTTTTCTCCCTCTCCTCCTCTCTCTCCCCCCCATGATGAATTGTTTGCTACATCTCGGAGACTAAAACCCTTCAACCTCTTCAAACCCGGGTTTCTAATAACGCGTAGGTGCTGGGGAGAGGTGACAGCATGATGAATATCACAACAGACAGCTCCAATATGGGACAATTTTACCAGATCAATATCTCACTGCAATATCAGAGAAAAGGAGCTGATATTAGTCTACACAGTGTATTACAGATGGGGTACATTTCTTCACTCTGCACTCCCAGTGAACCTAGGCTATATTTCATCCTTGTCGGCAATGGTTTACACACTCACAAACGCTCTGGAAACTAATCATAGCGTGGTAGCCACGCCAGATGCATCTGCTTAAAATTATCCATATGTGTGACGCATCCGTGGCCCCCTCGCTCAACACGGCGATGGACTTGCAAATAAACTGTGAATCACATTAGAGGATGTTACAGACCATTATTTCTGGTGAGAACAAATGTTTTGTCACATCGTAATAGAGAGACATCGGGTCTCATGTGGGAGATGCGACTCTCCGAAGGCAAAAAACAGGTTTCTCGTGTTTATAAATCAAGAAGTACACAGACAGTAAAATGTCATGGAGCCGAATTGTGCAGTAAGTAAGAATATTAGAGTATTTCATCTTTAAGTAACTGTTTCCTTTATAGTTTAATATTAATGTAAGTCAATTATGACAGACAGGAACGTTTTGAGACCACAGGGTCTAGTGGGGTTAAAATTATTAAACAAAGAAACAGTCATTGTAATATTTGACATGTTCACATAAGAAACAACATCATCATCTAACCTTTGAATAGTGAGTAAAGATTTGACTGGAATCAAACCAAACTTGTAATCATGTGTGATCATTCCACTTTGTAATATGTGATTAAGCTCAAATCTGTGGCTTTGTGTTATTATTGGATTATTATAATGTATTTTAATCATAGGTAATATGATTGATTAAATTAGGTCTAGTGTTTGAATCATAGGCTGTTGTACAGTTACTTTGGATGTTATGATACACTTGAGTAATACATAGATATTTTACAATTATATAAGTGCATGTGTATTTAATTGCTACCTGCTGATTAATGAAAACTGTCTCTTTCAAATAAATAAAAATATTAAGAAAATACCTCATAACGCATTCCTAAATATTTCCTATATGGTTTTACAACTTTTTGCACTTGATAACTCTTAGATATGTTCAAATGCCTGATATAAATACTGCGCATAGACAAATCCATGCAGATGAGTTGTAACTGCCGCACATTGGCAGTTTGTTTAGTTGGTTAACCTCCCGTTTTTGGTTCCTACTGGTTATAATGGCACTGGGGCGGAACTAATTGCCGCCGTCATATGTTTCCTACACCACACCTTTAAGCGACGTACCTAGCCAAACAGCGCGAAAGAAGCAGCACAATCAATAAGCTATAAATTAAAGTTAAAAGTAAAAGCACATAAGAAGAAGAAGAAAAAACTATAAAGGACAAGCAATAAGATAAGATTCCCTCAAGTAGTAAGCAGTGGACGAGGTATGTTTATCATTTATTTATATCTAAGAAGAATGTGAACGATTTTATTGTGTTGCTTTCAATTGCATGGTTGTGCGTGATAGTGATTTGCATACTATGTAAAGTTGTGAATATGTTTATGTAAGTTAAGTTTGTAAATGTGCAAGTTAATATTGAGCTGCGGGCTGTATGTGAGGTGTGTGTGAAGTGTTTTTTGGTGTAATGTAACACCTGTTGTGCTGCTGTAAAAACGGACATTTGCATATTGTGAATTTGTATTTATTTTCATTTATTTTTCTCTCTAAACCCAGTTCTCACGGGTTGGTTCGACCTGGAAATAAAACCCCGTTTTCTAACAAAGACCTCTGGCCTCGTGTGAACTACTTGGGAGCTACAGTGAGAACTCGACTGCTCTGCATGAGTAGCCGAGGAAGACGCAACCAGACAGCAGCGGCCATCTCCATGCCGCGTGTGTATCCTTTACCACCAGGACGGCGTGAACATGGCTGCAAATAAAAGACTTAAGTGTTTTGCACTGAGAGACTGAGATCATTTGTGCATTTTTCAGTACAGTTTATTTAAACCATTGACTTTAAGTGCACAAGAGACTGAAACTTTATTTTCATTTTCATATAACAAGTTGATGTTTACCTACCTTTTAATTGATTATTTGAAGCGCATTGATACTCACATTGTGTTGATATTGAGATTGTGTATATTGGTGGTTACACTGTAAAATTTCTGTTAAACCAATGACACTAAATTAAGAGACAACTGTATTACTGTGAATTTAAAAGTGTATTGCTGTTACTTAGCAAGTGTTTAATATGTCTAATACCTAAAAAATATTGTAAGCTACCCTGAACCCAACTTTACTACTGAGTTAATTACTAAGCTAAAGATAATTTTCGATTTAAACCAAACTAAAGTAACCCAAGTAAAATGTCAGAGTTTGAGCTAGCCCCTGAGAGTGACGAAGAACGTGTCAGTGATGATGACATGAAGCAGCACTGCACAGAAGCACAACCACAAACGACCGAAGGCACTGAAGCTGATAACCCCACTACCTCACAAGAGCCACAAAGAGGCCAAAGAGTTCGTAAATTGACGGAGAAGGGCCAAGAACTGCACGATGAGCAAGTAAGAAAGGTTGCACACCGTTTCAGCGTGAGCTACGAGAAGTGGAAGACTATCATTAAGGACGCCAAAGGTACGCTGAGTGGTCAATGCTCAAACAACCTGCTGCATGAACACATTACCAAGGTCAGCAATGCCTCAAATAATCTAAATGATGTTTATGAAGAGCTAAGACACATCAAAATTCCAGACCAAGACACACGTCGCAGAGTAGACACCTGTGAAGCAGTAACAAAGAAGATAATCAAAACTGCAAGAGGTTATCTAAAAACTGAAAGGGGTGAATGTCAAGTGGATGATAAACAAGGTGTTGAAGAAACAGGATCTGTGAGCAAGTCTGTAGTCTCAGATAATATAAGCATTAAGTCTCAACACACCAAGTCCTCCAAGTTCTCTGCCCAAAGCTCTCGAAGCAGCTCAAAAATCACATCCAGACGTTCAAGTCAGTCTTCTTCACACAGGCAATACGCCGCTGCCGAAGCTGCTGCCAATGAAGCCGAATTTCAAGTTCTGCTCGAAAAGGAACGACATATCGAAGAACTTGAAAAACTTGAAGCTGAAGAATCAGAGAGGAAGAGGGTTCTTGAAGCCGAAGAATCAGAAAGGAAGAGGGTTCTAGAGGCCAAGCGCAGGCAAATAGAGCGAATGGATACATTAAAGAATCTAAAGGCTGCCAAGGCCCGACTGCAAGTATATGAGCAGAATGAAGGCTCAGATGAAGAAGTGGAACCGCTGCTCCATCAACATGTCCCCTTGAAGGAGGAAAGGAAGGAGGTCAAACAGGAACGTAACCTGTCAAAGCATCACCCTCAACCACAAGCTATGCCACTTCTGAACAAAGAAGATACCACTGCAGCCCTCGTGAAAGTGTTTGCAGACTCCATCAGCGCGAGTCGTCTTCCCATACCTGAACCATCAATGTTCAACGGCGATCCACTCAGATTCAACGACTGGAAGGTTTCATTTAAGACACTTATTGACCGGAAAAACATACCAGGTGACGAGAAGATATATTACTTGCGAAGGTATGTGGGTGGAGTTGCAAAAAGGGCCATAGAGAGTAATTTCCTTCTAGGCACAGAGTCCGCCTATTGCGCAGCGTGGACCATCTTAGAAGAGAGATATGGCAATCCATTCCTCATAGCCAAAGCCTTCAGAGACAAGCTTGATTCATGGCCCAAGATAAGCTCCAAAGGAAGCTCAGAACTCCGAGAACTTGCTGACTTCCTCCGTGGCTGTGAAGCCGCCATGTCTCAGATTGAGGGTCTTGAGATACTCAATGACTGCAATGAAAATCAGAAAATGCTTGCTAAACTTCCAGACTGGCTGAGCTCAAGATGGAATAGGAAGGTTATGGAAGAGGAAGAACATAGTCGCAGGTACCCAAGCTTCAGTCAGTTTGTCATGTTCGTTACACGTGAAGCAAAAATCGCTTGCAACCCGATATCATCCCTCCACGCTCTAAAACCAGTTGAATGTGAGAAGAGCAAGGATCCAAGGAAC
Organism: Pleuronectes platessa; assembly: GCF_947347685.1. Taxonomy (NCBI): domain Eukaryota; kingdom Metazoa; phylum Chordata; class Actinopteri; order Pleuronectiformes; family Pleuronectidae; genus Pleuronectes; species Pleuronectes platessa. Next base: position 7,573,038 of record NC_070639.1, read on the forward strand.
AGAGGTCCTGGAGCAAAGGGATTGGCGACAAATTCAGACGAAAAGGCTGCCGCCACAAGCTGTGTGTTCTGTGAAAGGACAGGGCACAGTCTTCACCAGTGTTATAAATTCAAAGATGAAACCGTCTCTGACCGGGTCAAGTTTGTGCAAGAAAATAAGTTGTGCTTTGGCTGTCTGAAGTCTGGCCACCGCTCAAAGGACTGCGAAAACAGAATGATCTGCAAAACGTGTGAGAAAAAACACCCGACTTGCCTCCATGATAATCGCACCAAGGAAGGAAGGAGGTCAACAATGCCTGATGCAGCAAGAGACATGTCAAATGGACGCAAAATTGAACGGTCACAGGATAGGGCAACAAGAACCTCACTTGAAGCAACATCCAATAGAGTCCTCCAGCATGTCAAAGGCACTCATACATCCACCATCATCCCAGTGTGGGTGTCGGCCTCAAGTGAGCCTGATCGTGAAGTTCTTGTGTATGCACTTCTTGATACACAGAGTGACACAACCTTTCTCCTGGACGACACTGCAAAGGCTCTACATGCGAAGAACGAACCAGTTCAGCTAAAACTCTCAACAATGGCTTCAAGAAACACTGTTGTGTCCTGTAGGAAACTGACTGGTCTGCAAGTAAGAGGAATGCATTCGGACAAGATAATTCCCCTGCCAGTGACCTATACAAGAGAATTCATACCTGCAAACAGAGATCATATTCCCACACCAGAGACGGCGAAAGCATGGCCACATCTCGAACACATCGCAGATGAGATAGCTCCGCACCAAAGCTGCGACGTAGGCTTGCTAATTGGCTACAACTGTACTCAAGCACTCGTCCCAAGACAAGTGGTTTCTGGGGAAGAAAATCAGCCCTTTGCACTGAGAACTGACTTGGGCTGGAGTGTAGTTGGCTACGGCAACCTATCACTCGACTATGGAGACGCGATTGGAGTGAGTCACCAGGTCATCGTTAAGCAAGTGATACCAGGTAATCCATCCTTTTCAAACCTCACAAGCGAAGTGCACTACGTCTGTAGAACACAAATCCAGGAAGTTGTCTCGCCTTCAGCTGTCATCAAGGTGCTGGAATCTGACTTTGTGGAAAAAGCTTCAGAGGACGGCAACATATCTCAAGAAGACCTCAGATTCCTGTCAAGGATGGAAAAAGGCATCAGGCTCAAGGAGGATGGTCATTACGAAATGCCACTGCCATTCAAGAAAGACAGACCTAACTTACCAGATAACAAGATATGTGCTATCCACCGTCTCAGATGCCTAGAAAGGAAGCTGAAGAGAAACAAGCAGTACTACCAAGACTACAAGACCTTCATGGACGAGACCATAACCCGTGGAGATGCAGAAAAGGTCCCACAAGAAGATATCAGCAAAGCCCCAGCATGGTACATTCCCCACCACGGGGTGTATCATCCGCAAAAGCCTGGGAAAATTCGAGTCGTCTTTGACTGCTCTGCAAGATTTAAAGAGACATGCCTGAATGATCATCTCCTGACAGGCCCAGAGTTGACAAACACCTTGATCGGAGTCCTCTGTCGGTTTCGTCGAGGTCCTGTGGCAATCATGTGCGATATTGAGCGCATGTTTCACCAGTTCCACGTGAATGCAGAAGATCAAGATTACCTACGTTTCCTATGGTGGGAGAATGGAAATCTCGAAGCAGAACCCTCCATCTACCGGATGAAAGTCCACCTGTTTGGTGCAGCCTCCTCACCTGGCTGCGCCAACTTTGGACTCAAACACCTCGCTGCTGAAGGACGTGGACGCTTCAGTGAAGACACCATCCGCTTCATCCAGAATAATTTCTATGTTGATGATGGGTTGGCAAGTGTAACATCTGAAAGGCAAGCGATCCAACTAGTGAAAGAGGCAAGAGAACTATGTAGCACAGGCAAACTCCGGCTGCATAAGTTCATCTCTACCAGCAAGGAAGTCCTAGCCACAATCCCTAAAGAGGAATGTGCTAAAGTTGCCAAGGACTTGGACATGGCACTCGGAGAGCAACACATGGATAGAGCACTCGGTGTTCAGTGGTGCGTGTCTTCTGACCAGTTCCAGTTCAGAGTGCTTGTCAAAGAAAATCCATTTACCCGAAGAGGAGTCTTGTCCACGGTTGCCTCAGTATATGACCCGCTTGGGTTCGTGGCACCCTTCATCCTGGTTGGAAAGCAGATACTGCAGCAGATGTGTCGTGACAAGCTCAGTTGGGATGACCCCTTGCCTGATGACCTTCGACCCTTGTGGGAATATTGGCTCAAAGACCTGAAAAACCTGGCTGGTGTGAAGATCCAGAGATGCTACACTCCACCAAGCTTCAACGTCCAGCACTATGAGCTCCACCATTTTTCGGACGCCAGTGTGTCAGGCTACGGAGAGTGCTCATACCTCAGAGCGGTTAGTACATCAGGTGAAGTCCACTGTACCTTAGTCATGGGAAAGTCAAGAGTCACCCCTTCTAAGGTCACGACCATACCAAGACTAGAGCTGTCAGCAGCAGTGGTAGCTGTCCGCATCAGTGACCTGCTCAAGAAAGAGCTCGAAGTAGAATGCCTACAAGAAGTATTTTGGACTGATTCTATGGTTGTACTTGGATACATCAGTAATGAAGCCAGAAGATTTCATGTGTTCGTAGCAAACCGTGTAGAACGCATCAAGCGAAGCACAGAGTCAGCGCAGTGGAGGTATGTGACTACTGAGGAGAACCCAGCAGATCACGCCTCAAGAGGTCTCACGGCAGAACAGCTTGTAGCCTCTAACTGGTTCACAGGCCCAGCCTTTCTGTGGCAGAAAGAGCTACCAAGTGGAGATGTAAAGGTGGGAGATATCTCAATTAGTGACCCAGAGCTCAAGAAGGCCCAGGTTCATGATACTCAGGCAAAGGAGGTGAGGTCGCTTTTAGATCGCCTACACAAGTTCTCAGACTGGTTAAGAGTGGTAAAAGCTATTGCCAGGCTCCAGCGCCGTGCAAAGGAGGTCAAAGGTCTCAAGCCGAAGTCCTGTGAAGCCAGCAGTCTAGAGGAAAGAAGAGAAGCAGAGATGACCATAATCAAGATGGTTCAACATGCAACCCTATCTCAAGAAGTCCAGTGCCTCCAGCATCACAAGGAGATAGGTCGCAAGTCCAAGTTGAACAAGCTAAGTCCATTCCTGGATAACAAAGGAATCATCAGAGTGGGAGGCCGCTTAACTCATGCTGCCCTACATCCACATGTGAAGCATCCAGCAGTTCTTACAAAGGACAGTCATGTGTCAGCATTGTTGGTCAAGCACTATCACGAGAGAGTGCACCATCAGGGCCGAGGAATGACTATGAACGAGCTCCGCTCGAATGGCATATGGATCCTTGGATGCAGCAAGACAGTGTCATCCCATATTTACAAGTGCACTAAGTGCAGGAAGTTCAGAAGAGGCACTGAACAACAAAAGATGGCAGACCTCCCGGAAGATAGGATGGACACTACTCCTCCGTTCACTTACTGCGGGATGGACTGCTTTGGACCATTCCACATCAAAGAAGGAAGGAAAGAGCTAAAGCGTTACGGGCTATTACTTACCTGCATGTGTTCTAGAGCAGTACACATAGAGATGCTTGATAGCATGACCACCGATGCCTTCATTAACGCTCTGCGCTCCTTCATCGCTATTCGGGGAATGGTACGGCAGATAAGATGTGATAGAGGGACAAACTTCGCTGGTGCAAGGCGTGAGTTTGATGAGGCATTGAGAGAGATGGATCAAGAGGAGCTCAAGGAACTGGGATGTGAGTTCATCATGAACACCCCAGCTTCAAGTCACATGGGTGGTGTCTGGGAAAGACAAATCCGCACCATCAGGAGTGTTTTGACGTCTATTCTAGAACAGTCAGCCAAACAACTTGACTGTTCCTCTCTACGAACATTCTTATACGAAGTCATGGCGATCGTGAATAGTCGACCTCTGACTACTGATAACCTGAATGATTCATCTAGTCCAGAGCCTTTGACACCGAACCACATACTGACCATGAAGTCTACGATTATATCCCCTCCTCCTGGAAAGTTCGTTAAGGAAGATATTTACATCCGCAAGAGATGGCGTCGGGTTCAACTCCTAGCCAACAACTTCTGGTCACGATGGAAGAAGGAGTACCTCTTAAATCTCCAGCACAGACAGAAGTGGGTCAAAGACTGCAGAAACGCGAAGGTTGATGACATCGTTCTACTAAAGGATGAGCTGACGCCGAGAAACCAGTGGAAGTTAGCTAAGATTATCGAAGTCTATCCCGGGAAGGATGAGAGAGTAAGGAAGCTCAAGCTGCTCATCGGCGACTCAACTCTGGATGTAATGGGAAGGCGCACCTCCAAGCCGGTTCACCTCGAGAGACCCATTCATAAAACAGTCACACTGTTGGAAGCAGACTGAAGACCACAGGGTTTTAAGCCTACTCTGTTTATTAGTGACCAAATTTACTTTATTTGATGTTTTATATGCAGTATATGTCCTTAAGATGTTTAAGTAATCACAGGTGATTGGTGGGAGTGTAACTGCCGCACATTGGCAGTTTGTTTAGTTGGTTAACCTCCCGTTTTTGGTTCCTACTGGTTATAATGGCACTGGGGCGGAACTAATTGCCGCCGTCATATGTTTCCTACACCACACCTTTAAGCGACGTACCTAGCCAAACAGCGCGAAAGAAGCAGCACAATCAATAAGCTATAAATTAAAGTTAAAAGTAAAAGCACATAAGAAGAAGAAGAAAAAACTATAAAGGACAAGCAATAAGATAAGATTCCCTCAAGTAGTAAGCAGTGGACGAGGTATGTTTATCATTTATTTATATCTAAGAAGAATGTGAACGATTTTATTGTGTTGCTTTCAATTGCATGGTTGTGCGTGATAGTGATTTGCATACTATGTAAAGTTGTGAATATGTTTATGTAAGTTAAGTTTGTAAATGTGCAAGTTAATATTGAGCTGCGGGCTGTATGTGAGGTGTGTGTGAAGTGTTTTTTGGTGTAATGTAACACCTGTTGTGCTGCTGTAAAAACGGACATTTGCATATTGTGAATTTGTATTTATTTTCATTTATTTTTCTCTCTAAACCCAGTTCTCACGGGTTGGTTCGACCTGGAAATAAAACCCCGTTTTCTAACAAAGACCTCTGGCCTCGTGTGAACTACTTGGGAGCTACATGAGTCACTGGAGGTTTAATCTGGTGAAGTGCGGTTCGGGGGATTCATCACAGTGCAAACATTTGTTGAGCCCCAGATGAATAAATCAATCACAAACATTCTCTGATAAATTAACTGACACTCTTCTGTTTGTCAGGCCCGGCGCTAAACACTGTGGTCAAGTAATGTGTGCCAGAAGAAATGGAATGAGACACCTTTTACTTCCGAGGGAGACGGATGAATATAAGAAGAGAGAAAGAGAGAGGGGGGGAGAGAGGGGGGGGAGAGGGCGAGGGAGAGAGAGAGAGAGAGGAGGAATGACAGAGAGACTGAGGGAGGGAGTGCAGACGTTGCTAATGCTTAATATCTTCCCTCTCCAGGGGGCCGCGACTGAGGGCCCCTCTGCTGTCAGCTGCAATAGGACCAGCCTTTTTGTGAGTGCCCAAGGTTCGTTAAGGGCTATTAATGGAACACAGTATCCCTTGTGCAGGGAACTTGTCAGTGTTTCATTAGAGAGTGATAAACATATAATACATAAGTGTCAAACACAGTGTGTGTACAGTGTCTGAGCGGTGCAGCGCGGCGGGAGGGGGGGGGGGGGGGAGGATTTGGGGATTGCGGTGCAACAGTCATTCCCATGCTCTGCAGTGACAATATTAATGATTCCGGGACGAGGGAGGAGCAGGGGGGGGGGACGCGTCGTGGCAGGAAGAACAGAAAACGCTGAACCGTCTCGTCCTCTCAAATGGCGACTTAAGTAAAGGAAAGTATTCTTGGGTCGATATCCAGCCCCGATGAAGCAGCCGGGCATATAGCTGTTGTTCTCTTTAAGCAGCTCGGGCCCAAAAGTACAAGAAAAAGAAATACATCATATTCAATTAAAGTTCTTTTTTTCTCCCCGCCGCTACTGAACAAATCAGCCCACAGCTGGGACTCTGGGTCTAGTTCACAAAGTCCTTTTGATCATTTCCGTGGCAGTGAGAGAGTTTGGAGTCCCACGGAGTACGGAACCAGGCTGATCTTATTATGATAATTGGAATACATCAACTTCAGATGGCGCTAATGGAGTGAGATTTCAGTGATCAAGAGCACATATTCAACTGTGGAAGCAAGTTCACTTTTCAGAAGGAGGCATTATGCAACGCTCTGGTTGTGTTCCCAGTAGGCAGCTGCTGAGACCGCCAGCAAAACCAAAGAGTCCCTCGCTTTTTAGCTTTGGTGTTGGAGGAGACGCTGCACTCTGAAGTTCAGCGCCGGAAAGAGGAGCGCGGCCGCGGCGGAGTCACATCTATTTCCCCATGAGTGAGTAATTGGTTACCATGACCATTAATCAGTTAATCTTCCCTTTTTTACCCCCTTCTTTTCAACGGAGAAATATCAGAGGTTCAATAATTAAAAACGTGTCAGGTGAGAGTCCAACGCGTTTCCTCACACTGTATGTTCTCACATTCCCTGCTTTGTTCATCTTATTAACCTCCTCTCCACTCGCCGCGCCTTTAAATGAAATCTTTAGCCCCTTACATGTGAAATTAAAACTGCCCTCCCTTGAGCGCTTTTAATTATTCTTCTTGAGGAGAAACTTCCACTTACACTTTTGTCAGAGCGGCCCTCTCTCTCTTCCCAGTCGCCCTTTTCCTCACTCCCACTCACTGCCCAGGTCTGTCATGCGCTTCACTCCTCCCCCCAGTCCGCTGCTCACTTCTCTTTTTTCCCCCCTCTCTCTTTCTTTTTCCTCTTCTTCTGCGGGTCTGTTTAATTCTCACCTTGCTCTGCCCTTGTCATCAAGCCGCTGAAGCACAAAGCCAGGAGCAAGGGAGTGTTTACTCATTTCCCCACTACATTACCCCTCCTATTAATCACTGCATGGAAACTTCTGGACACTGAAACATCTCTGCAGTCGCTGCCCCCGCTGCCCCCGCCTGATAACAGGGGCCAACTTTAAATAACTGGCATTCTGGAAATGATCTCGGAAATTTCTTTAAGTTACGAGCCACTTGTTTGTTCACGTCGGAAAAATAGTTCAACATGTCTACTAGAAATCTGTCTGGAAATATAAATCTGAGTAAAACAAAGAGAATGAAAGTTCTGGATAAGCACAAAGTTGATGTAAACATTGGATGACATTGAAATGCACGGTGCGTTTTGTTGTGCACACAGGACGGGCAGAGGTTAGCGTCTTTAATTAATCGCTTTTAATTGCATGTAAATTGTGCAGATTAGGGAAAAAATAAAAAGCAGTTTTTAAGAAGGAGGAGGCAGCCCCTTGTTTCTCATCGCTTACTTTTTCAAAGAAGAAAGATTGAGGTTGCAAAAAGGAAGTTTTATCTCTAGCTGCTGTTTAACATTTCTTTAATGAGATTATTGTTTTTTTTATTATACCGCATCTCTGAAAAGCAGGGATATAAAAAAAAGAGAGAGAATTCCTGCTACATTCCCAGTCCTGCACGTCCACGGCGCCCTGTGAGCGAGGCGACGCCGCCGCGAAGGATTCTTATGAAATTCAATTAACACGCCGACAGCTTTCGTTGTCTCTCCTGCCCTAATTCCCACATTCTCGCTGAAATGACTGCATTCCCGGCGATTATGCTAACCACTTGGAGTGCACCATAAATTCACAGGTCTGGGAAAGGCTGTAACGAGAGCTCCTTAAATATGGGAAGGAGACGTTTGAGAAGATGGATCGCCGTGGGCTAGCGGCCGACCGGTAGTGGGCAGGGGGAACCTGTTTGTGGAACACATGCGACGAGCTGCTATACCGCTCCTAATGAGGCTGTGGACATACGCAGCATTATCATTAATGATTGAACCCCCCCCCCCCCCCTTCTCCTGCTCTTTCTCTGTGTTCTCGGCCCCCCTCGTCTTTTTTTTTTCTGCCCCAGCCCCCTGTCCTTTTGCAATTATTGTTTTACTGGATGGCCCAGGGCGGCGGGGCTGCATGTGTCTCGGCTATATATGGGAAAGTGAACGAACCCGAAACATTTGAAATTCAAATAAATGAGTAATGTAAATAGTTTTTTGAGAGAGTTTACCCAGGGAACAATGGCCCCTTATGAGACACAAGTGTGACAGAGGGAGAGAGAGAGAGAGAGAGAGAACGGGAACACTGGTGCAGGGGATCAGAGTGGCGGGGGCTGGAGGGATGATCCAACACAATGTGGCCCTTCTCCTAAAGCAACTTGTTATCAGGCGCTACGCAGAGCCCCCCATTCAATCTGCATTTAAATACATTTCAGTCCACTCACTCATTTGCATTCATTTCTCCCATTATATTTGAAAATGGCCAAACGTCTAGCCAGCACAATGTGAGAGCCTATCACCGGCCAGGGGAAGCCCACACCTGATGCCAATATAGCCTGCTTGGATCTATTCAGTGCCGTGGCCTGATCTGACAACTCCAGCTCTTCCCTGTCCAGGAGACTTTTCAATTGGATCTGCTTGTGGTGACAAAATTGTTTTGCTCATTGAGTTTTTTTCTTCTTCTTCTTCTTCTCCTCCCACCCCTCCTCCCTCCCTTCCCTCTCCCTCGCTCTGTGAGTATGGGTGTCTATTTGGGAGCCATGGGAAAAGGAGAGGCAAATGATTCTCAGTGGCTTCTGATTTCCACTATTTGTTCAGCATTAGGCCCACTTATCGCTGAAAGAAAAAGCAACATGTGGAGAGAAAGTGACAGGCAGAAACTCGGCCTCGCTAACAGGCCTATTGTGTGCTGAAGATCTGCATTCAAACACGAGGGGCCCTCAAACTCTTTCTCTCTCTCTCTCCCTCCCGCCCTCCCTCTCTCTCTCTCTCTCTCCAGCCATAAAACTTGCACATACTTGTGCACAGGCCTCTGTCGCAGTCAATTACTGATGTTAATCTGTACGGCAATGGAGAGTAAATATTTCATTACTTTTCCAAATAAACAGTTGGTCTGAGCCCTGTGAAGTGTCATCTATGCTGTGAAAGGAGCGGTGACGTTCACATTGAATTACGCTCCTGAAAAAAACCCAGCCCTGGCTCCTGAAGTGGAGTTTTTGTGCTGAGAGCACACTACGAAAATCATTAGATTTGGTCGCAACATCTTGAGATGAAAAGCTGAGTTGAGAGCCCAGCATTTACACAACGGCACCTTTTATTTGGCCCAGAAACATTCTGTGTGTGCTACCCCCCCCCCCCCTTCTGCTCCTCTCCGTCCAAGAGAGTGTGTGTCTGCCAGACTCGAAGGCGACCGAGACACCGCCCTCCCAGCAACATACAAACTAAGTAGTGTTGTGTGAGATTAGTAGATGAAATAATGCGAGAAGGGGCCAGGGCAGGAGGGGTGGGGGGGTGGGGGGGGGGGGACTGGCGGGGGGTTGACAGAGAGATCCCAGAGTCTACTGCTCATTAATCACTGCAGCGTCTTTGACCTTTCATTTGCCAAGGGCGCAAAGAGAGGAGGAGGAGGGTGGCCAACGCTGTCGCCGCTGCTGCTGCTGCTGCTGCTGCTGCTGCTAACGCCGGGAATGAGGGAAGGTGAGCTGGTGAGCGGAGAGAAAGAGGCTGAAGAAGTAAAAACGCGACCAGGAGACGTCGCGGTGCTGCAGAGATACGCTCAAGTCCAGAAGTAGATGCCACAACACATTCTTAATGAAGAGTGAAATTAATCAGCTTCACGGGTTGTTAGATGAATCAGGCGTTTCCCAGCCCCTAGGTGGTATCAGCTGCTCTGCTCCGCTCACCAGGCCTGATAAAGACCGATAGGCCCCTTGCCCATTTACACATGTTATTAAAAGAATTACAAAGATGTCTGCTCTGCTCCCTCCCTTCACACCCAGCCTGGGCTTTGGGAGCCGGGTGCTGGAAATGGCGAGGGGGTGTGACATTAGTGTCAGGCGTATTTTTAGCGTCTGGCTCCTTCAGCGCTCGGTTACCAGGTGGGATATTGTAAGTGAAGGCAGCCAGGCAGCGGTGGTGATAAAAGCTCGACACACCACAGCTATCGAGGAGAAAGTGCGTGTCAGCACGTGTGGAGAGTGAGAAGAGAGGAGAACGAGTGAGGGAGAGAGAGAAGGGGTCCACCTGTAGAAGCTGGGTGGTGACCCCGCTGTGGAGCCCCGTGCTGATTGATATGTTAAACGATGCCTGTTGTACATCATTATATCTCTATTGTTGATTGTAACTCGGAAACACACTCCTGTAATTAGATAATGAAGTCTCAATGTTTCACAACGAGAGCGCTATAAAAAAAAATACTCTAAATAATTAAGCTGTGAGAGAAAATAAATGATAACACGGGCTAATCAAGGGAAAGTAATGCCACTTACGGAACAATACGGAAAATGAGTGATACAACTGTAGCATAGTTTAGCATCAAATATGGTGAGCAGTTATTAATATACATTTAAGCTTATTTTTAACCCTAATTGATGTTCAAGGTTAATCTAATCAGACCAATTGTACCTCTGAAGAGCCTGCTCCAGTTTAATTGGCTATTTTTATTGCCTCAGTGAGATTTTAATTGAAACCAAAAGGGATCTAACAACAACTGTGACATGTTGATGTCTGGGGGATAGTTATAAATATGTGACAAAATATGTGCATTATTAATGTGATTTCTTAATGCATTATTGTAATGTGTCCCCAGAAACACGGAGATATAACTCGAAGCAGCAAAGGGTGCGGGAGAAGAAAAAAAAATCATCTCATCCCGAAAATGTCAACTGACTCCGGGCAAAACTGGAGATTGAAGTCGTTAAGATCGCAAAGAGATATTCGAATTTGGCGAAAGAAAAGTTGATGGCTCCATAAAGGGCTGGGCGATATATGGCTAACAGGTATATCGAGATAAAAATGTTCGGTCCGTATCGATAATCACGATAAATGTCACATTATTATTTCTTTGAAATCTAAATCAGATTTGTGCAGAGAATAAAAAAAAGCACTTGATGAACAGCAAAACTGTGTGTTAAACCTCTTTACTGTGAATACACAATGTATAAAGATCATGTTGATAAATTTTACTTTTTCTATTAATAACAATGATAATGTGATAATTACTTATACAGTTTTTTTCCCAGTGCTTCAGTTATGCACTTTGAGACGAACAGAGAGTAGGGTAGAGACACAGATCTGCTCTAAAATGCATAGAGACAGTTGAAAAAACTGGTCTTCATCAACGTTTAAGTGTTAACTCAGCTGCCAATGCGTTTAAAGCCCTTTTTAGGGCTAAAGGAGAATATTTGATTCGGTAATAGTGTTACCACCTAGAGTAGAAAAGCGATGAGACCATTAAAAAAATCCCATTGATTCAAAAGGAGGAGATAACATTGTGGCTGACATATGCGTGAACATTAGCATGAGCCTCCTGGATCAAATTCTGCACGGCAGCAGTAGCCATTGATGATATCGATCAGAGCTGTGGCTACTATGAAAACACCGTGGGTATTAGCATCAGTTGACTCTTTGAAAACGGTCTCCTTCTCCTCACAGACATTTGCAGGGATTTGCCTTTACATCTGTACGACTTTCCCCCCACCCCCCCCTTGGCAGAAATGTGGTATTAGAAGTAAAAGCCTTCTTAATTGTACTCCTGCTTCCTGCCGACAGATCCACTGAGAATTTAGAGGAAAGCAGGACTCAGCGCTGGTGGAGTGTTGTTATTTGTCCTCTAAGGGACGACACTTACTCTTTACCAGGGCTTTAAATATCAGAACTATTTCCAGACCTGAAATGACAGAGGTTAAGATAACGGGGAGATACAGAATGGCGGGGGGTGGGGGGGAGTAAAGGGGGACTAAGAGAGAGAAAAAGTGGAAAAAAACACTTGCTCCGTCCTCCTATGGATGAACAGAGTCACAAGAGGCCCACGGTCCCACAGTAAGAGTGGAAACCACCACCAACTCAAGCCTGACATCTGTATAAAAACAAAAAATAATCTGCTGTCAGCAGAATGTTCAATGACTCCTATCACCCGGGTGCTGATAAAGACTCTGGCTGCTGTGAGGACCGGGCTGTTGTGCGAGGGGCTCAGTGGATCGGAATGCATGCTAATTGCCATCAGAAATATGTGGTGAGCCTTACAATTTCTGGCATTGCTCCGCACCTTGGCGAAGGACATGCCAGACGGAGCTCCGGCAAAACAAAGATTAATGAAGAGTGTTGAATCGCTGTAATGCCATGTCAACAGTACCATACATTTCATTACAGAGGTCACCGGGGCCCTCGTGTTAATGCCATGCGAGAAAAAAAGAAAGGTTCACGGCACAAGTCTCGGCCGTTCCAGCAGGCTGAAAACAGGAGATAAATATTTGACTTGTTGGACGATATTATACTCTTGATGTGATTATATGCACCCATTGACAGTAGCCAAATGCACCTCTACTCAGCCAGAGATATAAAAGAAAGTGTGGCAAATGGAGAAGAAAAAAAAGTCCACCACACCACCATGGTGACAGCAGAAGAATATATTCAGTGTGTCAGTATAATCCAGTGTGTCAGTAAAACCTGATGTTCTAAACAGGAGCAAACCTCCCCTCTTAAATAATTGATATTTTCTGATTAAATGTGGCAGTTTGGAGATAATGAATTCTTTATAGTGTGCCTTGAGCAACTCAACAGCTTTGCCCCTCATGACAGCTTTATGGGGCGTCTTTTTGCCCAAATTTTGAAAGTTTAACCTATGTAGATCAATGTGCTTCCTTAAAAGAGTTTAATAAATTAAAGTGCAGGGGGCTTTTTTTTTTTTCTCAGCGAGCAGAAAAAGCTGATGAGACAGGTTTAGTTTAATCTCAGGCAATAGAAGTCATTAACCATTCTCCCAGGAATTAAAATATAGCTTGCCCTTTTCTTCTCTCACTTATCATTAGCATCACTTTAATCTCCCCGCGTTTCACACTGCTATTTTAATCATTACTTACTGCCTTTTGACAACTGAAGAACATGGCTTCTCCCCGCTCAGGCAATATCCTGATTTTAGCTGACAAAATGTAGGACATCATTTAAAAATATCTAAATTTCCTCTTCCTTTTTTTTATTCTCCTAACTTCCACTCCTCAGACCCCTGAATGTCCGTCTATTTATATCAAAGAAGGCACAAAAGACAAGAGGAGATTGAAGGGACGACATTCAAAATGTAATTTGAATTTCCATGCAAGGGTAAAAGTACAGTTTATTTGTGTCTATTCTGTTATTTTACTGAATGGTGAACTGCTCTATGTGGGTCATGTAGGGTACTGGGGGTATATTTGTCTGCCCTTGAATCAATGAGCATTTATACAAGAGAAACCACATATCTCCAGAGCAGATTATGAATAAAGTATTACGACCAGTCTCTCAATGACAATGACAGATGTAGGGCAAGCAATTCCTTCAACTTTTGTTTCTTTATTGTTACTGGTAACAGTCAAACTGAACAATGGGAGTGGATCTGGAGCATGATTAATTTGGAAATTATGGAAAAAAAATGATACAATGGCCTACAGCTGATGGTGTGTTACACTTCTAAATGTGGTGTGTGAAATTTGGAGTTTGGGGAATTCACGATCCAAGATCATTTGTTTTTTTAAAAACATTATGCATTATATTACCATGTTATAAAACTATTTATGTGACACGGTGCACACACCCGATATAATTTCCTGGTAACACACAAATACAAGGTTGATAGAGCTGCGTGTGAATGCAAATAAACATTTTTTGCGTCACTACATTTCATTTCACTGATTCGACAGTAATCCATCTAAGCTAGTGTAGTTCTCCCCTAAAATACATGAAATTGAACTAATCTGCTTTTCCCTCGGTGACTCGGTACTTCGCCGCCTTTTCTAAAACTGTGCCAAGATTAAAGGCATTACCCAAGAACAGAAACCTCAAGTCTTTTAGATTAGTGTTCAATTACTTAATCCTTTAATACAATTTGAGTTTTGTGCAAAACAACAAAGTACCTCAAATGCACATCATCACTGCCGTCAAAAGCATCAAGCAGATTAAGTACAGTACGAATGTAACGGGGGGGGGGGGGGGGGGTGTTGATCGGATTCGGTGCACGTACGATGCTTTTCACATGTGGGAGATCTGATATAACAACCATTTAGTGAAAATACATGGAGGGCCCATTGTCCTAATGAGCCACACAAGCATATGCAGGGCTTGAGACTTTGCTGCAACTTGAGGACAGCATCCAAGAACGCTCCTCTCTCTCTGGAGGGGGGGGGGAATAAAGGCTTTGTTTTCCTTTTCCTCGTCGCTGGGTGCACACACAAACACAAGAACCAGCACCTCCCGCCTTTCCTCTCCTCGAGTCCCGAGCCGCCTTCCCTCCCCTCTCTCTCTCTCTCTCTCTCCTGCCTCAATTTAAAAATCAACAACTGAGCTTGTTCTCTAAACGGTTGGAAGCGGTTTATGAACATTTCAACAATCAAATCCCCTCCTCCGACATCAAAAAGGAGCTCGATTCATTTATGATCTCTCTCCAAGTTCAAGGGGCTAAGTTAAAGTGATACTTCAAAGGGGCGTGTAATCAAAGACACGCAGCTGTTAAAACAATCTTTTGTGAGGACATTGTCTTGGAACCAGGCTCTTCGCAAAATCCCCAAATGAAGGGAAGCAGAATCAAATAAGTTGCGTTAAATCATTCCGAGTGGGAGGCTTTGGTGTCATGCTAGAATAAATGCAACACTAAAGATTTATTACTATTTACAGCAGCTGAAGCAGTACAATAAGCCCGGTATCCTGCCGCAGGAAAAACTACCAGCGTCCTCTTAAATATGCCAAGGGCTCGGGGCTCTGTAAAATATGCCCCAGACAAAAGTGAGGCATTTTGACAAATTAAGCACCTAGTTATGAAGGCTACATCATTGTATTTGATGTTGTATCCTTGCCTCCCTTTTCTGCAAGGCTCTGTGTAAGCAGTATAATGTCCTATCAGTCTTTCCACTGTGCCCCGCTTGCACTGTGTCATTTGATTTCCTCCACAAGGGCAAGTTGCAGCTGTATTAACAAGTCCCTATCACTACTTGATGGCATTGAATTCTTAATACGAGACCACCCGAAAGGAGTTAGATGGAACAGGGGGGAGGAAAAAAAAGGAGGAGAGGAAAAAAAGGGAGCTTTGCCAGTCCACTGGCTTGGCTTAATTTTTTAATATGCGTTAGCACCTTGCTTTAATCCGACTCTAATGTACATAGTCAGGGGTTACTGTTGAGATAGAGAAAGGGGCTGTCAATCAAGGCTTGGTCAAATTATAGCCAGACTCCATTAGGTTTAAAATAGAGCGATGAGGTCTAGCATGAGTCAATCAGATCATTTAAGGATGGCTGTGAGGGTTATTATGGACCACTTGTTATGGAACCTGCTCTTACCTTTAGAGCCATCGCTGTCAAGTGAATGATCACTGGAATGCACCTGTTGTTTAAGTAAGAATTTGAAAAATGTCCTGGATACCGGATTTAAGATGTATTCCATGTATTCTTTGTGCAGGAATATTACGTATTACATTACAATGTGAGTTTTCTTTAGTTTATGAAGAATTGGAACATATTGATTAATAAATATAAGAAAAAAACATTGGATTGATATGTTTGAGGAAGTAAAAATACTAATTAGAATTGCTAAAAAACATAAAAAATAAAAACATGGATTCTTTTAGATCAGAGAATTAAGTGTGGGTGCATTTTGGTAACAGACAAGACAACTAACCTGTACATCAGAAGATCCACACAGGAGAGGAGCAGGACGCCACATGGAAGAGAGAGAAGACAAAAGTGTAAAAGTCAGAATAACAATGAAAAAAATCCTATTTCTAAGAGTAAAGAGTTTAACTTTATTAACTTTAGTTACTAAGTGAACGAGAGCAGCCATAATGCGTTTCATCTCCAGAATAAACACTTTCACTTTGCGGCTCGCTTTTTGGGCATAACTCCTAAGACGAGCGTAATTGCCAAGTAAGACAAAGCAGATGCATCTGTTCCGCGAGGCGTCCACCAAATTTTTTGGAGAGAGAATCTGTAAGTGAATAACAGGCCAACTGACAATATGTGTAAAATGAGAATAGTGTTGTGAAACATTTTCATTTGGACTGTTTGTAAACATGACACGAGCTGCGCGGCTGCCAGGC
This sequence comes from Pleuronectes platessa, assembly GCF_947347685.1. Taxonomy (NCBI): domain Eukaryota; kingdom Metazoa; phylum Chordata; class Actinopteri; order Pleuronectiformes; family Pleuronectidae; genus Pleuronectes; species Pleuronectes platessa. The sequence goes on from NC_070639.1 coordinate 7,589,274, forward strand.
AGCTCTTAACAGCCGCGTTTCCCACTAACAGAAAAGTGGGGGGGAAAGACAAATTGCCAAAACTGACATTATCATTTCCGTATATGTCACAAGGCAAGTAGATCTATGTCAAAGCACCGAGAAGAAAGTGTGTGAACCTGTTTGTGAATGTCTGTGTGTGTGTGTGTGTATGTGCGTGTATGTGCTCGCATATGCACGTCCTTGTGTGTGTGTCTGTGTCCTTCTGTATGTAAGTGAGCGAGCCTGTGTGTGTCTGACCTGCTCCATCTGGAGGATTCGAGCACTCGGGGGCTGTCACACAATAGGGAGACGAAAGCCCGCTGAAGGATAACAAATGACTTCATGGCAAAACAGCCATTGAAATTCTTTCAGTATGTGGCATTAAAAACAACTGAACAAATAGAGATAAGAAGGTGGGTAGGATTTGAAATGAGATTTTTTTTTTTGCGCTCTCCCCTCTCCCTTCCTCTCCTCCCTCAGCTTAAAAGCTAAACAAAACAAATGGAGCTTATTACTGCAGATTACCTTACACTGGACAGATTCACCGCATGAGGCCCAGTGTAAACAATGTCTTTCCCTCCGTGTACTAACTATGTGCCATTTATAACAGTGCGCAATCGTATCCAGGGTGCCCACAGATAAAGCAAAATATATCCTGGCCGGCAGTTTAAAAATATAATTGTTTAAGGGAGTGTTTCCATGCGCGTTACCATAGCAAACACTGATAAACCAATTAGTCCGTTATATTACTGCTTATATTACCTCTGCATAAACAGCGACTGGCAGGAAGACTGACTGGGAGCCTATGAGCCAAGGGAAGAGCTGAGACCTCCATCCTTCCCTCAGTGTGACTCAGGAGGTGTCAGGTCTCTTCGCTAACACTACAACACCTGCAGAATCTTTTTCTGTTTTCAATTCACTCATTTTCCTAATATATAATCAATACATTATGTACTGTATTATAATGTTCTTTTAGCTTTTATCAATTTAGTATGCATTTCCATCCACTGTTATCTAAATATTAGGAGATATTAGCTGGTGCCGCTATATATTTTATCCGGTGACTTTAACAAAAGAAAACAATATACAAATATCCTATTTTTGCTCACATGCACATTGTGAGTCTTTTTCAACTTCACTCCGTCGCATTTTTTGCGTTTATCAAAACACAAAATCACCCCAAACCAAAAACTTTGATTTTTTCAAGCATATTCCCCCCAATTTTCTTAATGTGAAAACAGGTGTATGAAGACACCTGATGACTTATGCTCTGCACAAACTAGGTTATCTCTGGATGAACAGATTGACAATGGTGAGAAAGAAAAATGGATTTCCTTTTCGTTTCTCCAGTTAAATAGCTATTATCTCCAGCGGGTGTAAATGGTCAAAGGAGTGGAGTTTAAAAGGCAGCATGATTCATGTTAGGTACAAGGGGCAACAAACACGCCGCCATTGCACAGAAACAACCTGCTCAGAATTTATCATGCGACCTAGTCAGCCTAACAATCAGGCGTTAAAGAGAACAAAAGCCCATTCCAAATAAATTCCCACTGTATTTGTGCTGGGATTTGATTTACTGGCCTGTGGGGAGGCACCATTTGGTAGCACAAGAAGAGGCGGGGAGAGGTAGGTGGTGTCTGAGACGAGAGTGTGTGGTGTGTGTGAGTGTGTGTGCGTGTGTGAGTGTGTGCGTGTGTGAGTGTGTGTGTGTGTGAGGGGGCTGGGCACCAGGGGATGGTGGGTAGGGGGGTGCTCATGTGCCAGAAGTGTTTATTGTGTCATGGTGATTTATTGAGTGAGCTTCATTTCACTGAATGTTCTCAGATATTTATTTCCCTAAAGGCCCCACAAAGATATGAACAGGCCTGCATCCACATATGTCATCATTGCCCATTTTACAGCGTCAGGAGATTTCTCTCAAACTAAGAGTGGGGAAGAAAAAGAGAGCGGGAGAGAAACAGCTAGTGGCGATCAGGGCACCTCTCCATCAAACCCCCGTAAACAATGGTACCTCAGCAACACGGGGGGAAAAAATGGCATTTTGGAATATGGCTGACGACTTCTCAGGGTTCATCCTTCCTCCTTACGCCTCTCTTTCCTGCCAAATACATACTTACAGGGCATACATAATTTAAATCTTGACTCTGAGGGCCAACTCAGCAACAACGGTTCAGTGTTATGGCACTCCTCTAAGGTTAGAGCTCTTTGTTACAATTTCTAGCTCCTTAAGCGAAATGTCATCAAATAAATCGAGGACAAAAGCATCCTCGAAAATATCTATAATCAAAAGATCCTTGGACGACATAAATTGGGAGTTGTTTACAAGTTTCTATCATGTCAATTGTGCACATCTGGAAAGTGTTGCCCCACTGAAATAATTCAGTGAATCATCAGCATATTAGTATTTAATATGAAAACTTAAGATTGTTTGAAGTCATTATTTGTTATGAAGCCTAGTGACGAGCTTAACTATTAATGGTAACCTAATTCAAAGATATATTGTAGATTTGAAAAGTAAATATGTGTTTTTCAAGAAGATGTGTTTATCAAGTAAATATTATTAAATATCAGGTTAAGCAGTGAAACGAGAACATGTTCATTAAAAAGTCCTAAATATTTAGTTCTATCCTCTCACTTCCAAAATTAAAAAGCCAATTTTTTTAACCACATTAATGAATGTCAGAAGTTACATGTTTTTTTTACTTGAATGTACTTTTACCTGACTTTTCTGTGCGCATGAGGCCAACGAGTGTTACGGCAAAGTGCTATCTGCTTGATTCTTATTCTGTGGGGGTAGAGAGTGGGTGAGGCAGCCAGATGGTAGGAGTCTTTGATTCTCCAGATGGCTGTTCTGTGTGGTGCTCAGTGACACTGGGCAGGCTCATTGACATGCTGCCTTCCTCCCTCCCTCCCTCCGTCTCCTCGCCTCCTCTTCCTTCTTCTCCTCCTCCGACATAGTCACTGTTACGAAGATGGATACCAGCCCCCTGGCCTCTCGCTGCAGATCTTGAGAGGATGGGACGGGATTTTCCACTTAGCCCACCAAAGAAAATGTCAATGTTTGGAATCATATTGATGACACCCATTTGCCACTGACAAATCTACCTAGAGTGCCAATGTTGGCGACTGCTATTGAAACTGGAATTGAGGGATGAGCGAGGGCTGACCTGATGTCAGTCGTCTACAGGGTTTAAAATCTCTTCAATCTCATTTGTTTCCATAAGAGTCTGGCAAATGGGATTATTAATTCTGTGTGGCAATCAAACAATCTGTAATAATCTGCTAGTTTGTATAAAAATACAACATAGGTGATCACATTTCTAGTATTATTATTACTATTATAAGGTGGTTTTGTCAGTATATATAAATTATTATATGAGGCGTTGACTGCTGACATAGAGGAAATTGTCATCTTGACCCTCATCATTATTTTTATGGGAGAGGAAAAAACACACCCGAGCCACACTCACTGCTGGAAATGAATCTATATTCATGCACATCTAAATTAGCCAATTAAGCAAATCTTGGCCTAATTTGAATTGGACCAGTTAAGACCGTGTTTCTGCGGATCAGCCAAGCTCTGGCATTAAACGCTCCCTGCTTTTATTCCCTGACCCCTGGTACACCTCTCCTTTTGGGGTCATATCATCATTACCATAGTGCAAGCTCAGAGGCTGTGTTTCTGTGTGCCTTAATTAATGTGTGTTTATAGGAGGCCACAGGAGTGAGTGCACTTAATGAAACATTGCTACGGTGGGCTCCGGGGTCCAGGAGAGACAGCTTCTCTATTGTGTTGCTTATTCTTACAGGCTGTAAACACTTAATTGATCTGAGGAGCATATTTCACTGCGCATTCTAGGGAAATCGTTTTCGAATTGGGACTGTTCATGATTACGTTTTAACTTCTCTTTTAGGGAGTTGGGGGTAAAAAATAACTCGATCTGGTGTCTGTTTACTCCCGCAAAGCCAGGATAAATTAATGATACTCCAAACGCAAAGTGAGAGCTTAACGGAGAGCGGAAAGAGAGAGAGAGAGAGAGAGAGAGTGTGAGCGTCTTTCTGACTGTGTCGGTATGATGATACCACTGAAAATTATCTCTGATTGTTGTGATGTCACGTCTGGGAGTTGAGGTGTGTGGGGGGGGGGGTATTGGTGCTATAAAAAGACCTGGAGGTCCCTCTCCTGCGGTGGATTGCTTTCCTCCATCAAAGAGTGATCCTGCTTGTGTGTGTGTGTATGTGTGTGTTTGTGTGTGTGTGTGTGTCTGTGTGTGCTATATGTGTGTCTGCGTGTGCACTGGGGCCGATGACAGGGGCCATGGCCTCCACACCCGGGGGACCGCCAATGAGAAAGAAGCATTTCCTCTAACATTCCATGGGTCACAAAAACAATTTGCCCAGAGAAAAGTGGCTAAACAGCCACAATGCTACTCAGTGGAGCTGTGGGGGGGGGCGGGGGGGAAGCACAAACCAACAGCAGAGTTTTTCTTCCTCTTTTTCAACTTCAAGGGGAGGAAACCGAGTGCAACATATTACAATTAAGCAGACAAAACACGGCTGCATTTAAAAATATTACCCCGCTTGCTCAACGGCGTCGCATAATTAACAAGTTTGCTGCGTGTGTTCTGAAACTGTTTTGCATTGCGAGAAACAAATTCATTTTTCACGCTTCAATTGCTTTGTGATTACTGTTAATAAAGAACACAGAACGATTCCCTACTCCATTACCGTGTACACACACCAGCTCTGCTGCAAAAAATGCGACTACGTGACTGAACCCTCTGAAGTGTCCCCCCCCCCGTCCCAGCCATTCCCATTCTAAATATGTCCGCTCCAGTTGGGCCACGTTATCTAAACACAAACATAGATGATCAGCAGACACACACACACATACACACACTTGATTATCTGTTGCCCTTTAATCAGCACAGAGGCTGGAACCCCCCCGGAGAACGCTCATGATGACATAACATCAGGTCAAGTGAAAGCCGGAGTAGGAATGGCAGCCTGAGCCCACCACAAATAAGCCACGGCTGATGGAGACACTCAGCTCGACTGCTGGTGAAGCGCTTGGATCACTTTCTCCCACAGCCCACGTGGCGCCCACTTCTGGGACAGGTACAGAGAACACAGCGGACATTCCTCAAAATACCCCACGATCTAGGACAAGCGAAAAACAGACAGTGACAAGTGGCTGGCGCGGTGTTACTAGGACAGTAATCTGAGGACAGGAGAAATAAATATATAAATAAATAAATAACCTTTGTCAAACGACCCTGAGGCTCGCCCGTGATAAACTGCCCCGGTTCGGGACGCGGCGCTGTTTAGGGAAGCGGCGCGGCCCGGCTTATCCTCTTCACTCATGCAGATAAAAGTTGGGCGAGGGTGTGAAGTGGAGTTTCTCTCTCGCTGGCTGAGTACGAAAATGTGTTTAGCGGCGGTCTTAAGAGAAGTTGATTGGGGGTGGAGGATTCTCCCTGAACACATTGCTTCTCCCTGGGAGAGTGAGGCCAGGTAGTTAATAGGGGTCAGCGCCAGGGCTGAAGTGTAAATTGGCAGGGGTGCATCAATTAGAGGGTGGCAGAGGCTAGGATAAGGAGAGGAGAGGAGAGCTAGATGGAGCAGGAGACAAGCATATAATCTTTATCGCCACTGCGAGATGCTGCACGAGGTCTGTGCACAGGAGAAGAGAGAGAGGGAGAGAGAGAAAGCTAAAATACTGCACAAATTAATGAGACAACGCACTGCCTTTCTATACGTGTCCAGAATGAGATTTGTGTAATCGCTCTGTTGCATGTCAAGCTTGGCATGTCAGACCGGATATATTACACATCGTCCTTTTTCTCTGAAGAAATACAAATAAGCTTTTGTCCGCTCCTTAAGGATTTGCCTCCGTGTGCATTAAAAGGATGGAAGCAACCAGTCATGCACCTGAACATGGGAGCACTTCAACATACAGTATATGTAGAATGACACAGGAACCCATGGATTAGTCAAGTGGGCTCTTCTCTCCCGTACATGGCATCTAAATGGATCCTTCAGTGTGCATGTACAGTCTGCGTGCCAGTGTGCCCCCTCGTCTGCCACCAGCAGAGTGTCCTTGTGTGCTTGTGCGGGAGTTATTCAAAAGGAGAAATATTGGATTATGTTGTGTTCACCTATCCAAGTGATCCAAGTGATTTGAACATCGAGCATTGGAGCAGACGGGCACTACGGAGCTTACATTTGCAATCTTATACCGTTTAAGTGTATATTGGAAAAAAGACAATCTCGCTTATTGAACACATTCACCCTGGAGGGCAAACTGCTACGGTAATGAACACCACACTCTCAGAGAATTACAGTGTCCTTTATCCTGCTGTAGTGGAGGATGAAAAAGGATCTGGCCGACGCCGTACACACACACACACACACATACACACACACGAACGCACGCACACAGAACGAGGACAGCGAAAAAACGAGGGGGGAAAGTGGAAGAGAGGGAAAGAGAACAAACACGCATTTCAAGACCCCCATAAACCTGTAAACAAAATCCGTGGAGCAGATAAATTATGAACGCCACAATGCAATTAAAGCCAAATTCAATTTGAGCACACACTGTCCAGCTGTCACGGTGAAACAAAAGCCGAGAAGCTCCATTATTACCAAATCCCTGCTCCCGTTAATTTGCTTGCTGGGAGATTTTTGGGTTTCTAGGAGCGCGGGCCGCACTTAAATGCCAGGGTTGCTCACTCAGGGTCCGTCCTCTGGAAACAGCCTCCAGATGCTCCCAATCAGCCCTCATCAAACTGCCACCTCTTTTCCTCTAATAAGAATATATTTTTCTGTCTTTTTTCCCCCCTCTGATCCTAATGAGGTTTTTTTTGTTCAGCAACAATAGAGCAAAACAAGGACACCTCTGGAGAGAGAGAGAGAGAGAGAGAGAGAGAGAGAGAGAGACATAATTATCTGGAGCTTTTGCTAATGGTACCAAAGAAAACAAATAAAACACACGTGGAAAATCGAAACCTCTGAATAAGAATTTGCGCTGGTCCCGTGCTTTTATAAAAATGCTCTTTTGATCGCATCAGCATGTCTTACAGAGGGAATCTCTTAAAGCTCCTCGAACAGGTGAGGAAAATAACAGGCGATACAGTCACAGTGAGCACCTAAGATCTTTAGTCAGGCTCTGTTGATTCATTGTGTATGCTTCCTTGGTCTTGGTAAAATAGAAGCGCTCCTCTTCCTAATCCTGTTTGGCCACTTTAGAATGGTAGATAGAGATCTGCGCCCCAGAATGTGACAGTGGGGTTCAAGGGACTGAGCTTTCGCTGCTTTAAGCCAGCGGGGGGAGAGGGAGAGAAAAAAAAGAAAACTACCATCTTCAAAGGTGGAGGAGTGTGTCAATTTAAAATCAGAAATGTATCTGGCATCTTTATGCATCTTGAACTACAATACATCTTGGCTGATTAAAGCACATCAAAGGCGGCGCATTCATTCCTCAGAGCAATGAGGGGAGATTTTAATTGCAAAATGTTAAACCTCACAATTAAAAGGCTTTGTGCTACTCAGAACCAACCCAAACACAACCATTAAGGACAGCATACAAATTAGCCCCGGCCCGGGTGAAATTCGCGGGGATGAGGACGGCACTAACAAGTGTGCAGGGCAAATGATAATCTTGCATCAGGAAGCATCTCAAGGCACCGTCCTCGCTATTAGAGTGAGGCTGGAAACGGGCTTTTTTTTCACGATCTCCACTTTCTCGGTGACACTTCCCACATGCTGAGGTACAAGCCTGCAAACGAGGGGCAAACTAAATAAAGGGGGTTTATGAGCGTTGTCACTTTCCTTAGATAAACAGCTCGACATAAAAACAAGCATGTATGAAAAACTATGCATATGCATTAATCTGATTTGCCAACATGGATGTGAGCATGCAAACAGATGCACCGCGGCTACACAGGCACCGGCAGCATTGAGGTGTCAGCGTGTCACAAAGGGCTGTGGCTGCCATGATAAGAGGCTGACGACGATACTGTACAGCTATGAAGGGCTGGAAATAGCCGGCCAATCCAAACAGTTGTCGGGGGGCAGGCACGTTGTCAGCCTGTGGATTTACGGTGAAGCCCACAGAATGAAGTCACCTGCACTGGTAGGTAGTTTCCTGAACCTTTCCGGCGACATTGTTTTCCTTCAAAATACTGGAGGATTAATAAGGAAAAATAAACACCTGGGCAGGGTGTGACAGTGTGTGAATAGATAAAGCCTGCACACATGCAAGGCGCACGCACAAACAGACACACACACACACACACGCGCCTCCCTGTAACAAGCACAGAGCCCCCTTTTACAACCCTTCAGAGTAACAACCGTGTCTAATTAAAATTCACATTTCAACCAAAAATGGAAAACAAGCCATCTTCGAACAATCCCGTCCGTCCTCGCCCTGGTCATGAATTTCAGATAAACACTGCGATACACCGAGAGTAGTGCCACATTAATTAAAAGCCTTGATAGACGCGGCTTCCATCTAACAGACCTATCAGGAATGAAATTTGTATCAGCGGCAGAAAGAGCAGTGGAGGGGTCCCTCAGGGGGATTAATGAAACAGGCTTTCACAGAGGAGTCATCACAGCCCTGGGTTGAGGGGAGGAGGCAGGGAAGAAAGGGCCAGCAGCAGGATGTCATGTGTGGGACCGCCGCGTCACTGACCTCTCATTTCATACTTTAATAAAGTCGCACCCAGGTGTCCTTGATGCTTTCCAGGCGCCTGGGGCTCTGGGAAAAGCTAAACAGGAGGCAACACAATTCTGAACGCTCAGCCCTCCCTTTCTGCGTGTCCCTCTGTGGTGTTGTGTTATACATCCATGGGCATGCACACACAAGCACTCCGCTAAGCGCCCGCAAACATACGTTGCAGACACTCGATGTGCGTTGCGTTATCTCGGTGGTACAGATTTTTGGGCCTTTTTAATCAAGATGAAACTGCGCTTTGGTTGAGAAACGAGGGGTTGTTTCCTCATCGGAGCGTTCGACTCGAGCGTCCAGCTTGTGCAATGCAAAGTAAACCGTGTTACATCGAATTCTGCAGAACAAGCCTCAAATGCTGTTTGAGTGCGGCGCTCCCCGTGTCACTTCGGCTTCATGATTTACTATCATGTGCAGTTGGTTACAGGAAATTGGAACAGCGCTGACTTGCTTTCTGAATTGTGGTCGAGACAGTTTTCTGCCGAAAACAGAAGCAGATTATCTCATTGGGACGGCTGCAGATTTAGAGATGTACAATATGCAATATATTATCACCACGCAGTCAGCGCAGACAGCTGCTATCTGTCATAAAACCCTGGCTATTGTTGGCTGCACTACACAGCAACATGTGACCTAATCTAGATGAGCAGCCACTGAGCAAATACAGGGAATGGTGTCATTTTTAATAAAGCGGTTTTATGGACTCCAGTCAACAGAGCCAGAGGAACAGGCTGAAACTTCCTTGTGCAAATGATATGGCAGCAGGAGTTTCATAACTTCCTGTGCTCAGACAGGCCTGTGGCAAGTCTCCTAACAGAGCAGCAGTCAGACAGAGAGAGAGAGAGAGAGAGAGAGAGAGAGAGAGAGAGAGAGAGAAAAAAAATAACCACAGCCTTATCAAGATTTTACAGAGACATTTCTTTAATTAGTTTTAATATTTCTTGTTTAGATAATGTCAGCCAATTGACAATTCGGTCCCAAACGGAACAGGAGGGGAACTCTGCACTTCTCTGATACAGAGGAAATGGCTGATTAAAGAGATTGCTCACTTGGTTTGATTTAAATACATATGCATATTCTGGACAGGAATCAAATACCTTGGCGTGCAACAAAAAACTTTCAGTGCCGATCTTATCGCGGGAGCGTCTCAAACGGTATCGCGCTTCAGTATTTGTTAAATTCACGGGGCAGATTGTCGGAGGGAGAAAGCTATCTCCGACAACATTAATTGTGCAAACACTCTCACAACGGCTTCACGCTTTTCCTAGTGTTACGTGCTCTGTTTGCTGCCTGAGAGGCAAAGTGGACATAAAGAGTTCTCGCCGGTGACGGAGCGGTGATGGAAAAATAATTAGCGTCGCCGAGGAAAAAGAGAAAGAAAAAAAAAAAAAAAAGTTTCCTCTCGCAGAGATCTCAGACAAACACGCCGGGCCTCGACCCCAAAACAATGTTGATGAAAGCATGTAAACATCTGGAGCAATGAGACGTCTGCCTTTGAAACAAAGATGCCTATTTATGTTTTCTCAAAGATTGCGAGGGCAGATAGGCGGACTCTGTGCATGAGGGAACATTTAGAGTGCCCAAGGTTTGTGGAGTGTGATACTGTGGCCTACCTGCATACCCCCCCCCCCCCCCACACACACCTGCGTCTGCTGTAATCTTTTGTTTTTTCAATATCCCCACTCCCACATTAACACATTCTCAGGCTTTTGTACTCAGGTCGCCTGTCTCCCTAACCACCTATCTCTGCGCCTCCCCTCCTCTACCTCGCACACACCTTTTCTCTTCACCGGCCAGCAGGTGTTGAGTGGTTGTGTTTATTCCCCCCCCCCCCCCCCACCTCCCTCTCACCATTCCCTCTCACCTCTTCCCTCTTTCTTTCTTTCTGTTTGTGTCTCTCTCTCCCTGGCAGCTGGTAGGAGGAGGGAGGAGGATATAACAGCTGCACATGAGGGCGGGAGGAGAAGAAAAAAACGCACACAAGGCAAACAGCTCCAATCCCCTCAGGGTTGTCAACTCCGATCCCCCCAACCTCTGGCGTTTTTTTTTTTACCAGGCAAACAGAGGAAAAACTGTTGCAGTCGGACGACACCAGGGTCCCCGTTCCGTCGGGCCCTACCTGGAGACCTCAGCCGCACCGAGCAGGGTTAACACTCCCTGGGGCCTTGGTAAGCAGCGGGCTATAACCCTGCATGGAAAGTATCCACTTGCTATCCACTTGCTCCATTTAATAATTTTGAGTTTGAAAAACATGTCACTTCCACATGCAAATAGTGCTCGAATTACTTGCATCGGTTGGAGAGAAACACAAAACAAGGGACACAATTGGTGTTTTTTTATGCTCCTATCTCTCTCTCTCTCTCTTTTTATCATACCTCTCTGAGCTATACAAGACTGAGCTGTGAGCTTGTGTGTCGTTTTCACAAAAAGCATCAAAATACATGAGATCAGTCCTCGGGCTTTGTGTTGGGCCCTGGCAAGGTTAGGCCAGCCTCATTCCAAATTTCCTGAGGGGGAACGGAGAGAAAAACGATTCCATGCAGATAAATCACTCGCACAGATCAAAAGACAAATCAGTGGCAAAGACAAAAGATGCTGACTTGCAGAGAACAATAGAGACAGGGAGACGTAGGTATCAGAGGAGCCGGCCCTAAGATCCGTGGCCCCACTCAATCAAACCTGCTAACCAGGGTTTGCATACTAGGTCAAACAAACTCTGCCTCTGCAAGACAGAAAGTGTATTTAAAATGATGTGGTCGGGCTCCGAGTGTTTAATTCTGTAAAAAGTTGGAATGTTGAGAGATTGTAAAGTCGCCGTCTCGGTTTGATTTACTCCGAGAGTGGGAGACGCCATGTTTTGAAAAGAAAAATGGGAGGCGAGAGAAAGACAGGGGGGTAAACTATTTGATATAGAGCGTCGGTGTGTGTTTGTGTGTGGGAAGTTGTGCGAGCCGTACACCTGTGTGGTTTGATGTATGCGCTCTATACTTCTGCATCTAAGACAAGAAGTCCCGTCCCATGCAGCCCTTCACGCTTCGCAGACCACGGCCGTCTATTAACTTCTTCAATATGAGCAATAAATAAATATATGGAATCCACAACTCTTTATCAGAATTGAGGTGTCGGAGAGAGAGAAAAGTCTCCTTTGGCGGCGTAACGGGTGGGAGACGAGAACCGGCGAGGCCCCCCCCTCACCAATATTTACTTTGATCCGACTGCTTCACAGGAAGCGACGCATCACCTCTACAGCTCTGCGTGAAAAAAAAACATAATCCTTGAAAAGGGAAGGGTCGAATGCAAAACACCTTGTGACTTACCGTTACAGTGTGTTTCATAATGTATGGGACCGAATTACTGTACATTCAAATACAGTTCACCACGCACCAGTCATTATTTGATCCCCTCCTCCGATTTCCACTCACGATAACGCATCATTTTAGATTAAAAGGGATATGAAAGAGAAATGTAAAATAGACTTCAGGTGGGTGGAACTGATGCATTCGAGATGAATAAAATGATGTTAAATTGAACATGTGGAGCTCTGGCACAGTCACAACTGACATGTGCTTAAGAGGGTGGCTTAAAGAACCGAGCAGCGGGTCCAGGTAGGCTGTAATAGCTGCCCGGAAAATCTGCTGAACCCGTCAAAAAACATGTCACACAAGTCTCGACATCGGGCTTTATTCGAATATGGAGGGGGGATAAGGAGGCCGATGGGGTCAGAGGATTTACCTAATAGATTTGGGTAGAGGGTCAGAGCCACATTCAGGTGTCGTGAGGGAAGATTAGCGTGGAAATATAACCGTTCACCCGAGCCTGGCGGAGCCCTCGGCGAAACTGACCCGCGTTCCGCACTCCGCTCTCGCTATCTCCAGTCCAAACAAGTGAGATTTGATACCGCTGGTCTGGCCTGGAACAGAGGGAAAAAACAAGCCCACTGCCACAACAAAGACAGGAAATTCAGCATAGATTCCTACTTCTCTCTTTTCTCCTGCCTCTCTATACCTAACAATGCTGGTAATGGAGAGAGAACAGTGCCCGGAGCTGGCAGAGACACCTGCGACATATTTTTCTCCCGCCGCCCCCTCCCTGCCGCCAACACCCCGTCCACCCTCCCGCTACTCCCACCCCCTCGACATTAAAGTCCTTCACAGAAATCAGAATTTAATAAATCACCCCAGAGCCTGACAGAGTTTATCTCCGGGGGTCGCCTCCACTGTGCTGAGACTCACAGACAGACAAAGCCCGGCCCGATAAGATGTGAAATTAAATACAGTTAGCAGTTTGAGACAAAGGAGGGAGAGTGTCACACCGAGCTTTGTACAGCGTAAATGGCTGCTGGTCGGGGCACACACACACACACACACACACACACACACACAGGGCGTGTGCACACACTCGCACATGCAAACGCCACAGAGACAGTGGGGTGATTCATTTCAGGTTTCCTCTCACATTTAGCCTCATTTGCATCATCCACTGTCAACATATCGCCTCACCCAGATACGTTCAAGAGCTTTCATTAGACGTCCAGCGGATGACATCCTTTTTACCCAGATGCACCATTATTAATCACTAGCTCTACTCCTGTGTGGACTCATCTCCATCACGGATCAAACGCTATCTTCCTGTGTTTCCTTTCACTCAGCAGACATCCCTGACACCAGCCATCACTACAGCTAAAGGAGACTTATGGGAGTGTGTTGGGGCTCAGACGACCTTATGAATGCGCCGCATAAGCATTTAGTACCGAGAGGATATAAATGTGAGGATTTGTTCGACACTGGTAGGATCTGTCAGAGCAAACCTCCGGCAGCCTGGCACACACACACACACACACTGCGCAGCATACCAACTGGAGGGCTCTGTGAAACAATTAGAAGCACTTTAAAGAATGAAGTGCGCATTATAAAATCGCTGCCTGGCGTTATAAGGAACGGCTGATTGCAAATGCTTTCATACCAGCATACAGTAATATTATTTTCAATTAGTTGCGGTCTCCAATTCACATCAGGATATGGCCGACCTCAGCTGTTCAAAGCAGAGTTTTTCCCCTGCTCGGTAGTTAAGAGAAAGCACAGTCAGGTTCTAAGGAAGAAGCTGTGCGGGTTGTTTAATAGGCTTAGCCTGGTTGTCGGACCTGACCTTTCCCTTTAACAATACTGAGGCCGACGGGCTCGGGCCTGCTCTGGGAACACAATGACCTGCGGGTGAAGCCTAATCTTCTCCAACTCCATTCTCGCTGCTGACCAGACGGCCTTCATCCAGAGACTCGCTGTTGCTCCAACTGATGTCTTCCTGCTGAGACAACAGTGCCAGGGAACTGTCAACAGGCCCGGCCCAGCGGGGGCCTCGACTGGGCCTCTCACACTGAGCCCTTCGGGGTCCCCAGGCACCAACACTCAGCTCCAGCAAGTGTAAGTGCTGCTCTGCAGAATCTGGAGAATGACAGGAATGCTTGGTGCCATCATGCACCCTGATAACGTTCTACATCTAAGAGCATGATGAGCCGTCTTTATTCAGCCCGTCTATGGATGTGATTGATAAAACGGGCTGCTGGGCGTTGGAGGCCTGTCATTACAGCGCAGCAGTTTGTCATTTTGAATAATCTGATCCCGAACCTCTCACATAACTCAACTATTAACTACAACTTGTACAACAATGGTCATATGCAACGTCCTCAGAGGTTAGGTCAGCCTGGAGGAGCCGGGGATCCGAACCACCACCTTCCGGCTCTTCCAGGCTGCATTTCAAAGTGCCCTTTTGCCAAAATTGCTCCAACAATTTACCGACAGCGTATGAATGGTGTGACATAATAGGAGCACATCTATATGGAAGAGCTTTATGAATGAATGGGTGAATGTGACGTACACTGCAAAGTCCTTTGGGTTGTCTATAAGTCTGGGAAAACACCATATACAGTAAATAAAGTCCATTAACCATGCAGAGTCAGATGTGATGTAGAGTTTTATATAATGTGATTGGGTTCAACACACATGGTGCTGCCCCAAATCTATGGAAAATGCATTTTAGTTCGTTTTTTGGCACTTTTATCCCACAAACAACCGTTTTTTAAGATGCAGTTCAGACAGGGGCTGACACCCTGAGCGAGTGACTTCAAAAGTGACTTGGATGACAACAACAATGAGGACGACTTATAAGACGCAGACCTTGACTGCTGGTTCAGTGGATGAGAGGCGAGGAGTAGAGGGAGGAGGAGGAGGATTTTAGCGAGTAAGAGCCAGTGTTACTACAAGCCAGAGGTAAAGATTGACCTGCTTGACAATGCAGCAGTTACAGGGTCACTAAACCCTTTATTTCCTCAGCCTCTGAGGCAGATAGAAACATGAAATAAAAACTATTTGAGAGCTTACACTTTTGGCTTATAATGTAATTTGCACTAATGTTAATCAATAGTTTAAAATAATGAAAGAAAAGGTTCAGTCTCTGTTTTTATCATTTTTTAAATGCATGTTTTTATCTGTTTCAGACAACAAAGTGAACATGAAGGTTTTCCAAAAACCCTTTGAGGCTGTCTTTAAACAATCTTTAGGTCTTGGGAGGATTTTTAAAGGGTGCCTGAGTCTTAATGGGTTCACCGAGTGCTACTAATAGAAGCACAGCAGACTTGTGACCTTATAGCCAAAGGCCCACTTCATCTAAGGCTCTGAGAGTCTTTGGTTTGCTCTCTATAATTATGCACCATGACAGGCTTTTGAGAGAGCAGCTGAAATAATATGAATCTACATAACGTGTAGCAACAGGAAAAGCAAATAGCACAGGTTTGTAAAGAGGTTTCTATCAAACGTGCCGTAGGTAGATTCGGCCACTAGGGGTCTCAATCAAAAGACGTAGTTTAATGACATCGTGAAGCAGTGTGGGATCATGGGAGTTTTTGTATTTACCACCATTGCTGATAAAAAATCTACCTGGAGCAAATCAGGCGTAAATCATGTAGCCTTCGCTGACCCCGCTCCGGGAGAAATCAACCAGCATTAGCCTCAGCTGCTGATGTAGAACGCAACATGGACACTCAATTAAAATTGCATGTGTTGAGCGCCTTTTTTTAATGTAGCCTTAAGCGGATAGGACACATTAATAAGACAAGAAAAATGAAACATCCCGTTACCTTGAATAAAATTGGGAATTTCTCTGGGTTTGAACGTTGTTGGAAACGTTTTTGGTGTAGTTATTATTAGAAATTTTAATGAAGAACTGTTACATATTATATCTTGAAATGTCTTGGTTCTTGGGGTTTGAAGGAAACACACACACACACACACAGCTGTGAGATTATATGTTAGAAATCAAGCAATGCCTCAGGATCCTGCTGCACCCGACACTGCCAGACTTTAACTTTGTTAAGTGTTGGATGTATGCAGGTGCGTACAAGGCAGTTCATTCTTTCCTCAAACATGTTTGGTTTTATTTCCCTACATTCAAATGTTGGGCTGTACAAGGTTGTTTTGTCTTCTCCGATGCATGCAAACTACACAAAGACGCGTTTGATCTCTGAAATCCGATCTGTATTTCTAGCATTGTCTCCAGTTCCTACCGTGGCATCTTAAAGGTCAGGAGTGAAAGGCCATTTGATAACTACAGAAAGACCTTTTGGCTTTATTACACTGCCTTTCATCTCCTTTCCTGCGGAGGTTAAAACAAAGCATCGCATCCTTTGAAAAGGAGAGGATAAAATAGATCGCTTTGGAGCCTCAAGCCTTTTTGTCACTGGGGGAAGTCTGGCATCCAGTGTACAAGGAAAAGTCTAGTGGGATATGTTTCTGAGAGCGACGAGTCTTCTCAAGCACAATTAGCATATGTCCTCTCAACCTTCTACCAAACCTCTCAATGAGACCCTGAAATCCTATTGAGATATTATTACCACTCAAACGGGGCATTACACAAAACATCCAAAGCAGACACGCACACACATGCGCACGCACACACACACACACACACAATCAAAGCTCAATGACACCCACTTCCCACTGAATATTGCTTTCTTTTTAATGGTAACCTTGGGAGACGGGCTGCACCAGTGCGACACTTAACAGCCACTAGTCTGAGAAAAATGTTTTTGATATGCTTGTGTCATTTAATCATCCACATTCTGCCGAGGCTGTGCAGGACAATTTTGCAGGATATTAACTCCCAACTAAACCCTGGCTTGTATCATTTGTGGGGCCAGTCAAGCAGGAGTCCCAGGAGGAGCGGAGACTTTCCCCTCACAGTCGTAGTAATCTAAGCTTGACTGGAGCGCACGCAGACTGTCTCTCTCTCTCTCACACACACACACACACGCACACACAGACACACACACACACACAGCTAATAGACAGGTAGAGTGAACCATAAAGGAATAGAGGTATCAGGAAATGTACGTTGCACAGGAAGCTCTTTACTAACAGTCAGTGGGATTTGGCTGATCAAGTAACAACAATAATAGAGCTGAGGAAGTACAGTAAAATAAAACAGAAAAAAGATAATATATACGTGTATTCACAAATAGCAAAATTACCTCCTTTTCTTTTTACAGTTAGAGATTGAAGAGTATTCGTAAAAATGTCACTTTAACATGATCCATTTGGACAGCTCACATTGCTTAATGGGGTAGGAAATTCATTTTTTCTGCTGTGGAACAGACATAGTGGATGATGTGATTCTATGCAAAATATATGAAGCCATTACTAGAAAAATGCATGAGTTTCAATAGTTGGAGGGGGGGGGGGGGGGGGAGAAAAGAAGAAGAAAAAAAAGTATCTCATTGCAGGGAGGGTATCCCTATTCTTTAGCACGGACCATCACATACACACACACAATGCAACAGACAGCAAAGGCAACTGATGAAAACCATTTTTGTTCCGTCACAAAGAACTAGGTCACCCTCTCATAATTGTCAATCATGCAATAAATCTCTCTGTGGCACAAATGAATACGGCATTGGAAATGAGACAAAGCTTATTGGCATGCTATGTCAGCTTGACTCAATTCATCCCTCTTTTCACACAGGACCATTCATATGTGAAGTTGTGCAAGGGTCTCTCTCTCTTTCACACTCTCCCTCTCCTTCTCTCTCTCTCACACTCACAAACGCACTCTCTCTCTCTCTCTCTCACTCGCTCTCTTTCCCTCTCTCACTGAGCATCAAACTCACGCTTGCATACAAGCAGAGACTCACACACTCTTAATGTGAAAGTTACACAGGATTAATGTATGTGGACAGAACATTTCAGCCAAGGGCTAGTTTATTATCATAACCATGTTTATTTCCATAGAGAACATGTCTCAGTGTATTCTCTGCACTAGTGTGGATTTGCTAGGGACATACACAAGTCGCTTTTACAACACATTGCTTTCAAGGCATTAGCACATGCATGGTCAGAGTCCGACAACTGGAGATCGCAGTTTGACGGGTTTTTCTTTTTTTTTCTGCATCCACCAACACGATCTACGGTTTCTTTAAGTGGAAGAAACCGGCGTTTGGTTTCTGAACTGAACCGCACTGACTCCTGACCGCTCCGCTCACCCACCAGCGAACCAGGTGCACAGAGGTATGCTCCGAGCCGTCCGATTGGCCGCGAGCATTGACTTGACACAGCACTATACAGCTCCATCCACCAGAGGTTTGTGTCACGTCTCCGAGGACCCAACTGTCACTCTTTAAGAGGAGGGTAATAATAGCCGGGCGCCACAGCAAGTGGTGGCACAGGCGAATTTAAAGAAACATCAGGGAGACGGTGACATTTGAGTCTACGAGGAGAGAAACCCAAGCGCTGCAACCAATAAAGCCTCCCACTGATATTCTCACTAGGCTTAGAGATGGAGAGACAGAGGCAGAGAGACAGCACGGAAGGCAAAGAGAGATGTCAGTGTTAGATGAAAATGTGTTGACCTGGTGATATTGATACCCCACTCATAACCTCTACAGGTGTGCGGTGCCGTCAGGAAGCAGCCCTGGGTGTGGCGACTATCTCCATGGATAAAAGCCAGAATTGCAGACCTTATCATTTTACAGTACAACGAATGAGCCGCCTGCTCCTCTTAGAACTGCTGACAACCGGAATTACTCTGACAAATCAAGCTACTGTACAAAAAATATAGTCACACACAGCACAGGAGATCAAATAAAATATATATATATATACCCCTATATTTAAAATATTGACCGTGGAGATAACGCATTTCTTGATTTTCTAATTTTAGAAACAGCCATCTGACAATCACCTCAGGATAACGAGTGGGTTTTGATTGAGCAGGTTTAGCAAGGTTATAGTGATTTTTTTTTTTTAACCAGCGTTTGAACGACAGATCTGGAACAATCTGCCGATCAGTGTCAAACGCTGTGTTGCCAGAACTCGTCATCAAGATATGACCTATAAATGTAATAAGAGAAGAGTGTGGCTGGGTTAATTTGGCTGGAAGTGGGGTTAGAAGGTACAGAGCTTACAACAAATTTGCCAGGAGGGGGAAAAACTATTAACTTTGGCATCGGTGATTATTCACTCATTCAGATTTTATTTTGAATATATTTTTATATTTTAATTGCCGGATTTGTACACCTGACCGTCTGAAACACGGAAAACAGACATTAGAGATAACATCCACATCTCCTCTGCAGGAGCTCACTTTACGCACAGTGTTGGTTTTTAATTCAACACAACAAACCGACTGCGAAAAAAGTGTTTCTGGCTTCTCGGTGAATTCAGACTTCACATAAATAGCTGTGGGGCCGTTTTCTTAGTTTTCTTCTTTCCCCCCCCCCTCCATCAGAGGTTCAGGTATTGACTGAACGGCTGCTTTGTACCACCACAGAATATGCTGCTAGTCTCAAGTGTCATTAGCTTCAGGGCTTTTCCAGCTAGCGTCAGGTAAAGATTAGATAACAATCAGCCCCTTTAATAGATACTGTTGGAGGCACTGGAGCCGTTCCTGTGCTGTGCCATTCATCTGAAGCTAACAACAGAAGAAGAGACGAGTGGAAACCGATGTCATTTCCTCCCTGGTTTTCTTCTCTGTGATGTACCGCTGAGCCGGGGCTGTTGTTAAATCACATGTAACTATTGACTCAATGGAGACGATGTACAGCGCCGCGTCTGCCTGTGTCTGTGTGCGAGGAGGTCCAGCTGTGATTTGTAACTAAATACGAATATAACGCAATCGATTGGAGACATTTGAAATTAATTGGATAGGCTAAATTTGAATATTTTAAGTTTTTTATTTTACCACACTGCCATTTACAACCACTAATTCCAAACATTGTCCTATTACACTTGACACAAGAAGTCTTTTGAACCGTTTTTAAATTCTCAGGTGTAACCACATACAGTAACGTTGGGTACATAAAAAAAAAAGGTTATACTATGTATGTGGTGGGCTGCCTCGCTGAAATTCCAAAAGTACAAAGGACTTTCTGTTGGATGACATTCCTTTCTTAATATACTTCAATTATTAAGGAGGAGTCCTGCGTATTGAGTGGGGAGCTCCAAAAACATCGACGCTGGAGAAATAACATCTGCATGTTTACTCAGGAGAAGATTCATCCCCGATAGCCCCCGTGAAAATGAAGAGGCAGACAAAAAACAAGTGGAGGAAATTTGTGGAATCCCATCTGAGATTGCTTCCCTGATGGATTCCTTTTCCTGTCAGCTCAGACGAGAAATGAAGGCAGGGAAAATTAACTCCTGATACAGCCACGCTGAATTAGACAGAGAGGGAAGAGGGGGGTGAGGGGAGAAAAAAAAAACCTTCAGACTTTTTAAGGATTCCAGCCTTGTCATTTTCAATTTTCTGCTCTTTGGACATGCTTGTATTCAGATTCCCCAACATCTATTCGCCATATCAATCCTAATTAGACAATCTGGGCCCACGAAGGATGGGAGCGGAGTTATTTGCATAATTTAATCATAAATACTCAGTGATACATATTTCCAAATGCATTTGTACAATTATCTTTTCATCCTTGGGGCAAAAGTATTAATATGATTAGGCAATAATTCTTTAAAAAAAGGGGGGAAATAGGAAACTAGCAAGTGTGCACTCTTTTTTAAACTCCAGCTTTGGGCTATATGAAAAATTAATTAATTTCTGAAGAAAATCAATTTCTCTATGTGACCATATTAGACAGAGCCAGGCAAGGATCCTGCATTCCTTCCACAATCAGGAAATCTCATCTGCTCCCTCTAACTTCTGTCAGTAGCATTTAACATCCTGGTACGAGCGTCACTGACTTTTGCTACGCTCCCTAAATGTGCTGTAATGTGAAGGAGCCCGTGAGTAGAGACAAGCTGTGGAGCGGTGGCTGGGGAGCGGAAATCAGAGTGACCCACAATCCATCGCTGCCCTGCCAGGCAATCAGCGTCCAGGGTGAAATCATAAGGTAAAAATCACTGTTAACAAATGTGGTTTAATACACGGGATAAGTCCTATTGACGGATGTATTTTAAACAGCTTAAGTCTGTTGTCTATAAAAAAAATCAAAGCTAATTATCCAGCATGGGGGGGGGGGGAAATAGGTCATTTTAATTCACTGATCAGTGAGGAAAAGACCTGACGTCGATTTTCAACCATTTCATTTTGGTGCAGGGTTTAATTGGTGATTCAAGCTGCTGCTGTCGATCCAGTAAAGGCATGCAAATAAGACAGGGGCTCGGACAACTAATGCATCCGACAGGCAAATTAACAATACAGGCCATGCAAATAGCCTCTAAATCCACAAATGGCATTAGACAGTGTCAGACAAAGCCTCTTTAAACAAGTGAAATCTGTACTTTATCATAAGCTACAGGAAAATACGATCTTAAAGGTCTTAGGGAAAATTTATGTAAGGTTTGCCAGTCGAGCTGGTGTGTGGATTTTGTTTTCTTTTATTTAAAAAATGTTTTAATTTGCACCCGTTCCAGCCGAGTGAATGTCAAGTCAATAAAGCAATTCTGATTTTCAAGGAGACTATTTGTTTGCAAAAAAAAAGAAGAAGAAAAAAAAAAAAACACTTTGCCGCCATCTGCCAACTGCACAGTTGACTTGAGCACATGTACTGTACCTAATCAAATTTAGCAGAGCCCCACTGACGGATTAAAAATGTGGGAAAAAAAAAGAAAAAGCGAGAGAACTTTAAATGTTTGTTTTTTCACTTCAATAAAGAAACAACACACAATATGAGGGGCCAATTTGACTTTCAAGAAGAACTACTTGAATAGATTTGGATTTTAAACAGCTTTGTATACCATTATCTCTCTCTCCTCCTCTCCCTCTCCCTCTCTAATCAGGCATCTGTCACTCTGTTTTTGAAGTTATTATCGCCCCAGCTCCCTCTTGGATGTGGTTGCTGGGTGACGGGTATCGTAGCACCCACTCTGACTGGGAATGATTTGAATGGAATCCAGAAATCTCCCCTGAGTACCTGTAAACACATCCGTGCCTTGTAGAAAACAAATATATTATAAGGGAGCTCAGCGGAGGAGAGGAGGGAGAGAGAGAGAGACAAGCTGGCACCCTCGGTGGCAGCTCACACTGAGCGCTAAACAAAACAATTACCGTCATTTGCAAATATGTGTGTTTAGGCATAAACACTCTTGAAGTAAGAACAAGAGAGGTGATAGCTCTCGTAACACTCGCTGTCATATCAGCATCAATTAGATATATTTATTAAAAGAGGAGGAAAAAGTCCTTTTCGGCTGTGACCTGTCACTCGTAACGTTTCAGAGTCAGATCTGTTTGACTGAACCGAGCCGGGGAAAATCTATTTAAGAAGGGCATGTAAGTGAAAAGCCGTCCCATTCCCAGTGGTGGGACATTGTCTGGGGCGTGTGGTTAACCTTCAGGGGTAGACAATGATTGTCAATTAACTGCTGCATTTCTGCGCCCCAGCATCGGATAGCCTGCCTCCACAAAGCGGACCAATGAGAGATATGCGATATCTCTGCGCCGCCCCCCCCTCCCGTGTTATAATAACCTTTCAGAGAGTTCAAGTGTCACACAGCAATAAGAACCTTTTCCATCCCACCGCAGGGAAAATGAAAAGGAAAACAAGTAGCTGGAACAGAGGGCTCCTGGAGGGCCAGAGTCATAATGTAGGGGAGATTACTGAGCCTGGATCAGTGTGGGAGCAGGAGCGAACACTGCTAATCTGGCACAAGAGTCCTTATGAAAATGAAGGGGTCAAGCAATTTGAGTTGATTGTTACTTTTAATTTTAAAATTATCGGTAATTGCAAAAATATGCTTCTGTTGTCACGGTAAAATGCAAACTGTTCAAACACCCAATATAAAAGTGTGGAAAAGTAATTGTTCAAATCATGAATTCTTATTGACCAACAACTCAGGGTAAGAGATGCAGCGTTGCTCTGTGATGCCTTTCACATTCCCACTGTCTGCAAAATGAGAGTTGTGTTGTTTTAGCACAATAGATGGTGGGAGGGTAGAAAACAGCGTGTGAAATAGTAAGACCCATTGTACAGGAGTATTATCCACCTCATTGTTACCACTCTGCCCCGGTGCAAAGAGAGCACTGACACTGTGGTAACAGAGCGAGATGAAAAGCTAAAGTATCTCAGGCAGCAGGCTGTTGTTGTGTAACCAGAGCGGGTCTAGCCGGGCGAGCTCGGACGCTTGTTATCTTTACAGTAAGTCGTCGGCACCAAACGGAACACCGACCCTGGAGAGGCGACTTGTTTTCACCTGCAGGGTACAACCGGGCCCTGTTTGCTCAGAGCTGATCGTTCTGTCAGCAGCAATTCAATGACAAGACAGAGTGAGGCACACGCACGCACACGCACACACACACACACACACAGACACACACGCCAGCAAATAAAATCAACTTATTCTAAGTAACAGAAGCCTTTTATCCAGCGGATGCCTCACTGTTCCATGATGTAATTCTCCAAATGGGGCAGGCAGGCGAGCAGGCCAGGTCTGAGTGATTGATTTCAGCCCAGCACCAGGAGAACCTGGCTGCTTTCAGAGACAATTACAGTCCTGTCCATGTGCCCGTAATAGCCCAGCACTTTAGCGTCATTAAAGCGACGCGAGGCACTGCATTATCCTTTAACCCCCATCGCCGGCCATCCCCCCATTGACAACCCGGAGAGTTCAACCACATACTTTGTCACCTGAAGCCCCCACGCCGGGCTCTCGCGGAGGATCACCTCACAATACGTTTCTATCTATCCACCTCGATGCTTTATGTAAATGCTGCTCCGGCAACTAAGTGCACAGGTGAGCTGTTGAGACGATGGATGCCACTGGAGTGGAAATATGGAGCATAAAGGATAACGAGTGCAGACAAGAGGGAGTGTGTTTACTGACAGCAAGCACTACAGGATAATTCAATTTAAAATACAGGAAATACATGAGAAAAAAAATACCACACATAAATTGATTTAAATGTCCCATTCTGATGACATCTCTCTCGATGTTTGATTACTTGATCTAGCATTTTTTGGACCATGTGATTCTGGAGGATGGGAGTGTGTCCAACCTCATCATATATACGAATATTAATGGAACTAAAATTGAATTTCGGTTTGCGAATCAATTTCAGAGTGTTTCTGTATTAATGCTTTAATGTGTTCCCCTTGTGATACTTGAATGTGCATCTAAAAGTTTAAATCATTTTCCAAGAGTGTGTGTGTGCTTTCAACTAAAAAAAAAAAAAAAAAAAAAATGAGACTGATTAGTGTCTCAAAGTGTTTATTGTTATTCCAAACTGATGTGGAGCCTTTTTTTTCATCAGATTTGCATTTCCAGCTCATTTCTGGGTGGGTAGATCAATATGGAATCAATCATGGTGACAGGTAAGATGGTAAATTTGACCAGGCTGAACCATCCTGTGAGACTAGGCGATACATCACAGATCCAGCAGCAGCAGAACAGTAAAAATAGCTTTTAATCAATTATTGATCCCCACTTAAATCACTCCATAATAAAGCATATGAAGTGAAAAATATTTCTCTCTGGCAACATGAGGTTATACAATAATTTGTGTTTGTGTGTAGATGTTTATCTCAATTACTGTGAATTCATTTGTGTTATAGATATCGAGGCATATTATCCTTTTCTTGCTGCACATGTTCTTTCTTTTGTCTGAGTGTGTTATAACTTATTTAAGACATGTAGCTATCGTGGCAATGATTAGTACACAAATATAAGGTGTCATCTAATTCTATTTAAAATAATCTGAGTTGGTTTCCTCTCTCAAAGAAAAAATGTAACTTACTTCAAGTGAAATCATATCGACTCGGTGCCAAAGAGAGATAGAAACCTTTTATTTCAGTTATTTTTAACTAAATTTCAGGTGCTGCCTTAAATAAAAGAGTAATTGCAGTAAAGTGTGGCTCGTTAAAAACACGACAAGGCTCCCCGTTCCTCAGAGTGTCTTCGCGGTGGCAGCTCTACACCTGAACTTTATTCCACAGCATTGTGAAACTCAGCAGAGGTGTAGCCTACATTATCGATTCATTTGTTCGCAGGCAGGCAGGCTATCCATCATGGCACAGCTCTGCACCGCACGTGTTTAAAAAAACTTTCGCTAAACTTTTCCCCCTGGTGCCGCGCGCTGGCTCCTGCTTCTCCTCCAGCAGAGAACCGAACCCGCTCGTTCCCTTAATGCTCGGATGCAGTCTGACACATCCGCACGTGCACCCACTGAACCGATCGATTGATAAGTTCATGGTGCCGCTGGAACCACTTGTTTTAAAGCAGGGAGAAAAATGTCTCCCCCTCTCTGGCTGCTGCGCCTTTACGCACGGCTCTCCGCGAAAGACACGCAACCCCAACCCGAAATGAAACCGCCGCGCGCGGCTCTCGCACTCACCTCGCGTTGGTGCAGTCGTTGTACAGGGTCTCGAAGTCCTTCCTGGAGATGAGTTTGCAGCGGTTCACCCCTGGCTGGATGGCGCCGAGCCCTCGGAGGATGCGGACCTGCTCCACATTGCACACCACCGGCGTGATCTCCAGCCGCTTCAGCTTGGTGTAGACGGTGTGCAGTCCCCCGACCAGGTGCTTCAGGAACAGGTCGAACGCCTGCGGAAGGCAGATGAGCTCGCAGCCGTCCACGGTGAACGAGGCCACCTTGGCACCGCGCAGCTCGACCATCTTGCACTCGTTGTTTTGCGGTATGTTCTCAACGGGCGACGGGGTCGAGTACACGGGCTTGCCGGGGGGGAGCGCCGCGTTCGGGTTCGGGATGCCCGGGATGCCCGGGCTGCCGGTGGCGAGCAGCTCCGACCTGAACAGGTTCTGCCCGGGTCCGGACGGAGGTGCCAGGGATGGAGACGGCGATGAAGTTGTCGACGGCGGGGACCCGGTGGTGGAGGGAGTCGAGATCGGAGGCGGCGGCACCAGAGGAGTTGGTGGGATCAGAGCAGCCGGTACGGCCATGGTCACCTACAGGAGGGGGAAGAGAGTAGCCGAAGTTCAAAGTATAAAAACCCAGCCTGCCGAGACACCCCGAAATGAAAGAATCCACGAGAGTTACGCTCCTCGGATAAGTTAGGGGGGGAAAGTAGAAAAAGAGCTGCGCAGAAAAAGGCGTGCTGAGTGAGGGGCTTTGGGGGGGCCGAGCGGCGGGACAATGATCAAAGATAGGAGGAGGAATGACAGGAGGAAAATGAGCTGAAAAGTGCAGCTCCGCTCTGTGGATGAGTTGTTGTTGTCACACGGTATAGAGAGGGAGGAGCTAGGGGACAGTGGGAGCCTTTGAAGAGCAGATCACTGGCTGAAATGTTCCAGGTCTGCTCGAGATGTGGCATCGTTGATTCCACACGTCAGGGATCCGGTTGGATCGGATCAGAACCGGGCAAAAGCAAATTCTGCATGCCCCCCCCCCCGCACCTGTAATTCCAGTTCCTGCTCCATACACCTGCTGTCCAACAGTATCCAAACACCTCCACAAACACTGTTCCTCCAAGCACCATCGTGTTTAGAGGAATCTTTTTGCACTTTTCATTCAGGCATCAAGATTTGTATAACTTACACTTTTCTATTTTCTGATTCTGATTGTTATTATGAGTCACTGTCCAAGGTGCACCGTATCTGGGAGAGGGGAAATGTGCCTCATTCAATTAGTCCTCTCTCCGGTGCTTGTATTTGCACAAACAGAGTGTCCATAGAAGGTTGTTATAATAATAATAATAATAATAATAATAATGATAATAGTAATAATAATAATAAAAAACGTTTAGCACCTTTCAAAAAAGATGCAGGTTGCTTTACGGATTAAAAATAAAAACATTTAAAGGAAACATCAGTTGGAAACAATAAGACACAAGTTAAAAGCAATCTGAGGATCACACAGCAATAGAGCACAGATGGAGAAATGACAAATGTCAAAAGTGAGAAAAAGAGTTAAAAATAAGATTAAATAAAACATTATAAAATGATTAAAATAGACGGTGAGCTCAGAACTAGGAGAAAGCTCACCTGAAAACATGTGTCTTTAAGAGAGATTTGAGAGAGGATAAGGAGTTTGCCGGATGCATCTCCTCAGGGTGACTGTTCATATGTTGTGTAACAAGCATAACACAACACGAGGCAATGGTTTAGATTGCAGCGTATATTGCACATGAGGACAAATGAAAGTTTGAGAGTGTGACGGCCCTTCCTGAGCAGACCTGTCCCTGCAGCAGCCTGATAGGAGGAGTGTGACTCACCTCACCTGGTCTGGCTGATCTGTATGAGCTTGTAGGATTCAGCCCGTCTTTCTTCTCCCTTACTCTTCCACGGTATTTGAGTGAAGTTGTAATTTGATTCCTGCATTTAAATTTCCTCTTCATTTCTTTGAATAAACCTATTTTTAGTTAAAACTCATGTGTGGTCCTTCCCTCTTTGTGGAGCCTTGAGCCGGGCTGTGACAACTGCAATCGCTGATCTCCAGCAGAAATAGTGATATCTTCATATCAGTTATATTGTACTACATGTGCAGTGCTTCATCTCAGCAGTTGTCTTCTTACTTTCGGTTTCAAATGCAATACTCAAACTATAAAAGCACTCGGAAGAGCACAAATCTCACAGTCCTCACAGTCTCCTTAAATTCAATCAAGCCGCACCAAATGAAAAAATAAATAAATGGATATACAAGTCCCCTAAATATGCCTATTCTTTTTATCTAGATCCATGAAGTATTCCCTGGGACATTGGTGAGAATGTCAAAAACACCCAGTGTCACAGTTTAAAGAATTGGTTCTTCCCTGATCCATAAAACATCCTTCCACCAAGTTGTGTGGTCATCCATTCAGTGGTTTTGTTTAATGCTGCTAAATAACAAACAAATAAATCCAGATTGAACTATTATTGATAATTTAAGTATCAATAAGTATAATAGCAAATGAGCAGGTGAACATGTCAAACACTTTGTCCTCAATATTCTTCTTGAATAAAAAAATTAGCTGTTGTTAAAGAGAAAAAAAATAAAACGTTCATTTAGCCAGAGCCAATAACATTTAAGAATTTGAGATGTTGTGAGAAAACTGGCAAATACCTAAAAAAAATCCACTTTTAGACACAGACAATAAAGATGCTACTGTCAACTTTAAACATGGTTCACATACTTCCGAACAGCAGCTTGTTTAAGGGTTGTACCGTTTTACGACGCTGAGGACTGAACCAGGCTCAGCCCAGCTGGAACGTGAACTCTCCAACTTTCCATCAATCTCAATCTTCGGACAGTACGGGGATGGGGGATGAAGGCGGAGAGGGAGGAAACGCACCAGTGAGCCGAAGGGTCAAGTTCATGTACAGTATAACAGCAGCTTCGCACATGTCTCTAACCCCTGTGCTGCATCACCGTGCATTTTCTTCCAGATCCAACAGTTGATGTAACACTACAGGTCGTAAAAGCAATGCATCCTATTTAAATCAGGGCTTAAGTTTCTGTTTTTTGTGAGTTATTCAAGATGTGGCAGAAAACCACAAGTGCACTTACACAACTCTGATTCGCAGGGAGTTTGTGTCACAATTTGCAGAAATTAAAGCAATGTTTCATGAGTCGGCACAATTGTAAATGTTTGAACTTTCCGTTCATCGACTTTGTAGCGCCTGCGTTTCCTCATATGTCCAATCAGCCGGTCGATCTGGAGACACCTATATGAAGCAGTGTCGCCTTCTCCCTCATATTCTCTGTCTCTTTTATGTTGTCCTGTTGTGTCAGATCAGCTTTAAGATAAGCAGTGTGCCATTTCAAAATTATCATTCAGGGAAAGAGGTAGCTTGTAGTGTAAAATCAATAGCTGCTTAAAATTCATTGCCAGGCAATCCATTTGCCCTTTATGTTGCTAACCTTTCACTTAAATATGCACCATATTAAGATTTCATTATATACAATGAATGTCACAACAGTTTGCCCACTATTTGTCTTGTTTGCATGGGTTAACTGCAAATCATTGTGCTTGTAATGTCTGAGAGATGATTTTCATTAAGGTTACGTTGGGGGAAAAAGGGAAAAGAGGGAAATACATGAGCATTAGGAGCCTAATAGGTATTAAAAGGCACCACAGGATATGTATGATGTTTTAGATACAAAGGCCTTTCAACAGACTGGGTGGGCTGCATGTGTTTGACCCCGGTTATGAAAACATGGTACCACACAAAAATGTAAGTCTGTATATTGGTGCAGTAATTTACACAAGAATACGTGTTGATATAATTCAACAAAAAAAAGCAGTACATGTAAAAGTCATGTATGGGAACCTATCTGAAAAGGAAATAGTTTACTCGGAAAACTGGACTTGCGAGAAAAATGTGTCACATCTTTCCTTCGGGCAAAGTGGAACAAAGTTAAAAATGTCCTTTGCAATAGTTGGAAATTAGCAGCGTGAATGAAGTTTGCAGCGTGACTGAACTAAGTCGCCGAACAATTAGGAATTTTCCCTCAAAGTACACAGAAGTACAGTACACGCCGGCAAGATTGCGGTAAACAAATGACTATGTCAAAATGTAATCACCCAGGATGATGTATGGCATCAGGAAAGTGTTTGAAAACGTACAGATATGGGACAAGACTTGTGTATGATCAATGACACAGTATATTGTTTGATGTAATAATTTATTCACCCCATAAAGCCTTGATAAAACAATGTTGAAAAGCAATTTAAATTGAATTCATTTAAATGTCAATTCTCATGGTTAGGATTTTTCTATAATTGGCTATTTAATTAAAATAATTTTCATAGTCATTAATACAGCCAGCAACTTGTAGCGCGCTGACGTGTTTTAATTACATGGTATTAACAAAATTGATATGCTTTAGAAAGCATGGTGAATAAGAAATAATTAGACCAATCATACATCATCCTCTTATGGACATTAAGTGTATCACAATATAATTGATGAACTTAAAAAACGAGAGAGATAAATAACTTTAATTGTACAGACTTGGTGTACAGAGCTGGGAACAAAGAATCATACTCACGATGTATTATATTTCAGAGGCAATTCATTATCTGTAACATCACTTAGCTCCGTGTGCCCAGCACTCTCCTCTAACCTATGATTACATGACATTTGAAAGCAGTGATACCGTGTAGTCTTTTAAAAATGTCCTCTTACCTAGTCTGCATAAATCTTCAAACTGATTTTTTTCCCCTGCATCGGCAAATAAGGGGGGGGGAAGGAGCGGCCGCCTCAGACATAGGAATAATTTAGATGCTCGGAATTAAGCACTTATTGATCATGAATATTTGCTTCTCGAAGGTTACACTGCTTTGACCCCATCTATCCTTAGACACCGTCCAACACAAACATGCCACTTGGGGTAACGGGGTTGTGTCAGGGAGCACTCACACTGACGGTGGAGGGGGTGTGATGATATTCTGCACCGGCCACATTGTGAATTAAAGTGCAGGCGCGCTCTTGCTGTTCACTTACCGAGACTTCAGTGATGAATTTCTGTAATCTTTCTATCAGAGCTACCGATTTTTAAGTCAGAATGGGATCCTGTGACAGTCCACATTAGCAGTTGAAACGACGAGTCACTGTTTTTTTTACTGTAAATTGAATATTTCGGATATAGTTATAGATTTGGACTTTTGGTGCCAAACCAGGCATCTGAATGACCACCCTGTAATCTGAAAAAGTTTGATGGGTGTCTTTGATCATTTTCTGATACAATATACAGCCGATGATTCAAACACAAGTAGATAAGTCAACAATGAATGCTACGACACTAAGTAGGAGCCAAACAGTCATACACAAGGTTGTTTCATTCTTATAGTAGAAATATAGAAGGAAAAAGCTGGTAATTCGAAATCCTTAAGATATTTATTTGTCTTTAAACATAGTTAAAGACTCACCCTGTAGCGCAGGCTCCCCACATATGGAAGGTCCTTGAGCAGTGGGTTCAGGTTCGGTTCCGACCAGGCCCTTCGCTGCGCGTCTTCAGCCGCTCTCCCCATTTCACGCTTGAAATGTCCTGTCAAAGAACGAATGTCCAAAAATATCGTTAAAAAAAACTATTAAAAATAGATTGCTGGCTCCGCATTAAGCCGCATCCACACAAAATATGAATGGTACTTCCCCAACCCAGGCGTGTAATCCTTCAAACAAATAAGACGATGAGAACAGTGTCAGAGAGCAACTACCTGCGTCAAGGCTAATGCTCTTGCTCGACATGTGAAAAAAACTTCAATGGATTTGCTATCGCCATACACTTCCACAAAAAAATTCGTAGAAATCTGTTCAGTAGTTCATGTCTTATCCTAATAGGTCGCAAATCCCAGTAAAAAAACGTGACCACCTTGGTAGAGATAATAATAATCTTTAGTTTCAGCTCTAGTCAATATAAAGGGAGAGTCACTTAAAGCCTGTGAAGCATATTGAACAAGGTAATCATGTAACCAAAGATACAAAAAGAATGGTCAAAAAAGATCTCGTAAATATCAGTCATCTAAATATATCAAATTATTTTCATCAAGATCCACAAATATCTCCCTTTGAGATCGGTGGAAATGTCAAAAAAGCCCCATCTCTCAATGTTAAAGAGCGTGATTCAAAAAAATCCTGTGTCCATCCCTTTGTCCAGATCCATGCCAACTATCAATGGCTTCTATCTTGGCCCATGTCCAATCCCTCCACTAAGTTTCATGGAAGTCTGTTCTGTAGTTTTTGTGTTTGATACTGCTGACAAACAAACCAACCAACAAACAAATTGAAAGGGGGGGAAAACCTAAAGTCATTGCCATATTTAACAATGGAAAACAAAAAGCAACTTTACAAAAGTTGTTGAAATTGTCCGACAGGAAATCTACATAAGCTGTATCGAATTCTTTGTGATGGATCTACATTTCTTCCAGTGCAAGGCCGTGATAGAATAAGTTCATTTTAAACAAACCCTTGTTTCTACACTTTACAGTTACTCAAAGTTAACTTACAGGCAGTGCACTGTAAACATGGGTAAAGCACGTGAACAATCTTCTGCCTCTTGATACAAATGCAAAAGGACTTGGATTCAGATCAGCTAATGAAATGCTCCTTCACACAGAGTTTGTCAAATAACAGCTTTATGGTAATATAACTGCTCAAAAGAGGAGAAAATGGAGTTCACTCCCTTTTCAAAGAGCCCCCATCACCGATAGTCCCACAATTACAGCAGTCACGGCCCACATCCTGCGGTACTTCATTTGATGCCACGCAGCTTCCAATATAACTGGGGAGCACGAAACAGAGAGATTTGTGGATATCTAAATTGCAAAAGCAGAAACCTGTATAAACAGCGGTAATTACCGGGCCATTGACAGTCTCTCAGTGTTGTGCTCATTCTGCCACAGCCGCAGTGATTAAAATGAATCCTCATCGACTTCTCCATTAAAGCGCTGGCAGGAGCGATCCCGTGACCTTTCCCCATTGATTGAACATAACAATCACAATTCAATTGTAATGCAAAGAGAACATTTGTTATAATGTACATGAGATGCATGAGCCATTTCCTGGGAGCGGGGAAGGGTAATCAATGGAGTGACTCTTGGCGTGATGCAAGGAGAATGAGGCTGTGTTCAGAAGGCCTAATTCATACAGCCTGCAGTGTATGATGGAAGGCAATGATATGCATGTAAACACTCTGATTTCTCTCTGCTCATCGTTCGATAGGATAACAACAATTGCTCATTTCTGCGTCCGCGTGGCTGCCCCGTGCACTCCGCCGTGATTGGCAGTGATGTACGTGCGCAAACAGCCCGGTACACTTCGGATTCAATCTGAGATCGGAGTTTCATTCGCGTATCATGCCGCGCGTTATCTCCGAGAAAACGCCGACTGCCATCTTTCAAGGGACGCGACTTAATGTAACATCATGTGACTTCAGGGACAACAGACCGTTATCGCGACACTTGTAGAATCACTAAGCAGAAGACAGAGAACCCACATAAACCTACACACTGCTCAATCTTTAACGCGGCGATACTGTACGTTCTCGTGACAGTCAGGGAAGGACAAGCTTGTAAAACCGTAATTACTAATGATTAGCCAAACTCGGGCGAGTGAAACCGCAACTTACACGATCCATGCGCCAGAGTAAAGGAGAATAAAGCATGATAGGCATAACAACCCATCCCCATTCAGTGCCATTTTAAAAGCTGCACTCGATGGTGTCTTTCAAAAACTGTCTTATGAAGAGTGTATGCGAATGATGTCCTTAAGGGATTTCTTTTTAGAATCGGGAGATTATAGTTTACACGGACATTAAACAGATTAAACCAGGCAGCTCTCTAAAGGCAGTTTATCTAATGGAGAAAATGTGGTATGCTAATTGAGAAATTCCGATGGTAAAATTATATTTAAACCCCTCTCTCTCTCTCACTCACTCAGCCGCCCTCTCTGCTGGAGGATTTCAGTTTGGCTTGATGAAATCAAATGGCTAATCACAGCCATAAGCTGCGAGACGTTAGCTGAGGGAAACAGTGTTTGCCGTGCTAAAAGGTAATTGTCTCGGAAAACTTCATCGATGACAGATTCAATTCCATTTGGTAAATGTTTAATAAATGCTGTACAAACAGGCAGGCCTATCTCGCTGTGCTTAGAAAACAAAGGGAAACTTTAATTGCTTTAATCATCCCAAGCTTTGACGTTGTTATTGGCCTTAAAAATAGCAGTTAACAGAAACTGTCCTGCTGAGGAAATTGAACCACATTTGGAAAACGATCCGCAATTAAGATAGGGGCATCCCGGGCAGTGAGGTCCAGGAGGATTGTTGTGAC
Organism: Pleuronectes platessa; assembly: GCF_947347685.1. Classification (NCBI taxonomy): domain Eukaryota; kingdom Metazoa; phylum Chordata; class Actinopteri; order Pleuronectiformes; family Pleuronectidae; genus Pleuronectes; species Pleuronectes platessa. The sequence goes on from NC_070639.1 coordinate 7,623,191, forward strand.
TAGGAAAAACATTCCAAGTCATACAAAGCTATTCAATTAACAGAAGGACCCAAGAAAAACAACCTCCCTATTATGTATCACTTACTTTAATCAGATTGAAAGCGATTGTATTCCTTTTTGAAAATCCCCGAACACAAACACGTTAATTAACAGATAGGAGGGTGGAAAGATGTATTTTTCATTAGAGGGTGAAATAATGTTCCCCTTTAACATCAAGGAAAATCCACTGCTTACTGCAGTTAAACCAGTCAGCGGTGTAAATTCCCTGCCAGCATTTTTATTTAAAACCTCATTAATGTGTTTCAACCCAGCATAGCTGTACCTTTAATCTGCACTAAAAGGAAATAATGCGTTTCCTGCTTTATTTACCAGCCTGACTTAACAAGTGTTCCTGTACAATTAGAATTCTTAATAGATCTGGAAACAAAAGGACTTTGAAGGTGGGAAAGTGCTGACATTATTTCACAGGGGAAAAACACTCTTGAGAAAAAAGATCTGCTGTAAATGTAGTTTCCTGGAACACAGGCGCACTGCAATGTTGGTCTCTCTCATTAGAAATGCCATGCACAGGACATAAATCAAGGCCCGTAAAACATTTCATTGCCACACAACACTAAATTACACACTCGCTGGTTTGCCATACTGATTGTGTTTAAAGATTGTAATTTTACTTTTATTCCCATTAAATCCTTGCAGGGCTTTACAATCCATAAACAGAGTATCTGTAATAAAAGTTAATAAATGTCAGAATTTGCATTTGGACAAAAATACCCCCCCACTACATTTTTTTGCAAATATCAATCTGTGAACCTTTCAGGGTTTTGTCAAACAAAATGCTAATTGTACCTTTAGGAATTTAGTGACATGAAATTAGATGCAATGTCCTTTGGAATCGAGAGATCTGCTAAACTGGAATACATTAAATGTGAGGCCAAAGCCAAGTGGAGGAGGACTGTTACTGGTACAGAACAAAATAAAACAGATTATATATTGTTTTATAACGAGCAGTGACAGGATATACATGCACATACCCACAAAAACTGAACATTGAAACCTTTATGAAGGAGGGATCTATTGCAGACCTGTTGTATTAGAGTGGATTAGTTTTACCTGGGAGTATATATTTGTGTAATAAATAGGAATCCTGCAGTTTTCTATTGGGCCATGTGCAATGTAATGACAGTTAAGTAATAAAAACATCAGTTTTTTGCCATTTGACCCTTTTGTTAGTTTGGACTAGTTCTCTTCATTTCCCTTTTCCTCTTCTCATGACTGAATTATATTGGTATAACATACTTGGACTTGGTCATGGCAACGTTACACATGAGACATTTCAAAACAAGGCTGTCACGTTATAAAAATCCAGCTCACATGTTGTTTGTGCTTTATACGGATCTATCCATGCAGGTTTCTTTCATGCAACCTGGTGATTTGACAGGAGCAAAGGTGGAAATTAGGTGACAAACAACCTATTAGTAGTGAAGGTTGAAAGACTTGTTGTTCAGAAGGCTTGGACTTGGATAATAGAGACATTCTTATAGAGACAATGTTATGTGGGGACAGTCTTCACTGACTTGGCTAAAAGATAAGAAGATGAAACTTCATTAAAAAGGAGTTATCCTGAGGAAACCTATAAACAGACAAAGTGAATGTGTTACTTTGAAAGAACACACTCGACATATTTGCACAAAATATTGAAGACACAAAAGAACACCAGAAGAAATGTCCACTTTTTTCTCCCTGGCCTGCAATAAAACAACAGACATAACAAATAACAATCTAGCCATCTTCGTCTGTGTGATAACTGCCACGTTTGGTACCAGGGAGGATTTCCTGTCTTTGCAAGCCATGCGAGGCATGACCAGAGGTGAGGATTAGTATGAGCAAGTTGTTTTGGCGAAAAAGCAACTGTGAGCAGCATCATTATCACCTGACATCAGACGCCTCGTCAAAGAGACACAGCTCCAGCTGGTGTATTAGGGAGGGTAGAGTATTATATGTGTTCAATAATTTACTATGGACCACAAATGTTGTAAAAATTGAAATGGCTCTTGATAGGAGAGGTTCCCCCACCGCTGCCTTTCTGTGTGGGACAGAATGATTGAAAATATTCTTATGTGTCTAAGATAACACAAGGTTGTCATTTATTTCTTAACTATTGCTGAACATTACGTAGGTTGTGTAAACATTTTCCGTACTGTTTTGAGGGAGATATTAACTCGATAAAAGGAGATCTGCAGTTTTGAACAATAATTATATAATTGCAGAAATGTAGTACATTGTATTTTACAGATGACATTTTTGAATCTTTCAGTGACTGTTTGATGTATTTATTATTATTTATTGTTGCCACTGTTCAGATTCAACAGTTCAACTTCATTCTCCTACTTCATTTCATACATATATCGAATCACACATCATATTAAAGCTGAATCATCAACAACACAAAAGTCATGCAACCTGATCTCGTCCTATCTTTAGTCACCAATTCAAATAAATTTAATGCACATTTTAATAGTTCTACATAATAAATTAGCTTATATATCATCTTTAATGAGCATCATGAACTAATGATATTTGACAAAAAGGCTCCTAATAGAGGCGAACGTTGTACCCTGACACCATTTGACATTTCAAATTAAAATCAGATTTGAGAGGCATTATCATGGACACTTGTGTAATCACGTCACTTATTAAGTGACTAGTCATTTTTGTAATTATTAGGAATGATTAATGTTTTCCTGTGGTCATACCATTTGATATCTAACACTAACCCTAACTGACAGTACCCTACAAAGGTCACTTAAGGTAACTTAAGGCAGAAATGTCACAAAAACCATAACACAAAGAAATGTCCTGAATGAGAAGGAAATATATCATATATTTTAGGATCTATAGGGAGTTGCTAAATACCTTGTGCTATATTCGCCAGCTTTTCACTAGCACTTTAATATGGGTTGTTAAGGTCTAGTTAAGGTCCTACCCATCATGCACATAAGATCATTGCATCATTAACATGGAAGAAACTTCATATAATTCTCCCCCGTTAGACAAACCAAGCTCAACACAAGCTGCTCACCAGTTCAACAGGCTGTTAAAATGAAAGGGACCAGTGATGTGTGACGCCACATCACCGATTCCATACTGTGTCACATGGTCATGTTAATGTTTATTTATTATGATCACCATATGATGCTGATATCATGATGCATGATATGATAGTAAAAATTTATATTAGGAGTTGGTATAAGAAGCCATTCTTCATTTTAGTATCAAAGCCGCAATACATCAAAAAGTCCTGGCAGGGCAGCGCCACGTGCCATCATATCTCACAGTTTGCAGTAGGTCACTATGCTCTGGTGACTTCATAAACTATGCATCCAACAACAATGATTATTCATGTCATTCTTCAAACATCCTTGAGAGGATCTCGATGCAGCAGCGATTCAACCTTTCGTATTAATTCAAGCTTGGCTAAGAATGTACCATCTGGGCCCTTGTACTTCATGATTAATGCCGAGGAGTTGATTCATATGTGCAACTGGAGTTTAATAAACAAGGATTTCAGAGTTAAATGGCACATACAAATGCTCGGGATGAACACATTCAGAGTAGCTAATTTGTGTTCTCGGTAATAAAGCCCGCTCATGATTGCTCACTACAATCATCTCCAAGATACACAAATATGAGGATTTGGTGATTAACATAATGTGTTTCTTCCACAGGGAAAATAATCCTACAATTCTAAGATGCCTTCAGACATATGTACATAAGATTCTTTATTTGGTCCAAATTAACTTACTACTGGTACAGCATGATTAAAACTAGCTTAAATAAATAATTACCACACATCGTTGTGCAGATTAAGCACCAACCAACTTTTCCCTTTTAAAGCGATGTTGTTTGTACTAGACGTCGTGGCTTTGGCAAACAAAATTAACTTTGTAATCCGTCTCTTAGCCACATTCGCTCAGTCCATTTCAATGTCACAGCACAGGCGGCATGAGTGGAGGCATCAGGGCTGCTCATAGTATCCTGATGAGACAGAGAGGTAGCACACAACAGTGACCTCTACAGGAACAGCCCTACACATCAACTGCTGCTGAAACACTCAGGATTTTTGGTCTATAAAATTAGGAAAAAATCTTTTAGTCTATGCATTATAGAGTTTTGTTTTAATTATTATGTTTTCACGCAACCAGAAGCATGGAGGTCGTTCTCATATCTGTATTTATTTATAGTATTTATTCATTCAATTATTTATTTTTATTTTTATTTTAAATGCTTTGAAATAACAATCATTGTAATTGTTATTTTGAGTTCCTTGGATGTCATTCAAAACACCAATGGTTGCACAATAAATACAAAAAAAGGTCCAAACAGTTTATGTTTAGACCAATATACAATAATTGAATGATCTAAATATTGCTTTACAGAATGTCTTTACATTAAAGTATCATGTCGTAGATGACAGTTTTACTATAAGCTGCACATAGCAAAAGATCAAGAGGCCGACAGACATTATTAAAAGGTGTAAGGCAAACAGGTGAATGCTGCTGCATATTAAAAAAAAAAAAAAAAGTACTGCCGTCACACATCCCAGCCTGTCTGCTTTTAGCTGGAGACAAAGAACAGTGCCGAGCAGTGTCTTTAGTGTTATAGAGGAGGAATGGGAGGGTGCCAAGCCACGCAGACCACAGCCAAGTGCAGGATCACAGAGGAGGAATGAATGATGCTCAGATAAGGGACAAAGTAAAGAGGGCAGACCAAACAGGAAAACTAAGAAGGGAGAATGTGTGGGGCGTTGCCTGCCTGAGCAGGAAAATGTGCCGATACAAATATGTTGGTTTTCTTTTTTGTTGTTGTGAAGCAATCACAGAAAGCATTCCAGTTTTATTAGACATACGTCAGGGGATAACTAACCTCTAACCCTTCATCAAATTACTCGTGACATTGTACACAAATCCTAGAAATTGACTGCAATGCAATCTATCCGTAACCTGGGTTTCTGCAGGTTTCAATGAGTTTAATTTAATACTTTTTAAGACCATAAGGAATAGAATTTGAGACCTATATGTCAAGTGTGACAGATATGATGGAATATCGGGGTCCCGGAATTACAAATCAAATTTGAAGTGAAGTAGCCGAGGACAGAATAACCTTTGACACAACAAGTTATTGCGCAAACTACAAGCAGAGACACAAGGTATCATCGACTCTCTCACAGTATACCTGATAAATTGTGACCAGGGTGTTTGTTCACCATCAGTTGTCAGTTCTAAGCTGCTCTTGTTTGTAGTTTTATTACAGCTTGCCAATACAGACATATTAAACTATGGATTCTGCAAGTATGACGAAGAGGAATCAAATCAATGTTAACATAATCAAGACCTTTTTATCATATTAAACACCTAGTACGTAGTATTTTAACATATTTAATATTTTTTAAGTCCTAAAAGGTGGTGGTATCAGAGACTTGTCTGAGAAATAAATGATCTACCATTGAGGAGCAGCACAATTGACACTTTAAAGTTGTGGTAAAATATAAAAACAATTTGTGAATGTCCTCACGGCACAATTATAGACCTTAACGTGCAAAATTAGTGATTAAGAATAGGGCTAAAAAACATAGAGCAGTCAGCCTATTTCTTCACACAAGAGACCAGGAGAACACAGGCTACGCTGTTGCCCCCCTCGCTTCTTTTTACCGGAGTTCTTCTTTCAAATTCACTTCAGCAGCACAAAATCCTCCCAAGAGACAGCATTGTCCTCCTGCTTGTCCCTTGGGCTTCCCATCTCTCAGTAACATCTCTTCACTCCACACGATTTAGCCCGACACCTAGCAGACACACTCTTTTTTTCTTATTCGACAGCACCTCTTTTTTAAACGGTTCAAAGTAATTTAATGAAAATTAATTAAAATGCTTTTTAACAGCCACCTCTAAACGCACAGGATGGTTAAAGGCTTTGTGCAAAATTTCCCGAGTTCTCAGTGTGTTTTTTTTTTTTTTTTACAATGACACTCTGAAACAATTGTACTGAATAGCCTTTCAGTGGTTTCACCTCCCCTGAATAATAATCTCTGTTGTGTTATTATGTGTGAAAATAAAGGGTACACACATTTCTCTCCCTCTCTCTGTCTGGCTGCATTCAGGAGACCTAGAATAGCAGATTTTACACCGATGGCTGAGTCGCAATTGCAGCTACAAATGTACGAACACTACACTTTCATAATAACGCGGTCCAAATGTTTCAAAAGGCGCATAGGTCTGCTCTAGTGAACTTGAATGTGTGGTCCTTGGTGCATAAAGTAAGCATAAGGCCAACTCTATAGCAATGGGGCTTTACTGAATGAAATGAAAAAGCCTAAGGCGTCGGAGTTAATACATTAAGACCGTAGAGCCGACAGACAAGAAATACTAAGACGGGAACTAGAACAAACGATAGAGAACAGCAGTGAAATGAGGATTATTCCGGTTTGTCCTGTGACAAGTCTCTCAGTGAAGCAGCGATCGTCGGTTCAAGTCTAAAAGGTGAAAGCTCTGTTTTTAGGGAGAAAAAAAAAGAATTAATTTAAAAAGGCAGCGTGGGCTTATCTCTGATATCACGAGGGGGTCCAGAGGCTCTCGCCAACAGAAAAACCATCAAATAAACCACTTCTGTGATTCCAAAGTACCACAATATTATCATATCTGTTCACTACTAGCATGATGCAAATAGGCTCAATGGCATGCTTGCCTCTACAAAACTCTCCCACAGGGCTCTAATAAAACAGTACAATTTCCCACTCTCCGTTCTCCCTCGGAAACGTACCAGTCGGCATCCCTGTGATCTGTGATAGACAAAATGAGACGCAGCAGCTACAACAGAACTGAGACACAGTCAGAGTATTCCCTGTGCTCCGTGAATAGATAATGCTTTTCCTTCACATTCCTTTATTCTTTCAAAAAGAATGCATCAGAGGCCAAATATTAATTCTTCCCGTCATATGGAGGGGCTACGCAAGTGGCATACTAGGATGGGCTTTTGAATGATTAAGGGAACACATAAAGGGTTCCTTGTGGTGCTTTGAACTTTCTGCAGAGTTCTGAGTCCCCTCAACGTATTCCCCACTCTGCAGGAGACTTGATGTTAAAAGACAACATTAATGAAAGCTCAGTAACAGGTAGAGACAGAGGGATTAATGCAATCTAAACACAGAAAAAAAAGAGAAGCAGAGAGCTGGCTCTGGCTAGCAGCAATGGGGGGAACACTTTTCCTCACTTTTCCTCATTCCTCCCCCCATGAATCTCCTTTAAAGAAATGCCAATAGATCTGATTGCCTAATTCTCTATTCCCTCCCCGGCCCCTCCCCTCCCCGTGCCCGTGAAGATGCACGTGCGGGGGGAATCACTTCAAGGAATGACATTGACTGGGGAAGTGCTGACTTGCACCACTGTTTGTCTTTTGATGTGAGAGATCAAATCGATGTGCACAGCGCTCTCCGAGCAATGTGCAGGCAGATTAGCATTAGCCCGAAGGTGCCTGCTCGCCCTCAATCATTAGCGTTTACGTCCGACTCTCGAAATAATCAGGATTTACTCAGCGCTGTTGTTGCGCCGTATTGATAGGTGCAAAAGCGGCGTAACATTTAAGATGGAGGGTAATGCGGGTCTGTCATAATGAGACTAACACCTACATAAGCCACAGACACTGGCTGACACTGACATTTGTTATTGGTGTGAGCTATGTTATTTGTCACTGGCCGGGTGTGCAACGGTGCCTTCACATGGAAAATACCACGATGAGATCTCCTGAGTGCTTAAGTCAGATGGATGGAATGCTCTTGAACACTGATAAAGGTTGATTTCAGGTTGTGCTAACATTACTGTGGGCAAACTAATGCAGAATAATTGTCGTGGGTTTGTCCTGTCAAAACGCAGAACAATGACATATTTAACGCTCGAAAGTTTGCCTCTGCATCGCAAGTGGGAGAGTGGCCCTCTCCGTCAATATTTGAATACATTTCGATTTGTGTTGGAGTGCGCTTCGTGACGAAAGCATATCCAAACTGTCCTGTTGGAAGAAGTCAAACAGTAATTGTGTAAAGAAACTATTAAGACGTACAACTTGGAGATAGAAAAAAAAAAGGTGCAAGGATCTTGGCCCTGCATATCTGCCACATTTGAATCCATACAGTTTGCCTGTAACTCCATGCTAATGATCAAAGATTCTCCTGAGTTTAAGTTATGAAGATGAGATGAGGAGAGAGAAAGAGAGAGAGAGAGAGAGAGAGAGAGAGAGAGAGAGAGAGAGAGAGAGAGAGAGAGAGAGAGAGGCGATAAGAGAGAGAAACTGCTTTGCTGCCCTGCTTTGAACACTTTTACACTTTCCAACAAGCTTTGTTTTTTAATTGGCTGAAATTAATCTTAGGGATGTAGATGCCTGATTTGCATTCATTAAAACCCAACCAAAAGAAGTCATGCTTAATTCCAATCAAATTTGCTTAATTATGCATGGCGAGATATTCCCAAATGAGCTGTGGATTTTGGTTAGACCCCTTTTTTGTTTCCTATAGCAAATAAAATGTAATGAAGCTGTCTTTTTGTGTTTTACTGAATGTTGAGGAGCACATGAGGAGCACCTTGAGCCGGGGCTGAAAACAATATTACTGCTAAAGTAATTATAAGAATCTGCATTTTTCATTGTTAATTGTGGATGTCAGCATCATTAATTTTAATTTACGGCAGGCAATAAAATTAAGAATACTTTGTGCTGATGTTTTAAATCATGCCTGTGAAGGGGACACATAATGCAACTTAAATCTCAAGTAGATATTGATTGGGGTGGATGGTCTTTTCTATGAATCTTAAATAGGCAGACGCTGGGAATCTGCTTGAGACTTCACTTTTACGAGTTAACTCCGGCACCAGATAGCACAAGAGCAATACAATTAAAGAAGTGTCAGCTCATGCACACGCACGCGCAAATGTGCACGTGCACGCGCGCACACTTAATCAGCAAACTGCATAACAGAAAGATCATAAAGGAGTGAGTGCAACGCTGTAATCTGAGCAGGACCAACTTCCCTTAGAAGAGTTTAGAATAAGAGCACAGCGTTTTTTCCAACATCAAGTTAATCTAAATCCTCCCTGCACTTTTCAATAGACCTTGTTTTGCTATTTTGACAGTCATACTAATTAGTTTGTCGGACATTGTCAGACTGTTTGCACAGACAGAATGAAAGCCGAGCGCAGGAGTTTGAGGTGCAGCGCTGAGCAGCATACGTGGTCTATGGAGGATGACATTGTGTGTTTCTGCTCCAACACGTGATTTATAGCTTCATTTGCACCGTGCTTGTACGAAACACATCCTGCTCGCTGCAAGAGCTTTAGTGCATTGTAGTCTGAAAACAAAGGAAGAATAAAATTGATCTTTTCTGGACACACACAAAATCAATGAATGGCTATTTCCTGTTCCATGGCATGTTAGTCCAACTGCGTGCTCAATCCTTGAACTTCCCATGTGTCCTCGGTGCTTGAGAGGAAAGGTCTCGAGAGTTCAGCGGAAACTTATGATCATGTCAGATTCTCCCCATCGGAGACGTTTTATCTGCCTTGACACTGAAAAAGAAAATGTTGAAGGGACCTTGGTTTTCACATTGGTGTTAACATTTACTTACATATCTAATTTAAATGGCAAGGGTATTCACTGTTCTGAATTTAATTGAAATTTGTAGTCTGACACTCTGACTTTTGCAAGAGCCAACTTTACAATTAAAAGAAACAGACTAGAATAAACCTGAATGGCACTTAGTGGAACCACACCAAATTGCACAAAGTCATAAATAACAGCCAGTGAAATAAGTCAGATTTTATATCTTAAAAAAAAAAAATAAAAAATTAATTATTCCCTCGGATGAAGGTGAACATGTTCACAAACGCTTTATCTCGCAATGTTGAGAAAGAGAAAATAAATCATGGATCCGCACCCTGATATGGCTCTATGCCAAATTCTAATGTTTGCAATGTGGAAATCAGTTGAAATGTGTGGACTCATTTGGCGAAGCCTAATGTGCTTGACTTCAGAGGATGTGTCTGTACCTGTTGTCCTATGCATTCTGTTCTCCAAAGAGGTGATTGTGTTCCCAACACAAAAAAAGACTCAACAGTGATGTTCAATTGTTCTCCTCGGGGCTGGCTGTTAGCCAGTGGCTCCTTCATGACACATGGAGCTGGTGCACTATCAGCTCCCCTCTCCTCTTCCTGTCTCCTTTCCTGGCGGTGACTGAAGCAAGTCACTCTAATGCAACAATGATGGTGATTTCACTCTGCTTATCGAAGCGAGTAAGTACTTAAGCAGCTGCTTGTACTTTGATCCAATTTACTTCCTGAATGTGTGCTTCCTCATGCACAGTAAACAGGCCTGCCTAAACTGTCATTAGTTCAAAGCCCAGGCAAATAGTTCACATGATTATTGTTTGCATAGTTTTTTTGCCTTCTGCTTTGTTCTGTAACTCTGTTAACAGAAGTGGGTTAACTTAAGTGACAGGCCTCCTCGATATGGGGGCGTATATTACAGGTATCAATTTGTATGTTCTGGCAATGGCTGTAATTCAATACTGCCAGCGGAGCCACGGGGGCTGAATGGGGAAGCCATAAGTTGAACAGCGCAACCTTTAACATTATTGTGTGCTTGACTCGTCCCCAAGGACGGGACAGATAAAAGATGATCAGTAAGAAAATTGATAGCACTGATTTAATAAACATCCTCAAAATGCTCCCGGTGACCTGCGGGTAGCGCGGCAGTCACTCGCACTTCTCCCGGGTTAAAGAATCAAGTGAGATGATTCATTTGAGTGACTGGGGTAGTTGAGTTTGATGGATCATTCTTAGAAGCCTCATTGCTAATCTTCGGCTCCTCTTTTTTAGGTTATTCACAGATCAGTGAGTTTTCCGGCTAATCCTGGACCTGACGCTGCTCTTGTCTGTGTACATGGTATTCATCATACTCTGACAGCGAGAGTCCTTCAGACGACAAACAACCTTCAGAGAGGGGAGGCAGGCAAGCAGTAGGTGTGCAGTTATTTTGGATACATTTCACAGTGGAGTGGGAAAGCTGCATGGGGAGATGTATGGTGTCCTTGTTGGGTGCGGAGAGATGGACCCTTCTCCGTTTCCTGGCATAATCATTCTGAGCCTCAGCCATGCCTTCGACAACTCAATCAGACAGCCCTCTACCTGTAAAGTGGCTGGGTTGATTTGATTGCCATTTTTATTGGATCCCGGTCACATAAATCAAACCAATGGGGACGGCTGTACAGACGTGACCACTCGTCATTCGCTAGTAGCCTTGGAAACATTGTTTCGGGGGCCGCGCGGCTGTCATCGGAGGTAAATCAGGGGTCTGAAGTTTCTTCCCTCCAACACAGGAGCATTGGAGTTAAATCATCTTGAAAATTGATGTCACTGTGCCCAAGTGTTTTCACCTATCCCTTGGATAGAGTCTCATCAACTGGTGACAATGTCAGCACTTTTACCCTTCACTCAAAACAGGATGCTCCCTGTCCTCAGGCCTACGGGCCTGTTGTTTCTGATAAGAGCTGTTAAAGTGTTGACCTTTTTCGTTACAGATTTTTGTCTGCTTGTTTGAAATTTACTATCACAAACCCAAAAAACTAGAAACTTTTAGGTTAAATGGGCAAATATGCAACAAACTTTTGCTACCTTTTTTTTTTTGTGGCCGATTTCTGATTAACGTCCTTAGCTACTTTTATATTATGGGCGTTATGTATCCTGGAAGATAAAGTAGGTCTCCTTTCGACGTAGCAGCTCCTGTCTTTGAAACTTAATACATTGTTCCTCACTAAGCACTGTCTGGTGAGCTTTTTGATTCAGCGTGAACTGATTAAGTCTATCATGTCCACCAGCGCTTACAGTGGGAACATATTAGATTAAATACAGGTAGCTAATTTCCTCCTCTGCATGGGTGAGTGGGAGTATGAATGAAAGGGATGTAAAATTAATTTAAACCTCTAAAATTTTTATCACGCCTAGGCTATTTTGGTTCTCATGATGACAAGTAATAGGACGTTGTTGCTTTCTAACCTCACAATATTACCGTGTTTGCCTATAGGGCTTTCAGGATCAATTTCATTCAGCATAAATATCACTTGATCTGTGAAAACAAATTAGAAATAATAAAAGCCATATAAATGCACCCATGCTCTATTGAGATGTCCCTCCCAGCTATGTGTCAAGACTGAAGACATTAATGATACACGGAGGAGAAGAAAATTACCATCTAGGATACGTCCGAACCAGTAAACTAGTAAACAAGCCGGCCGTTAGGAGTGGGGATGATTTGAATCAACAAGGGTGAACAGATATGGATACTCCGCGCATTAGTGTTAATAGGAATAGATTATGGAGGGATTTCGTGGAGTGACCTTCAGTGCACTAATTGAAATAGTATTCCGAGTCAGCAGTGGAGTAATCAACTTAAACACAGAATCATAAATCATCATGAATAGCGCTGTCACAACCAAGCCATTAGCCCCGTGTTTTTTCCCCAGCAACCTCATGAAAATATCTGCCACACCGATCCGTAGGTTAATAGGAACAGAAATGGCATTTAGAGTCTATTTGGATCAAACGTACTGCGAGCTTGAAAGTAGAACTTTGCTAATTTGCAGGTAATATGAATTGATGTAGTACGGGTTGGGGATAGTTCAGGCAACAAGTCAACATAATAATTCTGTGGAGGAAAAAAAAAAAGAAAAACCTGCTAGAGCTTGATAAAGCCTTGATCATAACACGGCTCTGTGACAAGTCTTCTCTCAATATGACCAAGAGGCCCAGTAGTGGCTAGATATGTTATCAGGCCGGGGTTAGGTAATAATGTCGCTGACTGTGACCTTTGTCTTTTGTAATTAATTACGGCTGACAAAACGCAATAAATTGTGGGACCTTAGAGCCACGCTCGCTCTCTCCAAGAATGTGCAGGGAGCAACTTGAGGGATCATTGCACAATCCACAACAACACCGCGCCTGTGTGCGATATACTGCAGGTTGTTAGTGACTATTTATTAGCTCTAATCCATATAATGCAAGTTACTTATTATCACCTAATGACACGTTTATTTCAAGTATCGATGCAGAGTGCTTTGTCAAAGTTTACAACATCTATATTAATATCAACAAGTGCCCCCCCGGTAAATGGATTTTTAATTGCAACTAAAATGAGCGAATTAGATACTAAACAGTCGGTTAGCGTCAGTAAAACGTCTTTCACACAACAATACCCAGCAAACTTGTCAGAAAGGCTGATAAGAGGGCCGATCCTGAGCGCTTACACGGCATTAATCAAATAGCAGGTCTAATTAAAAGCGCTTTAAACAAAGCTTTTTTTCTAAATGTTGCTCAGGTATGGCAATAATTTTTGATCAGTCAAGCCTGGAAGACAAATAATTAGAACTGCCACAGCGGCCTGATGAGTGATGTCAGCATCTCCGAGTGACCTTCCCCTGCTAATTAATTTTCATTCCAGGGAAAAAAGACCCCGTTGTTGCACATTATTAATTGAGTTCATGAAAAGATGCACCTGATTAATTTTTGTTGATAATACTTGTCATTCTGGCCGCCGTTCGTAATCATTTTATGGGTTTTCATCTTAGTGTTTTTCAAAGTTGATCTAAGTCATCTTTGCTGGAGATTAATCTGTCCGGAGTGGAGCTGCCCTGTCCCGACGCAGCGCCGGGCTTCAGTCTGTCTCACTTAGACGCCTGCTCACCACACGGTGTGTCCGCAGCGCCATTCATTTTGACTTATTTACCCGAAGACATTTATAGTGGGCACATTGTGAGAGTAAGTGAGGATAATCAACCTTTACAATTAATAATTAACTTTTACTGCCAAACCATGCTATGAATGTATAAAAACACCACTGCAATAATAAATATAAGTTAATGTGTTTTGTAAAATGAAATTAAGGCATCTCGTAAAACCTTATCTTTAACTAATCCACGAGGCCATTGCTGGATATTTTATATATTACTTTATACTATCTATATTAATATGTCATTTATTCTGCTATAGTAGAATGCCATGAAAACCTGACAAGATTAGAATAAAGCGGTTTTAGTTTAATGTGCTCCTGCTGACACTATATGCATAGTGTTCTTACAGGTGACGTGATCAATAGCTGATGCAGTTCCCACTGCCTTGTGGAAAAGTTATAGAGCTATCACCATGATCTTTATGGGTCAGTGTGTCTATAATCGGTCGGACAAGAAAAACATCCGACATTATCAACTAACTCAAGACCCAGGATTGTGGCTGGGCCGAATTGTAGGAAAATATAAACTTATAAAAATAAATAATTGAACCAAAATGAACTGGAATATTCCTGGTTGTTGTGGGGTTTTTTTTTATTCCTATATTGTGAAATATAATCTGGTGTCAGAGTAGATGTGTGTCCAGACAGTAAACCGCACTGTCGGAAAAAAATATGCCAGGGGACAGGAAATACAATCCACGAGGCCCGGTTGGAGTATTACAGTAGATCGATGAGTTGGAAGGCTTATCAGATGCCAAAACACTGCAGTGGTTTATAATACTGTGTGAATGGATTTAACTACTTGATCCCAGAGTAAACCTTAGAATAACCCCTGTTCAAATGAGTGTGTTGTAGTACGAGCCGGGCCAGGTTCACTTTTACTGTTAGCACAGCCTCAGGTTTTCTCTCCGCTGTGCCAACACTGTGGCCTCATTCTGGCTGCTGGTATGATGGAGTTCAGGAGGAAGCCAGCTCCATGTGAAACTGATGCGCTGATGCAGTCCACACATCTCTCTCCTAAAGCCCGGCAGCGGTCTCTGTCATTTCTCAGAGAGGTGGCAAAGATTCTTCAGGAAACATTAAATGTGTATGACAGTTAGAGCAGGGGTGAAATAGCTGTACTAAATACAGTATCAAATCTGCTTTCTAATGTAAAAAGTTATATACTTTATAATAGACTTTTAATATTAATACTACTACTTTCTATGTAAAGATACAGTCATAGTGAAATTGAGATAAAGTTAGTCTGTTTTGGTCCACAGTGCTGTAAAAACATAAACCCTCGCTGGGTCTCAATTTCGGGGCCACATCCAGAGACTGAAGCATTTATAGACCAATCACGTTACAGCGGCAAGACTAAACTGTCCCAATTCCAAGGCTTCGCCAAATGCAACGGAACCTCAACGGTGGATATCTTCCAGTTTTGCTTCTATGACGAGTTAAAACCTCAACACGTCAACTCACTTGCCATGAATTCTACAGAAAGTCTCCTGCTGTATTCTCAAATGGGATCGTTCAGGCATTTTAGGCATTCTCACATACCCCTGGAAAAATTCTGGAAAACAAATGGAATTCAGCTCATCTCTGGAAGCAGTTTAACTGTGTTTTTTAGGGCTGCTGTCGCTGGGCTACGGAACAGTATTGTGTAGAAGCAGCTCTGGTGATTTGGTAAATACCCTGACGGTTAATGTATCAGAAACATTATAGTGCACGACCAAATACAACAATACCCTCATATTGTTTATGAAATTACAATTTACCAACATTATGGAGATTATTGTCGCTCTCAATAACCTTCCTGTGGACAAAGTTCATCCAAACAATGAAATCCGTCACTTCCCACCTGGGATGTTTTGAAGATGACGGCGAAGTCGTGTTTCCTCATGCAGTGGAAATTGGGGTGAATCACCCAATAAAGTATCATGAGCCATAAAGGTGAATCAACACCTCGCTGACATAATCTCAATTACTCAAGTTTGACAACTTAATGAACTTTAAGACGTGTGGGTGCCCTTGCCTAATAAAGTATTAGGAGTATTAGCCCTGTCACAACAGATTAGATTAGCTTCACCCACCAACATACATTTGCAACACATTATCTTTTGTCTCAGAGTAAGCTAGCAGCTAACTTGAGCCTTTTGTCAACATTAAACTAACATTTTGAGCTGCTTTGGCGAGAACTGATTTTTATGCCATCTCCGCGTTTTGATGGCAGCTGCGGTGACCAAGCTTTTAAATGAAAGGCATTACTCTTTGCATGAACATGAGCTGAGATCTGTACACTAACAGTTAATGGCCACTATCAGAGTACGGATGGTTTGTTTTAATTAATGAAACAGAGATTTTCTTACTGTGTATTTGCGTGCAGCTGGAACTGCTCAGAGCCAGCTGGTTCCTCAATGAGAGGTCTGCTTGTTAGCAGGATGTCAATCACCACAGTGGTGAAAAGAAAAGAAAAGAACAACAACTTTAAAGCTTATTAGAAGTTAGCAAACAGGAGAATTAAGAATTTAACTTTGTTTGTTCAGGGTTTGTTTCAGACATATCAGCCTTATTTACAGGTGACAAACAAATAGTATCCTGGGTTTGTTTGTGTTTTGCAGTATTTTAGGGGCTGGTCCACATACCATCATAATTAATAAATAAAAGACAATATGTCTAGTTAGTGTTTAAAGATTCAGCTTTCATTAGTTAAGTTTCTTTGTTACTCACCTTTCCCACCATATGTTGCAGGAGCAAATGCAGGAAGTGGTGGAACACTTCCTGTATCTATACCTTAAGACCACATCAGCAGTGATGTCACCGGGAGAAATTAGGGGAGTTTTTTTTTTTAATAATTATTATTTGCTTTATTTCAGGGCATAGGGTTTCTCAATGAGTTGCAGAATGTAAGCTGGGGGTGTCAGCAGAGGCATTTTTTAAATTTGGTTAAAACAGGTAACGTTCCCCTGACAGTTTCCAGCAGAGGCGTGGCTACCAAGGTTGGTTCAGTGTAGGTCAGCTTAACCCTAACCCTAATTTTGTTGGGTTGAGTTTTGTTCAGTTAAGATGAGATAACTCTTATTGTTGATATTTTCTTTGTATATATTTTATATACCCATGGGATCACTTTTCTGCACAATAAATACATGTTTAATACCTGGACACTAACTTTGCCTCCTACAGGTTTTAAAGGCAGCTGTGGTCAGCTCCCAACAGTTACAAATTAACCCATTAAAATGTCTTAATAAATAATATTCCTAACATTATTATAAAACCTCAAATATTGTATTATTTAAACACAAAACCACCATGGAAAGTTGATGCAATGATCAATACAACGAAATATCACTTCATATGAACACAAATAGTAATCAATACACCACCAGCTGCCTAATGTGCTCAATTATGGACAGTAATATGGTACAGTTACTTAAACTGTACAATGATTTCAGATGAAACACTGTTGTAAACTGGCTTCATATTGACAGTAAGAGTAATAATAACTACAAATTAGTATTTTTGGCAAAAGAGTTCACATTTTTTAATCTGTTATTTCCCCAAGACAAACAACAGACCTCACGTTGAACTAGAGCTCACATCAAGTCATTGAGGATATGACTACAAATATCACTTTGACCTAATGCTTGAATAGTCCAAAACAAAACCATAACATGTCACAGTTCCTCTCACATCCTTTGTTTAGGTAGAGACTCACTGATAATCAGGAGGAAACATTTGAGCTTTCCTCAGTCTGCAGTAAGTCTAGAGCCACATGACTCTGGAGGTTAGTGGCTTGTTACTGTAAGGTTGCTGCTTCAGTTCGCTGGACTGGGGAAATGTGTGTGGGAGGACTGGGTGAACTGTGCTTCCGTAACATTTATGGCTTAGTTCATCATGATGATGAGATTTTTATGTTCGTCCTTTACAATTAATAAATCACACAAAGAAAAACATTTTTAATTTCTCTCTACGTTTAGAGTGATCCTTTCTTAAAAACATCAGCATTTGCGAAGTTGTGTGTTTCACACTATAGTTGTACAGATTTCTCCTTCATCATGTTGCTATGTGGTACACTCCTCAAATAGAAACCTCAACAATGTATTGCATTTTTTCCCCAAGCCCTAATGGGAAATACCTTCACTACCATGAAAGCCTGCTATTGAACGATAAGCGTACAAACGTAGCGCAGCCTCTAAAAACCCATTTAGAATTAATAATACCCAAACCAGCCTTGTTAATGAAAAAGTGTAATTTATCTGAAGAGGCTCTGAGTCATCTTTGAAATGCAAGATGTCACTGAGCTGGTATAAATGTAAGCTTTAATGGATACATGGACGGAGCCACGGCATTGTTCTTGACAGTCGAAAATGATGTGAATGGCTTTGCTTGTCATTGTTGTGAAACTATTAATAGATCTGTAATTACGGTGGGCAAATTGTTGGTTTTTTCTCTTCCTCTGTGGTATTTGATATGCTCAGCACAATGAGGAGATGAATTAGGACTAATAAACAGGTCTCATGATTCCGTCTCTAATTGGAGGATCATTATATCTCTTCCAGAGAGATGCCCACAGCTAAAGCCTCTAACAGCACTATTTCAAACAGGACACAAAGGCCTTAATGAATACTCTTGTGACTTCGCACCATCCCTCACAAAGGGAGGCACACGCTCTGTTTTTATCTTACACATAGTTTCCTGTAATTGTTGGATTGAGGCGCAAGATCAACCCTGCTTCCCTCGGAAATCACAATAATTATACCGAGCTTGTATTTAGGTTAAAGAGCCAACGGATCATTTGAAAATGTGTTTGCAACTTAAAAGGAGGCAGGCATCATATAATATTTATCTAACAGGAAAAGTATAGAGTGAGTGTGTGTTAACTGGTGGGCGATGAATATTTGAAAAAGAAATCAGATATTGCTGTGGTATATGGTGTCAAGTGCTTTACAATGTCCTTACATGCATACTTGTGCATTACCATTACGACACAATAACGGAAATATTGAGGGGAAATGTAATGCATGCTCAGGGAACGAGTTGAAATCTCTGGGTGCCATTTGCTCCCATCAGTGCGGCTGATGGAGTCATTAGAGAGCTGCCGGGGCTCGGCTCTGGGGCCCCTCTCCTGTAAATGGCCCCGTTGGATGGGTGAACAACCTTCGCGTGGCTCCGTGGCCTCGGAAGCACTTCACTAGAGCTAATAGGTCACGGCTGCGGAGACGGGTGACAGAAGCACGAGTGTTAACAATGGATAATGTGTGAATGGATTGCAGTTATCAGGAGCTTTCTCTGCCGCCTGATTTCAAGTGTTTGACATCGCATCCAGTGAATTGAAGTCACGTTGTTTTTTTTCTCCGACTGCAACGACAGCAGCTTTAGGGATATTTGATTTTCTTTTTTTACACATTACACATATGACCTCCGTGCCAACAGAGGAGCTTCTTTCTTTATCTATTAGAAACTAACGTGATCACCCTTGGACGGCAGGAAAACCAAAAGTGCTGAAATCGTCTAAATGATGAGCTGGAGGATCTGTGGGTTTTTGCATATCACGCCTCCTCCACGGCTTTAAGAAAAAGGGTGAAAGAGGTCAGCTCAATATGCATATAATTTGGGGTTACATTCAAAGTTTGGGTTTTAAGCTTCTTGATGAAAGACAGCTATGAATAAATGTAATCTTTTCTCTCAAATTTGGTCATTTGCTGAGGGCTAGGAAAAAAAGTCTTTGTGTGCGCTTTTGCTATTAATATTCCTTATTACTGTTCCTTGAGATTCATTGTCCTCCTAAAACACCCAAATAATTGAGCAATGTCATTGATTTCAGATATTTATTTGCAGAAAGACAAGTTTTCAGGGATTCTCGCCATCCAGCATACACCGATCAAAAGTCAATATTGTCACCATCACGTTTTATTGCTGTGGGTCGTCACAGATGAGGAGATGGAAAAAGTTTAAGCCACGCTGGTGAGGAACTTATTTGTTGAGCAAGGGAAAATACAGCGAGACGAGGGCAGACTGTCAAAGGGCTGAACGCCATTCATCTGCTAACCTGTTCAAGGTGTGCCTGGTTGATGTCCTCCTCCTTTGTTGGGGAACATATGTCCACAGCAGCTGTGCCATCGTGAATAGGCAGTGATTGTATGCTAGCTAACTGCATTCCTGGGAGCCAGGCCAAGTCTGAGTGGAGTGAGCTGCCCCATTTTTGGGATACAAGCGTCTCCTGCATTCCACCTGATTTACATGTCTCTATTTCCACCGTACCGGCAGCCATACCCACAGGCCGAAACAGAACCTAACTTATAAGATCACATTTCTCTTACAGCGTTGATGCTGAAGAGGTGATCCGGAGACGTGTTTTAGATTAAGTGCCATTCGCCGTGCGACCTGAGCAGCTGTGTAACTGTCTCCCCCAGTGACACAGTTTACAGGAGCTGCATTACAGGTTCCAGTGGTGTGACTCGCGCTCTAATGGTTTATGATGGAAGTTTGATCCATGCTAAATTGTCCAGTCAGTGGTATTCATTCAATGAGATGACAGAAATAGCTCTAGTTACTATTTTAATAATGAATATTTTTATCAAATTTTATTTTTGATCTAATTTTCAAATTTACAACTGATTATCAAAAAGAGAAATAAAAATGGAACAAACATGACTCTGTTCTTTTACCTTCCCGTCATGCTTGCAGCTGCTGAACCTAACATTCAATATCAACATGCTAATGCTGTGCACTATGCTAATGTGTGTATATTTAGCAAATATGCTCTTAACCATGTTCACCATCTTAGTTTGATACATAATGCCAACACTGGCAAATTAACATCAAGGCTTCTCAGGCTGATGCAATCTCATTTGTTAATTTTGTCAGATAAGATACAAACTTCAAGGCAAAGATAACTGCACATTTCCTTGATGGAAATTATTGTCTCTATTAGATTTCATGTTAATCGGTGCAGTACTTTTAAATAGTAATTAAAAACCACTAATCTCAATGTTTCAAGGTTTTTATTGTCAGATACTTGATAGTATACTAGTGCAAACACCTTTTCCGGTAATTAAATTCCAATTCTATTCCCGGGCCAACTTTACAAAGTGTTACGATATTACTATAGGCTGATTTTACTTTAGAAGGACACAATTATAGTTAAGGGAACATATATTACAGTAGGAATACATATAGGACAGTGATAATAATATGTTTTATTGATATATAGAGTTATAATCATCAGAAACTGTCAACTTAAATAGTCAGGGTATCGCAAAGTCGACAGGACACATCTGGGGTCCACACAAGCTTGTACAAAAATTCAAAAGTTCATCCAAAGTAGTGGTGCGACTAAAAGACCGACATGTTTCAGAAACATCTTTAATATCATTATACACAAAGTTGGTTGTTTAATTTCTATGACAATGTCTGGCTACATTTAAAGGCAGCGAGGGAACACTTGTGCAGGTTCTTACTAAATAAAGCAGGTGAAAAGCACAGTGTCTTTGCTGTGATACATGATTTAATGACCCGAGCGTGTTGCATGGAAACAATCAGAGCTCAGCAACACACAGTACTGCATCCTTGAAATTAGTATTTTCAAATATAGCACTCATCCTCTCTACAATAAACTGAAACCCCAGGAATTGTTATCAGACACTTGCACAGGAAGACGGGGCCTGTTAAGGTAATCTAAATGTTAACATTAAAAAAGGCAATTGCGAAATGGAAATCTCATTTCTGCTTCCGGGGCCGACGTCTGATCACCAACAAACAATAGACATCTGCAATATTTCTCCGTCCTGTCACCGACCTCCATCCCACCAGGAGCAAGGTCAACAGAAGAGCTCCGAATGGGATGGCGATCCCAAAATAACCAATCCCGAGCACCAACAACCCCCCCCCCCCACCCCCCGCTCCTCCCTTAAACAACACAATCGCACAATCAAAGCCGTGCTGCCGTTCCCTCATTGTTTAATTTCTCCTGGCTATCTTAGATATCTCTGCGGCTGTTCTTATCTTTGACCTTCAGCTTGTTGCTTTGTCGTCAGCCCCTCGCCCCCCCCCCCCCGCCAAATCCCCCCCACCCACCTACCTGCTCCCACCCTCACGCCAGTGTGTGCTGCGACCTTCAGAGGGGTGTCATTACTCCCTGACCCATTTGACGATCCCCTCATGTGGAATGTGCATATGCCGAATCGCTGCGGATCTGCACAGCATGGGGTGAGGTGAAGTACTTACAGAAATATGACTTGACACGCTTTATCAAATGGGGAAAGATGAAGACGAAACAGCTGCTGGTGCTGTCGTAAGCAATCTGGCCGTGATTGAATAAAAGTGTCAGGAAAAGGGCCGCTTGATGGTCTTTTGTTCTCCCCCATCCAGCTTGATGTTAGTTTGAGCTGTCAGGAGGGAATCACAGCTGGGTGATTTATCAATACTTGGAGTGACCTTGCAGCCACACTTGTGCGTGCACGTATGTGTATGTGTGAGCACGGGCGCGCGTTCGGCTGCTTGTGCACCCACTCGGTGTCCGTGTGTGGCTCTCGTGGATTACAAAGACACAAAGTAGAATATTTTCAAAATAGTTGGCACACAGAGACAAAGACTTGGCTCGACTTGGAACAGAATGCTCTCTTCTCTTAGACACAGTAAGTGGATTGTTCTGCCAACACGATGAGGGTATTTTTCTCAACATCAGAGCGCTCAAAGTAGCACCAGCAAATGTTTGGGAGAAGTGTGCCTCTTTTAACTAAGTCTGCTTTTGAACAGGTTTTTTCCCCTAAAACTATTTTTTTCCTAACCTGTCCAGACCGCCTCTTCACCCCGGTACTTTTCTTTGAGGTGTAACTTGGACAGCTTGTTTTCACAGCAGCCATTGACTGTCTCTGTTGTGATTAAGCAGATGTTTTATTGCAGACTGGAACAGTCATTACTGCCATAAACCCATCTGTGGAATTGCTTTTTATGCAAATTTACAAAGCATCTGCATAAATAAAGTTCTAATTAATACCTTTCTGCAAACCTCTGCGCTCTTTGATTCCTAAGTGTTCGATGCGCGCAACATGAGAGAGTTTTGTTCTCTGTGTTCACAAATTGGCAATTTTTTCTCTTTTAGATCTATGAATAAATAACAAATAAAATGTTGTTCAGCAGTAATTTGCAGGTTTATAGATTTTTCGGCAAGCAAACCGCTCAGCTGTTATTTAAAGGTATACCGTATATTTACACGTAATTAGATTTTGACAACCCGACATAGTTAATTATCGACAAATCTTTGATTAAAATGAGCTCAAAGCAGTTTCAATCAAGGATAACATTTATGTAAAGTTGCAGCGAGTTGCATTTTTAGCTCCTGTTGTAGGTTACAAGGGAAATAAAACAAAATCTGCTGCTACCGGTTGATTGGGAACTACTGAAGAGTAAAGTTTCCCCGAGAACATTAAGGCTGCTTTATAGATCCCTTTGTTGTGAGGGTGCCAATGGAAGCTCATTAATTTCCCCAGGTTTTTAATGGGGAGTGTTGAACATGTGGCAGGAGTTGTCTTGGTGGGACCCTTATGAGTTGCACCTCTGCTGTTGAAAGGATGCCATGCTTTTTAATCGTAAAGGTGTCCCTCCGCTAAGGAATCAAGTGCATTTTTATTGTCTGGTTAAAAAAAATGCACAAACCAATTTATACGAGCAGCATTACTGATGACGCTTTTTAAAGTACAATTTTGACAACTTTAACAGGCTGTAGTATGTCAGTCGACGGTGGTACAGACCACCATTTCCTGTTTTGCAACTCTCGTGAAATGACACAAAAACAATTAGTTTCTACTTCCTCTATTATTAGCATTTTTGCAAACTTCCTGATCTGTTGCTTTGGTGTTCTTAAACTAAAACATATACAACCGTTCAGCACAATATAGAAGCTAAAAGGCAGTCGTGAACTTCTTTGAAATTAAAAGAAGAAAACAAATAAAGACTTTGTTCGGTCAATAAACGAGGCATCTGTGTCACGTGCGAGGAGGAGGGGCTGCACTCAGTGAGGTCAGGGAAAATAAAGAGAGGCTTCAAAAACGAAGATGAACGCAGGATGTTCTGTGTTTAATTTTCATTTTGGGGCGATTAAGTAGCTTCACTGTTCTCAAAAGAAAGTGGATGCTCCTCCTGACTGCTTGTACTCCTGAACGTTCACATCAGGTTGTGCAACAACAGGTCATCTTAAGATGATTCACTAGGTGGCAGCGTCACTTTGTAAATCACATTAGCACATGTGGTCAGTGAGCGCAGGAATAATTTGCTTATTGTTCATGACGAGACAAAAAGAAAATCAACGAGACCTTGAGAATAAGGAATAAGTATCGAGTTACAGCTTCATGTGAGGGCCTGCTTTCATCAACGTGGCCATGCAGAGCTTCTCCTGCAGCACAGAGTACAAACACACATCCTGCTCCACTGTCTCCCTCTCATCAGCTGGTGAGATCTAGCAACTTTCAGCATAATGAATTTAGCGGGGATGCCTTCTCTGCACAGTCCATCAGGCCTGCCATCTTGGAGATTAAATTATGTCCGTAAGCATTAAAGCTTTGATGCCGTGTTTGGGCGGCGTGCATGCATCCATTTGCAAAAAAATTCTATATAACAAAATTAAAAACATGGACACCTATGGAAAACGGCTTGGCACGAGCACTTACACCCGACCACTCCAAACAGTCTGCTGACTAATGCATTTCTAATCATTTCTGTGATCAATGTTAGCCACTGTGCAATAAGATTAATCAGCCATATGCAAAGCTCGGATCACCTTGAACAAGGCAAGAAGAGGGGGGGGGGGGGGGGCTAAAAAGGAGATAAAAGGGCTGAAAGAAAGTGTCGTGGCTATTATGTATGATAAACACGGCATACAGGAAGAAGGTACACCTGCATTATTCACGCTTCTCATGCCGCTGGTTCTGTGTGTGTTTCAGCGGCATTACACCGGCGTGCTCCTCTCAGCTGTGCTTTGGCATCTGTGCGTGGCCATCTCACTGCTGAATAGCTGCCTGATTATTCCAAATCTGAGGGAATATTCAAACAAGGCCGATAATGCATTCTTCCATATGATTCTCCAGAGCCGGGACAGCTGCTCGGCAGCTTTCAATGCCGTGTTCAGAAAAGGACAGATTTCCCTGCTAAATTAATAGGCCCCATTAAAAATCAGGGGGAAGTTCGACAAATGAAGCACACACTAGGTTTGTCATAGGAAGAAGGCAAAATAATATCTTACACGGCTGATAAATAGCTACACTTTAACCGAAATGATTGGGAAATTACTGTTTAACTTCATAATCTATAGCCGCACAGGATTTCAATGTGGCCGTGTGGGCCAAGGGGGGCTGATGTATTGAATTTACTCTTGGAGGCACACAAAGCCGCCACTATATGAGCACTGTCGTTTACATCTCTGGACAATAACTGTCAGTGGCTTGGTCCCGAATGCGGTTTGTACAAATCAAACGGATTACAAGCGGGTCAATTTCACCAACCTGGCCATTCAAATGATAAAACTTTGGTGACAAGAATTTGTCAGCTCTATCAGACAGGAGGAATTACCGGGGATCAAGTGTCTCTTTGTTCACCCCACGTCGGCCACACAGTGACATGAGGATGAGGAGCGGTGCTGCTTTGCTGGAGCCTTGGAAAGTTTCAACTGGCAGATGAATTCTTTTAGTCTGCTCCCCCCCCCCCCCCTCATCTCTCTCGCCTTCTCTCTCTCTCTCTCTCTCTCTCCCTCCCTCCCTCCCTCTCTCTCTCTCTCTCCAGAACAACGAGCAGGTTGTCTGTCCAAGGGCACACCTGTAAGGTGCAGACCCTCGACAGGCTTACCTCAGTGGCCTCTCCTGCTGTACTCAAAAGGCAATTATTCCTTCCAGAAGATAGAGCACTGTCAACTTCAAACGGGCGACATTCTTCAAGCAGATTAGACTAAAATTATGTTTTATTATTTTGGGCCCCGAAGAATGAATCGGACTCTATTTGGTGGTCTTTGTGGTGAAATCCAAGACAGTTTAAATGGCAGAGGTATGTTTGGAGTCAGGGTAATACTCTGGTGTCTTTATGAAAGGGCAGCAGAGAGGATCAGATTAGAAGGCGAACAGCGAGAGTCTTTCAGTGCGGCTGTGCTATCATCTCTGTCTTCTTGTCCGTGCCTGTAGAGAGGTTAAATTAAATGGCTGTAATAAATGTTTTGGTCTTGCTGATGTGGTATGGCCGGCTATCAAACGAAAACACTGTGGAGAAATGGCATGGTGGAAGATCAGAGAGAGGAACAAATGGAGGGTGGGAGAACTATGTCAGCACATTACCAACATTAGAAACGGACTTGTTTTCACTTAAACCTCAATTATAATGGTGGCTCCAGAAACAATTATATTGATGAATGCCTTCTTAGTTACTGTAATTAAATTATTCCATTTAATTAACGAATTATATTGAATTTCTCCCCAGAGAACGGCATTAGCCTCATCTGCTGTTTTACAAATAGGAGTACTCTAATGTTGTGTGCTATGGAAATGATTACTAATGCCTAATGAAACTGTGTCAGATCAGATAAATGCTGCACAGAGTCAACAATCCCGGCTTGTAACTCAGCCAAACTTGAGACACAATAATAAAGCCAAAGAAGAGAATTATTGATTGTATTTTCTCAAGGGCAGGCTTTAAAGCTGACATCATATACATTATAATTCTGAGAGGCTGCCTGAGCTTTTAAAGAAAATAAAAGAAAGTCAAACTAAATATGTATTAAACAGGGTTTTTTAAATAATCACCTTTGTATAAAAATACACGCGTATAAAGATTTCAATCTATAACAAACATGTTATGTGTTTTTAATATCGACTTGTATGAGTCTTTAAGGACACGTTCAGACTACCAACACTTTAATTTGCAAATGAATACCGCTAAATCAAAGTGCCAGTTTATTGCGTGAAAACATCCCCTTGCTGTTGCTGCTCACTGGCTATAGAAGGTAATTATACACAATATAAAACTGGAATGCATAACTGTCTCACTTTGATGGCTCAGTACATAAACGCACAAGTGAGGTTCCACTGCAGCTGACCATTGCCCTCTGGTGGGAGCGCCAAGCACCTGCTGGAAGACAAACTAAATATAGAGATTTGTTGGTATTTCTTGTGTAACGGAAACTGTCACAGAATTCCGGTTAACTCGCAGTAGCAGGAGAGCGTGTGCACGAATATTACACACAATTAGTCACAATCATTTCACAGGCAAAATATCTAAAATGATTCGATCTGATCTTAGAAAAGTTATGTCACCCTTTCAAAAAAAAATACAAAAATAAAACCCCACGGTGCTTGCAGTGTCAACGTGCTGCATGTGTTTATTGTCGTCGTCGTCCCCCCTGGCTTGGCCATATTAGTCCCTGTGAGAGCAGAGAGAGAAGTTGTGATGCAGTAAGCACATACCACACATTCCCTCTCTCCTCCACTGTGCAGTTGTTGGGCATATTGTGAGGTTTTAATACTGGGGGATATGGAGGAGGGCTCGGCTCACATTCGCTGTACAGGAAGAGCCGCGGCCAAGAATGACAGTTGCTCCTCTTGGAGCTGAGACATCCATGGATTTAAATTGCACTTTGAAAGGTCAGCACATGACAGGCAATCAGGCTGCTCCTAATTGGATGATCAGCAGTCGTTGGAATATGTTTGAGATTATTTTTTTTTAATCACATCAATGAAAAAAAAATATGAATATGTTAACATTTTCTTGGTGCAGAGTCACTGTGATAGTCAAAGTAAGTGGATGTTAAAGGTGTTGTATCCTTAATGAAATAATACAAATAATAAGAACAATTGTTATGATACTAATATAACTGTAATGTGCAATCAAATTAAATTTACGAAAAAAAGCTAAATCATTGAGATGGTAATTTTAGATTTTAAACTGTTTTCAAAACAAAACAGTCTTTCAAACAAGGAAAGTACAGCGACATAAGATTAGAAAATAAAGTAAACTAAAATTGGAACAAGTTAAATGACATGATGAATAAATATAACAAACTACATCACAGGCTCAGAGAAGACCGTCATATGAAAATTAGTTTTGAGGTTGCATTTATAAAAAGTTAAACACTTTGCATAAGATCCTCTATCGTTCCACAGCTGAGTATCAATGACTCATTGTTCCTGTACGAACCTGCAAATGAAGAGCCTGTGATGAAAAGGAATTTTAATAATGGTAAAATGTTACTTTATACATTTATCCACATGTTTTTCTGTATCTTTGGCTTTCACACCTGACCCCATCTAACCTGTGATACATTCCCATTGAAAACCTGTTCAGTCAAGCCTTCGTGTGGGTGCAGTTACAACATTAATGAGAGGACAAAAACTGCCTGAAGAAAAAACATAAGATGGGAGGGGCAGTAAATGTCACACTTAAAGAAATATCCTTACACAAACAC
The DNA here is from genome assembly GCF_947347685.1 of Pleuronectes platessa. Taxonomy (NCBI): domain Eukaryota; kingdom Metazoa; phylum Chordata; class Actinopteri; order Pleuronectiformes; family Pleuronectidae; genus Pleuronectes; species Pleuronectes platessa. The sequence goes on from NC_070639.1 coordinate 7,651,428, forward strand.
TGATATTTTTTTTTGCTCACGGTGAAACGTTGCTAAGCGTCTACATCCGTGCCAGTGGTGTGTCATACCTGTGTTTCCAGTTCCAGCATGTTGCACTGGTATTATCACTGAGTCTTTACCCACACGAGTGTGGTGAGAAGAAATCCAAACTCCTGACAAGTGGATTCTGATTTGTTAAACTGAGGCATAAAGCGGCTGTCACAGTGATCTCAGGAGGGCTGAAGGTTGAATTACTGATTATTTTCATTGCGGCTCAAAGTACCAGGAGTATACCTGAGGATATAAAGAATAAACAAGGGCAGATGAAAACATCATGTGTCAGAGTTCCTGCAATGTCCCAGCACAAGGTGCAAAATGAACCCAGAATGAAAGCAGCCTTTGCAGTTTATTGTAAGTTAAAGATGCTGCAGGCGGGTCCAGGACAGATTATTATTACTGAATCTAAGTATCTATGATCTCCAATGCATAACAGTGAAATGCTGCAGCTATTTTGATAGGAAGCATCTACTGCCTGTCTGTGTGAGGGCTTCACTGCTGGCTCAGGAATGTTGGCATCAAGTATGCAGTCCTGACAGACAGCTGCACTGCAGTGGCGTTTTTAACATGCCACACCAGGACCACGAGTGTACCGCAGGCTCCGGGAAAACCACACACTGCATCTAAAGCATGATCGGGACAACTTGGGGCGAGGAGGGTTTCTGCCGTGGTGGCAGTTGGGACGTGGAATTCATTTAATCTCACAGGTCCGGGGATGGATCTCTGCATGTGACATTTGTAGGTGGAACAAAATGTATAAAACTGCATTAATTTAAAGTTGTATCTTTATTTATCTTTGGCCTCAAGGAAGATGAGGTCATGTGGAGATAAACGAAGTCACAGGGCCAGTTCAACATGACCCTGAGGAATACTGCACTGACTCACTTTGTTTTGACTGTGTTACTAAACCCGGCACACACAAACCGGACAGCTTCCTCATCCCCACTTTGCCTCTTCGTGCCCCACAGTGCTCAGTGTTCTTTCTGTGTTCCTCCTCAGCCCTGTCGCCCCATCAACACAGCCGCGGCATTCATTGCACTAGGTGTATCCCGATCGTCCTGTTTATTTTGTACATGTTCAGCCCCGCCCTGCAGACGCGCTGACACCACGCAGTTGCGTAATTTGACAAGCCAGCGCAAAACAGGGAGAATGAGCGCTTGACAGCCGCCGCTCTGCTGGTGCAGATTGTAAACTACAAAATAATAATAGCAACAACACATATGCGTGATTTACTCCCGGGAGATTTCGGATAGTTAGACCGGTTGCCTTTTTTTTGCTTTTAATGGCCGCTGCCGTGAGGAATAATGTTTGGGTCGCTCCGGGGCAGGACGCGCAGTTTCTCCACAGGAGCGCCACCGCCGCGCCACCGACTGACGGTGCGAGGGGTGAGGATCATGGACAAGTGCCGTGCAACACGAGGGATGCCATCCCGGGAACTTCGTGCTTCCATGATTACAACGTGGTAAGAAGCGACCGCGTTTATTTGCTCCTTCTTTCTGCATCAGCCTCGGAGCATCACGGTGCGTAAATCCCTGCTGGGTTGATTTTCTTTGGCGTATTTAAAAAAGCTGATGAAAGCAAAACAGTCTGTTCTCATTTCCAGCCCGATACTGAGGGGTAAAGGCCCGGCGTGTGTTTAGTCGTCTTGATATGTTTGCATCCCCCCTCGTGCATCTGAGGTTCAGAGGGTTTATCTGTGTGGAGCCACTGATGCTGCTGACATTCACTGACGAGGCTGGATCGACAGCGGGACACGGCTGGGATGTGAAACGCTGCACCCGCTCCACAAAACTTGTGAGGGAAAGCGATGCATGGCGCTGCGGAGCCACTGGCTCCTTCTAATTTCAGCCGTGCACGAGCAGACAGCTCGGGCTGCGTGGTGCGTTTCAGAAAGGGCGTCTGCTGCTGGTAGAGGGGGGGGGGGTTATTGGTTGGTGGCTTCTTTGATGTGGCACGTGCAGGCCCCAAAATCCATCCACCAATATAACCACGGTAGCTGGGGTTTGTGTTTTTCAAGGTCTCCTGATTCTAGGTTGCTGAAGGGATTCCACCCAAGGATAAACAACCTGGAATTATCATGATTTTTTATTTACAAGGAGAAGTCAAACGACCTGTGAGATGTTCAGTGTTCATAACAAATTTCGATGCTCACAAATCCAAGACTTCAAGCTACCTTGTATCAAGGGAAAATGTGTAGTTTAAAGAATCCATAACAGCCTGAATCAATTTGGATACTTGCACAACTAACCTGATCATTTTCCTTCTCTTTCCTTTTTTCAGGCTAAGTCAGAGATGGACAGCTACCTGTCTCCGCATCCGCACGACATAGTCACCTCCAAAATGTTGTGTAGGGACGGCTCTCTGATGCTGGAGCAGCCTTTCCCAGAGGACTTTGCGTCGCCTTACAGTGTCAACATGAGCCTGCTCCTCCCTGACGTCACGTACCTGCACCCTGGTCTCTGCAGGACCGTGAGGCAGATCAAAACAGAGCCGTCCCACTCCCTGATGCACCCCCCCTGCCAGGGCCACGGGGTGCCGCCACCGGCTCTCCCGGGTGCTCTCAGCGCAGCCGACACGGCAAGCGGTAACTTTTTCATCAAACAGGAAGTGCCCGATTTCCAGGATGTTCCCCTGTTTCAGCTCTTGAACTCTGACCTGGAACAGCTCATTCATGGGTCTCAGCTGAACTCCATCCCCATGGCACCGCTGAGTCTTCCAAATGGGAACGTTCATGTAGGCCCAGTGCCGCATTCTGCAAAGCCCACAGGGAATCCCCAGAGAGAGTGTTTCCAATTCAATCGGCATTCAGGCCATCAGCAGACACCGACCTATTTGCCCCCTTCTCCGCCAAACTCTGAGCCCCCAAGTCCGGACAGGGGGAAGGAGCTCCTCCACAATCTGTCCCCACCTCCCTCCTATGAAGCCAGCATCGCCTCTAAGTTAACATTTCAGACCCACAATCCCGTCGATCCAAGACAGACTTCCAGTGTCGCTCCAATCCAAGGTCCACACCAAAATACCAGTGTCCGATCAGTCCAAAGTCCAGGTGTTGGTCCACTCCAGCGTTCCAGCCTGACACCAGTTCACAGGGCACCAGGTCTGGGCCCTCTGTCCCCGGTGTTGGGGACAGAGTCAGCTTCACTTAGATTCAACCGAAGGAATAATCCTGATCTGGAGAGACGGCGGATTCACCACTGTGACGTCCCAGGTGAGACCTCGGTTTGCTTAGAGCATTACAACTGAAATGTTCTAAAGTAAAAAAAAACATCTCAAATTACTTTCTCTTTGTCCTTCTTAGGATGTAAGAAGGTGTACACCAAGTCCTCTCATCTAAAGGCCCATCTACGGACCCACACAGGTACGTGTTTTGTGTTGCATTCTTATTTTTAGGGTGAAAGTGTGGATGTTGCCAGGCAGAAGAGTGTACTTGGCATGTAGATGCATTCTGTCTGCTGACAGACCTGGCCCACATCTCCCTGCTGTCAAATCACATAAACCCTGCAGCTCTCGTAAAGGGGACAGGCAGACAGACAGGACACACAGTGATTTATGGCTCACGGCATCGTATTCGTTTTTTCATCCTGAAAACTCCTTCATTAGTCTTTTGGATCTGAAGGAAGCATTCCGTACTTTTAAATGATGTTTATTAGAGCCAGACCGATACATGAGCCTTTCACAGACATATTGTTATAAGTGTTTGTCTGCTGATATGAAACAACTTATGTTACAGAATAAACCCTGCAGAAAAGATATGTATTTATCTATATTTTTTATATTTGATTGCACTTGCGTTTTCTTTTATTTCTAGCGACAGAAATCCTGATTGATTCTTAGGATATACAGTATATTGGCTGATATATTCGTATCAGAAATGTTTCCTCCCTAATATTGGTATACAAAATAATGTCTCTGTATTAACGACACTTAATGTGTTGACTGTTGTTTCTTTTATTTTTTTTCCCCTGAAGGAGAGAAGCCTTACCAGTGCTCCTGGGAGGGATGTGAGTGGCGCTTCGCTCGTTCCGATGAGCTGACTCGCCATTTCAGGAAACACACCGGTGCAAAGCCTTTCCAGTGTGGAGTGTGCAACCGCTGCTTCTCCCGCTCCGACCACCTGGCACTACACATGAAAAGACACCAGCGCTAGAAACACCCTCCTGCAAATCCAGTCAATCGGGACAAACATGGACAAAGAACTGACACATTTTAAACAGTGGATTATTCCACTCACCTCCCAGTGGAGATATTCTTAGCAGTGCTGGCCCACACCTAATTGTTTCTTTTATTGTAAAGAGAATTTAATATTATCGTTGCCTTATTTTATTTCCATGTATGCATCCCAATATTGGGGGATATGTCAGTTAAAACCTTATAGCAATGAAATAGCAATTAATCTTCCTAAGCATTGATTTTCATTCGATTTTGGTTTCACTTCAATGTAACTTTACAGCCAAGGAAGTTCAATCCTTCATTTTCAGGGTTTACGGGGTCTAGATCATATCTATAATGTATTATATGGGCATTTATTTAAATAACTTAAACTAGCAAACTGCCACACTGTAAGTATTGAGGTCGATCAAGTATTGTTATGAACTGGAAGGTCAAAGACTGGGTTTGTTTAGTCCAGGAAGGTAGAAAAGTTTGTGTTTCATATAAAAAGTTGTAACAAAGCAGGTTGTAGATTTCAGAAAGGACACAGCAGGAAGTTGAGAGAGTGAATTTGGGATGAGTCGTGGTGAAGGACGTGCCGAGTGCAGTGCATGGAGCGCCATCACTGCCCGTTATTGGACACGTTGTCACAGAGAATAAATTAACTCCAAGCTAAACAGATAAAGACAAGAATGACACTCAGTAGAGCGTGCCCCCCCCCCCCCCCGCCAAGGCCCCACCGTCCTCCGTAAGTTCTGCACCAGAGCCGTCGTGTTCGTGTGGTCATAGTTGGAAAACTATTGAAGATACATATAAACTGTTAATTCCCTACTGAATCCACAGTAAGTAATCTACACATTAATGGTAGTGACCCACTCGTCACCATATTTGCACCAAATTTTCTTAGTGATCCTTGAATTGTTCACTGCAACATTGGTAAAAATGTCAAAATTCCCGGATGAGCCTCTTTGTCTAGATCCGCTCCAAATTCTACAGAGTTCTTTCTCAGGCCAAGTGGCTATTCAGTCAATTTTGTGTAATCGAACCAATAAACATATAAAGAAATGGACAGGGGTGAAAACATAACCTCCATGCTGGACGTAATGAACGGTTTATCTGAAATGAAAGAAAGATGATGGTTGTGAGATGTCACATTCTGTTGGACGGCTTTGTAAAGGTTCGATATCTACACTGAAAAAAGAAAAAGCATTAAAAAATTCACACGAATGAAATAAGTTTTTACAAATTCAAAATAGCAATTGTGTTGATATATCCTGTTGAACAAACTTAATTCATTTGTGCCTTATCAACTGAAGTAACCCTTGGAGTTGGTGCAACAATGTTTTCTTGTTTCAGTGTGTGCCCTGGTGACATAATATACACTTGGTTAAATGTTAAATTAAAAATGTCAGGACTTTAATGATCAGAGATATTATTTGATTATACTGAAAAGGTTTAATTTATTTTAAACTGCTTGTTTTCCCCCACGTTACTCAAGAGCCGCGCAGCAATATGTCCTCTTAGCGTCGGAGGAGGGCTCGGAGAACTGCTCACACATAGTTTACAAGGGTTTGGAGTACATGACATTTAAGCAGCAGGTCAGAGTTATTTTTTCTCCGCTGGAAGTCGTCGTGACAAGTGGTCGTCCGCTCATCTTCATTTTGTTGTGGTTGCAAATCGTGCGTCCCAACAAACGATATTTTGTTCTGCTTGTAACAGGATTACAACATCCTATCACTGATGATTTGTCTTCCCGAGTGGTTTCAAAGTGGTGTCTTTGAGTTGGAGCTTTCGTATTTTTTTCAGACTGAGCACCTGCCAGTCTGAACATCTGTGAAAGCTTTGGATCTCTTTGACGACTGTCCATGTTTTCAAACACCTTTTGAAAGTGCCTTTAACTGCTTCTTTCCCTTCTTCTCGTTTTTGGATGAATGATAAACAGAGCGGCCCCGTGGGGACAAGTCTATAAGTTGGCTGCCCCTCTGTATCTCCAAGAGACATCAATTCCTACTTATGACCAAATTTATTCATAATTTGAGTCGGATTGAACAAAATTTAGACGTTTCTTTAGTTTGTATATTTTGTCTGACGATCCAATGATTGTTTTATAAAGATTTGAAACTTTTTTTTTTAATTTGTTTTTTTTCATATTATTGCTTGGCAAAGTCTAAGAAGGATCCAATTACAGGATATTGTCAAAGTCTACTCTGTCATGAGTTTCTCCAGCCAAGGTAGCAGCTCAGTGGAGTATCTGCCAGTAAATTATTGCAATACTTTTAGATATATATACACACATACAAGTATTTTGACATTGTTGACACATGAAAGTTTTATGAGACTTTGTGTCATATAAAATGAAAATGGATACGAAATTGGTCAAATGTGCTTTGAAGCCACGTGACTCTCATAATGCAAATAAAAGTTTTGTGATGAATTTTCTTACTATGTTGAATATTTGTAATGTCTGACTTTTGCATTATTACTAGAGCTGTGAAAAATAACGCGTTAACGCGTTATGATTAAATTACAGGATTAATTCGTTTTTTTTTTTTAACGCATTTAACGCATGCGCAGAAGGACCTTCCAATTCCGCCGCCTCTGCACTAGTTGCCGCTCTAATGCAGTCAGACGGCAGCTGCCATTCAAACAAACAAACAACATGGATAATTCTGATGAACCTGAGGACCTTCTGGACGGGAAGATCGTGTTCCAAAAAAACAAAGATCGAACATTCAGTAAAACCAAGGTGATATGCACACTCTGCGAGAAGACGTTATCGTTTCGACGTAGCAATACCCGCCTAACCACCGCAACGCGAAGCATGTGTTGGTAGGCGAGGGGCGTTCAAGTGGAATACGCCAAACCAGACTCACTCGCAGGACACATTGTGCAAAAGAAGCGGTCAGCTTTACTGTCAGAGAATTTGAACAAGTTAGTTTGCCTCACCAACTGGCTAAAGACCGAGTAGCTAAGAGGGCCTTTAGAGGCATTAGATTGTATCATGGTGTGGTTAATGGTTGTGTGACAAAAAATATAAAAAATGTCAACCATCCTATGGCTAAGAAGCTCAAATAATTTCTGTTTGATTTTTAAAAAAAAAGTTTTATTCAACCACACAATGGCTAAGGAGCCCGAATATTGTTTAGGATGAAGATTATATTAATGTTCCATATGGAAAACCAATGATAACTGCTGAAGAACTGCTGAGTTGCAGCACAAAAGAAAAGTTAAATGTCATAAATCTTGTTTTCACAAAAATATTCCGAGAAAATCGGTAATGTGATTAATCATGATTAATCCATAGAAACCTGTGATTAATTTGATTAAAAATTGTAATCATTTCACAGCCCTAATTATTACACAAATGTTTCTTTTAAAAGTCCCTCCGTTATCCTTGTTTGTGTCCAGTTTAAAATTCCTCATATTTCCCAACACGTATTCAGTTCTTAGATTTTAGATGTCTACAGTATAGTTTTGCATTGGTTCTTTAGTTTTAAAGTGTTTCTTTAGCACAGTACAGGGATATCACACTTTCACACCTTTATATACACATACACATGAATCATTGAACCTAGTTGGTGTTGATGTAAAGTTCAGACATTATACATGGTTATGTCAGTTTGTTGCTCTATAAAAATCACATTTTGTGTAGAAAATATCATGAATATATTCATTGATTATTTGCTATTAATAGTAAAGATGTAGACAGTTTAAAATCATCTGAAATTATAGTGATTTGCGGCACAGTTAAAAAAAAGTTTTCAATTGATTAGTTATAAATGGGAGTAAAACAAGGCTCATACCCACTTGTAAAGAGGGAAGAATTGAACTGATATCAATGTGAAACATAAAAATGTGGTTTTGCATTCAAAACTCTATCAAATCTTTATTTTCCTTCACTGACAGAACAGTATTAGATCATGTTTACTTTGTTGTTCTCTGTCAAACATTGACGTGTGATTTGGCCTCAGTGTTCTTGTAATTGTTCGGCAACACACCCTCGCTGCGGTTGTACTAACAATCCTCAGTGTTCACGACCAGATTACTCCTTCATCTTTGTAATTGTTGGAAAGTGTCCTCGACATGAGTCACAGCAAAGAGAAGTCATAACCCAGCAGAGGTGCTGTCTGAGCCTGTCCTGAGTGCGGAGGGAGTTCCCTGGGCCGATTGTTTCTTTATCACTCGTATTATTTGCTCTCAGCCTCTTTTCACTGTGCTTTACACTCACACTATATGGGCTGTAGTGATAAATCACTCGAGTGATATAAGCTGCACACCAGGATGCTCAGTGCAGGGGGAATTGGAACCTTGTTATTGTAATCATTGGAATCCTTTACTGGCAGACACACACAGTCCTCCAGCTCCATTTATAATAGAGCTTTGTACAGGATGTACAGGGCGTTTGCTTTTTAAAGTGCAACCTGTTCTCAGGAAACTATTCACAACCTGCAACGTTACAACATGCATTTTACTACTGCAAGATAAAAGCTGTTGTGCATCATGCTTTTCATTGATGTTCAAACCTGTGTGAGGGAGGTGTTTCCAGGTACCATTTCTAAAGGAGCATGTACGTCTGTGGTGGCACCAAATTCTTTCCTCTTCCTGTAGGGTGGGGATCTTCGGACAAGTGTCTCTACTGTATATCAGCTATCATTTAAAATGTCTTCCCTAATACCGAGATCAGGTTTCTGAATGCCAGCGAAAGTGAGCACAGTGCTCAGATGTCTAAGTGTCCCAGAGACCACATACCGTCCACCTCAGTCACAGATAGCAACTAGCTCCATAACCAGTGTACATACAAAATGCAACTTTATTAACCTTCATGCCTCCATTCATATTAATATACATGTATATTTTTGAACTTATTTTAATTTCACAGCTCCATCCATATGAAAAATACAGAGATAAAGGCAAAAAACACTGACTGGATACTTAAACAACTCTTAGAGAAAAAGAAAAGCGTAACAGAAAGAAAAAAAAATTAAGGACACCTGTTCTTGAAGTTTTTGAAAAATATCAGGATTAAAAAAAATTCTTTTACAGATGTGGAATTCCTTGAGCAAGATCTCCCTTTTAGAAGCGATGCTGAGCAATATCACAATTAATTTTTTTTTCCTATACGCCAAGGATGAAAAGATCTGAATATATATACACTACACTCACTTTACATAAATACAGGAACAACGATTACTGTACGTAATATCAGCAAACTCGAAACATAGGCATTGGCTTCACTACTTAAATTTTTTTCAAAACCAGGAAACTCAAAAGCAGTTGTTACACAGAAAGTAAAGTAGATATTGAACTGATAGAAAGCGTAAGATCAGTATTCATAAACAAAGGCATCACTTTACAGCCAGAATCCCAGCCACAGGTTTTTTTTCTTTTCCTCCTATGAGTCAAACTCCTCATTATCTTTCAATGGAATCGCTTTGTTGAATTAATGTGCTGAAGCTGAAACACCGAGAGGCCTTTGTAACTCGGTTGTGTTCCCCGCAGAGGAAGTGACTTATTGCAAGCAGAGTGATAATGCGTGCTATAAACAGCCCGTGAAAAGCGTGTTGTGGGAGAACGCTGCATTTGACACAACGGCATAAGGCTCAGTGCGAAAAAAGGAAAAGTTCAAACGTTAGAGGTCCGACTTGCATAATGTTGTCTGTGCTTTTTTTGTTTTACTTATCCCCGAAAAAAGAAAAAAAACGATTTCTCATTTGAAATTTATTAATTTGAGCAATCGAAACCCTGCACAGAGCAGTGGGTGTTACACGTTTGTGATATGAGGCACTATTCATTATTATTGCATAACTTTGACCCTGGTTACCGTTGCAAAATTATGCTTCAAAATGAGGAAAGAGACGCTCGACGGGAAATACAATTCACCCTGTCCTGTGGAGACACCAAGTCTAATTGAATTTGTTTGAAAAACTGGTGTATTAAGGCATGCAACGTCATATACTGTGTAGGAGAGTACATGTGTTGTTGATATGTGCTTGATCAATATATCTGTTTTTTTTTGTCCGGGTGTAGCAAAATAACAACAGAGGGAATCGAGTACCTTAATACGGTCAATGTATATAAATAATTTGTTGATTATAGCAAACACTGGTTCAGCCTTGGGAATAAAAATGATTTGATCGTGAACTTGTTTAACCACAAACCCCCCCCCCCCCCCCCCACCCCCACCCCCCCAAAAAAAACAAAAAAAAGGAAAACCGTTACATAACATCACATATGATAATTTACATGATGAATACCATTAGCCCCATTTCACTGTATACCAAATTAGATAAATTACAGCCTCTGAAAAAAGACTTTACATGTATAAATGTATTTCCTGCATCTACTAATCAAAAGCCCTATGTTTCCAATGTACATACAGGATGTAGAACTTTGCAATAAGTTTTCTCTTCACTATCACATATATTACAACATTTCAAAAAGATCCTTTTTACAGAAGAAACAGAAAGTTATATGCAATGATGAAGTGCCCCATCAGTTATAAAAATGATCTTATACATTATATGGATGATATATAATAATAATAATACCATGATGATTATTTGTTTTTTAAATCAACATCTGAAATAAAATAATTTGAAAATAGTATGAAACAAACAAGGTGCTGATATGCTTTTGCCAAAATGTTAATACAACCGGGCTTCATGACGTTGTGCACAAACACTATGCATAAATAAAGATGACATACATTTCTCCATTACATCAAGGTGGGGGTGTCACATACGTTGGGTGCATGTGTGGAAATAACCTCCTGGATTTGGCTACTTTGCCTGTGTGTGTGTGTGTGTGTGTGTGTGTGTGTGTGTGTGTGTGTGTGTGTGTGTGTGTGTGTGTGTGTGTGTGTGTGTGTGTGTGTGTGTGTGTGTGTGTGTTTGTGTGTGTGTGTGTGTGTCTGTGTAGATGCACTAGAGTGTGAGTCTGTGTGTAAGGTTTTCAAGGTGCAATATCAAAAAGGTTACCATTTTCTTTGACTGGCTTCGGTCCAATAGATACATTTAGCAGCACTATCCAATAATATGAGCTGGTCTGATAGTCTGCGTTTATGTGTGCAGCTCCTCCTCAGCTTAAGAGCTTTGGAAACACCTGCAAAACTGCCGGCTATTATGAATATGAAAATATTCATTCAAATTACATTTCCTGATCGAGGTGAGGTGACGTTCTAAGAGATAAATCTGCCAGTAAACGCAGTAAAACAAAAAAAGCCTTGATGCTCATGCACAATGTTTGTATGTATGCAAATGTGTATGTATTGTTTATGTGTGTGTATGGGATTTCTTTCAGAATTGTAAATAACCAAATCTCAGGTAAATTAGACAATAATCTTGACATATATCTGGTCTGAGGTGATGACATTTCAAGTTTGTTTGAGACAAACAAAGTAAAAACAACATGATTAATAGTGACCCTCTGACTGACACACGTCGGATTCAGAGTCCTGTGCTGGAGCTACAAACCGATAACAGAGGTGGGGGGGTTGGGGGGGGGGGTGGCATGGTACGGAATGAGGAGCTGGCCCGGCGAGAGAAACTTCTCCTCAGGATATTGACATCATCAGCAAACAGAGCAAAGAGGAGGCGGCCGTCCCTTCCCGTCACTTTGTTCAGAGTGTATTGCTCTTCTGGGTTTGTACGTCAGGTACCACGCTATCCCTGTAACACTGCAGCCGGTGTCAACGTCAGCTTATGGTCAAGTGCTGCTGTGCAAACAAAAAATGGAAAAAATAAAAATAAGAAGATGAACCCCACCGCCACAGATTCCTTCCACTGTGGAACCCAGCTGAGGAGACAGAGCTGAAACAGAACAACACGATTGATGGGGACAGGATTGAACGCGTGAGTCTTGTAAGGTGCCTCTGTCATTTGTTTTTTCACATACTGAAAATCTCCTCTGATTGTTTCAAAGTTCACTGTACATGAGGGGTTGTTTTTTTCTTCTTCCGAGTCAAACACAAGCAATAAGCAGGCATTTAGGGAAAAAAAGGAAAAAAGATTCAATATAACGAAACGTTGAAAGTATATTCAACCTTTAAGATTGCACTTTACTGATTGCTAATCACAGCACAAAATCAAACCAAAGATTTCAAAGAGGCTCGATGTAAACAGGAGAGCACTGATGTCTTGGTAGGAAACGTTGTGCTTCTCTGCTGGTGCCATGGAGTGCGTGTCCATTTTTTGAATCGTTCATAATAAACGGATGACTCTCTGAAACAGTGGAGGTGTTGGTGAGGTTTGATCCGTCCAGGCTGGGATGGTGTGGACTGTTGGCTGGATGGGGGGAAGGTGAAAGTCCTGCCCTCTTTTTAGCATTTCTAGGGGAACCACACAGCAGACAATCCGTGGTTACGTGGCGCCCCCTGCTGCTCATCGGTCAGACTGCGGAGGGAAGCAATACTGCCCTTAACTCCAACAAGGTCTCTGCGATCCCGTCCAGGCCTGTGACTCTAAAAAATCCATTCCATTCAATGGGGTCTTTCACATTATGAAATGCTGGAAAAAGCAGCAACTGGAACAATATAGTGAAAAGAAAGAAAGCACAAAAAAAAAGAAAAAAAAAGACGGTTGCGATTGCATTATATATAATTTTTTTTGTCCAAATGAGGAGTTTGTTTTCAATAATCAAAGTGAAACATTTATGAACAGTGCTGTAAAAGACAGTTCCCTATTAGACTCCGATAAAAGCTCCTGCCGTCTGCTCCTTCCAACCCCAAGAGGATCCAGAAGTGACCCTGTATTGTGCTCCGCGAGCTCCGTGCACCTCGACGTCTTCTCGCCTTCTGACGGATGAGAGTGTGTGTGTGTGCGTTTGTGTATGTTTATGTATGTGTGTGTGTTTGTGTAGGTGTGTGTGTATGTGTGTGTGCATCCAGGCCAGCTGAAAAACATTCATAGGGAGATCCCGCTCCCCCGGCTGCCTGTGTGTGGTTGGGTGATTGTGTGCGCATGTTTGTGTTTGTTCAATTGATCTCTCCCTCTCTTTCTCGCTCTCTATCTCTTGATCTCTCTCCGTCTGATTCAAACCAGCATATGTCTCCGTCGGTGCAGAGCCAAGTGGTCAGATCTGGAGAAGCTGCGGTCACAGTCTCCGCACTTGAAGGGTTTGACCCCCGTGTGTTTTCTGTAATGCCTCGTCAGCTCATCGGAGCGGGCGAACTTCCACGTGCAGCCGTCCCAGGTGCATTTGTATGGCTTTTCCCCTGGAGCGGAAGAGAGAGAGACAGAGAGAGAGAGACAAACTCAGTGTATGTTGAATAGCTTGTGGGTCACATGTTGGCACTGACGCTCTGTGGAGGAGGATGCATCCCCAAAAAGTTACGTTTGCTCTATTTGGTTCAAGTCTATAGTAGCATCTGTAATTTCGGCTTACCTCGGCCAGGGAGGTTCTGTTCTCAACCCTGGCAAGGTGGTTTGAATGTTTGTTTTTAAACCAACATTAGAACAACAACAAAACTGATTGGACTCAGAATTTGCTCTCACATTCTTTGACATTGCGAGATGATGCGTTTTCTAAATTTTCCCAGTTCTCCCGGGAAATAAGTCATGTAACCTGATGAAACAAATCAGGAACTAGAACGGAAAGGATATCTATGATTGTGTGAAACATATTGCAACTTGATGGAATTTAAAGGGACTAATGGGCTGTAGTATTTCAAAAAGCCTTGATACAATATAATTAAATGTTAATAAAACAACCATAAAGCAAGTCAGTCCCTTTCTTTTCTGACCATGAAACCCCAGTCCAAATTAGTTTGATGATTCCCTGACTTTTAATAAGGAGAATGTTTCCTCTTTCATTCCCACTCCTCACCCTGAACATCTATTCTTGCTCTATGTGAGTGAGCAGGTACGATTTCCTGTGAGAAGTGTGGAACTGACTGAAGAGTTATTCTGAACTGTAGTCAGTTTAAAAGAATCAGAAGCCATTAAAACAAACAGGGTTTATCTCTGATATTCAGTGAGGAAACTTAAAACATCCAGAATTCTCATCAGTTTGTTTGCTTTTGTTGCTTTTCTGGTTTGGGAAGCAGAGGATCATGGGTAATATCCTCAATTCATTTGTCTTTCAGTTCAATGAGTAGGAGAACAAAGTCATGGCTTTTTTTCTTCACTATTTGAAAACCACTCCATTGCTCGGACTAGGAGCCCAACAACAGAATCATACTCAATCTGTGACTGCAGAGGGTGCTGTTGCTCAGTAAAAGGTACTTTAAGGTCAAACATGACTAATGCTACAAACTCTGATTCCTCTGTGCTGTTAGCTGCCACCTTAAATGTCAGCTGTGTACTGTATAGTTTCATAATGGGGTGTGGTAAACATGCACCTTTTGTTTAAAGCAGACAATGAACTACCAGGAAAACCCTTGAGGCAGCTATTAAAACACTTTCAGTCTATTATGACTGATTATACAAAACCATAAATGAAACTATTAAAGTATAATCATATGTTAAGTCTTAAGACATCAGGATTGTAGCATTCAGGAACTCTAATGAGGCATTATGTAGTTAAATTCATTAAGTTATAGACAAGAACAGAACATAATGCATCACGGATACAGACGTCAAGGACAAAAAGTCAGCCCTCCCTGTTTGAATCCCCATTAACAATCATGATTCTAGTTAGTGATGGGTGTTTCCTTTATCACTTAATACAAGTGGAATCATTTTTAGTTTAGTTAAAGATTAAAATGTTCTGCTTTGCATGTCTGACTTGGAGCAGGTGTTAAAAGTCTCGTCAGCTCTAATGATTGATTTCTAATGATCATGGTCTGAGTTTTGAGAGCTGTCTCAAGGAGAGCTTCCTCGGAACCTTTGGATCTGTTTTGGTTTAGGGCCTATGAGACTAGTGTCAGAGGACTTTGTGTCCACGTGTGAGAGTGTGTCTTCATATAACCTCATATCATATGTTACATTTACAGTAGGTTCAATCTCATGTGGAAAGAAAAGAGTGCTTGCCTTTGTCTGAGTCTCCATTTGGGATTGACCTTTAGTCCACTGTAATCCAGATTAAACTCAGTGTACAAATTCTTCAGAACAACTTTGATGTTGAAGTGGTGTTATAGGTGGCACCAGTAGACCATTACCTGGGTTATATGTGATGGCACTTGTCATTGTGGACTAAGAATGGGATTTCTAAGCATTTAGATGACTGTAAATTAATAAAATCACAGCACTTTAACTCACTCCCTCCGTCTTACTGACCTGTATGCGTCCTTCTGTGTGCTTTTAGATGGGAGCTTTTGGTGTACACCTTATTGCAGCCCTCGAAGTCACATCTGTGGATTCTCCTCTTTTTGGAATCCGGAGACTCTGACCTCCTGGGACGACGTATGCTCTCAATACTGAACGGGGAAATGGAACTGCAACAGGAAGAGGAGAAGAAGAAATCAACATTATTAAAGAGCTATTAGAAGAAGACATTGTCTTTTCCCCACAATGATGTCTTCAAGTTTCAGCAGTATGTCATTTTTTTCCACACAGGACAAGTAGCAGAATAAGCCCTACTCGATAAAACTGTGATTTTCAGTGTAGTGTTGAAGGACACACTGCAAATCACAAAGGAAATTGAAGAACCGCAAAAACATAATTTTATCATGTCGTTGTGAAGTTTGGTTTACAGTGACATTTTTTCAGAAAAAATTCAGGGCTGCACTTCCTGATTCATTTGTGAGACATATTAAAAGGGAATATGCAACAAAAAAACAAACAATGAATGCAACAAAATAAAATAAAGAGAAACCTTCAAAGACAATAATGCTACGTATTGTCATGCTATCAACTATTACAATTTTTATGTCATGTTTTCATTGTTGTTTCTTGAAAGGTGGAAACCAATTAAATATTGGTGCGGATATTTGGGACGGGTGAAGGGATTAGTTTGACCACTTTCTTTAACATTGTGAGATGGGGGGGTGTTTTTTCTGTTCATTTTCAATGATTTCTCAAAGAGTAATTCATGGATATTAATTAAAATAATCAGGCATATTTAGAGGACTGATATATGTGTGCAATTCGGTGCAGATTGATTGACTTTGAGGGGACTGTTGGAGGTATGTACTCTATTAAGGGACCATTCTAGTTTTAGGTCAGTGTGGATGTTGAAGAGTGTTCATGCACATGAGGAGTTTTGAACATTTTCAAAAATATTGTAGAATATCATCTCAAGAACTTCCTGCAAACAATATATAGATGACTTAATGTAAAAACACTGCATAGTAAACAATATAATATACTATAGCTTACAGTACTTGTACGACATTATCTTTACCAGTAGGGGGCACTGTAATACCGCTGTAGCCTGAGGGGGCTAGCGGATGAGGTAAGTCCGCTGGTATTTCATCAATCAAAAGGTGGAAACTGTTTATTTCCCAGTGTTTTAAAGTGAGGCTAATATCTCCTGAGCCTATTTCTACCATCAATACATTTTGCCATGACATTTCCTCTCCAATAGCCAAAATCAATACCTCAGCTGATTATATGATTTGTCACCGCAATCACTGAAGCCCCTGTAGCCAGGTTGTGTGTGTGTGTGTGTGTGTGTGTGTGTGTGTGTGTGTCTAGTCAGTGTACTCTATATAGATTATTTACAAAGAAGTATCATATGAAATCTTTGGTAACTCTAAATGTAAACGTATCCCTATATGAATAAGACAGTGTGTACAAACACACAATTAAATCAAGGAGGTAACAAAGAGGAGGTAGGATGGTCTCACCAGTTGAATTCGAGCCATGAAACCTTTCACACAGTAATAAACACATGACTGCTACACACACACACACACACACACACACACACACACACACACACACACACACACACACACACACACACACACACACACACACACACACACACACACACACACACACACACACACACACACACACACACAAACACACACACAAACACACACAGAAAACTGTCAAGAAAGATACAGTAGAGAAGGAAAACAAGAACATCTCTGTTTACGAGCAGGGAGGAGTAATATCTGT
The DNA here is from genome assembly GCF_947347685.1 of Pleuronectes platessa. Classification (NCBI taxonomy): domain Eukaryota; kingdom Metazoa; phylum Chordata; class Actinopteri; order Pleuronectiformes; family Pleuronectidae; genus Pleuronectes; species Pleuronectes platessa. The sequence continues at coordinate 7,668,617 of NC_070639.1, forward strand.
GGGATACGGATAACAGGGCGAACCCGGCACAAACAGTTTCCTCAGCTCAGAGTGTTCGTTGTGAATATTGTGAAAAAGGTTAGAAGGTAAACCGGCCAACGGAGAAGGAGGAAGAGAGCGAGTGAGCATCAGACAGGCCGTCAGAGTCTGTGTCTCCTCCACAGAGGCCACTTCCTGTCTCTCTGTCTGTCTGTCTGTCAAACGCAGACCCAGATATTCAACCGTGCAATCAACACACACACAAACACACATACGCAGGCTACAAAAACTCTCAGAATTAGAGGAAAACACATATACATACAGATCACCTGTTGCTCTTGGCTCACGGCCAATGTGAAGCTGTACAGGAAATGATCACACGGGTCAGACACGAACTGAACTCTAACTCCCCTCTAGCTGTCTCTGCTGCGAGTCTCCACACTCAGAAAAATATCACACTGCAATGTGATGACAAAACCGCACATTAAGACAAAGAGGCGCCTTCATAAAAGCTGATTGATTGATGGGACGACTGGGTCATCTGCTAATGCGACAGAAAAATCGCAGACAACCATCTGAGGCAGCATGGGCCTCCGTGTGTGTGTGTGTGTGTGTTTGTGTATGCGTGCGTGCATGCGTGTGTGTGTGTGTGTGTGTGTGTGCGTGTGAGGCTGCAGGATTAACAGTGGAAACACTCGGAGCTCAGCCACTGAGCAGAAGAGGCGGATGTTTACGTTCTGACTTCATCTCTGAAGTGACTCCGTGATTATGAAATAATTTAAGGAGGTCGGAGAACAATGGCTTCTAAAAGAAAGTAGAGAAAGTATAAACAACAACTCATTACGCATATAAATTATGTCATTCAGTGCCACTGCTTTTCATTCTGGTGATAGATCTGTTTAAGAGCAGCAGACAGAGTCCTGCTTTAGTCTGTTTTTTGGGGTATGGATGATTCTGTGATATTATGTAGTTCTTATTACAATGACATATGTTCACGTCTTTGTTCGCGTCATTGGCATCAGAGACCAGATATTTATAGTCTTAATTTCTGGATAGTTGGAGGAAGTGGAGATGTGTTCTCCAAGGAAGGCTGAAGAATTTTAAGTTATTCAGTGATGGAAAATCTATTCCAGATTGTTGTTAATTAATTGCTAGAGTCATTCAACAAAGAAAAAAGAAATCCAAACGTTTTCTGGTTTCAGCTTCAACAAAGTAAAAAAAACAACAGTTTTATAATTTACAGCAAACCAAAAATAAATAAATACTTTGTAAAACTGCAATGAACATTTTTCACTATTTACTGTCTTATTAAATCTGAATGATTGATCAGTTAAATGTATTACTTGTGGCTTTAAATGACAGAATAATAAACAAATGAATAAAAGGCATCTATGATGACTATCTGAAGCGGTTTCATGTGTGGAAGGATAATCATGTTTCTATGTGGTTTGAAAATATTTCACTCGTCTTGTTTTTTTGTCTAGCCCCAGTGATACTATCAGCTGTATCAGCAGGTTTACAGCATGTGAAACTAAACAGGGAAACATGACTACCCTTGTTCAACAGATGCCCTTAAACCAGCAATTTCCAACTCCAGAGTGACTGATGAGGCAAAAACTATAATTAGTTATTATATTATAAACTTAAAATTAAAAAGTTTTATTTAAAGATTGTTCTTCACTTGATCAAATAACGCAACGCAATATGTGGCAAAGTCAGCAGAATACAAAGCTGTGACTCGGGTGCATTTCTTGGCAACAACAACATCTTTAGGTCTCCCACCCCGTATGTATCGTAGCTGTTGCGTTAGAATCAATTAGTTGTAATTTCTCATGTGAGCCCAGAGGCCCATTCACACTGCCATGAACCTTGTGTCAGCGCAGCACCTTGGCTGTGGGAGTGTGTGTCTGCTTGTGTCTCCAGAAGCAGCACAGAGAGAAACAGAAAGTACAGCTGAGAACGAATTCAAACAGAGCTTTGTTGTGGTTCCTTTTCCCCTGTCCTCTTCATCTGCTGCTCTGCATATGACAGAGGGACACAGAATGTGTGTTTGTGTGTCACCTGGAACGGGGGGGGGGTTTCCCGCAACACAAACAAGCTGCATGTTATTCTTACTTCTCATAGGAAACAGGGTCATGACAACAGTTTCGACTCAGCAACAGCTCGACACGGTTCTTAAACAGACCAAATGGTGGAATTATCGAGAAAGCAGGAAGGGACGTGTGTGTGTGTGTGTGTGTGTGACTGTGTGTGTGTGACTGTGTGTGAGTGTGTGTGCCTGCGCTGGAAGACTGCCCACTGGGCATTCCTGTACCTGTCCAAGGATACGAGCCCTCACCTCACCCCGTGTCAACCCTCCCTCCACCTGCTCTGCTTCGTTGGCCACAGGTCCTTGGGGACCAGCTAGACTTGGATAGACACAACCCTTCCAACACAAGCCCCTGCCCCCAACACACACACACATATACACATATACACATATACACATACACACACACACACACCTTCTTTCCCTCTCCCATCTCTCTGTAACTGTCTCTCTTTCACTAGTGCTCTCCCACAATAGCCTATCCACTGGTCCCCAGGGAAACGCATGAATATGGAGGAGGCTGCCCAAGAAGCACATGACACACACACTCTCACTCTCTCTCATTTATTTATATATGGATACCTGGATTGGAGGCTGCAGGCACTCCTATCCTCCGCCCTTACACTTCTCCTCCCTGACGCTCTGTGGATGACTGCTCATGTAAATATGGACACTAAATTACATAAAGCGGTACACTCTCAGTGTACATGTGCAAATGAAATGGAAAAAAGAAATATATCAGCACAACGGAGCGAAATCTCTCAAAAAAAGTGCTGCTCGCTTCTGTTGCGCTGCAGATGTCCACAGAGCGCATGTGTTGTGTCAATACAGAGTGCACGTTCTCCCATCGTGTAACTCAAGGAGACTACAGACTTCTTTGTTTTTCACGGACAAACATCCAAGTCTGTGTTCCTGTTGACAATGGCTGACCTCCTTCTGGAACCAGCTGTTCTGCCCCCTGTGCAGGAACACGTGCATTGATACAGTACAAATACACACACGTCGCAGGACTTATACACTTAAAAAAGACGTGAACACAGAGTTTCTGACACGCACAGTCACAAACACAGCACGCACACAGGAGTGCACAGTTTTCCACACAGCACAGTCTGCACTTTGCACACAGAGAAGCGAGTGTGTGGGCAGGCCCTGGCAGGGCATTGCTAAGCCTGGCTGGTGATTTATCTCCATAGTGAAAGCTTGGGCAGTGAAAGGTTGGGTCCTGCCAACCTCTGTTCTCCTCTGACCACCCGGTGCCCACGTGTGGCACTCAGGGGCACGCCTGTCCCTTTCAATAACCTGCACTGAAACCCGAGTCCTGCAGTGAGTGTCTCTGAGTGTGTGTGTGTGCTTGTGCATGTGTGCATGTGTTAGTCTTCCTTGAAACATGGCAACCTGTGTGTTCCACCGGGCAGCCACAGCCACAACACAGTTTTTTAACGGGTTGCACAAAAAGTTTCATCACTGTCGATGCTCACACAGCCGGCAGTGCACGGGCAAAGAATGCAAAAAGGCCCTTCACACAATGTCAAAGCTGGAGTGTTACCACCAAAACACAGCCAGTCGGGGTTGGCCTACTATTCAGCATAGCCTCGTTAATGTTGCTGCATCATTAGCAGGATTCTCACAGAGTCCTGGAATACTTTCCCTACAGTAAGCCTGAATAAAAGTCCCTGTGGGTATTAAAGTGAGTCTGGCCAGGCTACTAGTTCTGACTGCTCCGGGTTTATGTGTGGCAGGGGAGGAGGGCAGGGCCGAGCCAAATGTCTCTCTGCATCTGATTTCCTGCTTTCGGATCAGAACCCGGTGAGCTGTCATTCATCGGAGAGGGAAGCCTTTTCATTCAACCCAGATGGACAAGCACTGCAGGAGCTGTGATAGTCTGTAGGCCGAAACACGGCAGAAAGTATGTCTGAGCCATATGCAGTGGTACAAATGCACAGCCACCCACGCACACACATTGAAAAGAGGAAGAGCAGAGAGAAAATCGCACAGAAAGTCAGAGAATTCTGTGTTAGAGAAGTTTCAGAAAATGCTCTTATCCAGGGTGTCAGGGAGAGCACGTTAAACACTGGTACTCAAAACCCTGTGCATTTTCTTTTTCTTTATAGGCAGGATTACGCAAAAACCACTAAATAAATTTTCATCAAACTTTGGAGAAGGATGGGACACAGGTCAAGAAGGCAAACATTAAAATTTGGTTTGGATTCAGATATTTTCTTATCACTTTCACCAATTCCCCAGGGAATAATGTCTGCATCTGGCATTTGGTGCAGCTCGCCTGTAGGCAATGGTCGAGGTTTACTCTCTACTCAATGCTGTTCTATTTTTTTAAGAATTAAATTAACCAGTGAGAGCAAACAGTTTACACATTCTCAAAGGGTCAAGTCCTCTTTAAATTAAATTTTGTTAAATGTGGACGTGAGCATGAATGGGTGTTTGTGTCTGTATGTCGGGCCCAGTCGCTGGTGACCTGTCCAGAGTGTAGCTTCCATTTAGTCAGTGGTGGAGGAAACACTCAAACATGTTACTGGTGTAAAAGTATAAATAAATAGACAAACATGTGCTAAAGTAAAAAGTACCAAAAGTAACTGATTACTTGCTTTCAAATACACTTAAAGTATTCAAATTTAAAGAACTTTCTCGAGTGTAGACTATTCTAGTATATCATTTTGGCGAAGTCTCGGTATCCATTTTCTTATTTTTTTAACAGAAGCAAATGTCTCTTAACCAGTGAACCTTTGTTATCGTTGAAGGAGGCGGGGTCTTATGTTACAAGTCAGCTCTGATTGGATCAGTGAACCGATTATCCTATAATTAAAACACTGATTACTTTTCAATATATAAAAAGAGTGAACATGTAGCGCAATACTTGAAAAAAAAAATAGTGGAATACAAAAGTGCAAATATTGGCTGATATACAGTATGTGGAGTTACAATGAAAATAACCTGAAAATAAATCTACTTAAGTTAAATACAGATACTTAAGGAATATATTTGAATGCAGTTAGTGTTAATGTTCTTTGTTACATCCGTTCAGGGCCTCTTGCACAATGTCAGCCAGGATCAGTTCAACTCAACCCTCCAAATGAACGGATGTATTAAACTGATTGAGCTGTTATTATGTGCAGTGACATTTTACGTTCTTTCCTGTTTATTCTGTTTGCTTGGTGAGAAACTGCACGGTGCTGTGAGGCATTTATTTGAACAGACGACTACATTGTAATGTAACAGTGTGAGATTCAGGTGAGTAATGATGTGAATGCTACGAACACTGTAACTGTGGAGCTAATTGAAAATTCCCTATCAGCAGATTCAACAGCTGCCAACAGTGGAGAGTGAAAGCATCAAAGCCTTCCTGACAACGTTGCTGTCACAAGACTGAACAGAAATAACAGCTTAAGACCAACACCTGTGTATTTGATTTCAGCTTTTAGGGTCGGTAGAGGAGGAAAAGTCTCCACCCTACACACACACAGAGACACACACACACACGTATAGATCATGATACTCACTCTTGTACAGCGCGGGCTATAGACAGCGCAGTGGAGCCGGTCTCATTAACACTGTCCAAGGTCACGTTTGGCAGGTCGTCGTCATCGCTGTCACTTTTGATCTGCCTTGGCGATAGGCCATTGGGGTCTGTGTATGCTGTGAGGACGGGACACAGACACAGGAGTCAGACACATGATACTGGAGCCGGCCCTGGAAACTTATAAGGCATATCACATTGTGGGTGCTGGAAAGTGTTTCTAATCGTTATGTGGGAATCGCCTTCATACAGTTTAATGTTGTCATTTCATAAATCCCTCTTTACAAGGAATTATCCTTCAGACTTTAGAACTGTCATTATGTCATACTGTCATCTATATCTATATATAGATATAGATGTGTGTGTGTGTGTGTGTGTGTGTGTGTGTGTGTGTGTGTGTGTGTGTGTGTGTGTGTGTGTGTGTGTGTGTGTGTGTGTGTGTTTGTGTGTGTGTGCATTAGTGCTGGTATTTCCAGTCGGTAGCTAAGGAAAGAACAACCACTCATGAAACTGTAGCCAGTAGTTACACATAGACAGAAGAGTGTGTATACATGCGTACACACACACACATACACACACAGCCTTCAACTTTAGAGATTAGGAGCTGGGTGGAGAAGCATTTGGGCGTCTTTGTTGTGTGTGGGAACATTTGTGCATTTTGTTATTTTGTGTGTATGTGTGTGTGTGTGTGTGTGTGTGCTTGTGCGTGCTTGCGTGCGTGCGTGTATCATGCCCAGCGAGACTACAGAATATGTCCAAGTTAAAAGAACATGTGCATGAGAGCGAGTCTTTTCTCTCTGCTCTCTGTTCTCCGACATGAGAAACTGTTTGCCATTATCATATTCATGATAATGGCAAACCTTTACATAAAAGGCCCGGAGAGAAGACAAGAGTCTAATTTCATCCATTCACTGCTGTGGTCCTTTTTCTTAGCGGACAGCGATAATTAGCGAGCAAACTCTGCTGAACATTTGACTGTCCATCTGCATGCTATTCAAACCATGACCCCCCCTCAGCCCATGAGCACAGGAGTATCTGTCTCTCAGGGCAACATGACAAAGTTACATCCATTCCGAAAGTTGTGACAGCTCGTGGGTTATATTGCCGGAGCCTGCAGCCGTTCTGTCCGCCCTGTCTCCATGGACACAGGCTGAGTACATCCTCAAAACCTCAAGAGATCACTGTCCAAAAAAGTAAAGACCTGCCGCTGACTGCCTGCCAGGGATATGTTCCTGGAAATCTGCAGTACAGGATTAATTCACTAACTGATGTAATAAGAATTCCTCTGAAACAACATTATGATTAATCTGCCAAACAGTAACAATATGATGAAGATTTTCTAGTATCTTTGTGAAGATGAAAGCATTGCGAACACTGAATATATTAAGGTATAGAGTATTTTCCACTGAGACCCCATTCTCCTGTAATCCTGGTGCATTTAGAAGCTATCAGGACCTCACCTCCTTTGCCCTCTCAGCCGAGTGAGTGTGACCATAATGGCACATAATAAAGGTCTCGAGTTAGCAGCAGACATGGTGTTATTACTCGGGGGGGGGGGGGGGGGGGGGGGTGGGCGCACATAGGAAGTGCTGCGACGCCGTTGGAGCTTTTGCCTTTAAAGATTTCTAACTGTTGATGCAGAGTGCGTTATGCAGAGTGGTCACCAGCTCGCCTACCCCACGGAAAACCTGCAATTAGTTAGAAATGCATTGTGTGTTGCAAAAGGGGTATTTTGAGCGAGGGACACAATGGAGGAGTGGTGGAGAGGTGGGCAGAGCACCGGATTTCTTTCTTTCTCTCCTGTTGTTTCCAGTCAAGCCCTGTTTCCATGGCAACCTCCTGCCGGAGACAGGGAGACAGCAGTGAAAGGAAGCGTACCCGCCCTCTTTTAAAAGAGGATGGCCAACCTGTGTGTGTGTGTGTGCGCGCGTATGTATGTGTGTGCACGTGGGAGAGTGGATGAGTGTATGTGTGTAAGTGTTGTACATAGTGTATCTATGTTGAGAGCTTCAATAATCACATTAAACTTGACATGAGCAGAGCAGGCTTCAACTTATTTGTCCAGCTATCAACCAACAGTGACATCTGACGGCACCAGATAAATAAGGACCACAGCTGCGCAGTACAATTTGATATACTGTATAATGACATCAAATGCCAGTTACCAGTATTAAGCAGAAACTACTGACTGGGTTACCCTGAAACTTGGTTTAAGGATGCAGTATGGGCCAGGAAAGAATTCATAACATTTTGACTCATCAGGGAGCAGAGATACTATTTTTTGTAAACTTTCTTTTTCATTGCAAGAAAGGGCGGTTTTTGACATTTTCATTTATGAGTGTGTGCAAATTGTCAAAATCCAAATAAAAATCGGGATCTATTGAAATTAAATGTGGTTTCATAAGGGGAATTCTGGGCCCTGGCCTAAGTATGCGCCCTCTGGGTGCCATTGGAGTTCGTAATGTTGTGTTTTCGAATATCTCTGACACGAACAAAAGAAAACGAGTTGTACTTGAGAGTCGTTCATTTAATGTTGTGCCTAAATTGCACTGCCTACTATATGATGCCATTTTTACTGAAAAGACCTCTTACTTATCTGCTGGGCCTGGACATCCAAGGGGGAGACTAGATTGTGATTGGCCATTGAGCCAATCAATCAGGCAATCCACCTCCTTCAAAGAACCATTATTCCCCATCACAATTCCTTGTTATTTTTGTGCCACAAATCATGAGTGCAATACTTTCAATTGTTTGGATGATGTTTGTTCACATGATGCTGGCAGGATATGTCCATTAAGGGCACGGAAGCAAACATGAAGGAGAATGAATAAAACAAAACAGGATAATCCAGTAGAAGGCTCCCCTATAAGTCTGACATAGACCAGAAAACTGTGCATATTTAGCAGACTGGTCCCCACAACAGACTTAAGCTCCTCAGGATGAGAGCCAAAACAAAACAAAACCCAAACTCAAACTTTAAAAGAAGCTTTTGCCTGCAGCACACCACATGGCAAAAAAATCAACAAGGTGGAAGGAGGTAACAGCTGGCATTGGAACTTACGTCTACAAAGAAGTGTCTGCAATTTACAGGTACGAGTCGTTTTTTGTCGTTATCTTGATTTGACGTTTGGGTCATATCCCAACAGAAGTGTAATATGAGGTCTTGTGACCATACATCACTTTAAATTAGATTTTGACTGTTTAAGGTTTTATGTAAACATTCTCATCCAGTCATATTGAGTTCACGTGGCTAAAAGTTCCCTTTGTTTACCGGTTGCTGTCTCATTAAACCACTGTATCCACCACACCCAATGCTCTACTGTTCATTCACCCAATTTCCTTTCAGCTTGGTAACTTCAGAGCTGAGCAGAGCTAAAGCTGGACCATGGACGTGTGTGCATGTGTTTGCGTAAGTGCCACCCATCTTCAATATCCATCCACACCCTCTTATGCAACTCTTCTTTTTCCTGTTCTTACTTCTTTCCTCCGCTCTCCTTGGGAGCAGACATCTAACATTTAAAACGCCCCATCTCCGAGGACCACCCCACCCTGCCAGCCGAGTGTCTGTCCGAGCACACGCTCTAATTACACATCTCTGTTTGTTTGCTTGTATGTACAGTCGACACATGGGTGTGACTTATAGTCTGAGTGTGTCTGCGAAGGGAGTGACAAAAAAGCAAACTCTTTTATAACCAACAGTCGCTCTGTGTACTGCTCAGAGAAACACCTACCGTCAGAATACTCGTCGTGGTTGGCAGTGAAACCACACCCAGAGAGGAAAACCAATAACACTGTCTAGGTTGGGCCAGAGAGGACTAATACTCAAACTGCCCCATATGTTTGCGTCTCTTTAAAGGGAAAGGCAACAACTGGTGCGGCCCTGCCTACCTGCACCAGAGGCTATTTATGACAGCCAAGCGAAATCTCTCTCGGTAAAAGATATAAGAACCTTTCAAGCTGCAAACCTCGTCTTCTCTCTGAAGGGGGAACATAACCACCTGACGGGCTGTCTCTAAAAGCATATAAACACACACAGTGAGCCTTCACAGCACTGTGTCTGCAAGTGCTTTGACTAAAGACAGCTCAGGACATCTGCCAGACAAAATACACAACTAAACACAGCTTGTCACGGGCATAACTCCTGCTGCATCCGACCGGTATTTCATCTCTCCGACCCAATGTTAGCCAGGATCTGTCTCCAAAATTGCCAAACACAGATATGGACTCAACTTATTCCATTTCTACGATAGGACAGGTTCTCAGTTAAACGTGCAAAATGTAACTTCAGCCACTAGGGTTCTCTCGATCGAAACAATTGCTGAACACCTTGTTTGATGACATCATGAAGCAGAGTGGGATCATGGGAGTTGCTGTAAAGCTGACATGACTCAGCCGCAAATCAATCTTCACAGAAGAGGTCATTATTTTAGTTTTATTCGTGCGATAAAAACAGCTAACTGGTGAACTGGCTAGAAGTGTGTTGTCCTTTTTATCATACAATGTTTAGCTAACTAGCTAGCAGTATGTTTTTCCTTCATCATATGTTATTTAGCTGGCTAACAGGCTAGAAGTGCATTAATTGGTCACACATAATTTTCCCAGGCCGCCATAGCAAAGCTTTGGAAAGTAGATTTGATGTGATCAAAATATAGTCTTATATTATATTTAATAAAATGTTGAATTTTTCTGGGTTTGAACATTGGATATCCTGAGTACACAAATTATCAACAAAATATATGACATAGGTCTAGTATGTCTTTAAAGATCCATTATTTCTGGAGACATCCGAGGACTCCTTAAATTATAAATATTACTAGTGCATTGTCATGTTTGACAACTGATTATTACAAATATTTGACTATTTAAGTTTAGGCGAATAATTCATGCGATTAAATTGATTTCAATTTTAATTTCTCAGTAAAGCTGGAGGCTAGAGCTTCATGGCAGACACATCAGACAGCTTATGTAAAACTAATACATTAATGAGGCAGTAGGACAAAGTCTGAATCAGCTTCATCATTTCCTTTAAAGATCCAACTGTCTTTGAATGATTCCTGGAGAAATGTCAGTGATTTTAACTGAAAATTATGAAAAAAGGTTTAATATAAATCTTAAAACTTAACTCAACCATATGAATATGATGTAAATTTGGAGATGACGGCCTCACCTTTTCTCTGGCTTTTGACCTCATTCAGCAGAGGTAGCACGATGGTGTTGTTGAGGCTGGAGGGCGATCGAACGGCAGTGGTGTACATGAGGGGCAGTGACTGTACCACAACCGGGATGCGGTGAACATGGCTGCCCAGCTTCCCCGCTCCCTGCAGGCTCAGAGGGCTGGATGGAGGAGGCAGCCCAGAGTGCAGGATGTGCAAATACGGCTGACCTCTCAGCCCGGCGCCAGGGGCGACCAGGGGGCCTGGCGTGAACACCGATGAGGCTGAGGTGATAACTGATGGAGAGGAGGAAGATGAGGAGGAGGAGGAGGAGGATGACGACGATAACGAGGACGGGGAGAAGGCGGATCTAAGCGGGGAGGATGATAAGTTTGTGGTGGTGGGGAGGAAGGATGAGGGGCGGGACTTGTTGATCGACAGGTCGACGGGCTCCGTCTGCGTGTGGAAGTGCAGGTCGTGGGCGAGCAGGTCCTCCGGAGGTTCAGGTTTAACTCTGCTGAGGAAAAAAGGGACGCCGTCCATCGCAGAGTAAGGGCGCACTTTAGGTGACTGTGGGAGGAAAAGAAACAACGATGTAAGATCAGTTTCAATGTCTCTCACAAGGACAGATATATGTGAAACAATTTGCCTTCAATTCATGTATTTCTGACATTAATTTCAACGTTTCCACTAATGTCCCGCAGTAATTTGAGCTGTCATATTACCTAAAGAGGTGATGTGTTGATAAACTAAGGTCAAGAACATTTGTCATCATGTATCATAGATGAATGTGTCAGCTTCAGAAACAACAGCAGTGCATGACAGAGATATGTCAGAAAGGTAAACACAGTATGCGGTGACATTTTTAGAGAAAGTTCATTTCCACATGTTCATTCAAGCTTTCAGTTCCCCTCGGTTAGCATGATGTCATTCACAGATGAAATACAGGAGTAAAGATAGTGTCTCTCACATTCACCTCCTTTCACTCTCTTTTTCTTGGCGTGGGCCTCTCTCTCTCTCTCTCTCTCTCTCTCTCTCTCTCTCTTCCTCCTGTTTTCCATCACTCCCACAGAAACGCAGCTCTCTCTTGGCTCCCCCTTGTATCTCTCCTAAATCTCCTTTGTGACGGTGGAAAAACATCATATGGGCTCAATTTCCTGACCGTCTCTCTGTCTCTGTCTCTCAGCGATGGGCCTCCTAAGGCCAACGCTGGTGGCTCGGCGTATCCCTCAACATATCTTTCACTTAACACCAAGCAGACTGTAACACAACCGCTCCATCTGTCTGCGCAAGTTTCGGAAACCTGTTTACTTCGAGTAGATAATGGAGAACACGCAAAGTCGGGAAAACAACACGCACCCAGCCTGCATTTGTTTCTCGTGACTACTTTGACATCTTTCGTCTTTGTTTTAATGTCAAATTAACCACGTTAACGCGAGACGTAGCCGCTCTAGGACCACTGAGTTCAATGTGGGAGGGGTGTGAGAGCGAGTGCAAGCGGTGTCGATCCTCCCAGTGGAAGCCTCACACTTAAGGCCACCAGGGAGTGAGCACATCCATGATTTTTTTTACCAATCATAAAGGAAAAGCTCATTAAAGTTAAAGGAAAAAAAAAACTCAGATTGAAGCTGCAGCAGAAAATGTAAAAATGTACTGTGGATTTCCTAGCTCACTTTTGTTTTTTCAGACTCACATTTCTTTCCCCTTATGTAATGCTGGCTAAGAGAGGATCTGCGGTGTATTACGAATTTTTCTGAGTGTGCGAGTGTGTGTGTAGCTCTTTTATGTGTACTATTTTTACTCCAGACTTGTATACTCGTTTTCAGCCTACAGGAAATGTTACGACCCCATGAATCAAAAAGAGCCTCTCACTGTGCAACTCCTCCCCAGTTGGAAAACAAACCCTACCCCATGAAATATTCCCCCCGATGACCCCTGGTCTTCAGCGGGGTTCAGCTCAGGTTCAGTGGTGTCAGGTCAAGGTTCACAGCTCATTATGCTCTCCTTCATAATACCACCCACCAAGCACTTACAGCAGGGTTTCTACTGGACTCAAAGCTTCAAGATTTTTCCCTTTATCACGAGAGAGCACAATCAGGGTTAGGCGTCATTCACAGTCTTTGTGAAAACGTGATAAGATGATTTATGTCGTCCTGTGATAAAGAAGTCGTCGCTCCTCCCTCATGGAAACTCATAGTTGATTTTTTTTCTTTCTACTAGAACAGTTCAGCCAGAGACCTTTCCCACAAGAAATTGACCATTTATAGCAAATTGTTATACAGTTAAACTTGGAGAAAAGACACTGCCTTTCGAGGGAGCTCCTCACAGAATCCGGGCAGCAATAAGTGTTCTGCTGGGTGAACTAATCCGCCTTAATAAACTCATATGTACACAGCTTTTAGATAGCTTTGAGAAAACTCCAATAGGATTAAAGATGCAATATATCTTTGTTCTTTTAGTAAAAGAGTAAAAGAGTTAAATAGAAGCTATACAATATATATATGTACAATATGTGTACAAGGAATAGAAATAGAGACAGTACAGACAGTGCTAGAATACAGCGACTAAATCCATTTTGCTGCCATACGTACAACTGGCTGGAACCTGATCTCCATTGTCTTTCTCACTCTACTAGAAATATTGCAACGTTTAGAATCATAAGGGAGGATAAACATTATGATTAACTGTGGAAGAATTTACTTAATTTAAATGTATAAAAACACAGCCTGTATATACTGTCAGGATTTTGCATTTTACTACAAATCCTTGATATATATGAAGAAGAAAACAGCCAAAAAAATGACATGCTCAAATCTGATGCCTTAGAAGTCCCTTAACATATACAATTTTACTATTTAAAGTTATAAAGTTATCTGCATTGTGTGCGTCGTTTTACGGAGAGCCTATATATAAAATGATTGAACTGCTATGTAAAAGGTAGAACTTGTGAGGGGAAAATGCAACAAATCAAAATAAAGTGATAACTCTGAATAAAGGGGACATTGCACAGAACATTGGTGGTTGATGATCACCAGCATAATAGTTCAGTTGTCAGGTTACAAACTTCTCCACCTGTATGAATATGATTGGATTTTACTCATCACTTGGCAGGGGAGCAGCTAATGAATGACCCACTGTCGGGCGAATCGCGAAAGAAGCAGCTGACACCAATCACCTGATGCGAGTTCGACTTAATTGCTCCGCAGGCGCTACCGCAGTGCGCCGTAACGTTTTCTGAGTTTGTCTACTCATAAAGCCAACACCATGTCTACACAGGAGGCGTAGTGTGAACAGCGTGTCAGTGGAGCAAGCTTCAGCGCTCCATCTGTACTGTGCACAGGATGTGTTCGGGCGCAGTAGTGAGAGTAGGTCACAGAATCAAACACACAGTCACTAGGCCTCAATATGCTGCGGGTGGTTTTTCAGTGCATGGAGCACAAGTGAAATGTGCAGCTTTTTACGCAAACTCTCTGGACAGCTGGATCGATTTGAACAGAAGCCTATCTGTTCCGTCGGACGCGTGATACTTACAAACGGAAAAATGTGGTTAAAAGTGCCATCTGTGCAGACACGCTGTGATATAGCCTTGGGGTGTTAAAGTGTAAGGTAAATCAAAGTCATTGTTGATTTCCTTCTCGGCAAAGTTTAGGTTTAACCAAAAGATTCTTTCCTTGGAAGATCAAGGTTCCAGATGTCCCTCCGTTACTGGCTGTACTGTTTCATAGCTTTAAAGGAGACATATTATGCTCATATTCAGGTTAATTATTTTTAGTTATTACTTAGAAAAGTTGCCATACTCCAATGTTGAGAAAATAAATCAGTTTCTCTGTGGCACCTATTTTCAGCCTCTGTGGGAAATGTCTGGTTTTTAGCTCCTGTCTCTTTAAGAAGCCCCTCCCGACAGAGCCCAGTCTGCTTCGATTGGCCAGCTTGCCCACTGTGCTGTGATTGGTTAAGCGCTTCAAACATGTGACGGGCATATTGGCCTACGCTCTTGCTTTACCTGGCTTTGATTGGGGCTTTGCTAGAGTAGCCACAAGGTGGGAATAATCGTAATTATCCATGGTACTTCCGGGTCATCTGGATGTAACGTGACATCACAATGACCTGGGAGTATCTCGGTCTACTGTCGAGGAGCTTCAGGAGATTTAGTGTTTTCCTCTCCCTTTACTTCGGATTTTTTATTTTTATTTCATCTGCAGCTGCTGTATATACAGCAAAAACCTACATAACACACTCGAGGAAAGAAAAAGTGAAAAATCCTGATATGTTTCCTTTAAAAGCACTTCAAAACAAATATCAGCTCAGTTTCAACGTGTATGTTTCTGATGTCAAACGTCCTCTGAGCTTCTCTCGCAGCAGCTCCTCGTGTAGGCTTTCTTGACAGAGCCTCAAGCTATCCTCCAGCTGCTTTTGCATGTGATCTCTGTGTTTGCATGCCGCATATAGGATGTGAGTGTCACAGACCGCCTGCAGCAACACCGCCTGAAGGCTTTGAAGCCATTGGTTCCATTGAGGCTGATACTGTATCAGTGTTTCGGAAATCTTGTCTTTGTCAGTACGTGCTCTCACAGCGTGCACAGCTAAGTTCTGCTTCTTCTTTTTTTTGCCAGTTCTGCTAGTGAAAGAAGACAGCAGAAGAGAAAAAAAGATGACTGTGAAGAAAGTGTATGACTTGTGAGTGCTAACCACAAGTGTAGCCTGAACGCTGTAAATATATAAAATATACAGTTTCAGCCTTGAACTCTGATGCTAACGCAACATCAGCTAATATATCCAACGATTAGTGTTAGGTAAGGTAGTAAATATATCTTTTTTTCATTTGTGCTCAAAATCCTCAAAAAACAGGAAGGAAATAAAATCATGTTAAATTCTTTTCAAACTAAAAATAACATCAACATTTATCAGCATTTTGTGCAGTTGGTTGGAAGTTGAGTAAAAAGAGGTTAAATCATTACTGTAAATGCTGATCTATTCAATATATGCTGTTTGTCTGTCTGTTAGATTACGAAAAAAAAGTTAGTTGAAATGAAATTTCCGGGAGGGATGGGGAATGACCCAAGGGAAATATTGGGAGTGGATCTGGACAAACGGGCAGATTCAGTAAAATTATTTTCAATTTGAATTTATTAAAAAGGGGAAGATGGGGCATTCGTTTTGGCAGAGGTATTTACAATCTGAGTGCCCCCCCCCGCCGCCGCCAAGTGTTTTTATTTGCTATTTGTTTGTCTAGCTGCGTGTCAGGATGATTACTACAAATCTACTGAACCAGTTTCCATGAATGAAAGTTTGTGGGGGGATGGGGCTTGACCCATGGAAGAACTCGTAAAAAATTTTAGCGGATTGGAAGAAACGTTTGGAGCCAGGATGTATTTTTCACTTTCTTTATCATGGCAAGATGGCCTTAACCTTGGTGGAGACATGTGCCCCCTCCCTCTAGTTGCTAGTAGCTACTCTCATTAAAGCAAAAAGCCACTTGAGGAAATGTTACATGTGATTATCCTGAGGCAAATGGCTACAAAGAAGAGACATTGTTAACTTCATACTTTTATACAATACCAGCACTCGACCTCTTCGGCTACAGTTTAACAACATATGTTCAAGCTGTGTTCTCCAGTTCTCAGTAATCAGAAAGAAGTCACTTCACACTCCCAGCATTTACAAAGTCTTGCACCTTGTTGCAAGAGTAATTCAAATGAACGGTTTTCTCTTTATTCCAAAGTGTTAAAGAGTTAAAGTGCTCACTTTCGTGGTAACACTATGATGAAGGCAGTTAAGAATATAGTCAGTTACTATAGGAACCTGTTAAATTAGCCAATCATCTGTGTAAAAAGAGGTAGACTTGTATGGAAATAAAAGTAAAAAACAGAAACTTATTTGCATTTTTGGGGTTAAGTTATCCAACAGATCTCAGGCAGCACCAATGGAAAACTGAAGCCACCCCCCCACTTTCATTTTGACAGACATAAACACACTTACGCGCTCAAACCTACACATACGCACACACCCTGACACACATATAAAGATATGCTCGACCCGCCTGCCTGCCTCTGTCCTCATGCCATTGTCTTTATTAGGGGATACTGGTAAGCGGGACAGATTTTCCAGGCCCTTGCAGGCGGTCTAACGAGGCAGACCATTTCCAGCAAGCCCTTGGCCCCCCGCCACCCAAATGAAGACCACATTTCTGCAGCGGCAGCCTGAACTGTCTGTCTGCCTCTGCCATCTAAAGGGAAGCTCAGCCTGTTGGGGCAAGATTGGATCGGTGCACTTCAAAGCCGTGTGGGCTGCATGGCTCACATCCTGCCTGTGACTGACATCACTTCGCGTACCGAGGAGGACTTCAAACCCCCGGTCGTCGGTGGCGGTGCGAGAGTCTGGCTCGCGAATCCTTGAGCCAGAACGAGGCCACCTGCTCCCTCTCTGTCAAGTCCTTCGATACGGAGGGACAGGGTGACTCCTTATTGAGACATCGCGCCTCCCCGGCCAAACAATTGTCCAGACGACTTGTGATAACCTGATGGGTTATCTGCAGCTGGTAATTTTCTCATCCATCACAAGCTGACACTCTCAGATTCGCCTCAACAGATACCGACTGCTCTCCTACCTGCTCTATATATTGGGGGCCAGGACATTATTGATCTGTTGTGAATGGAAATCAGCAATAACTGAACACTAACTCCTCATGATTGCAAATATGAAGTGGCCTGCGCCCACTGCACACACAGCTGTGGCAGCAACACAAAGCCCTGGTAACCTAGCAACAGCTTCCCCATAACAAGACCACTTTATTTCTAGGTATGTCGAACCAGAGAGCACTGATACTGTATGTGGGCCGTGAAAAAAACCAGCATGAGGTAGCTCCATTATACCCAACATGGTCAGTGCACACTGCTTAATTGAACATCAAGTCCAAAAATGATGATGGTGATGGTGTTTGTAGAGGGACCACAGGGCCTTGTGTGTACTTCTATATTTGCACGAGAGGGATATTAATTCATGTGTCTTCGTGAGAGAAAAAAAAAGGGCTAGAGAGGATGGAGGGGAATTGAGAGACATAAAGGAGCAGGAACAGACAGAGATAGATAAGATTTAGAGTTTCTCATGTGACCCTCCTCCCCGGAGCAGTGACTACATCTGCGCAATCACCCCCAGCCAGCACAGACTCCACGCTGGCCCCGGTCGCCTCCCCGAAACGCTCCCAATGCATTCCTGCTCCAGCTGTAGCTTCCCCTCCTCTTCACGGTTCCTCTCCTCTTCCTACTCACTACCATGCTCTCCCACCATTCCTCTTAGCCCCCACACTCACTCCGCTCTCTCGCTCACTTGCCGGGGCCTGGGAGTGATTATCGGCCCATTGCCGGGAGGAGGGTAGAAGGAAAGGAAAGCAGGAGGAAAAAAGGGAATTGTCTGGAAAACAACATGCTCTCTTACCCCTTGTTCCGATTCCAGGGGCTCAGCTTTGACTCGGACTGCAGGCATTCCGTCAAGCATTAACATCCTGTTTCTGGGGCTGCCTGCAAAAGGGGACACAAGAGGAGGTGTAAGACGGGTGTGTTTTAGCATGACTAAGCAGGTCCCACACTCGAGTCATTCACAACATGGACACGGAAAATGTTGAGGGTGCACCCGCCGAGGAATAAACACATTTTAAATAGGCACAAATTAATGTTTCAAAAACCATTCAAAGCTAGAAAGAAAAAAAAGATGCGTGGAAACTGTGTAAACTGAGTCGGAGCACAGCGTGTGTCCCTCTCCTCCATAATAACGATTTTCAATTGCCTGGTAGGCTGCTGTGGGGCTAATAACACTTCATAGCACTGACAAAAAAATCCTCTTACCGCTTCAGTGGAATACAAATACTTGCTTTGAAATGTAGTTACTCAACGTGAATAAAATAATGACGTAAATAATATACACAAATACTCCTATTATTAATACTATTACTATTCCCTATGTACACAGTATCACACCACATCATGACAATGTTATATTCACACACACACACACACACACACACCCTCCGCTCTGTACAGTGGGCTTCAGCGTCCGGCTCCTCAGTCCGTGCTGTGGCTTTAAGAGGGCTCCGCAGATGGAGCCAGTGACAACAATGCATGTTCCGTATTCCTCAGCTGGGGCCGACCTGAGGTAACCCTCCCTCTCATTATTTTAGCAGCAGTGCATGGAGGAATGCGAGCGAGACCAACCGACCCCAAACATCTCTCTTACTCCCCAACTGTTGGCACCGGCAGCGGGATGTGTGCATGGCCCAATCCGCGCAGTCAGGAGTGACGCCGCATCATGACTTTTGTTGTGCGGAGAGAGAAAAAAAGCTCCGGGAATCATAAATGAGACGTATGCAGCTGGTTTCCTGACCCTCCACCCGGACCATGAGATCTCACACACCACCACATCCACGTGGACATGTCCAATAGTCAAGTTTTTGTACTCACCAGAAAATCCACTAATGCCATTTCTCTTTCTACGGAAATTCTTTCACAATTGCCACAGCTGATTCATTTAATGCCAAGTATTGTTCCGCCACCTCTTAGATTCTCAAGCAACCGCTTAATCCTGACTGTGTTTGTGTGTATGTGTGTATGTGTGTGTTTGTGTGTGAGAGGGAGGTAGAGAAAGAGGGAGGATTTACTCGGCCTGCAACCCCCCCAGATCTCGCCTCTCAGGTCTTAGTCCCTCAGGTACCCTGGCTGTGCTGCTATTGTATTGTTGTCCAGGATGTCCTTCGGCTTCAGGTCTTGGTAGGCCCAGATAGCGTTGCCATAGTAACGGCTGGGCAGGTGGAGCTGCAGCCTCAGTCCAGCCTCAAGCCATGAGTCGAGGAGAGGAAGGGAGGCGAGCGAGCGGAGAGAGAGGCTGAAAAGTGAGGCTTGTTTTTACTCCAGAAGACCATCACTCCAGCAAAGAGACATTTTCCCCTCTTTTTTTTCCGGGTGCACTCAGGATTCACATGAGGTCATTCTTACTTTTCTTTTTAGCCTAAACATTGTTTAACACATTTGTTTCCTTTCATAAATATCCCGCTCCTCTTACTGAAAAATAAAACAGCTTTCACTTTTAAGCAGCAGAATTGCGCAAGCAGCAGCTTCGACCCATGCGCCTATAGTCCAGTTAATCCAGTGGTGTGTGAGCACCTTCCTAACGAACTGGCCTGCAGCAAGCTATTCATAGGAAATCAATGGCAAGTGCATACCCCTACTTGTGACTGTAACGACCAGAGAGCTAACAGCAGCGAGAGACCTAACACTGAGTAATGAGCTAACACAGGGGAACTGTGTATTGAGGAATTCATGTCGACATACTTTGACTGAAGTCGACTGCCAATAGCTCCCAGGAAAAGATCACGCTGGCCAGTTCAAGCTCGGTGATCACAAGTGTAAAAGTTTAAAAATGAGAACAAAGATTGCGTTTGAAATGAGGAGAATTCGTTGAAGTTAATAAACCGATGTGTTTCCAGTCCTCTCCAGCTCTACATTTGGTGCGCTGGCTGCGAGCTCCGGCAACCAGCAGTGTGCTGTCCATCAGTGGTATGAGGCTCTGTGTGTGGGAGATGGAGAGCGGGAGGGGGTTAGAGGGAAACAGGGTAGATTAAGATCACCTTTCCATTTGCTGCACTCCGAAATGAAATGGCCATCCCAGGTGTGTGGGGGAGTTGGATGGAGAGGAGGGCAGTGGAGTGTTGAAGCTTCTCATTTTTTATCCCTCCCTCCCTCCCACCCACCCGTCCATCTACCCATTCACCCTCCTGTCCCCACCAAAATCCAGAGGAAGAAAAAATACTAAAAGGTAAAGGGAGCAGGTGAAGATTGAAGCCAGTTCAGGCAGCGAAATACAAATATTTCAGTGTCTGCTGCTCTCTTCGCTTTTCTGTTTATGCTTATTTGTGTGGCGGTTAATGCATTTCGAAGGACAAGCTCAAACTCCCACCTCATATCCGCATCTTTGACCCACAGGTCTGCTATCTCCCATCTCGCTGATGGGCTATCAGCTCCGTGTGCTGACTGAGGCGATAGCACCTTACTGGAGTGTGAGGATAAAGCTCAGCCGAATCAACCCTGAACAGACTATCTGGATCGATTAGAGGCGGGGGGGGAATCACCAAGAAAACTCTGACCGATGGTTAGCACTGTTACAGCAAGAGGCGGTTCAGCTTTCTGTGAGGAGTCTGCATGTCCGCAACTTGTTTGCGTGGGTTTTCTCCGTCAGTCAAAAGACATGCAGATTCGGATTGACTGGAGAATATAAATTGACCATAGGTTTGAATGTGAGAGTTGGTTGTTTGATTGTCTCTATATGTTGCAATAGACTGGCGACCTGTCCTGGATGTACCGCTGAGCTACACACTACAGCTCCCCCTGCAACCCTCAAAGGATAAGCGGTACAGATTTTAGATGGAAGCTCTGACCTTCTGAGACCTCAATGACACCATCCCCTCCTATAAACCCATGTGCAGATGTTTGCACGCTCGCCGCATAAACCCCATTACATACAAAAGGAAAGCATGTAAAGATTCGACAAGGCTTCAGCCCACAGTCTACAAATCCCCAGGAATGGCTCAATTAATTTGCTGTCAGTTTGCTGATATTTCAATGAAGATGGACGTTCTTGAGGTAATTGTTTATTGTTGATTGCTAAACAGGAAGTAGTTGTCTCGGACAAAAGCTCAAAGGTGTGTGTTGGTTGAGTGGGAGGTGTAAATCACCGTGAGTTCTCTCGGCACATGAGAATGTGAAGACGGATCCTGCTCGACACCATCTCTGGGTGTTCGCTCACACAGCAGTGAAACTCATTTCAAACAAACTCACAAGAGCAGTTTTAGTATCTGGCAGTGTGTACTCTTTTCTGTGCACATACTTGCACATGTACACACCCAGAGACCCACTCCAACAGAAGGGCCCCGCCAATGCTTTGTTCCCATGTTGAGCGCCCAGAGCAACTGGGTGCATCTGTGTCACAGAGGCTGGACCTGCTGCCACGGTCTGCAATGGAGGAGATGGGGCTGGAAGGGGGGGGCAATGAATTACGGGAGACACATGAAGACGGATTAGGGAAGGTGATAGTAAAAGAAGTGAGGGAGAGAGTGTGGTTGGGTGGGTGGGGGCTTGTGGTTGGAGCGGCATTTGGGGAAGCGGCTGAGGGGAGTTGAAGAGGCTGGGGGGAGGCTGCGAAGGTGGGTTGAGCGGGGCGGGGGGAGGGGGGTGTTTAGTGGGGCAGAGGAGGAGGGGCTCTAGTCGGACAAGCGAGAGAGGGTAGAGAGGGGATATGGACCCGAGCCAAGGCCCGGTCGAGCGCAAAGCACACGGTGCAAGAATGCCAACAGACCCCCCCTCCTCCTCCCACCCCGTCCTCCGCCAGAGAGAAGAGAGAGAGAGGGAAAAGGGGAAAGCAGGAGAGGGAAGGAAAAACATCGAAATGTTGCAAATCTGAAGCCAATGATTAACTGGTAAACCAGAGCAAAATGCATGAGAAAGTACGGCGCTGTGGGGCAACATGAGAGGAGCATTTCCTGTGTCGTACGCCATTGGCCTTTTTGCCACAGCTCATTTCCCCCTTGTGTGCCACTGGACACCCCTAGGTGACACATTGGCCTGATAACAAGTCGACATCTACGAGCTCCCCAGCACACTCCTCTGCTTCCTCTCCTTTGACTCGCCCGGTGCAGAAACTTTTAGAAAGGCAGTGCAAGCGGAGGAACGTTGAGAACTCACTCACCAGACAGGTAACGCAGACACCTCTGTGGACCCGGGGGGAAATAAACGCCTGATAAATGTTTGTTAGAACATACAGATTTTGCTGTGCTGATTCAAAAGAGCAACAATTGAATCACACCTGATTTTGATCTCGGGCCTTAGTCTGCTTTGCATTAGGCTGTCTCTGTTCATGACCTCATCTTGCTGGCCTCATTCTGGTCTTGAGAGTCATTCAAAAAGTTCCCCGCAGAGTTACTGCTCTAAAGAGTAACTGCGCCCTGCCAAATAACAGCCCTCTATGTGGTCAAAGGTTCAACAGACTTGAACCTTCAACCGCAGAGCCCAGTGATGCCCTGGAAAGCAAAAACATAGACAGCAGGGATGCAACGATCCGATTCGACTATCAGATATCGGCCCATTATTGAGTTGTATAGGCGCAGATATAGCAAATAACAATTTAGTAAATGTATACAAGTTTTGAAAGCGATGTTTAAGTCAAGCCTGATGTTGATATCTACACAAATAAAGAATGACCCCATGTTCCTTCTACACAGGGAAGCATAAAGCTTATTAATTAAACACTGGTTTCAGAGAAGCATAGTCCCATACTCAAAGCATACTCAAGTGTGATGGAAGGGAAAAAGTAATACCATATAAGTTTTCTAGACGCTTTATATAGAAGCCATTTCAGCACATGTAGTGTAAGTCTTACATTTTCAGCCAGAGCTCAATGTGAAGTTACTCTTTAAGAAGAGCATGTGGCAACCATGGCTGACTAAATCCCTCACAATGTGTTTTCATCCTGAGTTAAGATTAAAAAATGAAGGTGAAGTAACATTCCATGCAAAGCTGTAATGGCATCTTCGACTTGACAGTGTCAGACCTGACTCACACTTCCCATCATAACTGAACTTTGTTTATAAAATAGACGGGGTTCCCCTTTAACCACTCTCCCACCGCATACAGCACACACCAGGTAAACAGAGTTGATGTTACGTGTCGATGTAAGAACGGTGGAGATGTGAGTTCTCCCTGAGACCTCACTCCTGGATGTACTGAGATGGACATAGTCTTTTTTTTCCTAGTCATTCCTGGCACTCTGTGAATGGTCTCAGAATTTCCATTTCATAAGATGTATTTTCCTTGGCAGCAGCAGCCAGCAAAGTCTTTTGGATGCTTATGGGACATTTTTGAACGGGACTCAAGAGAGCAGAGTGCTGCTACTACCTCTCCAGCCACAGAAGCACAGACTTCTCTAACCCGGTGGCATCAACCCAGTCCTATGTGCACTACCCTTTGAAAAGGGGAGAGAATAAAGTTCCCTCTAGGGTTAAAACCCCCTTAGAGACGCACTCAACTGATGCACTTTACCTTAAAACTCCCCGTGTTTCCCTCAGGGAATAAATCAGCTCCACAGAGGGACAACACAGCTCTCTTCATGAACACAGTTATTATTAGACCGAATACAATCCTCATGTGTTGGATTTTTTTCCTCTTTGGGACATACAGCCAAATTTGGGAAGCTTATCAAGCCCCATCAATTTAAAATGGTGGTCAACTCCTAAAAAGTGACTGGAAAATTGGGTCTGAAGTTCACATATGAAGAGTAATTATCTGGGTCAGACGTGGTCACAAAAATAAAATGTGCGGTGGTGAAGGATGGCACTTGGGTAGAGCATTTAGAGGGCAGTCACATGACGTAGAACTTCTGCTGAGGAAAGCAATCTCGAATCTCAGTCTTTCAAATACACCACAAAAGACTTGGTATGCTCAGGTTTTTAAACGCAGGTAAACCTGCTCAAAAAGACAGATTTCCCATTGTCAGTAGAGGAGTTTGTTTTTCAGTTTTTTCCCCCTGGTGAGTCATGTTCGACGGAACAAACGCAACAGAAACTGAAAAGCTCTCTCACCTCGGTGTCTTGCCAGAGTGATATCTTGCACGATATGAAGAAGAAAAAAATTACCCTTGCACAATGTTACCACGATTTAAAAAACACAAATATGGCAATTTACAAGCCACCGCCTGAAGGTTCAATTTGGGCCATAGCCTCGCACTGCTGGACTGTTGAAAAAAGGAAAAAATAGGAAATTAGCGCTTTCGTAGGGACGTCACGTTTTCCTAACTGATGATCGGAGGCCGATGCATCAGAGTAATTTGACCCTAGAATGAATGCCGATTGTATCCATTCCCATTGCATAAGAAAACCAGATGTTATTGGATGTTAGTGGATTATTAAATCACTGGAAAACAGTTTCAAGTTGACATCGTCTTTGTTCATCCTGAGATATTTGTATTCCTCCAGTTTCACATCCATCATGCGTTAGAAACATCCTCAGCGTGATCACTGGCTTTGTCTGATTCTGTTCGGGCTTCACCTGTTGTTTTATCCGATGCGTTACACAAGGGACTGGGCTCCCTGCTGCCCTGAGTCATGCAGCCAGCAAATCAAAACCAACAGCGGCTCCTTGACGTCATGAAACTCGGAAGCAATAAATACATTATCAAGGATCATTTGATTTAAAGAACCTGTCGGCAGCAGCTGAAATATGGCCATTATGCTCCCATACCGACTTGTGACTTAATGAATAAGCCTTGCATGACCAACCTTTAAGCTGCGGGTGAGGAAGGATGTTATCGACAAAATGGTTGTCGGAAAACGCCAAGCAAAGGGAAAGCTGAGCATTTGTAAAAACCAAAGACGCGGAGGAGAATAGGCCGAGACAGCCGCGAAGATGGACACCAAAAACCATTTGCACGGGTTGAATGGAGACTGCAAAGGGTTTATTGATCTGATCGATCTGTGCTTCAGAATGAAAATCAGGCTCCAATGTGGTGAAGCCCACCATTGTTCGTGACCCACTGCGGAAAAACAGATCCATAGTCTGACTCTTTCCATAAAGTTTGAATTGCACACTTTTATATATGGTATTTTAAATACAATTATTTTTATAAACTAGTGGAGGATACATGTGTGATGCAGAGTGTAAGCTTAAAAAAGGCGAGAAGATTACCTGAGCCTGGGTTCCTGGGGTTTGGTGGAGAATGTGTGAATAGGCTCAGCAGCAATGTGTTGTGCCATGTTCATATACAGTCTTTATGGCAGGAGCAACAAAGGAGGATTAAGATATGTAGAGGAGGAATACTTTCTCATGTGTGAATCTATGTGAAAGTGAGTTAGCAGTATGTGTTCTTGAGCCAGTGAACTCAGCACCTGGGAGGAAACCAGCTCCATTTGAAGAGTTTACCCATGTAAATACACAGAGAACACACACTTACAAACACATACAAACAACACACGCTCACGCACAAGCGAGGGCCCACGGAAGTTCCCATATTCTGATGGATTGCCCTTGGGTCTTTGCTATTTCTGCCAGGGGCAGGGGGATCCTGTGTCAGTAATCTTGTCGGGATGAGGGGGATGAGGTCGCCGGATGCAGCTCAAGTCCACAGCCTTCACCACACACAGATACACAAACACACACAATCGTAGGTACAGTTTACTGAGTGGTTAAAGCTGTACTACTCACACAAGAAAACAAATGTAGCTTCTAACAGAAGTTGATCCGACTAAATTAATAAAACTCTTTCAAACTCCAACACATGGTTTTATCTAATGCATATCAAACCAGTGACAATACTTTGATCAGATACTGGTTGTCTGTAGTGTCTCCTTGTAGTCTTAGTAACACCTATAAACAATTCTAAAAATAAAATAAAGTTGTCAATAGGTCAAAGAGAAAATCCTGTGAATATTTTTGTTCTATGAGACTTTTTGTCTTTGTGTAAGATCTGCGTCTCAGCTAATACCGCCTCCGTCCCTTTTAAGGTCTTGTGAAACTGTGGGAAATGAAGAAGCTATTTATTCTGAGAGGAAACACTCAAAGCGAAAAAAGGAGTCAGTCGCTGTCTGGTTTGTCTGCGTCTGGGTGTCAAACGCACTTCTCTTGAAGACGACTTCCTGAGCCACAGCCCCGTTCCGACAATCTGACTACCATACTTACGCACAAATCTTGTGACCTTTACCTGCACCTATGATGAATCAAGTTTATCCTACATTCAGACCCGCAGACACACAAAAAACTCTCTCGATTTCACAGCATGTGCCCATGAAAGAAGAATAAAGACGCCCATTCAACACAAACAGCCGCCCACACACACCTACTCGCACACACAAACACGCATGCACGTCAAACACGCACAATGACACACATGCCCTCCTCCACAGTGCTCCACCGAGAGGTGCACCGAGAGTCTGACATCCTCTTGCATCATGTGCCTCACATGCAGCAGAGAAACAGCAAAACAAGCTGTGACCGTGACGGCTCTAAAGTGAGGTGGCATTACTCAAGTGAGCTGCGACTCACAAGTCTCAGCGCTTTGTGACATCATTCTGGGCAGTTTATATCCATTTGAAGATCATTTCATGTAATCATGAGAAGGACTGAGTTAGATATACCAGTGTGAGCGCTGGACTGAGTTAAGAAACCACAAATAGATTCCTCAAAAAACAGCTCCCAAAACAGCCAATGCACTGCGAGGTCTTCTTGTTTCAACATAATCGGGTGACCTCTCTGGAACACCCTTCACGCACACACATGCACTCACCCTCGGTAAATGCAGCAGGGTCAGCGGCTGTGCATCTAAAATAGCCTCTGACACAAAACTCACTTGTACCAAAGGAGGAGGTGGGGGGGGGGGGTGAGGCAGAGCGAAATAACACGCAGTAATTGGCATGGCGTTTCGGGAGGACGCTGCAATATTCTTTTCATGTCTATGGCGAAGGTTTTCACGCGGCGGGTCTATACTGTCTGTGTGCACAAGAGAGAGAGAGAGGGGGAGACGGAGAGAAAGGGTTAGCTCCGGTGGATCAATAAAAGATGCACTAAGTGACTCTGTTCTCGTCTCTTATTTACTCTCGGTGCAGAGGTCCCACGCTGAGGTGACCACACTGCAGTACTTGATAATTATCTCAAACTGTCCGAGGTGCATCGCGGGCTCCGGAGTTCGCAGTAGATAAACTGCTGGAAAAACCGCAGACCATATTTTACTCCACTGAATGCTTGTACGCAATCCACTATACAACAGAGAGGTATAGAATATTTCAGAAAGCGTGTTTAGGATAAAAAACAACAACATGAGAGTGCACGTGAAGGTGTGAATCACAGCACTCAGTCATGTAAAGGTTACGGCTGCTCTCTGCTTAGAGATACTGAAGGTTGCTCTCATCCGCTGCCCTAACATTGAGGTGGGATGCATTAGATTAGCATCCTCACAATAACCTGCATCCTTCCCACCACCACCACTATCTCCGCCAACCACCCACATACTCTATCTCTCTCTCCCTCTCTTCCTCCCCTCCCCAAGGGATGACAGTCCACTGCTGCTGCCCTAATGGGGGATTCTTTGAGTGGGCTACTGTCTTTTATCCCCCCAGGCTCTGATATGTGTATATATGTGTGTGTGTGTGCATTTGTTCTAACATGTATGTCTGAATGTGTCGTGCATGTGTGCGTGAGTGCATGTGCGATCTCTCCCTCCCCCAACATATGCACCGTGTACATGCACGCTACTCACAATGGCTCGTCTACTGAATTGTATGGGCACATGCGTGCACTCACTTGCACTCTCAAAGAACGACCTACATGTTTCACAATAATCGTACAATGCAGGCATGCGGAGACACCAATACACTGACTCATCTACTACATATCGTCTCAAACACTTAAACACACTCAAATTCTCTACTGCTGCCCTTTTCCTCACCCGCTGTCTCTGGTCATACAAACGGACGCATGCATACGGGCATGTACACAAACACTCAAGGTTAAATGAATTGGCCTTATTGTTAAATAGTCTTGATGCAGCATCACTAAGAGCCTACCCTATCTAACCTCACTTTGTGGTGACACAACCAAATCCCCCCCCAACACTCGGCATAAGGAAACAGACAATATCGACCAACCGAAACATTCCTACACTTATGACATCAAATGAGCGGGCAGTTATTCTCGCTCACCGAGTTTTTCCGCCTTGGTTTGACCCATTCCAGCTCTCCAACACCACTCAGTAAAAGCCAGCAGCTGTGTTTACCTCCATTACTCATCTACTCGTGCCTTCACCTCGGTTATTTCTCCTCTACTTTCCAACTGATGCGATGCCATGTTGATACCTGGTCGAAGCAGCTAATCGAGCGGAGTCACGGCGCATAGCATGAGCTAACATTTCGGTCATCGCTGGAGCCAAAGAGCCCATGGAATGCCACAGGCACCCCCCAAATGGGTTCCACATGTTGTTTGCATAGTTTCCCCTCCTAACAGTTGACCTACAGTACAACTGGAAACAAAGTTCACAGTAGTCCGTGTAGCATCCGTGTGCAGGTCTGCTGAAGTCATCTGCACTGAGGCAAGAGAGCCATAGCCGCCCAAAGTTACTGTAAAGGGAAACTCTTGCTCTAAATCACCTCAAAATGCTCCAAAACAATCTGAAAATGATGACTACGAACAACTCTCCCATCCTCTTATCTTGGCTTCCTTCCTTCTCTCCCGCCTTCTTTTGACCAACCATAGTTGGCTAAAGCAAAGCAGACGGAGGAAACATCACCAGAGATTGACATACATTTCCATCTGAGCCATGGAAACACCAAGCCATCTTAAATCAGAGTCTGGGGTCAAGCGCTGCTATATGAGTCATTTCCAGTAAGCGCTGAGTGTTCGGCTCTAGAGATGGTGTCATTGCGAGAACAAAACTTGGATCTGTGCACTGGTCAGAAAACGTTGCCTTGAATACACCTACGCTTACATCTGCTTGTTGTTTGATGACACATTTTTATGAAAAGATAAGACTTTTTAGTAGTATTCAACCAAGAAATGCAACTAAAATCAAAATACTTACGGTGATGTTTGACAAGCTGTAATAGCCAAAATTAGATTGTAGTTCTTTCTGTTTGCTTTCACTGTTGAGACCACGTTTGCACAATACTTTCCGTTCTCTCTCCCTCTCCCTCTCCATCTCTCTCTCCCTCTCTCTCTCTCTCTCTCTCTCTCTAGTACTTAGTCACAAAACCCACATGCTCCGGCACTCGGTGTACACCCTTAACTCGATTTTGGTAAACAAACGTGGACTGGACACCAGGGGGTCAAAGGTTGGCCCCACAGGATAAAAACGCACAAAGGGGAGGGAGCACATTTTGTCATCTCCTGACATGATGAAACAACAGCACACAGAGTTAGACCCAGAGCTATCACCTACAAATATTGGTCCTATTTTCAGGCCCAAGTAGCTCAACATGACAACCAGCCGCATGTCTTCTGGTGCAGCGTGAAACAGCAGCAGAGTAGCTCCAGATGTTTTGGATGCTTAACCCTCTCGAGCCTTGACCTTTGTGTCACATTGCTTTCATTAGCTTTGTATCCAGGTACATCCATTAACCTGCAAAGCCGTCGGTCTGCCGGCTGTCTGTTGCACAAATTGTGTACGTAGGATCTTGACACACAGGAACCTGGGGGTAGGTAACTCTCGCTCTATGGCTGAACGTCCAGGTTGGACAGCTCTCTGGAAATGTGATGAAACCTTAATAACCAGGGGCCACAGAATATCCCGCGGTGCACCTTAAGCATTCCCTGCCTCTTTAATTTTCCTCAGCTCACATTCAGGGACCCCCAGTGAATCCAGCCACTCCGTGGACTGCAGTCTATTTGCAATCAATGACGATACACTCCACAACACCCACATGGATCAATGATACAGCAGTATGTCAATATGCCAGCAGTTAACCCAGCTGATTAGGGGGTAATACTGGGAATTTCCCATCTCCCTGAATAAGACAGTGGGCCTACATGTAGTTGGAGTGCACATAGAAGACGCACAGCACTTCTTCCTGAAAGATGCAATCTGTCAGCACACACCCAAATTGTGAGTTGTGATCTGTGGCAGACAGATGATGATTTAAGTGAGGGAGGGGGGGGGGCGATCCTTCCGAGCAATTAAATGTGCCGGGCCGAGCTGCGTTGATGGACAGTTAGAGTCTATCCGTTGGTGACTGGCTTTTTAATTGAGTCCCCCCCCACCTGAATCGATCTCTATCATAAGCCGTTGGACCTTGTATTGAGGTGGGGGTTGAGTCGCGGCAGCAGCAGTGTGATGCAGTTGTGTGGTGAGAAACAACTCGGGCAAGCTGCATCATATTGTTCACGATCAAACCAGTATGGTTTTAATTGTGATAAATCTTAACATATGTGACTCATCGTGACGTACAGTGGATGACAGTGAAAATAAATTACCAATGTAAGTGTTTATTTAGCTAAAGATTCCAAACCAAACAACTGAAAACACTTAAAAAACCTGCCTGGAAAAACAGCAACAAATCACTTTGCTGACTGAAATCATTTCATTGAGTCCCGCTCAACAATTCATAGCATCTAACAGAGTAATTTCACTTTTTGACCTCAGCCAAGGATGGTATGTTTACACCACAGTCTGCTTGCTTGCTTTGTTGGTTGGTTTGTTGGTCGGTTGGTTGGTTGGTTAGCAAGATTATGGAAAAACTACTACAGATTTCCACTAAACACACACGGGCCAAGAAAGAACCCATTAAGTTTCTGCCTAGATCAAAGAAACATTCTTTCACTTAATTTATAACATTGTGAGATCGGACAGTTTTTAACCAATTTCCCAGCGAACGATGCAAGGATGCTGATAAAAACTAAATCCAAGCATATATGGGGGACGGATATCTATGAGTGTGTAGTTTCTAAATGACCCTAACCTCAAATGCACTTCCTTTTATACATCACATATCAGCATGCATACTATTGTGATAGTCAGTGCTACATCTGACTGTTTGCACGCTCCGTCTGTTGCCGCTTCAAGCTGTTTCGTTCCCTGTCATGTTACACATGTTTTTACAGTTAATAGCACAGCAGCCACTTTCTTTTGCACGAGTTTTCACACCACAATTGTTTCTGCGAGTTTCGCTGTCTGTATCACGGCTCAGCTGTCAATGGTGTCATCAGTCACTTTGATGATTCATTATAGTCGGTTTGGTTTAGAGATTCAACATTGGAGATTTGATCTGATTTTCTACAGCGTTTTATCATTTTGTTATGTCATCGCAAAAATACCCTTCAGGATTCTGATATTATCTTCAAGCGTTATCACCCTCTCCTCATAGCAGCCTTCAGCCATTTGTTCACCAGCGCCAGGAGATATTTATATTTCCTGTTTCAGAGCTTGGATATGATTCTTCTCCACTGTAGAGTCTCCACTACATGTGTGGTAATATCAGCCTGCTTATTCATGCACAGTGAGAAGGCCCTTTTGTAAATGGATTTAAGTGAGAGTTTAAATGGGCACTAATCTCACTCGCTGAACATCCCTGAGCTGCAGGGGGTCTCATCCACGGCACACACACACACGCACACACGCACACACACACAAGCCCACCCGCTTCTCTTTCTTCCTATTTATTAATTTTTGTGTTGTTTTGTGCACGGCACCCCCACACACACAAACACACACCCTGTGGCTGTTAGACAGTTAAAGCCGAACCAGGGCCTCTCCATAGCACGGGGGTAAAGTCACAGAGGTCAGTGCTCAGTTTCCACATCAAACCCAGGAGCAGGGGCCAGAGTCTCATCGCCCCCCTCCCACCTTCCTCGCTCCCTCGCTCCCTCCCTCCTGCCCTCTTGCTCCCTCCCCTCCTCTTGCCACCACCCACCCTCCTCCCCCTCCTGCTGGATGTACAAATGCCTTTGCTGTCAGCTCTGCCCTGGTCCCCTGTAATTGAAAATAACAGCCAAGGGCCAGCCCCCGGCCACTCTCCCCAGCCTGGTGGCTCCCTGCCTCTCTGACAGCCACCCATCAATACCAATGACTATTACGCTGGAAGTGAGAGAGCGCTGCCGATGACATCCAAGACACCACCCCTGCAACACTTCCCCCCCCCCCCCCCCCACACACACACACACACATACACAAACACACACACACACACACACACATATACACACACACACACACACACACACCCCCAGTGTCCTTCCTCCGCTACCCGAGCCTCCTAATGTTTAACCCGTTGCTAACAGCCTCCTCTCTCTATCTCTAAGTTGCTACAGTAGGCTATCATGGGCAAACAAGACTGTCTCTCTCTCTCTCTCTATCTCTCTCTATCTCTCTCTCTCACACACACACATTCATACATACATACACCCCCCCCCCCCCCCCCCCCCCCCGCCCACACACACACACACACACCAATGCTTTGCACAAACACACACAGGCACAAAAACAAAACTCTCCTGTGACAAGTCACAAAAGTCTGACAGGCAGCAAACTTTTCCTCTCGCAGTGAGCGTGCTCGCAGGGGGAGTTCGGTGTGTGCTGCTGCTGCTGCCGTCACACTTCGAACTCTCACATTCAACACACTCAGTCAATAATCTCCCCACACAACTCGGCGGAGCTCTGAAGTTGCTCTGGAGGTGAAGGATTTCACAACCGGCGCCGGCCACTGCAGAGTCAGGATGCTGGCTGCCCGTATATGCCCACAGCCACCGATCACTTCTCTTTCTTCATCTCTCGTAATGACAGCTTCTGATTCTTCTTTCTCATGGTGGGGGGGTTGAAGTGTCACATGCCCAGTGCCGAACCATGCAGCGCTCTCCGGTTTGACAGACATCAGACACAATGCCATAGGTGATCCGAGTTGTCATCTGCCCTGACAGAGCCATGACAGCTGAACAGGACGCACGGAACACAAGCACAAAGCCGAGCAACGTGACAGATGAAGCACACAGCGGCGGAGGAACGGGACGAGAGAAATGCACACAGACCTTGTCAGGAGCTGCAGAGCCGTGGAGACCAGGACACTGTTTCCCTCTCCTCTCCTCTTCGCTCCTCTCACTCTGCGCGTATGTCCGTGTGTACTGTACGCGCGTGTGTGTGTGCGCATGTGTGTGTGTGTTTGCGTGTGTGTGTGTGTGCATGTGTGTGTGTGTGTGTGTGTGTGTGATCAGCTCCCTCCCCTTCTGCCTCTCAGCTGCTCAGCTTAGGCAGTTCTCAGGAAATGAATGGGAGCGCACAGAGAACTGTTGTACTTGCAAATGACTTACCCCGAGTCACATGATCCGCTAAATGTAGGGTGGGCCGGTGGGTGGAGGCTTCATAAGCAAAAAGGGGAAGACAATATACTCTAAGCTTTAACAGCATGCATCGAATTACACGTAGCCCCTCCAGGGAGGTTTCCGACGCGTCCGCGCTCCAGACCCGGGCACACCGGACTCCGTGGCTCGGCCCCTCCCGGAGCGCAGCGCCGAGCACCGGGGCGCCTCCCCGTTTAAAGGGGCCGGCGGAGGAATCATTCTGTTCATTTAGACCCCTGGTGCGTTTCTTTAGTCCTGTCACATTTACAGAGGATTCATAATCTGATACGTCTTCATTCTTTCTTGACTCATTTTGACCTTTTGTTATTCATATTCTGGTGAACTGTTTTATGTGCTAATCTATCTATCTATCTGTCTATCTATCTATCTATCTATCTATCTATCTATCTATCTATCTATCTATCTATCTATCTATCTATCTATCTATCCATCTATCTATCTATCTATCAAATTATTCAGTGTTTTTAATGGACCTGCACAATTAAAGAGAATAAAGTTATAAAGAGAGAGTGGATGGTTACTTTAAATATGGTTGATTAGTTTCTATAATATTTTAATTAACTTTATATAAGCTTGGATAAGAAAAGTAAATGTCCAGTGTGTAAGATTTAGGTGAAAGGGATATATTTGCAGAAAATGAATATAATATAATCCTAGTGATGTTTACTCTGAATTACATGTATACGAATTGTTGTTTTCTTTACCCTACAATGAGCCCTTTATATTTAAATACTTTATATTTACATCAGGAGCGGGTCCTCTCTACGTAGGCCGCCATGTTTTTTACAGTAGCCCACACAGGACAAACTAAACACTTTTTGAGGTCTTCTGACAACTGAAGGCTACCACAGGTTCTCTCTCATGTTCGAAAGGGGAGGACGAGGTGAGGGGTGTTCAGCTTCAAAATGTCACTTAAAATGTCATACTGTTTGACTTGAGAAAATGAATGAATCTTATTAACATTATATTGTCTGAGGTTAAAAGTACAAGCAATACTGCTTTTTCTTCTTCTCTTGTTTAAAGCTCTCTTGACTTCCTGTAATTTGGCCAAGAGTCTGAACTATCATCGTCTATATCGTCTGGCCGGACCAAAACCACCCATTTATGTCCAAATTCATTTTGGTTATAATTCTGTTATTTTAGTTTGGACGAAACTAGAAAGTCCAAAGGTTCGGACCAAACAAGGAAGGCGTCTTTTTTTTCTTTTCTCTCTGCAACTTTTCAATTGTTAGCCTTATCCATGTCATTGGGGAGTTAGCTTAGCATTAGTTTTTATGTTACATTGGGCTTTAGAAAACCATGATGGATGGATGGATATTTTTTTGTTAAACCAAAAGATTTATAACTTAAGCAAGAAAGTAGTACTCCCAATAACAGACGTGTTTTTTGTGTTTTAAAAAAATTGCATTTTATTACATTGAAATAATTTTTTTATATATATTCTTTTCTCATATATAAGCGAGAAAACTAAACTTGTATTGCTTTTATTATCCATTGATTGTTGATTTTCTTTAATTATTTTGTTTTTAAGGTGATGTATAACATGTCTGACAATAGTGTAATTCTAACTTTTTTATTGGCTTGTTATGTCTGACCATCATTCCAAGACATGACCTCATTCCGGTTACCGTCATGCAAGTCTGAGAAAAACAGCAAATATTGGATTTTAGTTTCAGCTCCAAAGTAAAACGCCACATTTCTGCCTGCTGTTTTAGTGATTAGCCTTGAATAACATGCTGGAACATTTCCACATAATGACTGCCTTCAAATTCTCCTCTGCACAGTGCCCGAGCCACTGTACCCATGTCAGCTTTCCTCCAGGTGTTCTCCGTCTTGATGAAAGGTATTTCTGTGGTATAGGGGGGGGGGGGGGGGGGGGGGGGGGGTGCTGATGCTGCTGAGCGCCCACGGTCCATCCCCTGGGAGCTCTAATTAAGGTAAAGGAAGCAGCGCTCATCTGCATGGCTGATGGAGCTCGTACAATTTAACTTGGTGCCGGCTTTATCGCGGCGCTGGAGGAGCACGGCTGAGAGAGATGATAGAGACAGAGGGGAAAGGACCGTTTACAGTAGCAGCACTGTGAATCCTGATCCAACCGCTGCCCACTTAATATTCACTCTGTTTCACACAAGATACTGTATGTCTTGTGTTTGCAATGAATGGATGTTAAAATGGTCGGGTGGAGACAGAGGGATGGAACAAAAGGGATGGAGGGAAAGAGTGACGAGATTAATAAGGTTGTCTGAGCTGGATGGAGAGGTGGCTGGGTGATTGTACATGGGTGAATTAAGAAGTATTTTCTGCCTGCCTTGATAGGAGGGGCTCCAAGTGTCCAATGGGAAGAGGGGTTGTTTGGATGAATAGATGGATGGATGGATGAAGGAGGACTGTAATGAAAATTGTCATGGTTACAAAGTGCATATCCACTCAGATGGTTAGATGCGAAATGGTTCATAATATTAGATATTCCTTTCTAAAGCTTATATGTTTGAATACATTTTAAAGAGCTGCAGTATATTAAAACCAGTATAATTGGGTTTTTCACACCAGTTCTGTCCCTGATTTTTTGAACTGGGATGAAATAATTATTTGTTTCTCACTTTCTAACATCACAAAATTTCTGGAGATAGTTATTTTGGATCTGGTCTCTGTGACCAAATAATCACATGCTAATAATTTGTATTGTGGAAATACAAACAAAAACAGAAGGGAAGTGAACTTCTGCTTAATATTCAGTAACGATCAATGGTCTCTGCCCTTATTTGTCAGAGTTGGAGCAAAGGCTGTAGTCATGAAGTGACTTTTAGAAGTACAATTACATAAGTATGTCAAATTATTTAAAATAAACATAAATATCCAAATTAACATCTAAACATTAGTCTAAAGACATAAGAAATCAAACACATCCACAATGTTAATATTATATTGGATTATTTTTTAACAGAAATACATGCATTGCTATAGATCTATGAAGACGAGTACAGTTACTTCAGCAAAAGATTTAGCAAATTGGTTTCGATTGATCCTACACTAACCTCCTTTCAGTCATCTTTTCTCCTACTCCCCCCCTCTCCATACTATTTACAAATCAGTTTATACTTGGGGGGTGAAATTTGACCATATATACACACTGGGGGGGACTATTATGACTATTCCCGTGGTTGGAGCACTGCAATGGTCAGGTCACCAATACTTCAGAGCGGATGATAGACATGAAGTAAGAAGACATGATGCAAACAAATAAAAATAAAAAAAGTATTTGATGAAAAAAAATGGTCATGTATAAATTGTTTGAATAATGTGACATACTGCTGACATAAAGAGGGGGATAACACAATCTGAACTAAAAAAACTATAGAAAACTACAAGCTTTGTTATGGCTACGGCCGAACATAAAAAAAACTCACTGGAAATATACACCTTACAAAAAAGAAAGACACACAGAATCAAAGGTTTAAATTATTGGCCTTATATTGAAGCATAATGTATATCAGTATTATTGTAACACACATACTCACTGAAATTCAACATAAGCTTGAACCATGTAAGTTTAACTGAGGTTTTTAAAGGACAAGCCTTTTCGCTCATTGTGCACCGTTGACCTGCACGTGTTCAGTGGTTCTCTTTTTTTTTTTCTCTCCACTCTGCTCCAACTTTCCCTTTTGTTTGACCGCTTGTCAAAAAGGTAATTGGTGGAGAGGCAGGTAATGAAATGAGTGACCCTAAGGCTGCAGGGAAATGTTCCTGACAAGCTCTCCACCGCTAAGTCGGTGCACATTGTGGCATTCAAAAGCCTTGAATAATGATTAGGTTGCACAACGCTGAGCATTATTTGACACATCTGCTACCTGTTGTTTGAAAATCTCGGTGAATCCGAAACAGTGCTGTACAATTGCATTAAAAAAAAATCAGACACCCTTGACATTACAAACATGTTTATTCTTCATCTCATGGTCTCCAGTGTATATAGACAAGAGACTCGTCGCTTACAGATTCATGTGATATTACCAATCTCGGAGAAGGATCGTGATTTGCGTGATGAGAAAGCCGACGCTTTGAAGGCTCCGCGTGTGTGATGGAACACTAATGTAACATCAGCCATAAGGCCCGGTGATGATCCTGATAATGACATCCTGAGGAGCCCTTTCAAATGAGATCCTCGCTGTGGAACCGGGGCCCGAGGAGTCCTGGCATGTGTTGAAGGAAGACAGGCAAGAGCTGAGCGCGAAAAGAGGGCTGTGAGGGAGGTGGATGGCAAGAAGGGGAGGGAGGGGGGGGGAGCCGCAGAAATCTGCTAAGGAGAGTTTGGAGAGTATGAGGAAATGGTCTGAGGGACACCGGGGAATGGTCACCGTAGGGATGGATCATGCATGCCCCCCCCTCCCGTTGGTAGGGCTTATTAAACACTTGAGACACAGATCCCCCCTCCCAAGGCTACGCCAACTCCAGACAGGTTGCTAACTGTATCACCCTGGAACGGCAGCAGTTCAAAGACAGCGCAGGCGTCTGGGGGGATCATTTGTGGTGCAGCATAATAAGCTGTAAGACATCAAGAGGAGCATTACCATTACACACTCGTTCTCGCTTGCATCATCTGACCCAATCTCATCAAATTATTGTAACAACATTCATCATTTAGTCACACGCTACAAAATGTTCACACTGAGGGGGCAGGCATTCTTACTGTGCAGAGGAAGCCTGGATTTGACTGAGCGAGACAAAAAAAACTTGTGTGTGTTTGTGTGCGTGTGCGTGTGTGTGTGTGTGCGTGTGAGTTTGTGTACGTGTGCGTGTGTGTGTGTGTGTGTGTTTGTGTGTGTGTGTGTTGTGAAATGCTACAGCCGGCCGATGTGATGCTCCCCTCATGTTGTCTCTACCTGAACTTTAGACTCTGGACTGAAAGAACAGCGGTGCCAGACGAGGAAGTACGAGGGCGAAGAGAAGCTAAACACAACCTGTTACAGCACAGTCAGGAGGGAGAGAGGGAGGGAGGGGGGAGGGAGGGAGGGAGGGAGAGAAAACAGGGGGAGAAGAAAACATTGAAGAAACAGAGGATGTTCTGTTATTGTTGGTCAAGTTAGAGCAACTGTAATCCAAGATAATACGAATGATAAACACACGTGTATTCATTTTCTTTCCGTTTTTAGGGAGCGGACATACATTGGTAGATCATTTATGGCTCTTTATCATGCATTTCATAGGCTTTGAACTCAATAATAAAAGAGGGATAATACTGACAGGATTTGAAGGAAAATAATAGAATATAAGTGAAGTGGCTGTGAGAAACTCGAGAGTGAAGAATCAACTGGAATCCTTGAAAATTAGGCTGGACTAGAATGTATACATATTAGAACTATTCACACAGGCAAACAGCCCTGGTTTGCAGGCGATGAAGTGCTCACCCCTCCTCCTCCTCTTTATTCCCCTGCAGTCGCACTCTGCTCTCACTCTGAATACCCAACATCATGGGGCGACATACACAAAATGAGAAGTGTTCGCTTTCAGCATCCCAAGTCAAGGTTCTCTGTCCTCCCAAATGAAATCTGAGAAGCACAAAGGATCGGCCCCGGCCTGTTCATCTCTCCGTCTGACTGCCGAAGCACAAGACTCTGCTGAAAGGGAAAGTTCTCCTGCTGTAGATTGTACAACAATTTTCAGACGAGGCTCCGAGCTGGCATTTTTTCTAAACTGAGTACATGCTTGATGTTGTTGGAATCTGTATCACATCATATACTAAATTTGACTTGAGCCGAAGCAGCATCTTACAACTGCACACGATCCTATCAGCAATTAATCTCTATTCACAGCAAGGTTTCATGTTTATTGGTCCCTTGCTTTGACAGGAAACAACATTTTAAATATCACATTTCTCCCTTGCAAGCACATCGCTGTATTTATATAAAGATTGCATTGTTAACTTAAAAACATTGAAAAAACTGTCAGTAGGAAATGACACAGATCACCTAAAAACCTTAATCTGTGAATATGGAAGTATTTGTCATATTAAAAGTTGAACAGAAGGTTTTGAATTTTCCCCATCTCCATCCATGCACACTGGACAAAGATCAGCAGGTTTAATGTCACAAAATCATTGTTGTATGTCCAGGAAACCATGAATGTAATGAATGGTCAAACATCCAAATTGCAGCACGCAGTAGTGTGCACCTCTCCCAATGTTACGGAAAGTAAAAATTCCTTAGTCTGGATTTTGCTCCAAAATGTATTAACATACACTGGCTGAAACAGATTACCCAGCTCAATCAATCAATCAATCAATCAAATTTAATTTCTGTAGCTCATATTCACTGATCACAATTTGCCTCACAGAGCACGACAAGGTAAGATTTTATCTGCCCTTAACAATCGACAAGAGTGAGGAAAAAACACATAGATGTTGTGTGTAGGAGAGCACATCAACGAAACGACAATATGTATGACACTCGTGACAAAAGACTGTGTCTGACATAAACTGAGAGGTTTATCAATGTTTAGAATATTAGTACAAAAGAAAATGTCAGACAGAGATGAAGGGCACAGCCGTTACAATTGTAGTGACAGTAGTAATAGTGTGCGAGTAGGCAGGTATTGTGTATATGCAATCTAATCATAATCACAATCCATGAGCGGCTGCCACCACGATTTATGATCCATGTGCATGTGGTCTGCAGAATCCTGCTGACAAACAAACTAACACATAAACAGGCAGGGGGGGAAACATGACCCCCCCTCGGCCGAGATAAGAGGCACAACATATTTTTAGGGTTACACTTTGGCACATGTCTAACACTTCATCAGCTCTGTCAGGTAGTAAACATGACTGGCGAGTCTGT
Organism: Pleuronectes platessa; assembly: GCF_947347685.1. NCBI lineage: Eukaryota > Metazoa > Chordata > Actinopteri > Pleuronectiformes > Pleuronectidae > Pleuronectes > Pleuronectes platessa. The sequence goes on from NC_070639.1 coordinate 7,709,065, forward strand.
TTCTGCTGTAAATTACTTCTTATTAGTCCTGCATTTTCCTCATTGTTATACTTCTTTCGTTGCCTATTATTATTTATGTGTCTGTGCAGTCCAGATTAGTATCTTGAATTTCTTCTTGTGCACAGTCAGAAGCTAATTCGATACAGATTTTCTTTGCTTCCTTATTGATTCATAACTCAGTGTTTTCATTGCATACTTAACCGCTAACACATTATATTCTGCTCATGCTATTTATGAAAGTGAACCTGTCCTTTTCCTCCATGAAAAAGTCATTCAAGCTAAATATTTTTTCAGTTATTTGATTAAATATACAAGACAGCCTTGCCTTGGTCCTATTATTTGTCATGTTGTGTTTACTTGAGTTCTGCAGCCTCTTCTCATATGATGCAACCTCCCGGTGACTTTGAAGTAATTCAGTGTAATTTCGAACCCTCGTTTCAACAGATTCCTGTAGTTCCACTGTAAATGAAGGCAGCTGAGGGTGGAGGTGGCTGCGGTGTGTATATAATGTATATCTACTCCACCATATCATCAGTATGCAGCTGATAGGTTTGTCTTAGGTTCACACCTCCACTGGGACGTCCGCGTCAGAAGCTCCCAGATGTACGGGGCCTCTCTTAACTCCTACAATATTCCGCTACATGATATTATAATAATGAACACTGGTGAGGGGAGCTATGAGGAATAAATTATTGATTCACACATACATTTATACATCTATTTATTGATGTGCATTTGTCATTAAGCAATGACAGATGTATCTTGCGAGCGTGCAGCACAGTGCGGTCGGAAACACTGACTCCTTCATTAAACTCATTAAACTCTTCATTGAAATGATGCTGTGCTTAAAAATATAACATTCCTGGAATGAAGTGGGATTTAGTCACGTTTCTATGGCCATTGGTTTCAGACTTGAAAATTCACTGTCTGTTTTTAAATCATCTGTAATAAGTACTTGTTCAAATAGCTTTAACTTTATTGTTGTTTTGCGAATTATTCTTTTATCCTTTTATTATTTAATTTATGTTGTTTTATTTTATCTGTTGTCTTGATTTTATATTTCATATTATATTATTTACTGTTTTTTGTATTCTTGAATTTATTTGTCCTATTTGTGAAACACTTTGAAACAGCTGTTCTGAAAGTGTTCTACAAATATAGTTGTTTTTATAAAAACATTTTCACAATGCACAAAGTGAAGAAGGGTCTACAACTACAGTGGACAACAATAATGCAATAAGGTCAAATCAAATAATTAGAGTTATTATAAAGAGATAGAAGAGATATCAAAGAAAAACACACACAACAAAATGGAGAAAAGAAAATCTGAATGACCATGAGAAATCCAGAAGAAAGGTAACACAGAGAAATGGACGGATTGGACATCTGCTCGCTCAGGGGGCCTCCCCCTGGGCCAGTGGCTGTCCATGCAAGTGTGTGTGCAAGTGTGTGTGCATGTGTGTGTGTGTGTGAACGTGTTTGTCCAGGCGTCAGTACACCTGCACAGACTGAGTGGGTTGGCTCAGTGGGCTGGCGTGGAGCTCCGTGGATCTCCCTCCAGGCCAGCTCTCTGTCAGGCCCTGCCAAGGTCAGCCTCCTGCCAGGGAGGGGTGGGGTTGAGGGGGCGGGAGGGGCAGGGGGGGACGGTTCAGCATGACCACCGGGGCCTCAGCATGCTGTGTCTAATAGCAACCGCAAAAAGCTCTTGCACACACACACACACACACACACACACACACACACACAAACACACACACTCCTAGAATGAACTTTAACACCAATACAGAGACACACACAGTCTCAAACAAGCAATCGTTGATAGAGCTAGGGAGACGTTTAAGGAAGACTGTAGCGAGCCACTCAAATTTTCTACTGTGCAAATATAAGATAAGATAAGATCAAATTAAAGAAGGAAATACTTTGGACTAGTTGACAAAGTAACTATAAACGCGGCTCCAGAGCTTAAGAGGATGAAAGAGGAGCTTTAGGAAAGTAACAAGGAGACTTGTGTGTTTTAAAACTGCCAGCTCTCGTATTGTGTCCATTCCGCAGCTATCCATTACCCTGATCATCTTACTGGGTGGCGAGCCCCAGGGTGGAGCCTGGAGTGCTACAGTCCTCCTGAAATACCTCACCCAGTGTAGAACCATCAACGGGTTCCGCCAAGTGAAAATGCGACACCTTGACACACGTGCCTGGGGAAGTGTTCGCCGCGGTGGCGTTGGCGGCAGCAACTTGAATCGAGGCCGTCGAGGTGCGATGATGAGATTATCAATCGTGTGGTCTGCTCTGTGTTGGGCTTTAACCAAAGGATGCAATGAGGAGTGGCTGGGAGATTAGCCTCCTCATATGCAGGCAATGGAGACACCTGAATGGTGTGGCAGCACTGGAGCAATTACACACTGCCACTCCTCTGCATCCCCCCACCGCTGTCAAGCCTGTCATCAGCCCCAGCGTGTGTGTGTGTGTGTGTGTGTGTGTGTGTGTGTGTGCAGGGGCCGATCAGCCACCAGAGTCCCCAGCGTTGCTCTTTTGTTGCTCTTTTCCCAGCCAGCAGCCCCTTTTGGTTTTGTGACGGAGAGACCTCGCGTTGTTCTCCTCTGACAGCTCGACCCCCCTCGGACCCCTCCTCCCCCTCACCTCCTTCCTCCGAGCTCACCTCCTTCCTCCACTCTCCTCCCTCCCAGGCGTTGATGGTGGAGAGGGAACAGCCAGTGCTCTCCAAACACAAGGACAGAAGCTGCCAGCGCGTAGCCATGGCAACAGCTTCTCTCTCACCCGCCACTTCCCGCTCGGTAGAAAAAGGGAGTGTGGAGAATTGCAGGGCCCCTCTCTCCTCTCCGCGCTCTCACACAGCCCAAATTAGACGGGTCACAGTGTTTTTCTGGCACCCGTTTAAATAATCATAGAGAGGGATGTGTGCAGAGAGAGAGGGAGGAAGAAAGAGAGGTGAGGCGGGGGCACGCCAAGGAAGTAGAATGGGGGTGTTAATCAAAAAGACGCAGATTGCTGCACAACAGATGATTTTTTTTTTTTTTTTCAGACATGAGAACGTGGTGGGTAGAGACAAGGACACTTGAGATATATGTGAGCCACGGTGCAGAACTTGTCACGGTAATGCTAAAGAGCAGGAGGGAGGACTCAAGTCGTAATAATTGCAATCGCAGTGAGAGGATGTGAACGTCTGGGAGACAAATCAATTCCTTGTTCCAAAACTGTTAATGTGGTTTTTGAAGGTTCAGTTCCAGGTCCATCGCTGTGACTTGTAGTTTAGGGCCTGAAACATCGGCACCAAGTGCACAAACAAGTGCTTATCCAGACCTCTTCCACTCTCACTCGCCCATACATCGCCACTGGCAGATATACTGTACAGCAGGGGTCTTGCACACTTTATGCGTTGCACATGTTTCCCTGCAGTGCTGCATGAGGCTCATGTAAAGTGCTCGGTGTCCTTCTCAAAGTTTATGTGTCTGCCAAGAGGTGCTGATATTAAGAACAAGAAATTGTATGATGGAAAACCCTGAAATGTTTTCTTTTCATGAGCTGCTGCCACGGGCCTGCTCCGGCTTAATAGCATGCTGGCTTTTGAAAATAATTCAGCCAGGCTTATTTTCTACTTGATTTACTCTGTGCAAGCCTTCCCTCATCAGGCTGGGGTTTTGTTATTAAGCCAAAATAAATCAGTTTCCCTTTTCAGCGATACGTTGAGCCTGCACCAACAGCGAAAAGACAACTTCAGGATACAGCCGCGGGATTACATCACAGCCAAACAATGTCTATTTATATCCCGGCCAAAGTTTTTCTTACTTTCAGGAATTTCCAAAACAGGAGAAATGTGGAAGATTGTGCACAGTGCTGCAAAAAGTTGAATCAAACTGCCGTCATAAAAGCAGGATCAGAATAGGGATTAAACCTTGTCCAGGGTGCTTGGAATTTAGATCTCTGGGGGTTAGAGGTCCTTGTAAAGGTAACTAGCTCCAGGCTTTCCTTTGACATACACACTAACAAGACAACAACACAAAATAGAATTGCTCTTACACCAAGTTGGCTTAAGTTCCAGTTCGCTTTGGTCTCTATAAAATGTAAAGCTCCATTAATCTTTTCAAAAAATGCTTTCTCTAGGTTGGTTTTAAAAACGAAAGATTTTGCACAAAGACAGGTAAAAAAAAGCAGTAAAAACATTACAGGGGATTTTTTTTGTTCAATGGACAGTGACGTTTGCATAAATCGAGAAACAGACATCTGCCTGTTAAACGCACACAGTATCTGTCCAGGCTGAGTGGTGTTAAAGATGAAAGCCTGTCGCACCCTGGGGAGACAAGTGATGCACATAGTATGAAAGGTCAGTGAAATAGTGTTCAGGTGCTGCCCTGAATCACTTGTCGTTAAAACAAAAAAGTCATGTCTGATTTGTATGTGTGTGTGGGTGGGTGGCTTGGTGGGTGGGTGTGAGTGTGTGCACAAGCTTGCTTGACTTCCCCACATTGATACCAGATGGCCCTTCCCATCATGGCCAATGGAGGAATTCAGCTGGCAGGACCCCTTCTTGTTCATGGTCAGTGTGTGTGTGTGTGTGTGTGTGTGTGTGTGTGTCAGTGTGTGTGTCCCTCTCCGTGCCCCTCCTCTCCCACCACACATTGACCTATTTGTATTCTGGGCAGAGCAGATGAGGCTCCAGGCCCACTGCCCTGCTCCCCTCCAGGCCGTCCCCCCGGGAGGGCATCTGTGGGTCTGCACTGGGCAGATAGGGTAGACCCATCATGGCAGCACTTTAAAGACCACCTCACTGGTCCGCAGAGAGGGGCTGTGTTTGGATTTTTGGGTGTGTAGCCCTCTGCGTTGGCCTGCTGAGATGTCTCCCCTTCCATATCTTTGTCTCAGGCCGTGTTGCTTCTTGTCCTGGCAATAATTCCGTTGACAAAAGAAATCACTCGACACCAGGATGAATCTGAGAGAGTCCCCGACAAATGTTCAGAGCTCTGCTGCATTAATCTGACAAAACGCTGCAAGTGATTTGGCATCTGTTGCGGATAAAGACTACAAGTTTGAAAATGAAACAATTCTGGGGTTGAGGAGTCGGAGAGATGCGGCCCAGAGTGCAACACTGCGACAGCGGAGAGCAGAGCATCTGTGGTTCGGCTTGAGCAACAAAAGCACACTGTTAAATGTTAGCGAGAGATCATGGTTTTTATTAAATGTAATTGAAAACATTGTGTGGACTCACAGATTTGTGTCTGTTTCAAACCAGACCAGGATCTCTCCCCAACCAAAAGCTGCGAGGGCCTGAACATAACCATAACCACAAAAGAAAATCTGTACTCACTACAAACTGACATTGTACTGCAAGATCGGGTGTTTTGGCAGAAAACAAATGTGTTTGTCTGTTAAAATGTTACTAACATCTTCAATGTCAATTTGCTGCTTAGCCAATATGTAAATCATAATTATATTAGGTAAATTAAAAACTTAGACTCTAAATAATTGTTTTCATCATCATCCATACCAGTTATCCTTTGGGGTTCGCAGCGGAGAGGTGGAGCCAATCCCACATGAGATCGGGCAAGAGGTGGAGTCCACCCTGAGCTGATCATCAGCCGGTCACAGGACCAACATACAGACACAAACAAGGATTCAGGTTCACATTTACACCTACAGTCAATTCAGGGTCCCAATGTCTTTACTGTGTGAGGGGGACCTGGAGGAAGACCCATGCAAATCAAATACTAAAAGACAACGGCCAAACTGGGATTCAAACTAAGAACCTTCTCCACCATGCGGTCCCCCACATCATCCCACCTTCCAGACATGAAGCCAAAAATCCAGGATATAGCCAAACATTTCCTTCTTGTGTCGATGCCGTCATTTGGATGGAGCAGCGGTATCAAGGTCCTGTCGATACCAGCACTAAACCAAATCCTTTGCTCTAACCAGAAGGTTGGCGGTTCAATCCCAGTCTTCCCTAGTCAGTATGCCTTGGGCAAAGTACTGAACCCTAAATTGCTGCACATAGATTACAATGTATTTTTTTATTTTTATTTTATTTGCCTTTATTTAACCAGGTTGGTCCCGTTGAGATACAATGACCTCTTTTCCAAGGGAAGCCTGGCCAAGACAGCAGCATACAAAAAATATCAACAGTCACAAGACACACAAAAATCACATAACACAGATTAAATAAGATAAGTTCCCTGTTCCCTTAAGATAAGGCAACAGGACTAATGAATGTGTGTTTGAATAAATTAATGTAAAACTGTACTGTAAAGCGCTTTGATTGGTCATCAGGACTAAAAAAGCGCGATATGAATACAAACCATTTACCATTTACTCTCGAGCTTAGTCCATGTCCCATCCACCAACAAGGAGGAGGGTCTTACTGCAGTCAGCCATGATCGAGTGGCTTCAGTTTTTGGGAGCCGTCATTTAACTGGTCAATCTGGCGTTACCTAAAAAAAAACGAATATCTGTTGCAGTTTAATTGAGGATAAATGTTGTTTCTAGAAGACTTGCTAGATATGATAGAAGCCTGATGCTGAATCACAGCACATGATGATAATTGACTGAATGGTAACACATCTCCTGGTGAGATCGTTTCTGCGAATGATGGGAAATTGAAAAGCCAGTGGAAGTTTCTGAGGCTCTCCATCTCGCACTGATTAGTCACTCAGAGGGGGCACGTCCCCGTCTCCTCGGAGACCACGTGCGGTCAAGCCCATGTGTGTTGATGTGAGTGTGTATTTCAGCGCAAACTTAAATGGGCTCATTTAGAATCTCCCGAGCATCTCTGATAGACCCCTCTCGGTTTTACCCCACATCCCTTCGCCCTACACACATTAGTTTTTTGATTTGCAGTTGCCCACATGTACTCAGGAACCCACTATGCGCACACACATGCACACACACACAGAGGGTGCCGAGCCATAAAGGAATGTGGAGCGGTATAATCACAGCATCATCAGCTCTGTCCTCTGAGAGAGCGGGCCAATAATGCCCCTCTAATTGAATAACTTATCCACAGCTATTTCCCAGGGGGCCGAGCTGCAAGGCACAGTCGCTAAGCGAGGGGGGCAGATGGCGCTGAACAGAGCAGATCAGCATCCTCCAAGTACCACAATGAAAGGTGGAGTTAAACAAACACAAATAATAATCACTCTGTATCGCACAGCCACAAAGGAAGCAACTTTTTTTTTGCTCTTTACATTTCTTTTCTTTTCTCAACAAATAATGCGCTTATAATCTGAATTGTTGTTTCGGATGAATAACGAACCCTGGCACGTCTTGTTCCATTAAAGGACATGGACAAGTCTTTGTCTCCTTTTTTCCTCCCAGCGTTGCTGAATCTTCCGTCGGTGAGAGCAGAGCTCCTCTCTTCTGAAAGGCCCGCTGTATCCCTGAGCCCGAGGGTGAGGATAATTCCCCCTAAGACCCAAATTCTGGCTCCTTGTTCTGTCCCCCTTGGGTTCACTGCAGGGGGTAACTATACATTCTGTTTCCCTTTTCTCCCATCAGACAACATACCACCCTGGGAGCGGACACACACGCTGCACAGAACCGTCTCGTGGTGAGCAATGCTGTGTGTCGATCGCCATGATGCCCGGCTGCGCTGTGGGAAGAAAACGCATCTATCAGACTGACGGGAAGTCCAGCAGGATGATCATGCACCACTGTAAACTAAACGGCGTGTTCAGTGGAGCAGGAGGAACAACTCCTCATGGGCGACCAGTTTGACTGAACCACCTAGGCCACATGGACGCTGCTGTGTTTATCAAAGTTTTCAATCTCAAACAGGGCGAGCAGTTTTTAATCTTCTCCGTTTTAGCCGCTCTGAAACTCCGGAGTAGCGTTGACGCCGGAGTTTCTGTAGCAGAGCTGATGGATTTTCAATTTAAAATAGCAATTGGCTTTAGCCTATAACAGGGCGAGTAGCGTTTTCTACCAATGTAGCTAACTTGCTGAACTCCTCTCAGGTGAGCAGCGCCTCATCAGCACACATGACATCTACCCTGGCCAATACCTTTATGCCCACAAGCACCGTGGAATTCAATTGAATTTTTATTAGGAAACAATAATGGGAGGGGGAGTGCTAGGTGTAGAAAGAGAGAGAGAGTGAGGTGTAGGCAGAGGTACTACATTGATTTACCCTTCATAGTTCGTTGCACTACATTTACCCAGCAGAGTGCTCAAATTAGTGCCCTCCAGCTCTCTCCCAATTAGTTTCCACAGAGACGAGGTGTAAAGCCAGTCACTGGCCTCATTACCTCTCCTCTCGCTCTCTCTCTCCCCAAGTCAACCAGCCTCCAACTCTCTTGCCCCTTCTCTTTTTTAGTTTTCCCCTCTCTCTCCACTTCAGCCTCTCTCATCTCCTCTACTTTTTTTTTTTTCCATTTCCAGTCCTCCTCAGCCGCTGTTTGTGCTCTCTGCGTCTGTCTCTCCATTTCAACATTGGTGTATTTCCCCTCCACTGTTGAAAGTGCAGAGAGTGCATTAATCTCAAGAACATGAAGGGGGGGGGGGTGGCTGCCAGCGACTGGGCCGCCTGATGAAGAAATTATCTTTGTGTTGCTGCGACTCTGTGGAGCTCTGTAGTTCAGCACAGTCAAGGACAGTGTGCGAGCCTTCCTGCAAATACAATGCAGAATTTTTCTTTTGAAATGACATTCACAGACTTTATTGTTATTATCGAAACATGAACTTCAACTTTGTGTTCAGCGTTTAGCAACTAAATGTGATTTTTGTGTTATTCACGGCCTCTTTCACCCTTTGGCTTTTACTGAAATTTTGCCTATTTTCTCAGCAACCAAAAAGTTTTTATTCCTGCTTTACTGATTAGTTTTAATATCAGTTGGGGTATTTTGAACTGTTACAAAGATGGATTATAAGACAGGTAAAGTCTGCATTTTCCCTGGGGACACAGACCCTAAGAGCCCCCAAATCGCTCATGTTCCTATACTCTGATTATTATGTTGTAATCTGAGCAAATACAAATGAGAGCTTAAAACGGCAATAACTGAAAGTATGGACGGCTCCTTTCTTTAATCTGATCCTGAGCTCTATGTGTCTTGTAGAGGGGGCTCCGTGTCAAAATTTAGTCTTTCTAAATGTTTCTTCAGTGTAATATTGTGCTCATATGCAGCGTATTCTGAAATAAAAATGTGTCTAATCAACTTATCATGAAGTAACTGACAGTGCTGTGACTCTTGGTCCCTCATTCAAAACTCAGCATTACATATAAACTCAGTATTTTACAGTCAGTCAGTAAAGTAAGACCTTGGACATTCATAGATTATCATACTTTTTTCGCATTCACACAGGATCATTGCTCACTGCCTCAGAACTTTACATTATATATTGAAATGGGACTTTGTGATATTTCTTGGTATATTGCTGTGGATTTTCTTTTTATGATGGATCGCCATGACATTCATGGTCGTCTTCTATTTCTCCACTGAATTGTGTTGAAGTGGCTTTTTTTTTAAACTGTTGGATAATTTGCCACCCAACATTTTTTCACACATTCATATTCCTCTCAGGATGAATCGTGAAGACATGGTGATCCTCTGACTTTCCATCTCGTGCCATGTTCGGTTCAACATTTCAATTTCTTCAATACGTCAGTTTGTAACTACTCTCTGCATAATGACCTTCCCATCAGCCACATTCTGTTGGCCCTATCACCAAAGCCAAATTCTCACGACTATTAAGAAGTTGAATCATCATTTCACACGTGTTTTTTGGCAATACAGAGTAAAGCAGAACCTTTATACGAAAATGAAGCTTTGTAATTACTTTTTAAGTCTAAAAATATAGTAGATTTTTTCACAGATACAATGAGTACTCTTGGTGATAAATCCTTTGCCTTGGAACCGACAGATTTTCGTGCAGAAAACCGAACACCTTTCCCTCCCCAGTCGCACCCCCAGCAATTTCTCCTCCGTATCTCCCTCCCTCGCTCCTTTCCTCCATCGCTCCCTCCCTCCTCCTGTGTAGAAAGCCACAGAGAATCTGGGTGAGGTGTCAGGCCAATGTACTGCCTGCAAACAAAAGCCGCCCTGTCCACCCCAGACCCAGATGTTCCTTATTGATCCCCCTGTGGATTTGGCTGAATGTAACCGCTTCAAAAATCCTCCTCTCGCACTCTTACAAGCACATACTTTGTGCATGTGTGTTACTCTGTGCACGTGTCCAAGTCCAAACTGGAAGTGCTGTTTCCTCTCTGGAGCTTTTTATTGCGACGCCAGCCATTTAGACCACTATCTACTGCTCTCATTCTCCCCCTGTCACCCTCTCCTTCCTGTCCATGATCTGGTCCTCGAACAGCCCCTCTTAGCTTTTTTTTCTCTGGTTAATAATGTAGCGTGCCTCGCTGTCTGATGTTGCATTGGGTTGCTGTGGCACCACGGAGAGGCCTGTCTACCTTTCTGGGAGACGCTGCAACTGGTTGCCAAGGAGTTGGTTTCAGGGAGGAGGCGCGGGGAGGAGGGGCAGCGTAAAGTAGAGGTCTGGCAGAGACGGAGCGAGAGAAAACAGTAACCACGAAGAGAGTGAGAGGAGACAGACTGGAAGGAAGGAAAAGAGTCAAAGGGAAAACGCATGAGAGCTGGGGACAAAAGCAAGACAAGCCACCCTGCCCTATCTCGAAATGCTGCTCATCACACGGCACAAATATTTTTCGTAACGATATAAAATAAAATAAATCAACCAGGTGGAATACTTCCGGGAGCAGATTTGACATACGAGATACAGCACAGGACTGTTGGTTTGTCGAATGTCTTTCCATGTAATGTGGGTGTGAAGTTGTAGGTGTGCAGTATCAATTATATATTAAAAAAAAATAATGAAAACAGGTGACTGCAGCTAAGCAGGTATGGGGCTGATTTCCCAAAAGAGACGTTTGATTTCCATTTGAACTTTCTTTGTAAACGCTTATGTTTTCACATGTGAAAAAGAAACACCATAAAGCATTAGGATTGTTGTCTCTAGACAGCGTTGTGGGTGGAACATGCCATTCACGGGCTCCACAGTGCATATTTATGTCATTACAAGCATAGACGTGGTTCCTGCAGGAATTGATGGATCGAGCCGCTTGTCAGTGTTTCGGTTTAAGGTTTGTGGCAACCAACCAGGTTTAAGGCCATGTGCACGCACGCATATATATTCATACACGCAGACACACCATAGCTGCCTGAAATGTATGTAAAAGCTGACTCTACGCCTTCGAGCCTTAGCACAATATTTTTGCAGTGGTTAATCTGATTCTGTAGCAAGGGTAATGCAAGCAGGGTTGTGTCAGAGATGTCTCTTTTTACCAGCGAGCTGCTCCTACATCAATGAGATTGTCTTTATCTGCCTGCTTGCAGCTTGGGCTCCGATTCTGCCCTCTATATACGGGCGCTGGGTCGTGGGAGGCATGTGGGCGAAGGTGCGTGGCATCCGGCCTAATGCACAGCCTGGAGAGAAATACTAACACTTCATATTCACTGTGACTTCAACGCCGCCACAGTTGAGGCTCTCACATTTGGATGGAGATTTTCAGTGAATGAGTCACAGGTTTGAGAGATATTCCATGGGACATGGTCTTCTAATTTGGTTGTGGTGTGAAAATGAAAACAGTGAAATGAAAGCCGATTGCAGGCGTTCTCGTTTCGTTGTCAGCCGCACAAACAGAGTGAGCGGTCTAGCTGGGTGTCGTCCATCTTAATATAAAAAAATACAGTTTTTGCAAAAAAATGACTTTCTACCAAGTGCTCCTTCTCAGACCCCATGGCTGCCTCATGTTTGACTCAGGATATTCCCCGCTGTACCACATTCCAGTGTTGTTCCGTTATTCTGGACTGGTTCCCTACTTCTTCCTGCCAAAACACTCCCATAAACACACATCCAACCCCGAAGTCCTCGCTCTGCGGGGGGCATTCCAGAAGTGTTCGTTTTCTGAGCCTTCCTCCACATTCAAAGACAAACACGCACACATTGGGTACCATACAGACACGCTGTGCATTTCCCCTTTTCCTAAAAACACAATAAGGCAGAACAGTTGTGCTTTTCAAGACTGGATCATACATACAATGGAAATTATACACAGTTTTTGTCATTTTAAACACTTTTCTGCAGCTAATCAGAGTCTACGTTTTTGTCATTTTCTGCCATATGTACAGGAAATAGACAGGGCCAAAATGCCGTGTACACAACGGATAAGAGCTAAAAAACAACAGATGAAGCCCCGTTTCCACTGGTCCAAAACCCAAACACACCCACTAACATCTGGCTTTTGTCTGCAATGGAAATGGTTAAAATCGGCAGTCACTCCCAGGTCAAATGACTCTGCAGCAGACACAGGTTTTCAAAGACTCTGATCCTCAGTGATGGACATGTGATCGACATATGATACCCCGGTGATTTGGCAAGACAGCGAGGTGAGAGAGTGTGGCAGTTTTTAGTTCATTTGTAAAGTGGAACACGATGAGCTGGGGGCAAAAAACTGAAAGGCAAACTCCTTTATTGGCAAGTGGACAAGAGGCAATCTCCTTTTTTAAGCAGGTTTTGCCCACATTAAAAAAATTATTTTGTATAATACCAATTTTTGTGTAAAAGAGGTTTTAGAGTTAAATCCCCAAAATACCTGATGCAATACAACCACAGACCGACTGATTAGGTGATGACAAATTCTCATTATCTGTCACTATCATTGTCCTTTTCTCTTTTGCTTTAGCTCACAAAATATCAAAGAAACTGTCTGACAAAAGATCTCACAGCATCACTTTAGTCAACAGCTGCTTCTTCACCTCTCACTTGACTTTATGAATAAAACATTTTCTTCGTCGACTTGGCTCAGGGTCCAAAACTTTTATTGAGAACATTTGTGCGATTGCCTTTTGACTTTTTTTCCTATCATAACATCATAAAAGGGAACTATATCGAGTTGTTCGATTTCCCCACTTCACGTTGCTGCCTCATGTTTCTTATTCGTCTCACCCTGTCAACTCCTGTTACCCAGGAGGTAACTGGAGGTGCCCGAGCACTTGTTGCGCGGCCCTATCAGCTGTGCACATTTGAGACAGTCGGTATCTCTTATCAGTCCAGATGGTAAGAATGATTTCACTCCTTTTCCTGTTGTTTACATTCATTTATATTCTTCTCTGATTCCTACTTGATATTCAGCAGTCGGTGACATCTTAAAAGCAAGAAATCTCTGTGTTTAAGTTTGTATATGAGAATCGAACAGGAATTACTGCTGCTCGATAAAGTTTTAACAGACACGCCGTCTTAGCACAAGTTCAGAAAAGGCGGTCAGTGTGTTTTCAGAAAAACTCTTGAGGTGTTCCTGAGTGAACTCCACCCATCAATTATTCAGTTCGATCACCAGGCCTCATTGCCGTCTCCATCTTACTCTTCATTCTTGCTGTAGAGGGACCATACAGGGGAGGCAGGCACAATCAGGGAGGAGGAGGGGGCTGCAGCCCCTGTATGTAGCCTGAGTGGAGCCAGAAGAAGGCTGGAACAGGAGTATTCATTAAAGTCGCCCCAAGAGCACAGGCATAGGAGAGGATAACAAGACCCTAGGGTGGCTGGTGTGGGTCCTCACTCCTCAAAAACCATAAATGTATTCCCCTTCATCCAGACAAATCCACAGTCTACTGTGTCAGCAAAAACACACACACACACACACACACACACACACACACACACACACACACACACACACACACACAGACACACAAACACACACACACACACACCTTTGCTGGAACATGGACTCTTCACTTTTTGTTTTCCCATATACTTTGTCCACAACTTAAAATGTAAGTTAAGGAAAAAATTCACAACATGTTTTTTGGGGTTTTGGCTCCAAGTCTGATTGGCTTTACAGAAACATTTCACTCCACAACTTGACTGATGAGATAAGCCCAAGAAGAAGCGGAGCTGGGAGATTTAGTCATCTATGGACAGAGCCAATTTTTGGCTTTTTCCACTGTTCCCAGTATTTATGGAGGTATGAGCTAAATGGCTGCTTCATAATTTTCCTGACTATTACTTTGAATAACTTTGTAAGGGCGACTTCCCACCTATCTTGTTTGGTCCGGACCTTCAGACTTCTGAACCATAATAACAGGTGTGAAAGATGCCTTTGACCACAACTTAGTCTGACCAAAAGAGGTGGTCTCAGTCCGGATCAAACAAACAGTGGCCCGTTTCTTTTTCAGTGTGAAAGCTCTCTTTTGGATAGTTTGGACTTTCCAATGGCTTATTTCTTATTTAATTTCTAGCTAGCTAAATATCTAGATGAATCGACTGCAACAACAGCCAATCCGAGAGCAAGACAGGGTCAAGGCAGGGGTTTACTCCTGCTTAAAGATTGATTGACAGCAACGACTCCCAATCCCATCACAGCAAGTTGTGTAGTGTGAACTGCACAGCGATCCAACAGCTATAACAGCCATATAGACTGACCTTGGTACAACCTGTCTATTTTTTAAACACATCCCCATATGTGCTACAAACTGGTGAGTAAAATGTCGTTGTAAAGAAAGGAGGGCAGTGGTTATGAAAACAGAGACAGGGATTGTTTTTCTTCCTTTTAAGGCCTTTGTCTTTGTACTTTGTAGCAACCAAAACCTAGCCTGCAACAAAAATACAGCAGGCAATACACTCAACTCACTCGAAACATGTTGAGTCCTTAATGTGGTTTTTATCTGGCCATTGACTATTGGCTATCCAATAACTCTCACCTCCATGTATTGAGCAGAGGTGCAGAGCAGCATTTAAAAGAGCCATAACTAACTGAACGGCTCCTGTGGGAGGCTGCTCTGACTGATGTATGTGTCTCTGGGGGTCCTGGAGAATCTAACTGCACAGGGCTGTTGTTCTCCCTTGTCTGCCTGTCTGCCTGTTGGGCCCCATACCACGGCTTTCCAGAAAGACCCCCAAGCGATGCTGCATTCAGTCAGCCTGAGCAGTAAGCTGAAATTAAAGCTGTTTCACTGCGGTTAGTTAAATAGTTGGACAGTGAGAGCATGGGGTGGCCCCGAGTCAAGGCTAAGGCTGTCTGGGCCAGTGAGTGGAAATCTCAAAAAAAAAAAAGGGGGGGGGGGGGGGCTAGGGAGGGGAGAAGGGAACATGCAAAATAAAGGATTAGAGGAAACTCTCATAGTGACCTGGTTAGAAGAGAGTTTCTGGGACTTTAGTGGGCGAAGGTAGATTCTGTGAAACTGCAAATCTGTTAAGTTTACTGTCACTGCTCCCTTTGCATTCTGGTATAGCTTCACGCTGAAGAGGAATGCATTACATAAGATGATAAGATATTTACCCAGCGGGACATACACAGAGGCCGCATTAGCTCCGTGGTCATCGACAAGTGAAGAGACCGACCGTACCGAGGAAATGTAACTTTAATACCATGTTCTTCAGCTCCTGTCATCCAAACTATGTAACAGTCGCTTCATCTTTTCCAGTAGCGCTCTCATTAGTTGGTAGCAATACAAGTAAAAATGGTTGTTTGAGTGTTAAATGGCCTGTGGCTGGTCTTGGAAATGTTGATTGAATTATATAACTGTTTGGCCCAAATCTTGGCAAAGGAGCAGAGGGGTGGTTCTGCAAGGTCCCTCTACCCCCCATGAGTTTAACCACAAGTCCAGCCCACATGATTCAGCCTCTGCTCACAGCGCTTTCAGGAGACCGGTGCACTTTTCACGGGCGTGTGTGCTCTGAAAGGGGCTCGGTAGAAAAAGAAAAAAAAAACTGCCTGAAACCACATCAATCATTCGTCCACAGCAAGTTCCCCGACAGATGATTTCATTGCTGGGTCCCTGGCCTCTTGCCCCGAGCACACGCTCAAAAGGTATTGTGCGTGATCGCAACCACAATATTGCCTTAGCTTTTATTTTCTATTTTTATGCGCGTTGGAACCGGTACAAGATAAACATTTTTTGCCCCCTTAATGTTTGCAGGTTACTGTGAATTGGCCATACATAATGACTGGAATGGTGGAGAGTAAATTCCTCGGCCAAGTTCCTTTAAATCCACAGGGGTTCATGCAGCCTATGGATCAGTCTTCCAAGAGGAACAGGAGCCAAGACATCTGTGTGACTAGCAGGGACTGATCCCTTCTACCAGAACACTGGGAAAAGGAAAACCGGGATTATCTGGTCACATTGCATATCATGGGCGTGTGTACTTTACACAATATTACATGCCCTGCCTCGCTGCTGTACACATAAAGTGCTCTGCGTACAATTCATTTTGTAATTTGAATAATACAACCCAGTGTGCAAGTTAACTGTGTAACTCTGCTGCGGAAAAGCATCTGTAATCAGATCTGGAGTTGTACAGCAAGGGAAGCACTCAGTGACAATGTGGCTCTGCCTTCGTGAATCTGTGTGCGGAGCTTTTCATTATCCACTCTCCACTGTGTTTGTCTGTTCAGTGGGGTCTCTGTGCCCAGTTAAGAATCCCACTGTAGCCTCAGGGTAAAAGGATGGTGACAAGGATGACAGGAGAGCAGGGATTAACGATACACCACTGCATTATGATTTAGACAAAATATAATGTTGTAAAAGTAGGAGATTATTTCATCATTGCATGTTTATGTCATCCACCACGGTTATAATTTGAGTTTAATTCAAAGGGTTTTGTGATGGTAAATGGCACATAAGTAAATTTACAGAAACGTCAACATTAAGCCGTACTGTTGGTTTGTATTTGATATACTTGTATGATGAATATGGGAAGTATATATATATATGAGTGTGTATTTGTACATGCAGAAGCATACAGGAATGAAAGCTTGTGCTCTCACATATGTGACCTCCTGTGTCCTAGAATGTTGCCTCCACCCAACCACACCCCCCTAGTACACACACACTCACGCCTCACACACACTAACACACACACACACACACACACACACACACACACGTATTCCACCCTAGACAGACCAGGTTGCCAGAGCTACACAAACTCCCACCCATTAGCGGCAGGATTCCAGGATAACCATGGCAACCGGTCTCTCACCCCCGGGGAGACGAGCAGTAGAACTGAAAGGCTCCATTCAATTTCCACATCCCAGTACAGCACACACAAAAGGACACACATGCACACTTTTCACACACTAACACACACTCACTGTCAAGTACACACACAAATTCACACACACACACACACACACTCACACACTCACACACACACACAGACATGGACACGTCCAACGCAACCCACTTGCTCTAACAGCCTCGCAGTCACTCCAGCCTTCCCTGCCTGCCTCCACTGGGGTGAGTGGGAGCTTGTTAGAGAGACCGCACACTACATCCTCTCACCCACGGTCCTCCACTGCACATACACAGCACACCAGTGAAACATTAATTACACCTCACTCATTGTGATTAGACACATTTCGGAGGAAGTCATCAGACTCTTTATTCTATGCACAGACGTGATCTTTCCCTCTTCCCCTGGAGGCCCGGAGCATCTTATGGACAACAAAAGCTTGGTACTGGGTCAACTCTTTGTGCGTCCACAGTGACAATATGGCATGTGCATTCTTGTCTGCCACTGGTGTTGTGTCACATGGACAGAGGGATTGGTATCATGTCCTCTCCTCTGACACCTCGTAGTGAATCTTGTCTACGCACAGTGAATCTTGTCTATGCACGGTTTTCATGGTGTGCGATGAAAACAGAGAGACGCTGTTACCGTAAACCTACAGTGGCTAATAAGGATTTAGTTATGATCTCTGTTGAAACCTCAGACTCACTTGAGTGAGCGCAGCGTGCTCCCCAAGTCTCCTCCATTTCAAACACCAGGATGTACTCACCGGGGTTAACCAAGATGAGAGAGAAAAGGTTAATGACGCACAGTGGGAAATCAACCTCTAAGTATCACGGGGAGAAAGGGGTGCAGAGGTATAAGGGCAGAGGAACATGTTTGGCTCATTCAACCCGTCGTTCATTCAGTCCAGTTCAGACCCTGCGGTTCCCACCTGCCTGCAGCAGAAGCACCTGACCTCCTCCTCTTCCTCCTCTTCACTCACTCAGGCCTCACCTGTGTCCTGTTCCCCATTCCTGCATCAGCTCCACTGGTCTGTTTCCATTTGCTCTCTGAACAAATTGCCTTTGTGCCATGTGACTTCGCTCTCATGTGCTCTGTTCTTTGCTCCACCTTTTTCTTACCCTTATCGTGCTCAGGACCCAGCCTGACCCTATTATACTGTAGTTTTCCATCATTGGATATTTCTTTTTCCCTCTGTAAATGCTCTTCGGTTCTGCTTTCTGAGAACAAGCAATAGGTTATGTGAGGGTACAGCTCAGGAGATAAGGTTTTGATCGAAATTGCAAGACGGCCATGAAAGAGACTGTAATAGAAGCACAGATGATGGACATACACAGCTCGGAAACACAGGGTGTTGATTATGTCCTGCTCACATCAGAGTCGGCACATACTATTAGATGTGAGCCTGCCCCCCGCCAATTTGGAAATTATCTACTCAAAAGAATCTTGAGTGGCAAACACCAACACAACACCGGTTGTTATCTCTGTGGCAGGAGGTGAAGACGGGCCAGGGTTGCGGTGCCTTGCTTAGATGGATGAACAGGTGGGAAGAAATTAGGTCAGCAAATATTAGAATGGGGCGCGCTGTTTTTGTTTTGGAAACAATGTAGGAGTGAGAGCGAGCGCGATCTGGAACAAGGGAGGGATGGAGGAAGATGGGAGTGAGGCTGGCACTAATGACGGGTGCGCCCAGGGCCACACAAGTACAGCTGTCTCCCCTCCCAATTTCAGCAATGTCGGATGAGCATAATAAAACCCAGTGTGTCGGTCTGTGCTCGCGGGAACAGCTGGGTGGCTCGGTGAGAGAAAAAAAACTCAAAACGGAGAAGTGAACAACGGGAGGGGAGAATCACCACATCCCGTCGTCTCTGCTTGGAGCAAGTGATGATGGACTCTGAAACCTCTGGCAGCTCGCAGCCAACACTTTGCTTTCATTGAGTTTCCAGTGGCTGACGTAAGAGTGTGTCCGGAGCGCACTGAGTCATACATATTCAGGCTCTGCCCACCACCTCGTCTTTGTGTCTGTGCCCTGAGTGGCCTCTGGAACAGGGATGTACGTACACACATTACATGATGTCATACACACTCCTCCGACCTCACCTCACACCCAGTGTCCCTTATCGCTGATATCATACGCCTGCAGGTCTTACTGGGCTTAACCCCACACACACACACGGAGATAAAGTCCGCTCAAAGACTATCTCTACAGGACTTGATCTGTACATATTGTTTTATTGGACGGACCCACATGTAGGAGGATATCTACGTGTCTGACTCACTCCTTGTCTGTCTGACCACCCCCTCCTCTTCGCCTGCCAGCTCTCTCTCTCTTTGTGTCTCTCACGGTGTCTTTCTCCTGCTCACTCACTCTGTGTTTGTCTTAATCACAGCTGAGGTGATGTGGGCCGGGCAGAACCGGTGGATAATGTGATTAGAAGGGGCTCAGGCACAAAGTCTCCACTCTGATCGCTCCCGTCTCCTGGGACTTCAGTCACATTTGTCCGGGGATCTCCGTGCAGAAAATGGCCCCGATAAAGATCTCAGACTTGTAACTTCTGTAACCTCCTTCTTTTTTTTTTACGTGTGTATGAGTGAGTGGACCTGCACAAGATGTCTGTGAGCACAGCCGCAGAGCATCGAAGCCAAAGGGGAATCAGGGTTCTAGGCATGGGCAGCACTATCTGTGGCAGTGTAAAGTGCATGTGTGTGCACGTACAAACATATTTGTAGGATACTGTGTGCGTTTCTCAGACCTCCAGAGGCTTCACAGATGAATGAAGCATTGGATCAGGTAAGCCGGGCGACAGTCCCCAGTATGTGTTTCAGGCGGCCCCCGGGGGATTTGGGGTAGTCTGTCTGGCAGACCGTCGGGGGGCATGAGGTGAGGAGAGGAAGAGTGGCTCTCGATCAGGACAAAGATGAAGAGGGTTTCGACATGACAAGCAGGCCATTAATCACAAGATTCTGCAGGAAGTGTTAGTGGGTTCCCGCTGCTCTTGATGGAAAGAACCAAAGGAACGGACCGTACTAGTCATGGGAATAGGAAGTGTGTGAGTGCGTATGTGTGTGTGTGTGTGTGTCTTTTTAGTTTGTGCCTCTTCTGTGGCTTCATTATTGCCCTATTCCCTATTCCCTATGACGTTACTGTCTGTGGCCGTGTACCATCAGCCCCTCTGGCAGCTACATCCATGACAGGTACAGAGGGAGAGAGAGAAAAGAACTCCGTAGGAAGCAAATCTGTCACCGTGCTAACCAAAACATGTCGGTGTGGCGGTGCTGTGTGTCCTGGTGCACGCATGTGCATGGCGGCGCAGTGTGGAGAGCTGATTGGAATCCAGGGCAGCTACAGTGAAGAGTTTATTTCTCAGATCTAGAGACGGAGGGGACGAGTACAGAGGTTCAGAAAGAGGTGGAAAGGGTGGTACCTCTGCAAACGCTGAACTATGAGGTGCTGTGAAGTGTGTGTGTGTCTATGTGTGTACTCTATAATACTGTGTATTTGTGTTACCTCCTCAAGACCTTTTCCAGCATAAACACTTTTCACCTTGTCAGGACCAGTAGACCTCATGGGAACCAAAGTCTGATTCTCACGATACAAAACCCCATTTCTGAGGTTCTGGTTAAGGTTAGGGGTCAGACGTAAACTGTGGTTACATTGAGGTTAGGCCTGGTTTTGGTACGGCTGGCCACTCTGAATACAAGTCAATGCAAAGGAAGGATCACACACTCAGGATGTGTGTGTGTGCGCATGAGTGTATATTTGTGTTCAGGTTAAGGTTAAGGTTGGGAACATAGTAACTATGGTTGAGATGAGAGTAAGTTTCCAGGAAATCAATATAAGTCATTCTAATGTCCTCTGAAGTCATGCAGACACTAATGTGTGTGCATGTGTGTGTGTGTGTGTGTTTCCATGGCCTCGGGGGAGCCAGCTCCTCTCCCTGGGTTAGGTTGAGCCCATCTGAGTCTCTCTCCCACCCCTCCAGCTGTTCCCCCCCACCACCACCACCTCCAACCTCCCCCCTCCAGCCGCATCCATCCAAATTCACCTCCTCCCAGTCTCTGTCTCACGACTCCGAGCCCAATGCCGCTCGGATAAGAATTAATAACAGCTCTTCACTTGTGTGTTGTTTGTGTTATTCGCCTCCAGACCACAGTGTCGATTTGAATTGCAGATAATCATGGTGCTGTGAAAAGTTGAGCGCTGGACGACCTGTAGTTGTTTTGCACTGACCGCTGCAGCCCAGTGTTTTCTACTGAATTGACTCCAGCTTTTAGACTGCGCCACAAGCGGAGCGGTATGAATTCCCATATAAGGCAGGAGGACCCTTTCTAACCTCCTCCCTCCTCCTCCTCCTACTCCTCCTCGTCCTCCCCCACTCTCTCTTCTCAACCCCCTCACTCCCTCACTGCAACCAGCTCTCACTGTCAGCTCGCTCTTCCCTTTCTGCCGAGACTGTGGTCCAATGCCCTTAAGACACACACACACACACACACACACATGGACAAATATCTTATCGAGGGCGGCCTGAGAACAACAACACTATGTGTATCTCTCTGCTTGAGCACTGACACTTGTCATTTTGTGTTTTCATTCTGTCACTCGCTGAGGTACCTGTCTGGACATCTTCATCGCTGCATCACTGTCAGCCACACAACACAGTAAATATGAGACACAAACTGCAGACCAGCCTTCACAAATCCAATGGGAGGGATGAGAAGGGAGCGGGAGGTAGAGACGGATCGAGGGGCAAAGAAACTGACAACGGAGAGAGAGAGGGAGAGACAGAGAGAGAGAGAGAGAGAGAGAGAGAGAGAGAGAGAGAAACACAAACAGCCGATAAGGCCCTCGGCAGAGGAAGTGTCATTCTCAGCCAATCCCCAGTGGACTCCCAGAATCCCACTCTTCCCCTGCTGCAGGATGTGTCTCCGTGTGGGAATACGCGAGGAATGTGGCCCCTTTTGTTTAGTGTGCGATAGGCTCCTGGTTGGCGGTCATTTGTGTGTCTTATGTGTGACAAGCTCCAGGCTTGGCAGAGGCTGATCAGAGCAGTCCTTTCTGGGTAAGACCCTCCCAGGAAAACAATGACTGGTCTTATGGCTGCTATCTCTCAAAGCCCCTCCTTGGCCGATGGAGCAGTTGCTGGGCTCTCGCTTGGCTCCATATCCCCGGACTACGGATTAAACAAAGGTTTACGAGGGCATCTCCCTCTAAAGCACAATTAGATAATCTCAAGCAGCCCTGCACTGATGCCACTCATCATGCTAATTTGAACGGGATGATATTTAATGGTAATGACTTGGATTTATACTGGTACCTGCAGGGCAGCTTTCCAGAGTCATGAAGTCATCGTTTTATTACGGTTGAAGAATTGGTCACCACTTAATTCAACCCGAGACTCCAAAAGTGTTTTGTGGACACAGACACTTTACCCACCCGTCCATCAGCAGAGTAGATTATGAGTGAACTTTCATTTTTCGGTGAACTATCCCTTTAATGGTAATAATCTCTCTGGTTGCATTCCTTGCACCACCTTCATATATACTTTTACACTTGAACTCATCCATATTTGTACTTTGAATTGCCCTGCTCTGGTTTTGTGATTTACTGTTCACGTCGGTGTAGCTGTTTATTTACTAATTTCTTTTAAAACCAATCTCCATGAAGTTTGTGGAGGGGCGGAGGGGCGACCCGAGGAAGAACCCATTCAAAGTCTGATCTGGAAAAAAGGAGTTGATGATGGATCTTTTTCATTTTATGTAACATTGTGAGATAAAACATTTGCACTTGGCAGAGTTATGGTTTATACAATTACCCAGATACTTTAGCTCATTGTTTAAACCACTTCTCCATTACTTGTAGCTGTTTCAATACTTTTATACTTTTATTTGCTAATTCAACAGCTCATCAATTTTGAGCGTTTTCATTCTTCACCAAATTCTTCTGACATGAGCTAATTCAACATTCCTACATTGTAGCTTTTTCACTTTTTAGGCTATATTTCAACATTGGCTGTCTCTTATGTTTTTACATTATGTTATCTATTATTGGAATTCCTTCATAACCCTAGGTAACTATTTCAACAGTTATTAGCTTCCTCATTATTTACAGCATACTTTTGACATTGGCTAATTCTACTGTTTATCTATAATTTGCCCAGCCATGTATCTTACCATTTCAACAGTTTAACTGTTTTTAGCTTTTTACACTTTTTTGGTAATATTTTTAACATTCGCCATTTCTACCATTCAGGGTTTATGTTCTGTCTATCCATTATTTGAGCCAACTTGCTGGGGTGTAGTAGTTGTCAAGTACCTTGGTTTGTTCTGAATGATCCACATCATCAAATCAGAGATATTTCTAATTTCATCCAATGGGCCAACAAAAATATACAGTTTAAATGTTTCACACAACCTGCTGTGGATTTCCCCTCTGATCACTGCTCCTCTCTCTCCCCAAGGCGTTAAAACAGCCTTTAAATAGAAATCTAAAACTGTTAAGGCCTACCATGGCCTTTTATGTAATAATGCATCCACACAGACCATTTCAGCTTGAGGCTGTGTCCTACACTAGGTGTGCTACCTTGTAGACCAGTAGGGGAACATGATTTCTTTATGAGAGCCTACCGGGCAGGAAGGACATTCAGACAGAAAACAAGGCAAGGTGAGGTTTATTGAAGAATTCATGACAGTTCCTGTGTGCAGCCCTCATGTTGACTGTCTGAAAACAGTGATATAGGCACTATTTAGTAGTCAGGACTCAGAGGACCTGATCTAAAATAAAGACCCTTCACTGACTACAACCAAGTGCTTTACATTGGATATCGATAAAAAGGCCTCCAATCTCGGTTAATGGAGAATAAAGGCCAACATTCAGTTATGGCACTACAGAATAAGCTGAAGAAGAAAAACAATTCATGTAATAATGAGTATACAATAACAATTCTTTTTTTAGTGTCAAGTTTTTACTACCAATATTTGGTATTTTCTTTCAAGCTTTTGTCTTAAACCTAAAGACGGCTGAACAGGTGTAGTGACAAAAAAGGTTTTCGCATTAAACGTACAACACATCACGGCATTTTTGGGGGAGATCATTCATTTCTCAATCATCCTTTCATTTTCGCAAAAGAACAACCACATCTTTGGTTCAATGGTTAATTTCTGTTATGGACAAATACTCTTAGTAAGCAGAAGGAAGGTCGGAAAGCTGTCAGCGGTCGAGGCTCCCACGGATCCTTCAACTGATTTAAAGACGAGTCTTTTGACATGTTTCACTTCCTGGAGCGTTGAGAGGATCCCTGCTGTTCTGAGGCCACCGTTTCTCTATTATTCATGAGAAGTTTGGAGCCAACTTTTTACATCATCACCTCGATAACCACAAGAGCATTTCCTGCTGACGGAGGAACGTCAGGCTGCATTTATCAGCCCATCAAACTTTTGAGTCAATTAGCTCGCCCATCTTTGCAGAGAGTCGGCGAGTGCTGTGGGTATATATGAAAAAAAACACGCAAGGACTGCTGAACACAAACAAGTTGCCTTGCACGGCAGGAGTCGGAGGATAAAAGTTTTAGACATGAATGTGTCACCACAACTCGTCACCAAGGACATGACGTCTGACAGACATTTTTGATAAAGTAAAAAAAAAAAAAATCTTGACAGACATCACCTTGGTTTTAATGTTCGGGGGTTTTATGAAAGCATGGGCCTGTATTGCTTTCAATCAAACCCTGGCAATGGTGAATCAGACACAGGGGTGGGATAAAACAAAAGTGAGGAGAGAGCCAGGGACACTCTTTGAATTAATATAAACTGTCTGCTCCTACACTCAGCCAGTTCACTGCTCGTGTTGTGTGTGTGTGTGTGTGTGTTTCTGCACAGCGCAGAGTTTCTGAAATGTATCAGAGGAAACTGAAATCTCTTCTAGGTTCTTATTTGCTTTGCAGTCTTGCTTCTCAACTAAAACCCTTGAGTTTTACTGCAAGTTTTTGTACATGTGACAGAAATCAATGCAACTGCTGATATGTTGTGTGTTAAAATCTCGAACCAGGCAACTGTAGCTGCTCGTCGTCCCACATTCTGCAGGAGACCTTCTGACAAATCTCGTGCCGGCAGAAACAAAAAGTCATAAAGATTTTTGTTCAGAACTGGAGCATGTGATGTACGCTACATTCAGACGGCCCCTCCACCTTTGTCTGTTTTTCGGTGCCTCCTGGGAGAGTGTGAACTCTTGCCTCAGCGGTGCTGCAATGAGGCGACACCGCGGTCAGTCACACAGGAAACTGAGAAGGCATGCAACATCACATCCTGCCTGAGCTTTGGAAGAGACACTTCCTCCTTAAAAAAGCAGTGCAAGTAATAAAGACGCGACTCTCAAGTGACAGCAGCTGGGCGGGGCTGAGAGATGAGCAGTGATATACTGCGGCTGAAGTCTAAAAAATGGTTTGAAAAACAGGTGCCTCTGTGGAGAAGAGCAGAATAGAAATAGATTTTACAATGATCTTTGGAGAGAAAATTACTTTCGCAAACATTTCAAGTGAATAAAAAGGTTATGACACAGCCATGTGATTAGCCTGAGGCAGAGTTTCCATCTCAAACACACACACACAAGAAAAAACACCGGGTTCTGGATCGCGCACACTGGTAATGGCTATACGTTGAACCTGAGGTCCAAATTGTTGACAGCAGGCACCTTCTGTTCCCTGCTCTGTGTTGCTACTGGTAGTAAATACGTGAAGGCAGTAGTGAAAAAAGGGGTTTGCAGAGGCAGACACACTGCTCACTTATGTCAATCACTTAGAAAATGTCCCTGTGATTACCAGGAGATGTGAGCAGGGAGGGATGTGGTGCATCTCACCTCCAAACTGGCAGTGAAAAAGATGAGAGGGAGCAGCAGCCCTGATGGAACAGTCTGCTCGCTAATGTGACTGAAGCCATCCTCCCACCACTCTTATTATCTGCTGACAAACATCACCTATACATTTTCCCATACAGGCTGCACGTCTCAGGTCAAGCCATCGCACATTTACAAGACGCCACCGCCGCTGTTGTTCAGCAGCAGCAGCAGCACAACGAGAGCTGTGGAGCCGAGCAGCACTCCACTTAAAGCAGTCTCCATTTGTTCACTTCAGTCTTTCTTTTTTCTGAGCGTCTGCCCAGAGCAGCCAGCCAGCCCCCTGGTTGCCATCAGGGCTTCTTGGCTGCAGTTTTGGCTTTCCCGTTGGGTCCTGTTTTGATCTGGGTCATCTCCACATCTGTCAGGGTGTCGGGGGGAACGCACGAGCGCATGCGTTCTATGGTCTTCTGGTGGGCTGCCTTCTCCTGCTCCAGAGAGCGAATCATGTGCTTCATTTTGCTCTCCCGAGAAAGGAAGGTCTCCATGCTGGTCTCGAGGGTCTGGATCTTCTGCCGCGCAGCCTGGAGGACACACACCATGTACCTCAGTAAATACAGGGGATGATACCAAGATTTCTAGCTCAGTAGCAACTGGCAACCAACACAAGTGTGACTTTGTTTCTTGATCCTATATAAAAATCTCGACAATAAAGTGCAACACAACATGATTAGAGTGTAAATTATTGTCTTGTGTTGATAAAGAAACAAGTTCTAAACTCCAGGATTCTGTTTTTCTTTGTCACATCAGAGATCAACTCTTTGACCTTTATTAATATGCAGAACCTGCACAGATTTACATGTTACTGATCATAGTGACATACGAATATTTGGACATGTAAAGCGGTAAATTCCTTTGTCTTTCTCTCGCTCTATATGTGTTTTTAACTTGTATTTTAGCGCCATCTATGGGCAATCTGAGACACTACCAGTGGCAGCTGTGGATATCTGTGTGTAAACTCACCAGTCCATCATGACATTTACACATAACCTCTCTCAACGATGTAGCTTTGATATAATAGATATTATTTTAAATTTTGTTAAAAGAACCTGCTGCTGTGTTCCCCCAAATCACAGATGTGGCGGCAGATAAAAAGATTTAATTTTCTCTTCTTTACCTGAAGTTTTTCTAAAAGGTCCATGTTCTGTTTCTTCAGCTGAGTGTTCGTCTTTTCAAGTTTCTCGAGCCGGTCAGAGTCATCGGGCAGCGGCCCGGCCTCGATCATCTCATCCTGAAGGACGTGGTACTCCACCTCGTAGGCATGAAGCTGCTTGGAGATGTCCATCTCCATTACCTGGTAAACAGAAGGTCACACGGGGAGACACAGATTCCATCAGTTATATAAAGTTATAAGGTCAAAGGACATTTTGCTGTATAGAGAGAAAACCCTGGAAAAGACATAAACCTGTTCAAGGTATATGGATGCACTGGATGAAGTGTGGCTTCATTACCATGAGCACACAAACTGTAGATTATTTTGAGTCAATCACACATCACCCTGTTCTTCTGCTGCTGCACTATTTACTTATCTGCTGTGTAAAGAAAAAAATCTACAATGCCCAGGTGTCTTAGGCAATAAGCTTTATATAAATGTTGAATACGTATTTGTGAAAAAATAGTCCTTCGCTACAAACAAATGGGTTGGGGGTTGAGGGCCGCATGTAGGCTGGGGAAGCTGAACTGAACCAACACTGTCATTTGATTTGTTGACAGATTCAGAACACTGCCAGCTTTATATTGGTATTTATTAATATGTTGGATAATATTTGTAGAATTTTTTTAAAAAACCTCAAAAGATTTAAGGTCCTCCATTGTGTTTAAATTTTGTTATGCCAGCAGCTGAACAAATACTACACAACACTTTTGCTTGTTTCTGAGCCTGACTCAAACCCGACAGACGTGCTGGTTTCCACTGACCCTGACCCAAACCTGACATTTTCACTAATTACAGGCAGATGCAGAGTAACATTTTTATGTCAGATTATAAGTAGACATAACCCAGCCCAACCCGACCTGAGCCCGAATAGCATTTTCAATTTCTTTCCCCCCCGACCAACTGGTCCTGACGGGCTCGGGTCGGGTATCCACGCACAAGCAGAGCAATCTCTCTCCTATATACTGTGAAAGCACATTATATTTAAATGCCGTTTATCAAGTTTTATTTGCATTAAATCTGAAAGTAATAAGTCGTATATGTCGTTTCGATCTGCTCTCCTTTCCACATTAGGCCACTGTGCAGTATGTGATCTGACAGAGCCAATGAAGAGTATTGATTAAATAGGTTTATAGCTTTGTCTTGAAATTGATTCAGTTTAACTACACTATAAGAATATTATGAGTTGCATTTTCCACCATCACAAGAAACGAGCAGCTTTCAACCGGTGGCCAATCATCCACTGAGGATTACCTTTACACGGCTCACTGGGCTTTGTTATTTGTGAACCTGAGAGTGTTTTTCCTATTTACTTTGCACTTTGTACCTTTGCAATGGTCTGCTCCATCTGCGTCTGAGTGAGGTTGGGAAGTGTCGTTTTCAGATAGTCCACGATGCTCTCGAAGCCGTCGCACTCCACTATCTCCCCCTCATGGCTGCTCAGCAGACAGAGGGCCACTTTAAAGATCGCCTCAGTCCCCTGGGCAAACACAAAATCTGAAGAAAGACACAAAAAAAAAAAAAAAAAAAAAACACACAAAAAATGTAAAACTGAATATTTCACACATTTCACCTTTAAGTTGTAATCCTTTATGAGGCTGTTTAAATATAAACCTCTTGTATCGTGCTGATAAGTATTTTGTGTGTGCGTGAGGAAACACAGGAGCCATTGTTCTAAAAATATACCAAAGATGCGGGACACAAAGCCGAGGGGGAACTGGGAGGCGAAGAGGGTGAGGAACCACGGCGCGGCGTAGAGACTGGGGCAGATCTCGTGCTCCTCGAAGTGATTGTACAGCTCGCGGTGGTAGTCATGCAGCAGTCTGGAGAGCTGGTACATCTGAACCTGGGGGAACATGGACAGTGTGCACAGATTTAAACCCACAAAACTGAATAACACACATACAGGTCAAAACATGCTGGGCCACAACAAACTGGTAAATCAGGATCTGACGGGGAGATAAGAGGATAAAGGGCGATCTGAGTGTTATACTTGCTGTCAGATGAACCTTTGCCCAGGCAGAGAGCTCGTGTTGTTTTAAAGACTAGCTGAGACACGTCCCAAGGCCCCAAAGAATTTGATGAGTTATACGGACACTCTGACAACTGACAGTGATCAGCGAACACAGACGAGAAGCAGAAGTGAGGTCGAGGCAAAACAAGCCTGTTATCACTCTTACGGTTTCCTGACGGTTAGAAATCACCGGAGTAATACCTTCACGTCCTCGTACTCAACCATTCAAGAGAAGTGGCAAAAAGACGTCCCAGCTCTCTGAGAAAAGGTTTTGGACTGGTTCTTACAGGAGCACGACTGCGACTGTGCTGAGAGAAGCAGGATCTGGCAGCGCAGCTAAACGCTTACCTGACACAGATTAAACATTACCACGCCTGCTGTGGATTTCAGCCCAGTGAGGTGATGTTTAA
Source organism: Pleuronectes platessa (assembly GCF_947347685.1). Lineage (NCBI taxonomy): Eukaryota > Metazoa > Chordata > Actinopteri > Pleuronectiformes > Pleuronectidae > Pleuronectes > Pleuronectes platessa. The sequence goes on from NC_070639.1 coordinate 7,738,563, forward strand.
CAGAGGCTGACAGACTAGGCAGGTGTGGTTTCAGAAAGAGGTGGAGACACTCGACTACTGTTTGCTCTGGACTACTAACAACCCACAGAGGTGAAGGGGGGTGGGGGCTTTTTACAGCAGGCAGATGAGAGATAAAAACTCAATGTGCAGTAAGAGTCCGGTAAATAGGTTATAAACCTACATATACAACTAGAATGGCACCCAGTGGAGCCAGAGACTGACAGTAAATTCAAACAAGGCGTATAAGTAAGACACATTACATTATCTCAGCTACACAATGGTGGTAGTTACAGGTGTGTAGGCCCTTGAAAACCAGAGTGAAACCCTAAGAAACCACATTTAAATCTGCTAATTACATATTTTTATATGTATCTGCAACAACTTTGACACTCTAAATATATATAAAACAAAGTTTTCACTCCACCACCTTGTTAGATAGTTTTGATGGAACACTGCTGACCAACTGGCCAACCAACAAGCGAACAAACAAAAAACATAACCTCCTTCAAAGAGGAACCATTTGATCAGTCTGCATCACCTCCACCAGACAACACTGCAGCAGAGGCAACAATGTAAACTTATGGGCCGACTTCTCGTTGAGCAAACATGTGTAACGTTGCCAGACTCTTAGCAAAGACCCAGAATTTAATTTAAGTCTTTTATTGGTTAATAAAGGAGGTCTAGTGGACATTTTGTGGACTGTTGCAGTTGCCCAGTTAAAAAAAAATAAAGAATTCCCTTTAAATCACCACGTTCTGACTCTTTTCATGATTAAATATATATATTGTATAATAATATATTACTCTGAACCCCAATGCTTCCTTAATTCTGCGCCTATGTTTCAAAGAGAAGAATTACAATACCGGGGAAACTGTACATTACTGTTAAATCTTATAACCCTTTGGTCATAACTTGCATCGCTGCATATCACAGGATCCTTTTTATTATCCTAGTGGCTTCAATGTTGAGAGAATTTTTTTTGCACTGGACAAGAGGACAGCTGTTTATAAAACAGTCTATTTTAAAAAGTCTGTTGAAAACAATACATAAATCGTAAACCCTGAATTGACTTGTAGGGAGTTTTGTTTCCACAGAGTAAATCATAAATATCAAACAATACATTAAAGAAGCCCATCCATCCACCGACCTGCAAAGAGACCATGTCGGGTCTGTACTGTCGCCTGATGCTGAGGTCGTACATCAGGAACTTCAACATGTCGAAGGCCTGCTCTTCACTCATGTGCAGCAGCAGGACTCCAGCCACAAAGCTGATTCCCTGGCAGTACCCAACCTGTGCGGCACAGAGAAAACATTTTTCATGACACACCCCACACTGTGGCCTTGCGGTGATTTACTGTGGGCAAGGGGATTAGAGTGTGTACCTCTGTGTCCAGCAGAGAGTAGGCTTTCAGGAGGTTGTAGAGAGAGAGCTGCCCTGCACCAAGCTGGGCTGAGAAGTACTGGTGGGTGGGGAAGGTCCTGCCTGAGGAGGGGGACACAAGAGATTCAGTAAATGTGAGATTTCTGTGGGATTTCAACGCGACAAGAGGCAGTGGCGGATTTTATAACGTGTTGTCATTCAAGTTCACCCCCAACTACAAGAAAGAACAATCTATGACACTGACAACAGATAATCAGACTTTTTATTTATAGAGCTGAGGCTGAACTTTAAATTTCTAAACTTGTGTATAATCCTGTGCATACCTAGATCCACCAGAATGGCGTGCTGCTGTGCGGTGAGCTGCTTCAGGAGATCCTGGTAAGGTGTGTCCGGGGCGTGGTGGCGCTCGGGGAGTCTGTGACGCAGCCGGTGCTGGTGGGACAGGAGCAGCCAGACCTCCCCATGCCTGCTCTTTGGAATACCTGCACACAAATATGAAGATAACATATGGTCAGTGGCAGGTTATGGATTTTTCTCAATCAGGAGCCAAAAACATAGCCAACAAAAAGCTTAGGGAAAAAATGATCAACAAATCGTCATATTTATTGAGACTGGGGAAACTCAGGGGCCAATCGGATGTCAGCTGGGGCCAGTGCTCCCGTAGCCCCTCCCTTGGAGCCACCAGTGCATATGGTCATTCAAAACCCCACATGTTCACTGGATCAGTAATCATGCCTTCGCTTCCCATTCCTCTGACTCTCCTGCACAGAACACACGTGCACACACATCCTTCACCTTGGCAGACAGCGCGGTACACCTCCTCCTTGTCTTGCAGGACCGTCGTTCGTCCAGGGGCTGTCAGTTTTCTCTCCCAATATGCCTGTGCATCTTTGGAGCACTGGCCCACTTCCTGGTAGTCCAGCTTCATCTTGCGGATGTGCAGCTCATCTCTGCTCGCTGCAGCGCGACAGACGCCCCGAAAAAGAGAAAAGGAGATGAAACAGATGAGAGGAATTTATTCAACATCATTTTGTCTAATAAGATCCTCTTGTCGTCCCAGAAAATCAAGACCAGCAAAGAAGGCTGAACTAGAAAAGCACAAAGCCCTTCGGTTATTTTTTTTTGTCTTTGTAGCTGATTAAAGGACGAATAACCACACCTTATGTCACCAGTTGTCACGGGAAGACCACACAAGCCAAAATACCCACATTAACATCAGTATCTTTAATAAGTTGAAACCATGATGGAGAAGCTACATCAGTGGAAAGAGATAGAACAAATAACCATAAAGCACGACCGTCCCTGAACATGCCAACGAAATAAGCAGAATCGAATGAATTTAAAAACCGACACCAAGAGGCATGCAAAGCATCTGACCACCATCCCAAGGGCTCCTTCTTATTTCGCTTACCTTCTATTGAAAAGCATTATTCACTGTTAGGTTCTCAGACCAGCATTGGTGTCATAGTAGCAAACAAAAGGAAAGAGATGTGTTGGTATAAAGAATCATGAAGACGACAAGCAGCTGCATCCCCAAAAAACTCTTCTGTCACTCCTACTTTTGTCCGAGTGAAAGAATTTGAATGAAATCAAGATTACGAAATAAGTGCTAGATGGAGTAACACTGCATTTGGTGGAGGGATGATCAGTGGGTGGATCCAGGATTTTTTATTTCACTCTCTTTAACGATGCGAAATAGAAAGGTTTTCAAAAAAATCTTAATTTCAAAGAGAATTATTGAAGAAACTTCCAGGAAAAATCTGCCACATTTAAGGGACTGATATTAATATTTATGAATATTATAGTTTTTAAGAGGAATGCTGGGCCTTGACGGGCTGTATTTAAAAAAAAGAAATTCCTTTTCTAATATAAAAAGGTAGATAGTCAACTTGAATGTCCTCTTCTTCCTACTCCTGCCCTTGTTTTTAACTTCCTGTTGTGAGAAGAGTGGTTTTGAGTGGGGTTTGAATTGGAGTAGACCATTAATATCTTAGGCCAGTAGAGGGCAGTGTTTTTACAAAAACTGATATGTCATTTATTGTAGTCTGAAATATTAACACTGTTATGGTGTTTTCCCGGAGAATTAGTTTGATGCACTTTAACTACCGACTGCATGGACGTTTGTGTAACTGCATGTGTTCAAATGTGTGTCACTGTGTAACACCACAACACGTCGCTCTAAATATAACGGTGCTCTAGAATCCAAAACCAACATGGCAGCATTTGACTTCTGACCATAAACTGAAATGAAAAAGCTTAAAGAGTCGCCTGCTCTGTAGCTTCTGTCCCCGTCCACACTCATAAAGCCTCAGTTAGCAACAACAAGACTTTAAGTGTGAGAGCGCGTCGCGATGAGTGAGTGTGAACATTTTAAGACTGTAATAAATATCTTCACAGGCAGATAAATCTCAACGGTAAGACCCAGTGGGAGCAGCTGCAGCCTCATGACACAGTATGACATCCAGCAGTGGCTGCACACAAATAAATTCACTAAACATTAAATAATCCAATCACAACAAGACTGCAGACATCTTGTTCTTCCTGTTTTTCATGTGACCTCATGTTATTATAGTTATTATGTGCACAACAGTGACTGATGCTTACCCTCCAGTCTCTGGTTCTCTTTCTCCATGCGCAGCAGCAGGATCTGCTGGTGGATGGCGGTCTTCCACAGCCCCTGGTAGTCGGCGGCCGTCTTCTTAGGCCGCTCCCCGGACAGCGGGTCGCCCGTAAACAGCAGCGGACGCCCAAAGGGGTCCAGACCGGAGGCCGAGCTGCGGGGAGAGAGAGGCAGCAGCTCCCTGGCATCACAGTGATCTAAAACACAACAAGTATAAAACATCAACAGAGAGTACGCATGGGAAACACAGCTTCAACTCAACCATCATTAATAATTATGCGTAATATGAAAGACCTGGTCTGGAATGAGTTCACAAAAGATAATCACCCAACCCTGTACCAGCACAAAAACTAGTTGGACCATTTTGCAGCTACAGAGCCAGATATTTGTCTCTGAAGTTCAGGGCTAAAGAAAAGCACAACTTTGAATGTGATGTCCACTGCAATGTACTGCATGTCTGATGTCTTTTTAAGAATATTTGTAAGAACCTTTTATGGGATATTTATAGGATTTTGTCTTTTGTAAGTGAAATCCTCTCTTCTTTCTGTGCCGCCAAATATATAAATAAATAGTGAGGTGCACAGGGCGGAAAAACACGGCGCGCTCAGAATCTGAAAAGCAGCGAGCAAACTTCGCTCTCATTAAAAATGTATATTTGCATGACAATAAGCTGTGTGACCTATGACCTTTGCTAAAACGGCAAATCAAGAACACACCTCATTGCTTTATCTTTTCACCGCTGCATCACTATATGAATATTTTGCCACTTGCCATTTTTTTGGGGCATTATTATTTGCTCGTTTTGTTATTGAAAAAAACCTTTCTGGGTCCTATTTGGACTGGTCTGTACTATTATAGGGAAAACACTGTATTAGTTGTGTAAAGCTCTTTGGATACAGACAAATAAAATATGAAAACAGGAGCTTTTCAAAAATATAATTAGATTGTTCAGATTCAGTTGTTGTCGTTGAAAACATGTCACCAGATATTTTGCAGCATTATCACTTTAATTATAATTTGTCTCAACCCAGTGCACAACTGCTCTGTTTAAAAGAGCAACATGTCAAATCAAAATGAAATCAGAAAAAGCAAGACTTATTGAATAATTGGTAAGCCGAGATGTTTTTAGATTAGATGATCTTAAATTTCTCTATAATTCCCTGGGTACGCCGAGAAAGTCTAACAAACTGGTCATGGGAACTGGGAGGATCAGTTTCACAAGCTCCTTCAGCAGTGTTTTTCCTACAAGGTTGAAGTGTGAAAATACTTATTTTCTTTCTCTCCTACTGTTTTATCACATGTATGCATTTAAATATAAAGTCAAATGTTTCAAAAAAAGTAATTTCCCACAAAAACCAAGCACTCCTTCTGCCCTGTACTCATCTTCTATGCACTTGTGGATTATTCAGAGCTTATTCATTGTGCATCATCTTGTGTCTCGCCTGAGCTGTTGGACTGTGTTACCAAACCTGAGTGTTGCATGGATGCAGATGGCTTGTTCATAGGCGAAGCGACCCTCAGGAAGATCTTCTGCCTCCAGGAGACCCTGCGTGGGGTCGGGGGGAGACCTGCGCTCACCGAGTCGTTGCTGCACCCGGACAAGGTCCTCTTCCTGCCCTCCCCATTGCTACGAGAGACCACAGCAGCGTCAGCAAGTGTCGGCTTACATCAACTCTCCTTCAGCACTTTCTTACAAATGCACACACACACACACGCACGCACACCTTTCAACACATGATCACGCACACATCTAATCTCTGACACAGGAAACCATACACAAGCTTCTCATCCAAGCAGATGAGAAGCGGTCGAGATGAATCTTAAACATACTGATGAAAAAAACATGTGCCAGGTATTGACTGATTCCCAGTTTCCATGTTAATGAAGCAGCAGTTCACAGTTAGTGTGTAACACGACAACAGACATCAGCCACAGCCGAGGCACATGCAGGCGTTTCCGTCGTCTGTAAGAGAAGTTGTTCATGTTAGTAGAGGAGAAAACGTGGTGAAGAAGCTCGTGGGGTTACTGTTGCTGTGTGCAGAGCCTTTTAAAATGGATTAAAAATAAATAGGATTAAGCCAAACACTTGGTCAGAGCTCCGGCGAATCTTGAAGGGACAGTTTTGATGCTGCAACAGCCACAGTTCAGTGTCTGCTTACATGTGAGTCTCTGTGAAGTCAACCTGCTATTTGTGTTAGCATACTACAAGTGTGCTGCTTTCAGTGAATGAGTCAGAAGGTCACATAAATTACACCCCCACTATTATGCATATTAGCGTGGTATATTAATAGTCAAGTACTATTTTGTGCAGCATGCAACTACAGACCATCTGTAGACCAAAAGACTTCAATAAAAATACATTACATTCTTTTTGCAATGACGAGACCTTTAGTGTCACATGTGAGACTTTAGATCATGACGAAGTTGTCTGAAAATTGAACCATATCAATGTTGTTCTGTTCCTCAGTCTCTTCCTCTCCTATTGTTTTTTTCCTTATTTTATACCAGTGCTCTTTGCCAGAGCTCGTGAACATCAGTGAAATGAATTAACACATATTTGTTATTTGATGCATATGTATGAATAAACACGTTGAAGTGTTTGCCCTGAAGATCAACATAAATCATTTTGGTTGACTCAACACTCTGCGTACACACATCACAAAAACCGAGCTTTAAACATTTTTTAATAAAATCAAGAAATGTCATTAAATCATTTATATTTTCAATAATTTCCTTCTATTAAAGAAACAAGGTTTCTGTGTCCCTCACTGAAGTTAACTCGATTACTACAGTAGATACGAAGCTAAGTCAGAACACAAGAGCCTGTCCGATCATGTGGAAAAACAGGAAGTGACCTCTCGTTGAGACAAATGTCACTGACACAACAATCTTTTTTGCACAATTTTCCGTTCTGCACATTCACCACAGGCTCTTGAGCAGATTTTAATCCCTCACTTGACTTCTTGCATGACCACGTATTGTTTTTTCCTGTCGGTTAAGTCAGGAAGAAAGTCAGCGGGCAAAATGTATAGTGCAACAGAAAACAAACCTCCTTGCAAACATGCTGATATATTCAGAATGAAACACCCAGCAGGTCGAGGCTTTACAACATCTCCTCTTTTACACCTGCTTTTATTCATGTTCACAGGAAACATGAACCGAAAAATAATTTCCTGATGTTTCTGCTGCATTATCGATCAAACGGCTCAGGCACAGCTGTGGTGGAGAAATAACATTTTACAATTGGTCGACTCCGCTGAACCTCATCTATAATGGAACTGTTGACCTTTACTTCCTGCCATCCACACACCAGGACCCTGTGGAGGCAGCGTAAGGAGAGAAGATCTGAACCAGGCACACCACAGTATGTTGTGTTTTCCTGAACAAACTACTGCAGCTCTTCACAGATGTATTGGTTTAGCCGTTTATCGATCTGTGCCGGAATTCATTTTCTTATTTTACAGAGTACCCATGACGGAAAAGATTTACACGTATGTTTATTTTCTTAATTCAAGTGCCACTCTTTTCATTTATAGTTGTTTATAATAAAGTTTATGGTTAAACTGTAAAATATCAAGCCTCAATTACATTTCTTTGTCATGAGGGTTTAAAAAAGACGTCTTAATAATCATTCCCTTTTTTTTTATAAACTACATATGTCAGCCAAAATATTGGTATTTGTAATTTTTTTGTCCCTAATATCGGTACCAGACCTAAAAAAAAAGCCATGTCAGTCGGGTTATAGATACTATATTATTTGTTTGATTATTGCAGCTGAACATTGACTGCACACTTTCAAAATAAAAACATGACTGAAATGAGAGCTCAGTGTAGCAGCTCTACAGCACAGTGAATGCCACTGCTCAGGAAAAGTGATAGCAAAAGTGTGAAATGTCGATACTAGAGGCTGTAAATCCAGATTTAAAACAGTTTGGCCGTGCAGACAAAGATTTATGTTCACATGCATAGGCAAGAGGGGGGGGGGGGGGGTTATCAGCATCCCCTTCTACTTCTGAGTGAAGAAGCAAGAGGGCCGGTCCGGCTGCAGAGACGATGGAGAAAAACAAGCTGGAATAACGCGAGTAAAGTTGCTGGTGATAGACAGGAAGAGAAGATACAGGGACAACAAAAAAAAAAGCTGAGTGTTAAAATATTTGACAGCCAACATTCCACCAACGAATAGTCTGTCCCTCCCTCCCACCCATCTCATTCCCTCTCATTTCTCTGGCCGGTACACTTGGGTCTAAGCAGGGGGGGGTCGCCTCTCACCTCTTGAGGCTCCCACTGTCTGCCAGGGAGCTCAGGGAGCCCAGCGAGCCCTGGTAAAAGCTTTTCAGGAAAGTGGGAGCGGAGAAGGAGGAGGGGAGGCCGAAGGAGTCCGAGGACTCGCTCTCCGAAACGCTGCGAGTTCTCGAGGCGGCCACGGGCCTGGGCGAGCCGAACATGAAAAATGCGCACAAATGAAAAAACAAACGTTACACAAAAGAAAAGAGCCTTCTGGTCGGAGCACAGAGGAACTCATGAGGGATCAGAACAGAGGCAGGAAACGTGTGATGCTATTGTTTTGAGGCGAGCGGAGCAGGAGGTGAAGAGGTTGAGGACTGATCAAAGTGCTGCAAACGGATTACAACGTCTGTGTGGGCATCAGAGGTCAAATAAATATTTAGTTGGTGACTGAAAGAAAAGCCAACAGGTCCTTACTCGTTTCTTCAGCAAAGTAAGCATTAGCCGAGTCTTCAAACAAAAAACAACAGCCCCTTCCTTGTGGAAAACTTTTAGCACAATTCACTCAGCAAAACATCAACTGCAGCAGCTTTTCTAAAGAGAAGCCCATTCTACATCCCTGACTCTCACACATGGAGAAATGCAGTGATGGATGCAAACTGTGGTGCAAAGTGTCCGTTACCTGCTCTGCAGCAGCTCCGGGGCGACGGAGTTCTGCCTGCGGAGCGGCGCCTGTTTGCTCTGACAGGCCGGCTGCCCCTCGAAGGAGATGCGTTTCTTCACAGGTGGATGGCTGAAGGTGTGGGCGCGCCGGCGGAACTGCGGGCCGCCTTCCGGGTCCTCGTCGGGGAAGGCAGGGGGGGAACCTGGAGGGGAGTGACCAGGAGACTCCTCATCCTGCTGAGGGAGAGAGAAAGATGTCAGCAAGACCTGTAAAAGCATTTTATTAATCATGTGTAATGTGATTAGATTTTCTGACTGTGAAGTTGAAAAACACATCATCCAAATTCAGCTAAAGTGTTCAATTTAGCTCTGCAGGTCATAACATGGATATAAGTTAAATTCAAAGAATTCAGATAGAAAATCATCCCACGAGTCTAAATACAAACCACACACAGCGAACCACACACTCATGCTACAGGTCTGCACTCACCAAACCAATGAAACCCCACAGCCAGACTCATTCCAGGTTCAACTTTCCTCTCAACACTGTCGCCTCACGCCTGGCAGTAAACAACTCCCACATCTATTGTATTCTAATGGTGGACGTCCTGTGACTCAAGGTATCACACGCCATTGGTGGGGAGGATCTCTGCAACTCAAACCCTCCAATCCCCTCCCATCATGCTTTTAGAGACGGCCCACTCCACACACCACATGACAGGAGAAACTCAGCAGCTTATTGTATCTATATATATATATAGAGAGACACAGAAATAAAAAATCTAATCATCACATTGCAGAAGCTCTGCTCATCTGTTGCACCGTCAGCTGGACGCATTGTTTTTGTGATTGTACATTTGAGGAAGCTGATGAGACGAAGTGGCTCAGACGCTCGTGCAGCGCGTTGCGTCCTATGACAGAGCGAGGAGGAGGAAGCCAGGACACACACACACAGCTCAGCAGACGCACAACTGCACATCCTGACTTGAATTTCCTGCCTGGTGGACCATCCACATCCTGATACAAGTCCCCAGATGACAACTCACTCACTAGATTACAACAAGGCAGACGGCATTCTTCGGATTGTCAGGAATATAACAAAGCAGGAGCACAGGTGAGCCTTGAAGGCGTCAGATTCTCTCTATGAGCAGTTACACATACTGTGTAATGGAATAAGTGTTGATTCTGCATTGAACCATCAAAGGGGCGACGTCTTCGAGTTAGACAGGCTGCGTATGAAATGATCACTATTTGCTCTTCCTGAGTGGGATTGTGTTTGTCTGGGTCTCAGTGACTGAGTGATTGGACTTAAGTAAATCTGTAAAAGCCAGTGCTGTATCTGGTAAGAAGTGTAGCAGCTTCATAACATCACGTCTAGCTGCAACTTAATGGCTCAAATTGTGAATTATTTCCCTCACTATTATCCCTAACCCCCGTCATCCTTAAAGGGAAACTCCACCGATTTTACACATCGAAGTCTGTTTACAGTCGTTTCCATCTTATATGGTTTTTATCACTATTTTTACTAATTAAAACAATCAAACAAAAACATTTATCTCCAAAAACAAATAAATACAATTCATTTTTGTTTAAATCTGCAGCAAATCACACACACTCAGTCCCGAAAAACATCGGGCCTGACATTTTTCATCAACATCCATGAATTGTTCTCTGAAAAAAATCAAGGAAAATGTTCACAACGCCCTTAAGAGATCTCGCAATGCTACAGAAAGTGAAAAATAAATCCTGGATCCAACCCTCTGGTCCAGATCAGGACCTAAATTAAATGGTTTCTTTCCCGACCCCGACCTCACCCTTCTAACATGTTTTCCATAATAAAAAAAGCAGAGCTCTACGGCCTGCAGCTCATCTCTGCTTGAGGCTATATTAGCCGCTACTACAAGCCGAACACGCCCGAATCAATGACTTGTCATAGAGAGTTGCATTGTAGGTAATGTAGGCACAGTGCTTAGCTCAGAGAGAATAACATAAATCTTTTCTTCTGGATTGATTTTTATCTTTTTCATTTATAACCATGAGTCTCTCCACCCAATCATGACTGACGGGGAGTCGGTGGGACGACATCACACCTCCACTGCACATTCTGCACGGCAGTGACACAGAGGAACCAACAACCCCAAAAGGTTCACTGACACTTCTGTAAACACACAGACCGCTTCATCGGGAAAACAGATCAGAATCATGCATCCGTGTGAGAACAGCTCTGTTGGCAGCCTCCCTCTGCTGACAATGATATAAGTGAAAGAGTTGGATGTAACAGCTGGAGGATGACATGCTTTCATAAGCCACTGAGTCAAAGGTGAGAATTCCCAGAGTCCCCTGAACGAAGTTCCCAGAATTCTCTGGTTCCTCTTACTCTGTCGAAGCTGCCGATGCTTCCTATGCTCCCCAGGCGGCCTCGCATTCGGCTGGCACCCTGGTGACAAGAGGGGGTTACACAATATGAAACAAGGCAGATAATTAAAAACATGTATTATTAATAAAACATTTTTAAACAACCACTTTCTTTCTGTTCATGACAATTTGTTTGTTGGGATCAGCAATACAATGAGAAAATCTTCAATGGCAAGAAATACAAAGGTCACGTATATCCTGACATGGTAACATTAAGTCTGTGAGACAATAACAGATGGCAGTAGAGGTCTCAGACTGCCTGGGTTCTTTTACTGGGTAATTATTCTGCTGTCCCACTGGCGGATATGGGTCACTCCAAATCCCCTGAATGACAGTGACACATTAACCGCGACTGATACAAAGACAGAGCAGGAGGACGAGTGAAGGTGCACGGCACGGAAACTAGAGTCTGTCTGGTGCTAAAGAAATAAGAGACGGGGGAGAAACTGAAGACGACAGAAGGGAATCAGATGAAGACAAAATGTGGGGTCGTAAAAGAAAATGTGTTCGGGAGAAATAAAAACATACCCGGGCAAAGATATTCTCTAGAGAGCTGGTGAGGGAGGTGCGTGCTTTGTTCTTAAGAATGTCAAGTTTGAAGCGACTGCTGGAGGCTGCACCGTCGCCTGCCGCTGCGCTGTTCGCTGCATTCTGTCAGACGACAACAAAGCACAAGAGAGAAGAAACATCAGCGCACAAATAATTATGAATATGCGTGTACAATAAGTTAGTTCCCCCCTGCAGCAGCAGAGCACATGGCTAAGGCTGCTGGAAAGAGCCTGAGACTGTTGGTTGCTGCTGTTGGAGTTCTGCCAAGAGAGAGATAATATTTAACGTACAACGCCCCTCAGGCCAGATCACGATGGAGTAATAATCCACCAGACTGTATTTTAAATGTCAGGTTTGAAACATGAGACAGTGAGTCAATTCAGAACCAGGAACATTATGAATCCAGTTTTTGGAAACTTTTTACGACGGCAACAAAAGCTGGAAAATTTAGCCAACAGGACAAGGAAATATGATTTATTTTATTTTAAAAACTCTAAGGAGGAAGAGAGACACATTAAAGTCTTATTAAATTATACACTACATAAACTCAATTCCTGTCACATCTGAATTGACTTTTCAAAGATTTCAGGATACTAATGGTCCTTTTAAACTCTTTTATTCTTTGGTAAGTTAAATTAAAACTCCAGGAATGAGAATCTGTCGAAGGCTCATTCCTGCTATCGCACCAGAGGAATCTAATTATAACCCACGCGAGGAAGTTATTGATGTTGTTTGTTGGTTGGTTCTATATTTTAATTTATTTGATTGTTTGTAAGTAAGATTACACAACAATTACAGGATGAATTTCCACAAAACTTGGTGTAAACATGTGATTCAGGTCGGCGCAGAACCCATTCTCATTTGGTGCAGATACGGATCGGGGGCAGATTCAGGACTTGCAAGATGGGGCGGCTTTTGACATTTTCACTGTCTTCCCAGGGAATAATTCTGGGATCCTGATGAAAATCAGGCACATTTAGGGGACTGATATCAATAGGTGTGTGTGATTTGGTGCAATTTGAATGAATTCAAGGGGAACGATGGGCCTTGGCGGAGGGGTGTCCTCTGCCGAGTTCCATGTTAGTACTTTCCCTCTAATTTGATTTATTTTTTTAAATGATCTACAGGAAGCGTGTTTACCTGAGGGGCTTCTCCGATGTGGAGGTGGGTCTTTTGTTTGGTTCCACAGATCTGTCTCAGGTGGAGAATCACCAGCTCATTCTCCTCTTGGTCTGACACGGGCTTCAGTTTCTGTACACATGGACAAACAAACACTCAAAACTCAAGATGTAAAAAGAGTTGTTTTTAGCTATCTATCGTCAGTAAACCTGTCCCTAGTGCACTTTCTCTAAACTTTACCTGAACTCGCTCAAAGACCTCAACCTGCTCTTTGTCTGTCAGCTCGGACAAATATTTTTGGATGGCTAGCTTTGCTCTGGGTGGGTAGAGACCTGGAAACAGAATTAAAAAATACTCTTTCATTTTGCTTTAACTCAGAGAAATAGACAAATTTATAAAATATGAACGAGTCAGGTCGGAGAGAGGGGTTGGATGTGTGACCTTCAATCCGCTCGCAGAGCTTGTGCAAGTCGTGCATGGGGCAGGCTTCACAGAGCTGGATCGGGGTTTTGTCGCTCTGCAGGGCTGCTGCAGTAGTGAAGGCCTGCTTCAGGGTCAGCATCACCTCGTCCACCTGACACACACACAGTCAAACAGAGGACAAGACACACACACACACACACACACACACACACACACACACACACACACACACACACACACACACACACACACACACACACACACACACACACACACACACACACACACACACACACACACACACACACACACACACACACAATAGATATTTTAGTTGAGATTTAAGTAACATATATGGCTATGACCTCATTTAGACATCAGCCCTGAGTGCTCCAATCACAAGTGGTCAGCAGCAAGTTCAGGCCTACTCTGACATCCTCCCACCTGCTACAGTTTGACAATGAATCAAACATAAGTTCCCTGTACTCAGATACACACAGACACAAATGGAAATGTACCTGTTTTTATTCAAAAGTGTGGTCTTTCAGTTTGAGAGCAGGTCTAATTGAATTCACTTTTAGATTTTGTAATGGTTTTAGTCCAAACTCTGTGCACGTGTGAAACGTCAACTCTCAGATTTCTACTCTGAACGACAAAATTCCCCCAAACCAATAAAACGCCAGGTGTTGGGCTGACAGGTGAAATGGTTCCGCCCTTGTTGGAGCACTTAATGTTAAACTGTCGACATGTGAGCGGGTCTCTTGGGGAGGGATTGCTTAAACAGGTGTGATCCGGGCCTAAGAGCAAACGCTGAAGTCATCATCATTTATGTCATCTGTGCGACTTACCAGGGACTCACTGGCGCACTGGAAAACGTAGCACACATACTGACGGGGCCCAGACTCCGACTGGTCCCTGCCAACCAATCCAAAATGGTCGGTCTGTTTGATACCCTGGGTCAAAGTCAAGAGAAACGGGAAAATATATTTTTAGCAAAGGACAGGGCATACTTTTGCACATTATACTGACAATAAGTGCACTGGAAACATAATGGCTTTTAACATTTTCCATTTTCCACCATTTACAATCTGGCCTGCATCAGACTCCATCACTGATAAAACATAATTTGCAACAATTAAACACTCAAGGGAAAAAAGCTCAAATGCAGATTTGTGCATCCAGAAAAGACATGCAAACATTTAGTCCGAGCTCATTGTCTGAGTAGAGCTGCGGCAGAGACACAAGAGAAAAGCTTTGGAGTGCGAATATAAAAATAGACCAACCTGACAGCAGGATGAGATGTCTTTGAAGTTCTTCTCCAGCACCACTGTCTTGCTGTCTGGACTTATGAGGTTCACTTCAAAACGCCCCACCTGTGGTCACACACGTTCACGCAAGGGCTTACAACACCTTCATACTGTCGGCAGATCATGGGCATAACTCAAGGCAGAGCATATATCAAGTCAAGAATCTCCTGACAAGGGCTGCGACTATTCTGAGACCCGTTCAATGACTGACGTAAACTCACACACACCCAAAAATCTGAATCAAGGTCAACAAGTGTGCACCAACGATTTTTCCCATAATTGACTGCTATGTGGAGTATCATATTGAGTTTTATGCTCCAGTTTTTTAAATTAGCTCCATGAGGAAATGGGCACGGCGTGAAAGCCTGTGTGGTTTTTCATGAAGTGGCGGCCTTATGGTTTCAGCAGTCGCAAATTCGGCTCAGGAGTTACAGCCTCTTTAACTGCAGCAGTAACACGGGGCTGAGCGAGTCTGTACATAATGACTGCCAGCCACGTGCACATAAAAATGATTTGCAGCCAGCGTGGAGCTCACGGGGCTGAACTGAACGCACTCAGGGAAGGGTTCAGAGCACCAATCTGAGCGCTGAGGTGAAAAAGCATTTGGTTTTCCTGGTGTGACAAACAGGATCAAGTTCGAGACAATTTATGATTCGGGGGAAAACAAACACATCAATCTGGTGGATGGAGGAGAATATTTATAGTTCTGCCTATACACCCGACGTACAGTACAATCTTGGAGTGAATCCAAAGAGCATTACATTGTAGGTCACTGCAAATGACTGGAAATCAAATATAATAGATCCCCTTGTTGAGTCCGGGCACTTGAGAGCAAACTCAGCCACGTGTTTTAATGAGAGAACATTGCTGTGATGATAAATCTCCTCCGAGTCAACCGACTGGAAATCTACAAACAGCAGGGCATAAAGAGAAGATCGTCCTAGTGAACCGCCACTTTTTCTGTACTAAACTTCCTGTACCTGGAAGAGCATGGTGCGGTTCTTGTCCGCGTCAGACGGCTGAACGGTGTTTGGTTCGCTGGCGTGTCGGCGGCGTGTGGGGCCCAGGATGACGCCTTCCCCCGGCTTCCGCTGCAGACCCCCGGCCAGGCTGCTGCAGCGCGTCCGGAACTCCTGAGGCTCCTCGAAGCCGGAGTCCTCCAGGATGCACTCGGGGAACGCTCCTCGCAGGCTGCTCTGACTGGTGCTGCTGGAGAGGCCTTTACCTGTGCATCAGACACATACAAATGTTATATATATACTCATATTTGTAACCTGTAAGGTATTGCTCATACTGGTACACTATAACCCACTTTGATTTGATTGATACCTCCATTTGAACACTTTTTCACATCATTACCAACCAATGAGAATTAATCCTTGTCGGTTGGTTGATAAAAATCATTTCAAAAGGGTAAATCTCCTTCAGTTTTGTTATTGTGCTCATTTGCATCGAGTCAATGTAACAACCTCTTCTAATTCACGATTTGAGTTCTTTACCTCCGGTCACATCCTCCTCTCCAGGAACTTCGGTGTCTTCTGTACTCTCGTTCAGAGCAGAGGAGAGCGGGTCTACATCGCCCCCCATGAGGAACTCCACGGGGGGGGCGCTCTCCGTGGACCCTCGCTGGCCGTTGAGCAGCCGCAGCCGCTTGCGCTCGACCTCGTGCTGACGAAACTTATCGATGCAGTCGTCGATGAGGGTGGACGGAGCCTTTTTGTGCCCAATGGTCACCTGGAATTTATTTCAAAATCTATTAAGACGACCTTGTTAAATGCGAATGCAGCGTGAACTTGAACTTGTCCTTGACGTACCTTGCCACAATAAAGCACTTCAAACTTCTGGGAGTTGTAAAAAGCCTCCTCTGCTTCCTGTTTGGGCTTGGCACCGTCCTTCAGGGCAGATTTGGACACCTGGCGAATGCTGCTGATCACCTCAGGGACCTGGAGGAAAGGCACAGAGCAACGACGGGATGTGATGAATAGGAAAGACGTTGAAAAGG
The DNA here is from genome assembly GCF_947347685.1 of Pleuronectes platessa. NCBI lineage: Eukaryota > Metazoa > Chordata > Actinopteri > Pleuronectiformes > Pleuronectidae > Pleuronectes > Pleuronectes platessa. The sequence continues at coordinate 7,755,266 of NC_070639.1, forward strand.
AAAACTTGTAACAAAAGAGAATGGGAAGGGAAATGGAACCAAATGCCGGGGGAGGATTTCTCTGCAGCAGAATAACACAAGAATCCCAGAACTAAACAAAACTGATTTGATGGGCACATTAAAAGCAAGAGCAATAATATATTTCCCAAGAAAAGCTCAAATAAAAAAGTAATTTGCAGCAACTGCACTAGAAGGAGATCTCTTCAATTCAATCAAGCTGCAGCAAATTGCACAAATTACAATCTTAGATATCAGTTCCCTAAATGTGCCTGATATTATTTCATCAATGTGCATGAATTACTCCTGTTGAAAAAAGCCCCATCTTGCAAAGTTAAAGAGCTGCATCTGCCCTCTGATCTAGATCTGCACCAAAATGTATTGGGCTCTTCCCAAACCACATCCTTCCACCAAGTTACGAGGAAATCCGTCCAGTAGTTTTTGTGAAGTTACATTACATTACATTTCATTTAGCTGACGCTGAAGTCATGCTTACAAACAAACAGACAAACCAAGAACCAAAACAAAAGGACAGGGATAAAAACATCACCTCATGGTTAGGGATTAAAACCAAATAGTGCCATTATATTTGATATATATCCACAAACCGAAGTAACCACAGAACCAGAGAAATATGTTCATATGGCATAAACAAGTCACAGGGCCTGATTGTATTTTGCAGCTCAGCATGAGATTCGAACTATCACAAGCTCGTCAAACAACAAACCAAACACTGGAGCCAGAGGTCAACTGGCAGCCAAGGGAACCAGGGAACACCCACACCCTGCAGGACAAAATAAGACAACAAAGACTTGAAGGTCACCGAGCCATGTGCGCTACTGGCACTTGGTTCAACACCCGCAGGAAACAGTCAAAAGTCCCAGCACCGTCGAACTCACTCGCATCCAAACAAAACACAAACAAGTCAAGACAGAAAGTGAGTGAACTCTTAAGCAATTCTCGAGAGCTCGGTCCATCCGTCAGTCATGAGACACTTTTACAGTTGAGAGTAGAGAGGAACAGTTCAGAGGACAGGGAGCACTGAATCACTGCGGCACTAAAGATATTTGGCAGGGCAGCTCTAGAAAGACAAAAACAGCCTGGAACCAGGAGGCACAGCCAAGGTCGGCCGAATACAGTGCTTAAGACAACAATGAGCGCTGAAAACAAACAGTGCGCACATCTATTGTATCAGATAAGAGCTGCACTGGTCGCTGTGCAAATATATATATATATATATAAAGTGCACTAGGGAGGGATGTTATGTAACAAAGTAATTCAGAGGTGCGACCAGAACGGCAAAGAAGCGAGAGGGCAGACACACGGTAGAGGGATGGATTGTGGGAAAAAAACAATATCCCATGTAACAAAGAGTGTCCCTGCTGTTCACAGAGGTTCATGTGTGAGACACCGAGATTAAATGGTTGTCGGTCATACAGCTTCTGCTGTGGCTGCAGGGGCTATTTTGAAAGTCCCAGTTTTCCAAGTCCCGGCCTTCCCAAGGGTTTGAGGCGAGCACGGACAGAGGCCTGTATTGAGATGAGGAAGAGGGCGGGCGGAGGGGGCGGAGGGTTGTTAGTGATACACACTCGAGCCTTCTTTTCTTTCAAAACAAAACTCTGACCTGTGACATTGATTCTCAAACTGTTAGCTGGTTTATTTTCTTGTCTCTTTTAGAGATATGATAACTTATAAAACAAGCACCAATGCAACAGTAAACGTCGACCATTCCCATGTGTTCTAGTTTTGTCCTCAACTTGAAAATCCTGGGCCACAATACACCCTTGTCTTTTGCAGCGCAGCACTCGTAATATGACAGGAGATAACGTGTCGAGAGAGAAGACAGATATTTGGCAGTCGGTAAAAAGGTCATTACGAAGAGATGGTACAAGGCCAAGGGCGGATCCAGCGGCAGAGCCAGGGGGGCACTGGCCCAAGCCCCTGATGTGTGTCTTTGCTCAGAGCTATAGAGCTAACAGCACACAAGGGGTGACCTACAGTAAATGTGCACCTTACTGTCAGTGTGCATGGATGTTGTACATTTGTTTTTAGCCTTTATGGCCCGTTGGTTTATGAAAGTCCTAGATCTGCCACTGCATGAGGAAGAACCGCCAACACAGGATGGTAAGCTGAAAATTGTGAATGAAGTATATGGAAGTGTTAACCCATTTTTGTGGAAATAGGGAAATCCAGATCTTTCCATGTTTCTTTGTTTGTTGGTGTTTTTTGCGGGGTGGGGTTGATATTTTTATTTTTGGGAAAAAACAAAAAAACAGCGTCTTAAAAAAATAATTGGAACAAAATAACCTGAACCATGTCACCAGAATGCACAGTCTGGACACAACGTCCTTGTTTTGTAAAAACTCAGCGCTAATGCTACGAGGTCGAGGTAACTCCGAGGCCTTGCTGGCTCGGGAATCACAGCTGGTCCGTCTGGCCCCGTGTCCCGCGCTGCTATCACTGAGGGGGGAACTGAGCGCCGTGTCAAGAACCGCTGGATTATACATGGGTAAGATGACGCCGCGCCACCATTTGATCTGATTCATTATTTGTGCATCTCCCCAGTACAGAGCCAGTGAAGGTGTTTTCACTCCCTGGCAGGGGAGACAGGCACAGACAGGCAGGAAATCTATTCAAACAAATCCTCCCACCCCGATGTTTCTTCACGGTGGCTAATTTGCTCCTCTCATTGCCAGGGTTTATGAAATGATATCAGTGACACGAGGTCCAGAGCTCGTCTATATCAACACCAGCAGGCGGACTCAGCTTTAAGAGCTTAGGGGGAAAGCAAACAGGAGAGTGGTCCCGAGCGCTGCATGGCTCACGTCCTGTCAAACCTCCCTCTACCACAGGCCCTAATAGGCTCTGGTGAGACGGTAGTTCTGTTGCTCTTATCGCCCACGTTGAGCCAAACAACAGGGAAACAGCGAGGTCCCACCGAATCTGCAATCAGGTCCAATTAGACTTCTCTCAGACACACAGGTTATCACTGTGTCAATACAAGATGAGGGTGAAAACAGACAGAGAAGAAAGGGAGATAAGTCCGACTGTCGGGTCAGAAGCAATGAAAGATTAAACCCTTTTTAAGTTAAAAGTAATCGAGGTATGTTCTAACGCAACAAATGAAAGATAACAAATTAATAAAATGATATGTTTTATGACATTGTATATGTTGTACTTGCTGCCTTGTGAAACACTTTGTAATCTGGATTTTAAAAAGTGCTCTATAAATAAAGGTGATTACTCTTATCAAGGCGGTTATGTTTTCTTCTGTGTTTGTTTGCTGCAGGAATTTGAAACTGCAGGAAAACTTGGTGGGAGGAAGCCACATGGATCCGGATAGACCCAATTCAAATGTGTGTAAATAAGTGCAGGTCAGGGGGCGGATTTTTCACCATTTTCCTTGATTTCTCAGAGAAAAATTCATGATCTTGATTTTAAAAAAGTCAAGCATATTCATGAGTGTGTGAAATCAGGTGCAGATCCACAACAAAACTCATAAGGGGACTGTTGACCCCTTTTTATATTGATATCAAAATTTACAGCTGATCTTCATTTGACAAAACTTCTTGTACAAAAAGTTTTTATCAATTAAAGTGTCCTAGTGTTATTATGTGTTCACATGAATGAACAGTGCTGCTTCAGTCCACGTAATTCAAGTGCCTGCAGCTCTTTGAGGATTGTCTCTGAAGACACTTCCTGCCGTCACATGTTTGTATGTGAACCTCACTGCAGCTACAGTGTGTGTCCTCACACCTGGCCTGTGCTTTTCCATGCACCTGAGGACAAACTGGATGCCTCGGTTTGACAGCTTGTTGTGTCCCAGCTCAAAACAAAGCAAGTCAAAAGCTCACGTGTCGCAATAACACAGTATCAGAGCTCTCAGGTCATAGAATCGAATGGGAAAGGAAAAGTCACGGTGGGTCAATACAGCAGTGACACAAAGTGGCTTTTTATGCATGAATTAACATGGGATTTTTCATCATGTATCAGAAGCAGAGCATTCAATTTGATCTGTTAATTTACCAAATGGTGTTCAACCAATGGGCTATAACTAAACTGCCAATAATGGGAAAACCAGGAAGTATTTTCATGCAGAGTTGTTATGTCCTTGTTCCATGTGACTTGGAACAATGAACTGTTCCTGATTCCAGTTCTCTGTCAGAAATCGGTCACACCAACAAGGTAAACCTCTGTGATCTCTCATGTCTTGTTTTGCAAGAAACACATTCATGTTAACAGACAGTCACATCACCTGCTCTGGCTAATGCATGTGAGGACAGGTGTGGCAAAGAACAGGCTGATCCAGAGAACAGAAGAAAAGGCATGCTTGGCTTTGTGTCCCGTGATGACACAGAGATCTAGAGCAATGTTAGCAGATAGATAAAGAGGACTTTTACTTTGCCCCACCTTAGCTTTATGGCAAATAGTTGTTCCCCGAAGTTCAGATTCTGGAAAGTCAAGTGCTCTCTGCTCATGAAAGTGTCTCCCTGTCACTACGTGTCGCTGGATGACAAGCAGCGCCCGTGAGTCAGCCGAGGGTCACCCCAGGGAGAGATTCCTCTGAGTTCCAGTTCCAAGTCTGGGCAGAGGTGGCGGCTCACACCATGCAGGACAACACTGTGTATCATCGGCTTGATAATGGAACAAGTGAGCTGAGCTGAGACGGTGTTGAATGTGCGCCTGTTGCCACGAGGAGTCTCACAGGGGATGTGATTGAGTATCTCCGAGCCTGAGCTGCATTATAGGTGGTAATGAAACAATAAATCAACGTCACTAAGTCACTAAAATGGTAACGTTTTCTTTGTGTGTTTATTTCTCCGTCCTTTCTGCAGCATTACTCAGAAACTACTGACCCGATTTGTGGGTTTTTGTCTGGAGCAGATCTAAATAAAATGATGCCGGAATATTTTTTGGTCCCTTTCTTTAAAAGGGTGAGACAGTACCTCTCACCAGAGGTATGCACTCTCTTCGGCGTTTGACATCATTCTGGCACAATATTCTGTATGTCCCGTTGCCATGGATACACTAATGAAGAGCCCAGAGATGGATGAGCGGGCCTTGAATGGCTAAATGGCCGCACCTTATGCATAACCAATGACAGCTGGGTCAGACATATAATATAAACTGGGACTGAAGTCATATTCAAAGCTGAGGAAGACCAGTAAACACACATTCAGTGTTTAGAGGCTTTGCTTTGTTAGCGATTCTCTCCGTACCGTGTGTGTCATTCCATTTAACCTTTCACATAGTGCCACACGTCTTCCCACAGGGTTTGTACAATGTCATGTCAACAGCCAAGAATAGATCCGAAAACAAGCCTGTCGCCCAGAAGTAAAGATAGAATTTACCATGTTTCCGTTGGCAGGAAGATCATTTCAGAAGCACATTGAGAACCTGTGTATTGATAACTGGCAAATGATCCTATCATCAACACTGGTTGTGTGGCAGCATTGGGCTGAAAGAATAACCCATGCATTCTACATGGTGCACCAAGCACATGTTCCTTAGATGTGCTGGCTGCCAAACCAGTTTGTGTTGCATAATAACGCAGGATGAGGAATGTTTAAGATGCCGTTCTGACTGCTGTGTACAGGAGGATCCGTGGCAGGCGCCTCGAAAGTGCCTCTTCCTCGATCTCGTTGCCTCTTCTGCTCTCGGTTGTGAATGTAGCGGACGCGCTGTCTTGCGCAGGCCCCGCACATACCACAGGAAACATGATACAACGCAGGCATGTTTGAGTTGGATGCAAAAACGTGGCACACAACACATGGTATCTGTGTGTGAAGAATAAAAGCAAGGGTTTCCTGGTTCACTGCAGAAAACAAGTAGAACGTGATCACGTGTAAAACGGTGTAGGTTGAGTTACAGCAAGTTAAGGAGCATGCTGGCACAAACCCAGACCAAATGATTTCATATATTTCCGTGAGAGAACATGTATTAAGCATTTATTCTAGTTAACTAAAACACTCAGACACACACATTAGTTTGACTGGACGTCAGATTTTTCTACACTGACTCCCACGTCCCGGATTTTTGACTCTTTACCACATATTTCGGTTCATTACCCAAGACCTGCAAGCTCATCAGCATGTAAATGTGCTGACAAAATATTTTGTCATTTGACTTGTTGTCATCACACACAACAGGCGGAGACGTCTGATCCCCTGCAGGGGGGAGGATACAGAGATGGATTAACTTTGCCAAAATAAAAAAATGCAGGGTGCTCATCCTCACTGACCGCTGACCTAAATACAAACATGTTTGGTCTATTGACTAATCTACTGTGTTTGTGATTAAAATGGCACAGTTGTGACCTCAGGGACATATTTTTTCATTCAGGCTTTGTTTAGTGTTTACACTAAGAGAGGCGGGGATCTCTGTGTGTGCATGGGTGGGCCTCCGTGTGACATCATGGGGATTTAAGAGTTTTAAATAAAATAAAAAAATCAGGAATGTGAGAAAATGTGAGCAGCATGTGGCATTCAATCTTCATCATCATAAGGAATAAATGGTTTCCCCACTAATTCTGCACTAGTTTCTCTGTGTGTTGTCCTGGTCTGTTCCTGCTCCTGGCACAGCTGCTGCTCTGGAAGTGTCCCAGGGTTATTTCTGGGCACCGGAGCAGCCCGACCTACCTGGTTGGGGTCGCCGGCCTTGAAGACGTGACAGGACATGTCGGACTCCGGGTTGTCCGGCTGGCCCCGCAGCAGGTAGGCGAAGTAGGTGAGGTCGTTGCTGTTGTGGATGAAGCGAGAGATGAGCTGCGCTTTGTGCTCGAAGATGAACACCGAGGAGTTGTTGCTGCTGGAGGGGACGCAGCGTACTAGGGGGGGGTTGAGGACCAGCTGGACCTCTCTGGGCTGCACCACGGGGCCGCAGTCGCCCCTCTCGCCCCGCCGCCGGATCTCGGCCACCAGCCACGGCAGCATGGGCAGGGTGGTGCGCCTGTCCAGCGAGGACCAGCCGATGTAAGTCAGCGTGAACCTCCTGTCCGACTTGGGAGGACTGCTCTCCTTCTCACCCGGACCCTCCATGTTGGTCGTGGAAGGCTTCGTGGCACTAAAAGACTATGGTTTGAAAAGAGGACACAGATGGACCATTCCCTGAGATCACAGCCAGGCGCAGTTGGGGTTAGTTTGCAACAGTTCCCATGTCCGCGTCCACAGTGAAAGTTCACACAACACGACGCACAACATGTGCTCGTCCCGATCAGCTGCAGCTCTCCATGTTATCCAAATCCACCCGAACCCTCTGCGATGGACACTTTCCCTTGCAAGGTTTGTAGTCTGCGCCCCGGCTCCGCTCCTCCACTATTTGCATGGGCAGGGAGTCAAACGCTGAACAACCCTGTACTGTACCTTCCCAGGCTCGCTTTGCTAAAACGTGGCTGTGGATGTGGCTCCTGTGTCAACACAAGTAGCCCAGATGAAATCTGATTTCTTTACGTCGCTCCTGAGCGCGCACAGCGACGCGACGCAATTTTACGCAGCGCCTACAAACCCAGTTGCGCACAAAGCTCGGCTGGCACCGCCACGCTTTTCCTTTCCTCTGTTTTTTTTAAATACAAACACTGATGCTTGACGTTCGCCAACCTCTCGAGTGTGATCCTTTCTTCCACAGCGCCTCGGAGGAGGAGCGGCTGTCTGCGCGCTGACGACCCGCCCAACCCTCCCATGTGCTGGAGGAGTGGGCAGGGCAGAGCTGCGCTGTGTGAAACGTGACAGGACGGAGGCCCCGCCTGCTTGCCATACTGTTCTCACCCCCAACAAGCGAGTGTGGTAACTGGAAATTCTCTTCCCTGGACGGGTGGAACGTGTCTGCAGCCCCCAGGCCACATGGACCTCCAGGACATACCCCCCCCCCACACACACACACACGCACACACACACGGACACACACTCATCCACCAGGTAACGGCAGGGCAGCAGGGTCCTGATGGAGGCACGATGATCACATGTTACCTTTCCACCACCAAGAAAGTTCAAAATTACCTCAAAGTTTGGCCGATTTCAAATCTTAATCTATAGATTTATATTAAACACCAATTTCCACATGCTACCATAAGGAAAGCCAATGTTTCTGTCCTTGAAATGAATGAAATGTAAATGTACAAAAGATCTCTGTTTACTGTGAAAAATAATCTTATTCCCTTATTTTTTATAATTTTAAATGTTTACCCTAAATTTTACTTTAATTAATTTAACTTAAGTTTTTAATAAAAATGTTGTGTATGCTCTAAATCATATAATAATACTTACTGTTAATTCTTTTTTATAGACATTTTTTCTGTTAATTACAGTCAGTAAGTTTTCTACAGTAAAAAGCAAGAGGAAAAACATTTAAGTAATATCTGTTTATAAGCAGGCGGTGCTGAATCAGGGTTTCTGGAAAGCTGTAATCACATCTGATATGTGTCATGCACCAGAGGACCTCCATCTACCAAATGCCATAAATCCACCCATCCCCAAAATAGTAGCTTTGCCATATATAACCTTCCATCGCTGAGGCAGTTGCCACTGAACCCCAACCCTCACACTGCTGGTGGGTCACATGAACTATGAAAATATTGACTTCTAAAATTAGGAGTAATATAAACATAAAGAAATATAGAAATACTAATAATATAAACAGTGCAATTTTTTCCAAATTGGAATTTTTGAATGTTGAATTGCCATGTCTACAATGCATTGTAGTGAAAAAAGAAATGAATGAACCTATGTGTGCACACCTCCACTGAACAAGGGTAAACAATCCTATATGATTGTCTTTTTCTCTATCATGCACAGAGTAGTCAGATGGTAAACAGTGATGTTCATTTACTGATTCCTTTGTCAGTGTATAATTGCTTTTCCCTAATCTGCTCTGAGATTTGAAGTTGTGATCAAACAACCAAGCAATGAAGATTTACATTTAATAAGTATTTAATACTTCAAGTGAAGATGGTTCAAAAACAAAAGAGGCAAAACGCAGAATCACAGTAAACTCTTAAACATTATCAAGAAAAACATAAAGACCAAAAATAATTTAGATGAAAAATGACAGGACGGTTTGTTAATATGGACAATTTTAAACATTATATGAAACTAAATAGCATTCATCATATTATATAGCAGAACAATCACTATCTCTTACCCTCGATCTGAAACAATACATTAGCAACGTGCAAATGTATAATAAGTACAAAGCCAGAAGAAAACGGATTAAAATAAACCATATCAATATTTTACATTCTGTAATTAATGAACAAAAATATTATTAGTCATGGATTTGTAGTATTAGCAGCGTATGTATACACCACATTAAATTCCTGATATCTGGATGAGTTGATGGAAGGATGACCCGTACACTGAAATAATGGCATTCAAATATATAAACTTAAAGGCAAAGCTGAGAGTTGGAACAAATCGAATGCACATTTTGCAAAACAGCCAGCAGACAAACCCCAGTGCCAATACAACTAGGGTTCCACTGCTTAGAATCACTGAGGTGTTACAGCCATCATACAGTCTCCATTGCAGCTGCCATCTCCTTGAACTGCTTGTGAAAGTTCTGCGAAGGAGAAATCATATTTATATAAATAAACCTTATTATTTAATAAATCACAACAAGAACATTACAATCGCATCAATAAATCCAGACCTGGAACTGTGGAACGGTCATTTCAAAAGACTTCAGACAGATTTGTCCCGAGGGCTCAGCGATCTTCAGCAGCAGGCACACATATGGAGAGTTGAGAGATCGGCAGGTGTCGGAGGTCACCGCCATCCCAAGCTTCCACTGGATGTCCACTAGCTAGACAGATGCGGCATAACAAACAAAAATTGAAAGCAACTCTGTGTTCAGGTCATCAAAAAATATTTAAAAATGAGCGGCTGCTTTTCTGTATTAAATCTGAACGTACCTGGCCGATGCTGAGCATTGCCTGGACCTCCTGCTGAGTGTGGACTGATGCACCATGTTCACTCCACAACCTGTGCAACACCTGCAGGGAAGCTTTAGACCACTTGTTGCTACTTTCTTCCAGCCGCGACACAAGGTCATCTCCTGACAGGTTGTTTTTCCCAGCAGACCTGGTGACAGAAATGTTACTGTCACAGCTTATAGTACAACTGTGTGCTTATGTTTGTGTGACTTTTACAGAAGAAATATATGTACAATATGATAGAAGACGTGTCCACCAGTTGTAAAATCAGAGGAAAGATACCTGAATGTGAGCAACAGGAAACGGATCATGTGCTGCAGGGCTTCATGGTCAAGTCTAACTCCAGCTCTCTGAAATGACTGCTCAGAAAAAAAAAGTGAAATGAAAGAGGAACCTTGAAAAGCTTGGGTGACTATGAGTTAAAAAATTTAAATCCAAGAAAATATACTCACATCAGATATTTGAGCTGAATCTACTCCTGCAGCTCGCCCTTGAAGATAGGTCAGAATATGCTGACACTGTGGAGATTCGAAGATTAGTTTTCAGAGGAACTGTAGAACCTCTCTGCCAACAATACCACATCCTTTGCACCTTGTGCAGAGCACGGCTGCTAATAGCTCTACAATGAGCAGTATTACATGGCATTTAGTTAGCCCACTGGGAGGTTTAATCCACGGTAACTTCACCCAGTACCAAGTCTCAAAACTAGACAAGAAGAATGAATCATTTGCTCATGGTAATCAAACCAATACTAGAGTCTAATAATACCAAGACATGTGACTTGTGTGGTGATTCTCTTTTCTCTATTAATCACTTAGAAATTAATCAATATATGAAGTAATTTATACAATTGTACCTCTATTTTAGCCTGCATGGTTTTATATATATATATATATATATATATATATACACACACACACAATTTGAGAGAGCATATACTCACTGCTTCTTCTAACAGATCTGGAGAAAGCCGGCAGATGTTGTCCACACTTTTGTTGATGCCTGAAATGCAGACGTGAAGCAACTCATTTATTCAGAGGTTTCCCATAATACATTTGTGCTCCTATTAACACTGGTCTCAAGAGGATCAGTAATCAAGAGCGGCTTTTACCGAGGCTTGACAGGGCGTCCTGCGAGTCTGACTATTGTAATTAATACATTACCAACTTGCCTTGACAAATCACTTACAATAAGATGTAGGATTTATATTATTCATATATCAGCATATATTATTATTGTGTATTGTTTCCCATTTTAACTGAAGATGGCTCGGTAGAAAGGTCTTGTATTTTAACTGTATTTCAACAAAAAGTCAAAATATATCAACTAATCCGGACACTAATGAGGTGAAATGTCAGAGTATAATAAGCAGGGCCAACAGATAAAGTATAAAATATGAAAAATCTACAGGCAGTTAGACACATCAAGTCATTTACAGTCGACCTTAACTCCTGTGACATAAACACATGTATACATTAATAATACATGAGTGGAACATATGGGGGCTAAGGTCATGCGGAGGCTGAGACCAGAAGTGCCTGGTACTGGTCCAAGATAAATCCTGGATCCAGTTATCATCTCAGCAGAAGCCTGACTGTAGTTAGGGATGATGCGGCTTGGTTAACATAGAGGTGATGGGTGGGTGGTAGCCTCCAGCTAGCTACTCTGCGAAGCTAACAGGGAAGTTAGCATGTATTCCCTGGGTGTGCTGGAGCTCTCCGTGTGATGAACACAACTCAGTCATCTTTCTAGTAAAAACTACAACATGCTGAAAAAGTCTATGGAGCCACGTGTTGCGTGTTAAACCCACCACATGACACCTCTGCTGCGGCTGCTGGCATCTTCTCTCCCGGAGCTGTCACCGCGGTGTGAGCGCCGTCAGCTCAGCGAGCTGATCGTTGGATTTGACACCTTCTAAGACCTGTCGAGTGAATTTAAAACGTGTATTTGAAGTGATGGATTCTGGAAACAGACCGCAAACCAGCTACTCACCGATTAAACCACTTTTCACTGGACGAGAGCGGCTAGTAGTATTACATTTACTCTTGTTTATTATCAGTGTTTATTGTTATCGTTAAAGGCAAACACCGCCACCTATTGAAACGGAGTGTGTACAACATGTAGGTTCTTCCTCTCAATATTCTCCATCAACATGAAGAGGAGTTTTATTTATTATTCGTAAATGTCACCCTGCCTATGGAGGACCATACATGACTTAAGTATAAATAAATAAATAAATAAATAAATAAAAAAGGAAATAAATTAATAAATACAGAAATAAATACAGAAATATATCCAATCCTGCATCAGACTGCGCTTAGGCCCGCCTTTCTCATTAGCATACGGACACAGAAATGTGGAAATGAATAAATGTGGAAATATATTTAAGACATTTTTGTATTTATTTCTGTATTTTTTTTCTGTATTTATTTCTGTATTTATTTATTTACTTTTTTATGTTTGCATTTATTTATGTATTTATTTATACATTTATTTATTTATACCACAGTCATGTATGGTCCTCCATACAAGTAAGCAAATGTGTATCTTGAGTCTCTGAACATCATCAAGGATTGCAGTAAAAAAAATGTAACTTGAGTTTCACATCAATATTTATTTATCCATTTGAGGTACTTGTTTGGTCGTTGAATATGTTGCTTATGTGTGTTTGTGTGTATGTGTGTGTGTGGTAGAAGCTGTATCATATCAATGAGTTGTCCCTACAGAAATAGTGAAAAAGAAGGGTGTTTAATCAACTGATCAGATGCACTTGTGTGTGTCTAACAGAGGAGCACCACTACAGAAATAATAAAAACTAAATTCTGTTTACACAAAAACTATACTTCATATTGATGTTTGTTTTTTTACAGAAGGCTTCCAGGATGCTTTGCCAAACCCAAACATCTCAAACATAATCTAAAAAAAGTACTGTCATATGAAAGTTTTGCAATCACATTTCTGACTTTGATCTAAAGGTCAGGCAACATGGGGCTAGAATGTCACCCCTCTAGGAGCTTAGTCATCAAATACATCAAAGGAATTGGTGAATCCTATTATGATTGTGGTGAATCCTTTTATGTCTGTGGTGAGATCAAATCATATAAGGACCCCAATGTCATTAATCGTCTGTTGGACACACATCAATCCTCTGGCAATAATTGTGTGTACTTAATACAACACAGTAGACTGAATGTAAAAGCCAAAAAAATGTCATTGTGGGAAAGTGTTTTCTCGTTTCCTCCTAATCCTGACATTTTTGATGGGGAGATTGAGGAGGAGATGGAGGACGAGACTGAGAGGCCGAGTAAGGAGGAGAATGAGGAGAAGATTAAGGGACACAATGCTTTGGAGATTGACAAAGAGACTGAGAAGAAAAACTTCACATCCGATTCTGAGGAGGTAACTGTATATACTAAAAATAAACAAAAAACACAACCACAAAAATGATTTAATAGTTTAAATTAAAATCAGCTACAGACTTCAGCCCACTTAAATAATTAAAAATACACTTGAAATGAAAAAAATCAGAGAAGGCTCTTTTTATTAATTTATTGATTATCTTATCTTGCAATCATTCATTTTGCATGGTAGTGTAGCCCACCTTGCATCTAATATTGACTATTATCGACTTATTTTCATCACTTTACTATATTTAAATATTTCTATGCTTCTACAGTAAAAAAACAGGAGGAAAAACATTTAACTAATATCTGTTTATAAGCAGGCGGTGCTGAATCAGGTTTTCTGGAAAGCTGTAATCACATCATGCACCAGAGGACTTGCATCTACCAAATGCCATAAATCCACCCATCCCCAAAATAGTAGCTTTGCCATATATAACCTTCCATCGCTGAGGCAGTTGCCACTGAACCCCAACCCTCAAACTGCTGGTGGGTCACATGAACTATGAAAATATTGAATTCTAAAATTAGGAGTACTATAAACATAAAGAAATATAGAAATACTAATAATATAAACAATGCAATTTTTCTAAATTGGAATTTTTGAATGTTGAATTGCCATGTCTACAATGCATTCTAGTGAAAAAATAAATGAATGAACCTATGTGTGCACACCTCCACTGAACAAGGGTAAACAATCCTATATGATTGTCTTTTTCTCTATCATGCACAGAGTAGTCAGATGGTAAACAGTGATGTTCATTTACTGATTCCTTTGTCAGTGTATAATTGCTTTTCCCTAATCTGCTCTGAGATTTGAAGTTGTGATCAAACAACCAAGCAATGAAGATTTACATTTAATAAGTATTTAATACTTCAAGTGAAGATGGTTCAAAAACAAAAGAGGCAAAACGCAGAATCACAGTAAACTCTTAAACATTATCAAGAAAAACATAAAGACCAAAAATAATTTAGACGAAACATGACAGGACGGTTTACTAATATGGACAATTTTAAACATTATATGAAACTAAATAGCATTCATCATATTATATAGCAGAACAATCAACATATCTTGCCCTCGATCTGAATCAAAACATTAGCAACCGTGCAAATGTATAATAAGTACAAAGCCAGTAGAAAACGGATTAAAGTAAACCATATCAATGTTCTACATTCTGTAATTAATGAACACAAATATTATTAGTCATGGATTTGTAGTATTAGCAGCGTATGTATACACCACATTAAATTCCTGATATCTAGATAAGTTGATGGAAGGATGACCCATACACTGAAATAATGGCATTAAAATATATAAACTTAAAGGCAAACCTGAGAGTTGGAACAAATCGAATGCACATTTTGCAAAACAGCCAGCAGACAAACCCCAGTGCCAATACAACTAGGGTTCCACTGCTTACAAGCACTGAGGTGTTACAGCCATCATACAGTCTCCATTGCAGCTGCCATCTCCTTGAACTGCTTGTGAAAGTTCTGCGAAGGACAAATCATATTTATATAAATAAACCTTATTATTTAATAAATCACACCAAGTACATTACACTCCTCCTGATTTTGCAATCACATTTCTGACTTTGATCTAAATGTCAGGCAACATGCGCCAATGGGGCTAGAATGTTACCCCTCTAGGAGGTCATTAATTGGCTGTTGGACACACATCAATCCTCTGGCAATAATTGTGTGTACTTAATACAACACAGTAGACTGAATGTAAAAGCCACAAAAATGTCATTGTGGGAAAGTGTTTTCTCGTGTCCTCCTAACCCTGACATTTTTGATGGGGAGATTGAGGAGGAGATGGAGGACGAGACTGAGAGGCCGAGTAAGGAGGAGAATGAGGAGAAGATTAAGGGACACAATGCTTTGGAGATTGACAAAGAGACCGAGAAGAAAAACTTCATATCCGATTCTGAGGAGGTAACTGTATATACTAAAAATAAACAAAAAACACAACCACAAAAATGATTTAATAGTTTAAATTAAAATCAGCTACAGACTTCAGCCCACTTAAATAATTAAGAATACACTTGAAATGAAAAGAATCAGAGAAGGCATCTTTTATTAATTTATTGATTATCTTATCTTGCAATCATTCATTTTGCATGGTAGTGTAGCCCACCTTGCATCTAATATTAACTATTATCGACATATTTTCATCACTTTACTATATTTAAATATTTCTGTGCTATGAGTAAAATAAACACGTTAATAGCTTGATAAATATGGTGAATTGAAAACATTGTTCAAGGATGAACATGAATGAAAAAGAATAACTATCTTATGCTTCACAGGAGAGTGTATCCAGTACATCGAGAACTTCTTATAGACAACAAAGAGAACTACAAATGGAAAGGAAACTCAAAGCTGCTCTTGAGGACTTGAAGGTACTGAGAAGAGATCAAGTCAAAATGAAAGAAGCCATGAACAAGGAGCGAAGAGAAAAAGACGCTCTTTCAAAAGCTTTAAAGAATGAGCGAGCTCAAAAAGACAGTCTTCGAGTTGAAATGGAATATACGAAAATTAGAATGACTTATGTTAAGAGATCGGAGAAGGTTCATCGGGAAAGACACGCAAAGCTTCAAAAGCAGATTAAAGAAATGACAGCGGATCACAAAAGCAATGAGGAGATGATCCAAAAACTCAAATGTGAGCTGCAATCAGATGATAATCGAAAAGAGGAACTCTGTGAGCTGAAGCTGAGAAACTGTGAAAAAGACAAAAAAATCCAATCCCTTCACCTCTGTATTGAGAATCTTCAATGTGATATTGGAACCATGGACAATACTATTTCCAAACTGAAGAAAGATACCGTGCAGGCCTCAGACCTCATGGAGGAGCAGTCAAAAAATGTTAAACTCCAGAGGGATTATGAGGCTGCGCTCTCGCAACAGCAGCAGAGGGACAAAAAAGAACAGGTCCGTCTTGAGGAAGCCCTAAACAAGAGTCGGCTTTCTGATCAGGACCTCAGAGAAACCGGGAGAATACTTGAAGAAAAACTCAAGAGGGAGAAAGGCCGGCTCTCGAGGGCGTTGGAAAAAATTGTGATCCAAAGAAAAGTCTCAGCAGCTACAGAGGGCATGAGGTATGACATGGAAACACTAAGGTTGGAGAACCAGAACATCGGGGCTAAATATGAGGCTTTGGAGGCAAAATATAAGGCTTTGGAGGTCCAACACACAAACACGCAAGAGGAGCAGCATCGTTTGGCTTTAGACCTCAAGAAAACTTTTGATTACCGTGAGGTGCTTAAAAGTCACTCGACTCACCGAATAAGTTATGAGAGGCTTGGCTGTGCAATAGGGACTCTCCGACCAGATGTCAGTCGATCTAAGCTCAACCTAGCTTGGAGTAGGATTGGTTCGTCCTTTCACGACTTCAAACCCCGCGGAACCCTGACCCCTGTCCGAGGTGATCATTTGACCTCAATGTCAAAATTATGTTCATTATGATCTGACATCTGCAGGTGCTCTGCATGTATATATAATGTGACAGTTTCCCATTGTTTTTAATAAAAAATATGAAGTTCTTCAATACATTGCTCTGAATTTATTTGTTTTGAATCATTAGCTGAGGAACGGAGAAACAAGAAAAATGTTGCTGAAAAATCTGAAAGGCATGAGTGTGTTCCTGTACTTATATCTTTGTGAAGACCATTTTAATCGTAGACTTACAGAGTGAGGAGATTTTTGGTAAGTGAGGACATTTTGATCAGCACTCACTTTTTCAATGGACTGTTTGATAGTTAAGACTTGGTTTTAGGGTTACGGTTGGAATTAGATTTGAGTTGGGGTTTGGTTAGGGTTAGGCATTTAGCTTGGACAGTCAGGTAAGGGCTATAATAGCTGAAAGTCTTTGGACCTATTTGAAAGATGTTTCTGGCACAAAGTATGAAGAGGATTAGTTGAAATTATTTTTGAATTAAAGTGGAAATTATCATTTCTCACACAAAGATAAGCACAAACTCAATGGCTGGCCCCCGCCGGGTGCATTTCCTCCGTGGCGGTGCGCCGCGACCGGCTCTGGGTCGGCTTGGAAAGGCTGAATGCGGGAGGAACGAAGTCAACGCCGAGAAAGGTTTCACAAAAGCGTCTGCATTTTGGGGGGACGAAGGCGGGCCAAAGCCTGCCTGCGACAGCCCCAGCCGTGGAGATACGGGGGTCTCCGTGCGATGGAAGCGACCCTCAGTCTTCAATTGGCTCAGTCACCGAAGTCAGAGTCACGAGTCAGAGTGTGTGTGTTTTTGTATTTATTTTTATTTATTTAAGTATAGTGTAAATTTTTGTTAACAGTTCATATATAATTCATAGTTTTCAGTTAAAAGTGTTTGTATTTATTTATATTTATAATCTACTTTAAACAGTTAATAAATATGGCAATAAAAAAGCGTCGTTTTGTGAACATTTTTTGAAGTATCGGTTCAGGCACCGTTTAAGCACCGGTATCGGATAAAAACCAAACGATACCCATCCCTACTCAAAAGTGATGAAGACAAATCCAGAGAAGATATATAAAATATTCCATCACATAGTTGGTCGATAGTTCGAGATGCGTAATGTAAGATGATGCTGATCACTATAGTTTACATGAAGGCAAAAATCCATCAGTGGAGCAGATGAGTATGTGTGTGCATTAAAGGCAGGAAAGTGGATGAAGTCCCTTGAGATAGAATAACAGTAAGTCCAGCTTGAGGAATATCATAGTGTTTTAGTGTGTTGGGTGTGAAAAATGTCGACAGTGGTCTCATGGCACTGTCTGAGGTAATAGTCACAATATCCAATAGAGAAGCGTCCCTGTGGGACGTAATGCAAAACATAATTTACCACCAGATGACAATGTTCCATGACAATTAAAGGATTGATTACTAGGAAGTGTGGAAACTCACCTTATGTCTCTTGAAGCCATCCAATCCTCTTCCTATCTTTATGATCCAACCATTGTCAAACCTGTAAAAACTAAATAATATTTAGTATCCGGGCCACGAAATACATTCACAGAGAGGCAAAATAGGAAGGCTGATGTGTGACAGCTGTACCTACTCTCCCTGTCGTGGATGGTGGAGGAGTACTGCACATCCAGATCCATCCTGTGAGCGCTGAGACTCTCTTTGAGTTCAGCCAAAGCTCTTGTCTGTTGGCTGCTGTCCTGCTGCAGGAGCAAGCGAAGACAACAAACATCATATTACGACCATCAGAGAGTGCAAAGGACGCCGTGGGCTAGTATATATATAAATAACCTACTTCATCCTGTGAGGTGAGGAGATGGATCCTCTTCACCTTGCACGGCGCTTTGAGCAGCATCTCGCAGAACCGAACAAAGTTGTAGAGCTGTGGTGGAGAGAGGGGATGAAAGGCATTTTGGATATGAGATACAGTACAAGGGTAAGTTCATGTCTGAACACAGCTTGAATATCATTACTGTTTACAGCTGATTGTCTTTAACATAACTTTCTCACCTTGAAAAAATTTGAAGAAGATGGAAGAACTGGCTTCAGGTTATGAATTAGCTGGTCTGATCGATACTTTTCTTAAATGTGGTTAACTCATATTAATGAGTCATAACTACTTACGTACCTGGTGGGTGTGTCTTATGTATGGGTCCTCCACCCAGACCTCCATCAGTGAGCTGCTGATGTACGGCTTGATATGTTTGGTATGTATAGGTGAATGTTTGAATGTAAGTTTGTATGTATGTATAGATGGATGAATGAATAGATGAATGGATTGATTAATGGATGGATGGATGAGTGGATGGACAAGTAGATAGATGAATGGACGAATAGATGGATAGATGAGTTTATGAATACATGGATGGATGAATAGTAGAATAGATGAGCGGATGACATCTACCTTCTTTCATCTGGCTGACCAGAGCTTTGATCTGCTCGGCTCGGGCCATGTAGCCTTGTGTCTTCTATCTGTAGTGTCCTCTCTTGGAATCATCCTTCACAGCTGCTGACAGAGGAAACAAGAACAAATTCCAGGTAGGTGTAAACCTACTTGGCAATAAACAACTTCTGATTCTGATTCTGATTCTATATTCTATATTATATAATGTAATACTTGAAGTGTTCTGGCTGACTTATTAAAAACTTTAATTTTAGAATGAAAAAAATCATCTGTAAATAAGTTACTGATGTTCTGTGATAGCTCAACTTTTGTAGTAGTAGTAGTAGTAGTAGAAGTAGTGTAAAATATATATATATTTATATTGGACATGCAAACGTAATAATATTCTGGGAAATAAACAACTACAGCTGCTGTGAATCTGTCTCTCTGAAACACGCCCATGACTCTGGAATGATCCACTGTTGGTCTCATATTGTTGCTGCTACATTAAAATATATCCATCTTGTTGATAAATAACCATAGTCTGTCCATTAAAGATATATAAAAAGAATCAATTCATATATTCACAATGTATTTTTGTGTCGTAGAGCTCTGGCTGAGATGTATTTATAGTTTATAAACAACGGAACACCCCCCGCGTTTCCCCTGAATGTCAGAATGCGCTCTCCAGACGCGGAAGTGATTCTCAGCTGTCAGACAGATTTCTGTAAATTCGAATCAGCTCTCAACCGGAACGATTCTAAACACTCGACCTCGCCTCATCATGGACTCTCCACGATGGCTGCCCCTGGAGTCCAACCCAGAAGTCAGTGCTGTTCATGTGTCTATTTACTGTCTATTTCTAGCGTAGTCATTCATTGGCAGGGCATGTCAGCGCCGCCGGCTAACTGATGCTAGCACCGAGAACAAAGCTACAGCCCGGTGCGGTGGCTCTGTTCTGCACTAACAGCAGTTTTACTCACTTTGTTTATCCTTTGTGTGTTTTGTTTCTCTGGTCAGGTCATGACGAAGGTGAGTGGTTTCCTCTGAGTGACTCTGAGCCCTGGTGCCACTGAATGATCGGCGGTAATGAGACGCACAGACTGGGGCACAGGGCCTCCACAGCAACGATGCTACCTCCACTGAACATCAAATATTGATGCAGTAATGTGCGGCTGTCTGGTTATAGCAGGAGTCACAGACCAGGGAGGGTTTGAGCAGGATGCACTGGCAGCACACTGGGATATCAAATGTCAGGAACTAGTAGATTACAGTATTCTGCAAATGATGTATAAAGCAGAAGAAGAAAGTTTGCCTTCCAACATCCAGAAAAGTTATAAGTTTAAAGGGCAGACATCTTTAAAGAATAAGAGATTCAGAACCCAATTGATGGAACGTTGCCTTACAGTGAAAGGAATCAGTTTATGGAACAATCACGACAAAGAAACCAAAGAATTTAAAACTATTATATTTAATAAAAAACAACAACAATTAAAGCCAATATGTTGAGGAAATGTGTTAATTAAGTTTTCATCAGTTTAGGTTTTTTTTGTCAGGTGAATCATCTTGTGAGTTTCTTTGAATGGTATAAAATGAATTGTAACTTAGAAACTAATAGAGGTTGATTTGGCATGCAGCTATTTACGTTTTTTATTTTGTTATTTTTACTTTGTTAATTAATATCTTGTGAAAGAGAGCCAGATTATATAAGCTTATTATTCATTTTGCTCAGGTGAATTCCCTTACACTGTCAAAGGTTGCACGGTTCCCTCTCTGTGTCAGTGTTAAATTGCCAGTGCAGCTTATCGGTCATAAACAACAAACACTGGGTAATAAATGTCAACGCAAAAGAAAGAAAGAAATAAACCCAGATGTGCTTGCTGTAGAAAAGATAAGACTTTATTAGTGTGGCTAATTCATGGCTAAGGTAAAAGATTAAAAATACTAAAGTTAATATCGTAGTGTTTGTTTCATAAGTTTTATACAACTTAACTTTATATTGTACTTGTCTGGATGATGTTGATGGGTCAGCTTCATGTCTTTGTATGCATAATCATTTACTCTCTCCTCATGCAGTTCGTTAACTGTCTGGGCATGAAGCCAACCTGGCAATTTGGAGACGTGTATGGATTAGATCCAGAGCTCCTCAGCATGGTGCCAAGACCTGTGTGTGCAGTGCTGCTCCTCTTCCCAGTGACAGAGAAGGTACTGTAAATGTATTCCTGCAACATCTTTTGGTGTATGATTAACTGTAGATGTCTGTGCATGTGGTTGCGCAAGGTTATGTTTATGCCATATGAAACAATGTTCAGCAAACTTGTCTCCTATCTCACGCATCCGTCCAGTACGAGGCCTTCAAGCAAGAAGAGGAAGAGAAACTGAAGGAACAGCGACAGGAGATCTCTCCCGATGTCTTCTTCATTAAGCAAACCATCGGAAATGCCTGTGGAACAATAGGGTTAATTCATGCAGTGGCAAACAACAAGCAACACCTGGAATTTGGTGAGTAGTTATTTTATTCGCGTCGTACAGGGTGGTAGAGATGAGATCTTGACAGCTGTGTGATTAGAGAGATGATCGTGTCTGTTGTTCTTTCTCCTCAGAGTCTGATTCTGCTCTTAAGAAGTTTTTTGAAAAAACCTCTGCAATGACTCCAAAAGAAAGGGCTGCCTTTCTGGAAAAAGACGAGGTAGGAAAATGCTGAGGAACAAATATTTTCTCTAGGGGGGCACAATGAAGTGGTCAGAGAGACACATGAGTGAAAGACTATAATAAGTTTTGGGATTAGTTTGGTCACATAAAGGAATTAAGGGTTTGCCGTCCTGCAATGTTTGTCAGTAACTGAGGGAACAGCACACACAATGGTTTAGAGAAGATGGAGAAAAGTTATCTAAGTTTCCAGTAACTCCCTTTTTTATGATGTATGACACAAGGCCTCAAACATTATCCAACAGAAAAATAAGAACGTGTAACAGCTGCATAGACTTGATTTCCGTTACAGCTGCCAAAAAATTTGCCAGCTCAAATATTTTGGAGAAAATTGCCATGAAGCTTATGTTTGACTTTTCCTACTTCTTGTTTCAGAGTATTCGTGTTACCCACGAGTCGAGTGCACAGGAGGGACAGACCGAGGTTTGTACGAGTTTGAGATTTTCAGTTTTTCCCTCAGGTCGCTTCTCTCAGATGTTTTCTATTGAACTTTATAACTTAATGTCAAAGTTTTTGTTTTTGTCTGTTGTAGGCTCCGAGCTTGGATGAGAAAGTGAATCTGCATTTTATAGCTTTGGTGAATGTCGGAGGACAGTTGTATGAACTGGGTGAGTTCACCACGAGAGAAGTATTTGTTGTCTCTTGACATGTTTTTGACAGTTATTACTTTGATTCAACATTTCAACTTTAAAACAATGAAAACTCTTGATGAAGTGAAATGTTGTGGTTTGTTTGTACGCAGATGGCCGGAAGCCTTTCCCCATTATCCACAGTAAAACTTCAGAAGACACTTTCCTCGAGGTACGACTTCCCAAAATAAAACACAAATGCCTACGTAAAAATATCTGTTTAATCAGACTGGCACCTCATCACTTTCCTCTTGTGTTCAATTGCACTGCAGGACGCTGTAGAGGTTTGTAAGGTCTTCATGGCTCGGGACCCGCAGGAGGTTCGCTTCACCATCATTGCCCTTTCCAAAGATTCTTAGGAACCTTCCCTGGGACTGGAGAGAACAAAGAAAACATTACTGCCAAACATTCTCAAGTGCTAACTTTATTGGAAAATGCACTTCAGAAAGTGATGTGGGGAAAATGATAAAAATGTCAGGGATATCATTCTAAAGTTATATTGTTGTTAATAATTAGTTGCGCGTTAATCGTAACTGAAAGAGAATTTGGTCGTTCTTGCCAAGAGGAAAATCTTCACTGCTGAAACATTTCTAACTGCAATACAGACGACAGCTGCACTAAGCTGACACTGCACTTAAGTGTGTGTACTTGGCATGCTTGGCTCTCAATGGAAAACACAAACTGTAACACTTCTTTTTTTTACTCTGGATTCAAACGTACTAAATGTAGTGATTTGGTTGTGATCATAAATCGCACCACGTGTTCTAAAGCACCCGAAGAGTTGTATTTTGCAAGGCTTTATTTTCAGTCATGGCTTAAAGCCGTTTTCTGTTTTTAATGGTCTCATGAAATGTAAAAAAGCTGAAAGAATGTCCCTGACGTGTGTGGCTCACTCTAACTAACTGAAAAATGCGAACTGTACATCCGAGTGTCGGGTGCCTACATTTTTGTAATAAGAATTAGAAAGTCTGTCAAATAAAAGGCACATTTATTAAACATTTCTTTCATTGACCCTTCTATGTGACTCTTGGCTATTTAAAAATATCCATCTGTTTAAGTTTTGTGTGTTAATTATATTTCGATAGGTTCATAGCCGGATTGATGTAACTGGAATAGACATACCAGACCTATAAGAGCCTGACGAGAAATTAAAAAATATCTTGGCATACTACATTGGGAATGAAAAGAGTGTTTATTTTAATGTCCCCAGGAACCTGCTCATTTTTCTCAGTATGCCAATATTTACTAAACGATTTAAATCATTGAGATTATATATCTAGATTTGTAAATGACAGATACTTTAACAGATACCTGTACTCTTGTCTTTTATATATGTTGGGTTTAAATTCTGATGAACAGGTTCTCAATAGCAATATAACAAAAGTGTTGTATATCAAATGTTAAAACATTGTGCAATCACAGCGAGAAGCTGTAACAGAAAGGTTCTACTTCAGATTTATCAAATGTTTTGCTGTTTATGGAGTGTTTGTCATTCTCTGCTCATGAAGAAGAGTGTAAAACCATAACCCTCACCCATTAGCAAAAATCGGTCTTAAAAATTAAAAGAAATAATAGTGATATTTATTGCGATAATCATTGATATTAGGACTGATATGAAAATGTTATCTTGATAAAATCTTTGTCATATTGTCCTGCCTTATTTAGCAGAAAGCCTCCTTTCCCTTTGGTTTATTAGAGTATTTTACAGAAGTTTGATGAACATAGAAGTAAAATCGTAATATTGCTGGTCAAGGCTGAACTCATTTTAACTACTAATAAACCACAGGAATTTAAATCAATGCATGAAACCTTTTTTTGAGGTGATCATTTTGTGTGGACAATTTGAATCTGCAAAGCAATTACAATGGTCAAATAAATGTAGCACAGAACCAAGAACTCGCCGAAAGTACCGTAGCTTTGTTGCCATCAATGCTCTTAATTGCATGACGCATAGTGTCGGTTTAGTTTTTCAGGTTCTCCAATGCACACTGACCACCGCTGAGTGGCGCTATAAGAAAGATATTTGAGGAGCGAAGAGGCTTGAAACTTTTTCAGTAGGAAAGTTTGTCCAGACTCTTGGAAACTTTGCGGCATCCATGTGTTTAGTGGTCAGCAGACCTGAAGAGGTTTATAAGTCTGTCTGAGGAGCTGTGTCGTAGTCTGAGGACATTCTTTGTTGCTGCTTGTTGTTCGGTAAATAGAATCCCACTGATGAGCATCTCGCCTGTTGTTCGTGGAGGCGGTGAAGAACCTGGAATCGGTTGATGAAATCCTCCAGGAGTGTTGGAAATAACAAGCCAGTGTTCAGCTGTGGGCCTGCGGGTGGTCCTCGGACCCCACTTTGGGAAACCGTCCAACCCTCCACAGCCGCCAGCTCTTGCAGCTCTTAAACCTCCACAAAGGAAGGAGGACATTTCCTACCGGTGCAGCCGAGGTGAGGTGAGACAGCCCGTGCGTAAAAGGTGGAGGACGCCGTGCGCAGCGCAGGTGTGACGGGTGCAAGGAGCGGGTAGGTACGCGGGTGCCGCCCGGTGAAGAAGAAGGGAGTGCATGACTGTTACCATCTTGTATTCATCCCTTTGATGAGCAAGTGCAAATGAACAATAGGAGGCATATGTTCATGAATGAGGAGTGTGATGACTAAAAGTTCACCTGCGCTCTCGTGTGTCTGCGCTACAAACGAGTTTTTTTAAGTGGCTTCATTAGTGTGCGCCTGTTTGAAACTCGCCCTCATTCATGTCATCGGGCCATTAGGAGCAGAATTGGCCCGACGGTGCAGCTCGGACAATACGTTTCTGTGATGGAGTGGCGTGAGCAGTCCTCTGTCGGCTGCGACGAAGCCTTCTCAGAGGCGCAGAGATGGATTGAGGTGAGTGAAAACACATTAAAAACGGCCTTTACGCACTTTTGTAGACATTTCAAAACCATGCAAGATGACACAAAGATGAGATAAAGCTGGTGATCACTTTAGGAATTCCGTTTTTGTGCTACTTTTGTGTTTATTCTTGATTTAGAGGCTTCAATTAAAGGGTAATCTGGAAATCCTTGCCGTCACCCCTTGAAGATGTTTTTACCTTCAGTTCATTCCAGATTGAGTTATTTGAAGGTCTGGCTGTAAACTGATCAGCTTCCTCAGCTTCTTGCCCCCAGGCTCCAGATAATGGCAGCCTGCATGGACCATTAGATGTATGGAGGCATGTGTCGCCTTTAACCTCTCCTCTTTAGGAGGTGGTGAGATCAGTCTTCTCTTTTTGCCACTACTAGAAATCAGTTGGCCGTCTCCTTATCTTCTCTGGATCTCTCTTCGGATGACAGATTCCATTCATCATTACTGTTCATTGTCAGATCTTGCCTGGTCCTGCTCATCACTATATGTCCCTGAGGCTTTCAGGCTCCAGTTGCAATAGAGGAACGTAGACCCAGCAATTAAGAACAACTGCTTTGAATGACGCAAGATGCTACTGTAAGCCCACATTCATAAAATGATGGACCTTTCACATGGTTTCTGATGAGGAGATTAAACGTTTGTCAGTGCTGTTTAAGATGTCAGAGGAGAGCAGACAACTCAAGTAGACCCGCGCGATAGCGTACATGATGTTCCTGGAAAATGTGTAATTTGCCTAATAAAGGATTCAACAGGTGATTCATTGTCTGTGGCAAAATACTTTATTTTTATGGACGTCCTGTGCCCACTTCTCTAACACGGTAATCAAAATGAGAAATGGCAAGCAACTCACACAAAAAAAGTGATTCACCAGCTCTTTCAATAGCAGCCCCTTTTATTTCTCCAAAGTCAAATTATCCAAAGTTTCCATGCAGCCCTCAGCCAGAGTCTCACTCTTTTCTTTTTCTCTTTACAAGCGGGTAAAAAATTATGTTTCCTCATCTCACAAATTCTCTTCCCAGCAGGGCGGCGCGGAGCTGCTGCATGGCTGTAACTAAACAAATATTGTTCTAATTTCATGAGGGGTGAATCTGAATGCTTTCGATGTGACATCAGTGTCTCTGCACGCTCGCACACTGGCCCATTGTAGTGGCTCAGCTCTTGGACATGGGGTGGGGGCCATAATCTCGGGCCCCGGTTGTGTGTGGCGATTATGGGAGAGTGAGGAGAGCTGAACAAGCTCAGCAGGTAAAGGTGTGGAGCTGCTGTATTTACAGGGAATGCATGAGAGGCCTGACATGGAGGAAATACAGGGCCAATCTGCTCCGGCCCAGTTTCCCTTCAAAGACAGAGCTCTGTGGCTTTTTGTGGATCCTGTCACTGACTGATTAACAAGCCGCTCGGCCTCGCAGCACTTTAAACAGAGGCATGTGTGCGTGCTGAGGCTGCCGCTGTTAAAAGCTAAACGAAATGGTCTGGAGCCTGTCACATGGACACATTCCTGCATTAGCCGCCGTGGCCGTGAACGCTGCCCCCCCTCAGAGCCGATGGGCTGCGCTCCGCGACCACAGGGCCTATAGTGGAATAATAGAGGTCCTTGTTAATGTAACACAGAGGCCTTAAGTGTGGCTGTTATGACAAGCAGGAACAAGTGGCAGCGGTAATGCCGCTCACAGGTCACAGGATCAGAAGGCAGCAGTCTGTCAACACAAACATGGTGCGTTATGAGTGAAACTAAATTAGTATGCCATCAGTGATCTAATGATTACAGAGCGCTTGGTTGTGGGTGTGTTTCAGTGTCAACAAGCACAGGCAACAGTGTCAGACACATCATACCAGTTCTCTCTGTTCTGGTCTGTGATGGGCAACACTTTGTTTTCTCCAGTCATCGAGGTGTTGCCCAGAATTCTTGGAATACCTCCTTTTAAACAGGTTTATAAGGCAGAGCTTCATTCCAGCAATCGATCTGGTCTCAGGTCGTAATCTGTATATAAGGTGTCAGCTCTAGTTTTGATTCCTGCTCCCCTGTCTTTGCTTGAAAAGGACCATATTGGGTTTCTCACATTCTCTGGAACAAAGCCGCCAATCCCAGGTAACACGATCCTGTGCATTTCTTTAGATTTGATAGTCATGTAGCACTGGAACAACTCCATGCTTCCTTAATGTGGTTTGCATGTGAATCCACATTTTGGGGTTTGATACTCTGGATGCTTCAATCAAGGGCCCCGAGATGCAACTAATGATTATGTCCAATACTGATAATAGTTAGATAGAGGGATAGAGGGACAGATTGATAGATTTACAAGCTACATTATTTTTGAGAATATTTTATATTCAAATTTTTCGATTTACCAAGACAAACATTGATAAAAACAGTATACACTATAAACAGTGATATATCAACAGTATATTACATTTTATTTTCAATCCTGTGGTATCAGAATTCTGTCCATTTCCATTTACTGGGTGGCAGCAAATACAAAATGCCAGAGATGGATATCCATCTCAAAACCTCAAAATAGAACCATCTGCATGGACAGAGGCCACATGAGGTGAGCTAGAAAAGAAAAAAGAAGCCAACACCAATAAATTTGCACTCGCATGTAAAAAGAAAAGAGACAGATCTTTCCATCCATAACCTCTCTCCTTTCATTTAATTTTCTGCCCTTCCACTCTGGTCCTGCAGCCAGTAGCCATGAACTACTTTCCACGACCCACGTCACAGGGTTCCTTCTTGTGCCAGGAGCTTTTTGATAGGACAAAGAATTCATCACGTCACTGTGGCACTGCACATTCTGTGTTTTCATTTCAACTGTTTTCATAGGGAGCAATTAGAAAACCAGGCCATATGCATTCAGACACACACACACAGACACACACACATGAAGCAGGACCTCACACGAAAGGCTGAGTTACATGTCAGTGTAACTGTTATTTTGATATGCTGATTATTTTTGTTCTCGTACTAATGGCCTCCCCGCTGTTATATTTGTCTTGAGCGAGAACCCTGGAATAGTTGGATGACGTCCCTGTCGGCCTCCGACGACCCATGCTCCCTGTCCTCCGCAGAAGGGACAAAGAATTTTAGCAAACAATTATTAGGGGTGGGTTGTGGTTGTGTTTGGGGGGGGGGGCTGCATCCGCACAAACCTTGAATACTGCTCTGCCTCAGTGCCCGGCATGAATAAACAATAGCTGTGGTCACGGACGCAGGGACCCTGTAGATTCCTCTGATTATTTGTGTTCCACCAAGTTACCTTTCCTGGTTCACCGCAAATATAATAATTGATTTCCCAGATGTTTCAGACCACTTGGAGACTCAGCGATGAACTCTGAGGACCCGCGTTTCGATCACTTAACGTGAGGGGGTGGGTCATCATGAGACTCCACACGTTCAGCCGAACATTCTTGAGGGGAGCGAGCGAGGGTGCTGGATTTTTGCAGGAAGGCAAACTTGTTTTTTTCGAAATCTCTGCCCCTGCCTTAAATCTCCCCCTTTGGAGCGGCAGTGTGTTGCTGCAGATTAGAGTCGTTATTCCACATGGCAGATTCAACAGAGGGGAGAGAGAGGGCGAGAGAGGGCCGGGTCTGAGGGGGAGTTAATACCCCTAATGTCCAGGATGGAGACTAGAGACGTGTTCTGCTACAGCCAGCTTAGTGCCAGCTCCAGTCCCGCCTCACACACTTGGACCAGGAGATATTACCTCAATTAACCCATTCATTGTGTTTGGGTGATGTAGCTTCGACAAGAACAAGACATAAAAGCAACTAACACCTTTTATAAGCATCACTGAAAGAGGGAGTTACACTTTCTGCTGTGTCCTTTCCGTCTGTATTGTTTGTTTGCGTGCATGTGAACCCAAGCTGGTGCCCCCACATACATAGAACAGTAGGGGTCAGGATTTCATATGCCAACAACAGAGTCTGACTGACTGCACAGCGCACTGTAAAGTTTGCTGTGTGAGTCTTAGTGTGTCTGTCTGCGTTGTTTGTGTCTGGTTTTATTTTTTACTCATCGAAATAGAAGTTGGCGAAGACCTTTTGTGTGTTTTGTAAACAAAACAAAAGACAAGTCTTTCCCAACAGCAGCTTAATCACATTGTGCATTGTGTTGTAGCCGCAAACAGCCGCCGTGTCAAAGCTTTTATCTCATTTGTCTATTACAACATGGTCTAATTCTCTTGGAATGTTGGGTATTTGAGGCCTTGCCCATGTCAGGTTACCCAGGGCGTGTTCTCAGGTGTACGTTTCTTTTAAAAATAATAATAGTGTCTTTCCCTTCATCTGTCCGATTGCTCCAGTTTCTCCTGTCCTCCTCAGCGTGACGGCCTGTACTTAACTGGGCCAACAAGTACTCCAGTTTTTTGTCCTTTATCCTTGAAAGGAAAACGGGGACAAAAGGACAAAACACTTCATCCCGAGGCACATTTGATCAATTTGGTTGGCACAACCAGTCCAACTTGTTTGGCTGTTTGCGTGTCTGTCTGTGTGTATGTACTTAAGCTGATGACAGATGTCCTACCTTACTATATTCCTGCAGTATAATCTGTTTACTCATCGGTTTTCTTGATTGTATAAATAATCCAATTCAGATTTAAAACCGAACACCATATAATTCATAGTTACTCATCTATTTATGCATATAACACCACTTTGTTTTGAGTATTATCAAAATAATACACATTAGAGCCTGACTTAGTTATCATTTGGCCAATATGGATCTTTCACAGATTTAGTACTGAAACTTATGTTTGCCGATATGCGTCAATACGAAAACCTAAACTTTGAGAGTTAACATTTCAGATGTGCATTAATGATAACATTTTATATAAAAAGATGTTTATTTTTCCAAAATTCCAGTTCTTTATTATCTTTGTATTTCTGTTTTCTTGTATATTTTTGTATTTGTCAATAGTCCACAGTAAACTGTCAAATATCAAACCTTGATGACATCGTCTTAGTCATGAGGGTTTGATAACAGCGTCTGAGGAATCATTTCATTCTTTTAATACATATATCAGCGGATATGTTAGTGTGGGAATTGCTCTACTCCCTAATGTCGGTTTCAGCATTGGCCCCCAAAAATCCATATATTGGTCAGGCTCTGATAAACATCCTCAGACAGCAACTAGTGCAGAACTTAATGCTGCAGCAAAACAGGATTACATAGTGGCTGCTCGTGTAGTCCCAACTTCTGCTGAGTTCTCAGCCCAGTTTGTTTGTTTGACTCTTGGTGCATAATTTAGCCAACTTTGGAAAAATGTAGTTTGGCCACGGGTCAAGAAACAAGTTGTTTGTGTTTGGATGCGTTTCAGAATGTTTTTAAAACCTTTTTTTAGACAATGAAGGTTGGGGTGTTATGGAACGTATTTGATATTTACTCATGAAGTACAGCACTTACTATGCACACATTGTTTGCATCCATTTGTAATTCTCTATAATTATACACATCCAGATGCAGAACATTTTGTGACATTACAAAAAGAAAAGATTGTGCAGAAATTGTAGGAGTAGACTCTAACTCTGTACTGTCTCTGTTTGTGTTGGATTCAGTAGCTCAGGTGCTGATTGGTGAGGCAGTTGATTGTGGAAACATTCTTAACCAAACAAAACAGGAAGCTCTGTTAAGGAGCGGCCATCAACACCAACATAATGGGCCAACCACCTGCAGTTTTACATGAAAATACGCAACTGTTATTGTCTTTCAGTTGAAACACAGATTGTCGATATTAAGTTGTACAGACAAGTGTAACGTCAACATTTGTGTACTGTAGATACCCATGTTTTAAGTTTGTGTACCTGCACGTCATGCAGTGTGTGTGTATGTTTGCCTACATAGTGGCTCTAAGTGTTCCTGCAGTGGTGGTTTTGAGATCATGGGAAAGGCATGAGGCTATAACCCAGCGTTGTGCTCCTCCAGATGCTGCCATAGCCTTGCGGCTGGGGCACGCTGGCTCCAGCACAGTTTTAGCGCCGCTATTCCCGTTAACCAGTGTTTTTTAGTGTTAAAGTGAGAAGAATCAAACCTCTGCAGGAATCCAGGAGAAATACCTGAAGGTCTGCGCCTTAACCCTGTTCCTGAGACTCTGTAGGAACGCAGGAGGAAATAGCTCTTACTTCCTCTCCTACTGTTCTCTACATCCTACCTTTCTTCTCCAGCCTCCCTGCCACACAACACACACACACACACACACACACACACACACACACACACACACACACACACACACACACACACATAACCACAAACCCAAACCCCCGCCTCCTCTCCTCACCCAACCCGTCTTGCTGTTTTCCTCACTGTTTTTGTATCCGTTTTCTTTCCAGGCAGTCACCAAGAAAACATTTGGGAGCAGCAACTTCCGATCAGCACTGGAGAACGGAGTTCTGCTGTGTGAGTAAGTACTCTGCTTTTACCAGGCGCCTCTCTTAAGCCACTCATTCATATGGAAGCCCTCTGCTCTCCCCCTGGTCTGCGCTCCGACGTAAGTGTTACTGATATTTCCCAGGCAGACCCCTCGCCGGGCGCTGTTTGTTTGTCGGCCACATGAAGTGAGCCACTGTTTCGGCACAATAGAGGTTGTATTATGTAGTTATTTGATCTTGCCAGTGTCAGATCTGCCCTCTATGGTCCTGTCTGAGAACATAAAGTGTGATCTATTTCAGGAGGAGCCTTGTTGTCTGTTTAGCAGATGTTACAGATCTGTGGACGGGCAGATTGCCACCCTTGCTTTAATGAGAGCTGTGAAAAGCTGTGTCGTGAATGGGAAGCCTCCAGCCCAGACCACATCGGAGAGCCGGGGCACCCTGCTTTCTCATTACCCATGGGTGCATCAAGAGTTTTGACGAGTTGGAGGAACAAATTTATCTCCGCAGAATTGGCTTTCACATTGATGCTCTTCTGAGAGTGGTGGAGTTGTGGCTTCTCTCAGATCGGGGATGTGTGAGAGCGAAGTTTAGGATCAATGTCCTTTTGTGGAGTTTTGTGTGTGGGCAGCACTAGACGGACTTGCAGTGATGGGATTTGCACGAATCAGCAGGAAGCTGTAATTGCCGGCTGCCCCTGCAGAATCTTCCAAACCACTATTGGCAGCGGTTCAATGATGAAGCCCCCTCGTTCTGCTGATTTGAGCCTGGCTCCGCTGTTTGTTCCCTCTCAGAGAACAACAGAGACACTTTCGTTCACAGAGCTATCCATGTTTTCTCAGCGGGACCAAGAGGAAGACGGCGATTTACTCACTTTCACAGAGGAAATCAGCCTCTGTTCCCATTGTGTTGTGGTTAACCTGTCACAACTACTTGGAAAGTAATGTTTAGTGGGGATCGCCCAGATGATTATGTCCTACTTGGCCACCTACCTCCTTACAGAGTGTGACTGACTCAAATACCTTGTGCATTCTTGCTTCATGTCCTCCCCTGTAAAGTTTGACATCTCCTGTTCCAGCTGCTTCTATCCCTGCTGAGACAGCTGCAAACAACAACCTGCTTAAACAAATTATTCTGCCTCACGTTGAACTTTTAAGTTTGAAAAAATACAAGCAAATGGTGCGAAAGTTTAACCTTTTTGTCTTGTAACACATTGTGATTTCACACACAAAACATATGTGATCAACCTATAGAATATATAGCATTGTTACAC
Source organism: Pleuronectes platessa (assembly GCF_947347685.1). Lineage (NCBI taxonomy): Eukaryota > Metazoa > Chordata > Actinopteri > Pleuronectiformes > Pleuronectidae > Pleuronectes > Pleuronectes platessa. The sequence continues at coordinate 7,788,299 of NC_070639.1, forward strand.
AGTGGATTTAACCATTCAGCAGAATATGAAATAGTCCCTTTAACTTTGAGCAGACACATTTGTTGATGCTTTTGGCACATTGGTGCATCTGTCTTGTTTATAACATTGTGTCAGGAGCCAATATGAAAACATCTTATGACTTGAGTCAGAACTGAAACTATGAATCAACAGAGCATTAATCTAGAATCTATTTGGATAAGTATAAGACATTTTGTATATTTTTGGACTACTTGTTTCTCATGTCATGTTAAAGTCTATTCAGTATTTGTAGGCTTTTGATTGCGCCTTAAGCTCTGAAATATATTTTCACTGTTTTATATGTAATTAATCATTAAATTAATAATAATAAAGATACAAAATGAATCCATCCTTATTCTGAGGATATTTTGCTACTCATTATATGCCTTGTATTTGTAATTAAGTAAATGCTATTACTTAAGGAGAAGGTTATGGACATTTTTACCACTTTAGCTTAACAAAACAATTCAGTACCATTTTCATCGCATTGCCCCTTAAAAACAATCCCCACTCTTCTTCTGGTATGCTATGTGGTTATTCATGGTTTGTTTGGGGCCGTTTCAGTAGAAGAGGGTATGTTTTAGGAGCAGAGGGACCCAGTGTGTTTACATCGCGGTGTGGCACAGACCATTTACTAAACTGGAGCCAGGTGGCCGCCATTAAACCCAGTCGTAAACACACAACACCAAGGTTTTGCAACATCTTTTTTTGTTCCGTCCTCGCTCGTTAGACCAGTCTAGCCAATGGCCAGTGGCTTTCACTTACAACCCCTTCCTCTCCATAATGTTGTGTCTCCTTCTTCTGTTCACAGTCTGATCAACAAAATCAGGCCTGGTGTCGTCAAGAGGGTTAACAGGCTGCCCACGCCCATCGCTGGACTGGTAAGACTTTTTACATTTGTATTCAGCCAAAATTTGAGTCAAGGGATATTTTCACACTTGTCTTCCTCATGCACAGTCCTGACTCCTGTTATTGGTGTTTTCCCATGTTCCGGTGATGTCTAACGTAGCGTGTTAAGATGCAGCCGTCGAGCTGACTTGTGACAGGTCTGAGGCTCAGCTGCCAGTGAGCGAGTGGCGTCTGCCTCAGTGGCTCGTCGCTCCGCATATCCATCCGCACTAATAAATTCAGTGAACGTGCGGCTTGAAAGGCCACCGCTGGCATTTCAGTGAACCCTGAACATGATGTCTGCCCCGCTCCAGGCTGCGTTCAATCATAACTACGGGAAGAAGAACTATAGAACCAGAATGAAATCTTTGCCCTGGTATGATAATTGAGTTTATGATTGACTGATGGAGGTTCAGAAGAGTTTGATTCATGCCATCAGGTGTTATTGAATCAGCCTTCTCACCCTGGCTCTGTCTTGTGGCTCAGCCGGTTGTGGCCACGGTGACTCGGTTGAAATGTATGTTTTGGGAGTGTCAACACACAAGTTCTGTGGAAGTAGAGGGTTGAAAATCGTACCTTTAACCCATCCCTCACATGGCTCTCTCTCTGGTGGGAGTAATTGAGTCCAGCTGTCTGGAGGAATTATGGAGAACCCCAATCCGGCCAGTGTGTGTTGGTGGGATCAGTAACGCTCAACATGTTTGGCAGGACAATGACAGGCTGGCAGTGGGCAAATTGGGCTGGCACTCGTAAACAGTAAACATCGTACTTCCAGCACCAAACGCTGCCACCAGCATATCTGTGCTATGACACAAATCATGTTTCCTGGCAGTTTGTTTTGGATGGCCGGAAAATCTAACAGGCCGGACACCTGCTGAGGTAATGAGGTAAAGTATCTCCTCCATCAGTAGCACTGGTGTGGTATTTCCGAGGCTTGGACATAAACCTTAAACCACTTGATCATAAATTCTCCCGCAAATGTGAAGGCTGCCGGTTGGCCCGGCGGCGATCAGTTACTGCCAACCACACGGAGAGCAGCAGAGCGTTCTCCAAACAAACATTACTCACTCTCGCTCCGCTGTGAGAATCAGCTTTTCTACCCAAAGTATTAAAGCTGTGTTGTTGTAGACTTCTCCTTCCTCTCTCTCTCATCTCTGTAAATACAGATGAGGAGGGAAGTATTTAGCCGCGCTCTCTCTCAAATTCCAAAGTAAATCAACCAGTTAATGAATATCTTCAGACATTTATCCCCACATAATGCGGGTAATTGCTATAGGGTTTGTCTCAATGTACACGCTACCTGTCTCCACTGGGCTTTACCGGAGACTAGTCTTAGTTTCCAAAAAAGGCCCATTTAAGAAAAATGACTGTTCCAGATAAAAGAGAATGACTGTAATCCCCTTGTAAACACCTTGTTTAACCATCAGATATGAATGTTTTTCACGCTCATAATAGTTTTTGAGAGATTTCAGCTCCTACACCGAGTTTCAGCTCGGTCAGGATAAAGGGCCCAGTGAGGGAAAGAGGGGAAAGAAACGGAAATCTCTGGTTTTGTGGAATATTTAGCAACACTGGCTCTAGACCCGGCCCTTTTCTTTGGCTTCACTCGCGTCCAAGGGAATGTTTCCCATGTCAGCAGACTGCTCTGCCGGTTGTTGATCACTCTGAGCTGTGGGTTTGAGTCAGGGTTCGGGCCCGGTTCTGCGGGGCAGGAAGCAGGCACATGAGTGGGGGACTGGATTTGAGGAGCGACTGGGCTTCAGTCAAAGATGACTCCATGTGACGCTGCGTGCCGTAAATAGACCGTAATGGAGATAGTGCTGGATGTTCCCACATATCAACTCCTTGGTGAGTTGAGGTAGCAGTGGGAGGAGATTAACGGTCTCCATGGCCCTGTGGGAGGCTTTACTGATTCAAATGTGTAATCATCTGTGCAACGACAGGCCTTTCACCATGTTTTGTTACTGTGTTGGCGTTGTATGGGTGTGTGTTATGACTGGATCGGAACAGGAGCCTTCTTTTGGGCCAGTTTCAGACGTATTCTGTGTCCTCTCTGGTTTATTGTGACAAGATTGGAAAATGTGTAGCCTGATATCTTAACCATAGCTTTGCTTGGTGCGAGGGGGTCAGCTGAGGGTAATTGTAGAGCGTGCACTTCTTGTAGAAACAATGCAGTTGAAGAAATAGAGTGACCACAATGGAAACCAGTGGGATCGACTTTTATTTCAAACCAAACACCTTTTAGAGTCTGATTCTGTTTCTTAGTGTGACCTGCTTAAATCAGGGGGTCCTCAAGTCTGCATGAGAGGATTAGAGGCTGCTGGATGGTTACAGCATATTTAGCAGGATTATGTTCAGGCACAAGTCAGCATAACATTCTTTCAACATCATTATCTCTGCGTGTTCTGGGACTGACTGTTGGACTTTTGGCTTGATAGTAATGAGGATAATTAACATTTGTACTCTATGTTCTAATCATATCTAACGCGCTGATGATTTTAAAGTCACTGTTGTGTTGTTGCTGTTACAGTCTGAGGTGAAGAGACACATTTCAGACTATACATGCTGCATGCGTTGAATAGCAAGGCACAAGTGAGCTATGTTACATGCACCAGTGACGAGAGAGGTCTCACTTATGATCAAAATATCTTCAGATGACGCAAGAGAAGAGAAAATCTTTACAGTGACATAACGGAAAAAAAACGGTGACCCCTGCTCCTCCGCACAGAGGAGGAGGGTGGGTTTGATCTTTGACCTCTAGGGGCCCAGCGGTGACCTGCAGGGCCTGTCAAAGGGCCGTTGAAGGACAAGCAAAGCTGTGAGCAGGAGATGCCTGTAGCGAGAGGTCAGCGCTCCTACCATTTGCTAATAAGCATGTTTGCCATTTAAATATAGAACGAGCTACCCCTTAATTATTCTAGCCCACGATGAAACCATGTGTCATTACACAAAACCCTGTTTAAGCACTAAGTCCCGATGGGAAGTGCAGACTTATAAACAAAGACAGCCGGGATCACGAGTGAAGGAGTCATAACCCTAACCCAGAAAGGAATGGTGCTTGAGTGGTTCAGCTTTGTATGAAGTGTATGAGTATTTATGAAGACATTTCATATTTTCACTGTGCTCACACATCTGTGCCAAGCATGTGCCCTCATACGAAACGTACGCCACATAAAATGAATCATATGCTGTGACGTACGAGGAGGAGAAACCGTCCTTCCACTCCCATGTCCTCACGATTTGCTTCAGGGGAAATATTTGTCAGTTTCTATCACCCGGGCTTCATGTTTCATAGCAACCGAATGTCTCCAAAATACTCCACCTACCCGCAGATTCCACAGGTATTCGAGTGAAGGGCTTGGCCGGGGGAAGGGAGGGGACAGTTTCAGGGTGTGAGAATAAAGGAGACGACGGCATGGCAGTGTGCTGCCTGTGTCTGTCATTTTTGCACTCGCATGGCCGGTTGGGTGGGACTTCCACGGAGCTCTGACGTCATCCTTCCTGGTTTTGGCTCCGTCCCCACCCAATTTCCCAGCCCACAGGTAGCTTTGCTGCTGTCACTCAGCTCCTGTCACGCAGCCTCTCCCCCCCCACCCCCCACCCGCATGTGTGTGTTTGTGTGCTCTGCACTGGGTCACTTCTTATTTGCTGCTACACATGCTCCTCCCCATCCGTCTCTGCTCTCTGGATATGAACTTTGGAAGCAATGAGTTGCAGGCGGTGTCCCTGCCATCCCTGCTAGAGAACTCTTCAGTGACTATTCTTTTGCTCCTGAGGTTGGACAACCTCCTCATCCATACTTTGTTCCTTTTGTCCAGGACAACCTCAACGTCTTTCTCAGGGCCTGCGGAAAGCTTGGACTAAAGGAGGCGCAGCTCTTCCACCCCGGAGATCTTCAGGACTTATCCACGAGGGTTACAGTCAAGTAAGTTCCTCTCCGATACGCATCATTGTGGTTCACAGAGAGGAGGTCTGTCTTTTAAACTGACACCAATTCATGATTTTGACTCTTCTGTTATTGATCTAGCGTTTGAAGTTTCTGGTTACTCTGATCTGTGTATTTTTTTTGCTTTCGTCAGAATCAACTCTTTCAAATCAGGTCACGGTCATACACCAATCATCCACAGTTACTTGTTCTAATCTTGCGGCTGATCGATGTATGCATCCATTCTTTTGCACTGCTGGGACGAATGTTTACATGTGTCACACCATCCCCACTCACAATCACAGTATTCCAAACCACATGTCTCCTCGTCTGAGCCTTGATTCAAGAAGAGGTGTTAAAAAAGGTCAGCGCTATTTTCAGTGTGCGTGTACAGTATTCCTGTAGTAGCCCGCACCTGTTGAGGCACGGCGCTGCTCCCTGTGCGTCTTTGAAACGCAATGGAGGTGTCGAGGTGTGAAAACACACAAGTCGGCAGAACAGAGGAAGTGCGGAATGAAAGAATCTCTGATGAGAATGAAAAAAAGCTGATTAGATTCACTTGTTTTGTTGCTTGTTTAGCAAATCAGCTTACAATTGAGATGTGAGAGTAGATAGCTGTTACATGCAGGTTCTGTTTAAACAGAAAGAAGTTGACCTTATATGATGCACAACTTTGAATGATGGATGGTGATATCACGATACTTCTATAGTGTTTGTTATTTTCTCGTGTTAGAGAGTTGTTATTGTGTCAATAGTGTGCCAGGCAGACAGGGATGCTGTATGTAGAACAACCTGTTCGGCCTTTACACCGGAGTGTGTTCAGGAAGCAGAGCTCAGTTCATCCCCACTCTCTGTGGCTTTACAACACTGTGGGGGTTAAGTGCTTCATCACAGCAGGTTGTTAAACGTAAGCAGTCACAACATTTTAGTTTTGGAAAATAATGCAACATGATTTAATGAAGTTGTGGTCCTGCTGATTCTGTCAACTGTGTGTCACTTGGCATCGCACACAGTTGTGCAATTAAGGTCAGATCAGATGTTTCTTTGAAAAGTTACCACAGCCTCAAACAACGTTTCTCCCACGATCCACCAGAGAATGTCAGTAATCTCTATTTGAATATTCACGCTGAGGCCACACACAGGGGCAGATGTACTGAACATTCACTGGCACTAAATGAACAAACTGCCTGTTGTTTATTGAGCCTCACCCTCTGCCAGCAGTTTCATTATTGCTATATTGGCCAAATGCTAAATGCCGGCTCCAGTGTCATAAATACAAAGATAAACTTGTATAAACCTCATGCCCCGGGTTCGTTATCAGAACTTCACCCCATTGCGTAATCCTGAACTGGGATGAAGAATTACCCCTAGACTTTGTGACATAAGAATATTACTCTACTTCCTCTTGCATTTGTGAAATTGGTGTTTCTGAATCAAATCCTTAGAATGAGCAACACAAAAACACTTTTTTGAGTGTCCTGCAGCCCGGCTCGGTCTGCCTGCAGGCGGGGGTTTGGTCAGACGGGGGCTCAAAGTCCTATTTTTAGGAGCTGGGAGTCGCTTTGACTGGCAGGATTGATTGGAATGGTATCGGGACTCGTGGTTGAGGAGCTTTTAATAGATTGTTGTCTCCCTCTAGCACATTCTCTCTCACTTGTGTATTTGTGTGTGCGTGTGTGTGTGTGTGTGTGTGTGTGTGTGTGTGTGTGTGTGTGTGTGTGTGTGTGTGTGTGTGTGTGTGTGTGTGCATGTGAAAGTTTGAGTGTGCTTACTGGTTTAGATTGTGGTGTTTGAACAAAAGAAGTGGTGTACTGAAATCAAACGTCTTCAGAGTGTAATGGGGGCCGGAAATAGAAAGAAAACATGTCCACACTATGGTCCACACTTGCAGATACAGTATGTTTATAACACTTTAGTTAACACACACACAGCAGAAAGAAATGTTTCAGCCCAAGGCTCTCGGTGCGGTTTAGAAACTGTGACTGTGTGACTGTAGTACAGGTTGAATGTTACCTGTACTGTTTCGGAACTTCTGGAGTGAATAATCTATGTAAATACCAGGTTTTACAAGTTAAGACAAATGTCAACAGGAAAAACCAGCATCAATCCAAAGATCAAGAACGACTGCGTGTTTTCATAAAACACGAGACAAGGACAGATCCTCATTTGAGCCCAGAGGATACACGGTGTGTAAATAGTGTGTTGTTTCGGAAGTTTCCTTTCCTAATCTACTCCCAACAGAAGTGGCCTTACTGCCTCAAAACCCACCAACCCAAAACTCTGTGGCCAAGGGTCACACCCACATGTGTCTGACCTGCGTTTGTTTGTTTTTGTTGCTGTGCATTAGCTTTTTGTAAGGGTTGTTTATTTTATTTATTATTCCTGTGGTGACTTTGTCATGTGGGGTTTGTCAAGGATACCGTTCATTCGCAAGAGGAGATATACAGAACATACTTTGTGTGTCTTTGGTCGCTGCTGCAGACACTAATGCTCACCTCAAATATGCTCGACAGAAGCAGGTTCGCATTTTTTACATGAACCTCCTCCAGCTGCTTCGTTCATGAGTCAGTCGTGATGAATTATAAGGAGGAAATGTCTCCTGCCGCTCTCGCAGCCTGTTTTCATTGGCCCCACAGTTTTTCTTTCTCTAAAACTTTACACATGATGAAAAATGTGGAGGTGTTTGTGATTGAGGGCCCAATTATGTGGTTCCTGAGCTGCTGTATTTATAACAGGAGATGGCACACGGAGAGTAACACGAGGAGATAATCCCAAACATGGCTGCAGCCAGTGGAAGTTTTTCACTGTTACTTATCAGAGAGTATAGGCAAATGAACAGAGCACAGAGCACAGAGAAAGGGAGAGAGAAAGTAGTTTCTATCAGCTGTCTTTGCCCCTGGTGTGTATCCAACTGCCACTCCCTTAAACCCTGTCTGACAGGTGCTTCGCTCAGCTTCCCTGTTCTCTGGTTCAGCAGCAGTGAGGTGTGGGGTTTTTAGCTTTTCCTGGCAAAAGCCTTATAATGCAACAATCTGACATTTAATTTATTTTCCGTCTTTAACTTTCACTTTGGTATCTGCAGCAACTTGATTTAACACTATGAAAGTGGGATTCTTCAAGTCGTCTTTTTGCAATAAATGTCAATTAGTGTTTTATCTAGTTCCGGCTCCTCGGAAGTGAATATTTACTAGATTTCTTTTACTTAAAAAACGATAACAAAGAAGTTGGGGAAATTTTGATGGGATTTTTTTTCAGACTTTTTATTGACCTAAGGATTAATGGAGAAACTAGTTCACAAATTAGTTAGAGTCTGATCAAATAAGGAAAATTGGCCAATACGAGCCTTTCAGGCACAAATTGGTGTCTGCATTTACTTTGATATTTATGCTTCTATAATTATATTTCTTAGATTTTAAATATGTTCTTTACATTTAAATTTTAGATTATTTTTTCTTTTATAAGTTATATATTGTGTTGTATTTGGGTCTTCATTTTACATATAATTACTTCTTATAAAGTTTATCCAATGATATATTGGTATCAGAACTTTTATAATTTTTTTACTGCCTTGCTTTTGTATCGGGCCCCCAAAAATCCTTTATTTTAACTGTATTTCCACAAAAACATACTTCCATTGATTTAGGATTGATTGGTTTTATTGAACTAACCCTACATGAGACGGTTTGAAATAGTTGCTAACAGCTACGTGTGCTGCGAACACGACATAAAAGCTTGTGTTGTTTCAACAGCCATAAAACATTATTGAATGTCAGCTCCGACCTTTGAGCTGTGCAGTTGTATTGAACTTAACCACCATCTGCAGTGTATACACCCTCTATTGCTTTGTGTTGTGAAACCCGCTCTCCGATAAAGAGGTTTATCAGTCACGAGAACGTTCAATATCAGATGTGTCGCGTCGCATGACGGACTGTTGTGATATACATGGTTTCCCGCACATCACCCACTGACCAGACTGAATCTGAATCATCATTGGAGGCTTTGACTCACCGGATGCTTTAGACCAACTGTGTCCATTTGTAATGACTGCTCAGGAAATGACGCATCTTAAAGGGCTCAATTAAATTGGATCCACTTCCTTTAGACCCTAAAAATGCCACTCAGCAGCCTAGACTCCAGGTCGGAGAAGGACCACAAATCCAAGGACACGCTGGCTTGTCCTTAATGACGTTAAATGTCAGCGGATTACTTTACACTTGACCTCTATGAATGTTTTAACAAGAGCCATTTGTCACAGAGCTAACTGTTAAATGGGACATCTGGCTCAACAGGCGGAAATTACAGCTGGTGGAGCCGAGGATGCACACGTCATGATCCTGCACTGTTACACGTTATACTGTCACACTGTTGCTAAGGAGCTCTAATGCTTATTCAGCCTGTTTCAGCGTCTACATGTCAGCTACATGAAGCTCAGACTTATCTTTCTCATACTTACGGTACATTGCAGTGGGTGGGGGAGGAGTTACAGCATCATATCAGGCAATAAAGGTTTTATATACTGTAGCTGTTGTTAAACTAGATGCCTTAGAAGGTAAACTTTGAGCAGTGGTTCAAGCTTCACCAGGTTACACACACACATAGATATCAGTCCTCTTAATGTGCCGGATTTGTTTCCTCAAGCATGAATTGTTTTCTGGGAAAACATGGAGAAGTTGAAAAAACGTTATGTCAAAGAAAGTGAAAGAAAGTCCCTGGAACTGTAAGATAATTGGATCCCCACCTACATTTTATTGGTTTTACCCGGGCCCGTACCACATCCTTCCACGAACCACACATACAAACAACGTGTAAAACATGTCATCTTATAAAATGTGATTTTAGGCTTAAAACCCATCAGCATATAAAGGAGGTCAAAAAGTGGCTCCACCGAAATCAGGTAAAACTTGTAAATGGCAATAAAAATGTTTTATAGAAAATTATAATAAAGCAACTGACATTGAGGAATGGCTAAAGCAGCTATAATAAATATTTATCGATTAAAAAACAGTGTGAAAAAGGTTCCTAATGATGAATTATCCCTCGAATCTGCAGCTTCTCTTTGCGTTATAGTGAGTTTCAGCTCATTGTAGCTGCTTAGCCCACAACGTCACTGTTCTGGTTCTTTCTCTCTCATACTGTTATTACTGGTGACCCACTGGTGAACACAGCGGAGCATTTATCAGCTAAAGGGCCAAATATTCCCCTGAGGAGTTGGTAGAACCCCAAAACAAAGCAAAAAAGAAAGGGAACTTTCCGTTCACATGATCCCGATGAGGAACACGACTCTAAAGGAACGATGAGGTTTTTCTTCATGACCTCTGGAGGTTCAAATAAGTTTGATAACACATTCCCCATATCGGCTTAAAAAAGTGTTGATATGTCAATATTGTGCTCACAACAATGATAACAACTTATACATTTAATATAAGAGTACATTTGAATGCAGAACCTTTACTTGTTATCTAGTTTTACGCAGTCATTTTACTGTTTTGTTTTTTTATTTAAAGTAAAGAATTTATGTACTCCCCTCTGTGACCTCCACTCACTGACAGAACAAATCCCCCCCAGAGACTGGTCCAAAGTCTCACTCGTCGTGATTTAGCAAATTATTGACATGGGGCTCGACTACTCTCCAAAAAACGAAACTGCCCAACAGAGGCATGTAGATCAAAAAATGTCCTTCTCCTAAGAGGAATGTCAGTGAACCTCTGTGCACAATAGAGAAAGAGGAGTGGTTATGTGGGGCGATTACATGATGTGGATTATGTAATCACATCCTTGGCTGTGGATCAAACCAAATGTTTGAACTACCTGAAGGAATGTGCCGTTTCTCAGACAAATTTGGACGCACTACACAGCCTCTTATCAGAATTTATTCAACATCGAGAGATATTGCACCTTGGACATATTGTGGCGCTCTTGAATCAACGCAGAGGGGTTCGAGCGAAGTGCACCGTGTGTTGGCGTTCTGGGTGTGGCTCACTGAGCTGGCACTGCTCTGGTTCCACATTTTATTATGTGGCAACGCTGTCACTCCTCATTGCAGCGTTTCGTAAACTCTGTGCAGATTATTCAATGACGGCGCACGGCCAAATAAAGTTTCTACACCGCGGACCAGGCCACAGCTGTATAAATACAGAAAGGCCAATACAAGGGTTATAGTGGTGCTCTGTAGATGAGTTGGAGAGAGAAATGCCAGCCTCACCCTGTGTCCCGGCTCACAGAGGCTGCAGTGTCTGCGACGCGTGTGACACAATGATGCCCGACACTGTCTCACCCGCAGCTGATCCCTCTGTTCAGAACACGTCTATTTTTATTAGACTCATAAGAGCTCAGGTATTTTTATGATAATGCGAGAATAGATAAAAGGATTTTTACATCCGTTGTGACTGCACGCACAAGATTAAGGGATCTTCACTGGAGAGGTATGATTCAGATCGTGCTTTCACCTTTGTCTGTTGTTGCCACAGTGTTTTTAGTGGAAATGCATGGACTCTGTCACACTATGTCGTCTCGCTTCTTTCCTGGAGATATATTATCTTGGTGTAGATCTTATCATATTGGGCTCTGTGGCGGCAAAGGAAAGTGATTGACATGGAAGAAAATGTCATTAACAAGTTATTTGTCTAACATTTGAATGGTGGCTTGTGTTTCTTATCTTTCTCTTCGTCTCTGGATTGCGTTGGCAGAACACGCAGTTTCACTGAGAGATCTAATATTTCAAGTTTGGCAAAATGTTGTCAAGTGATGACAAGCCTGTTATGTTAGAAAAGCAATCTTGTTATGATATGTTTGTAACTGTGTAAAAGTAATTTCTGATCATTTCTCAAATTTCTTGTTGTCTGGTGTTTTCCACACGTTTGACATTGCGCGGTTGATGGTTGTGTACCAGCAAATGTTGACTTCCAGTTGTTGACTTGCACTTGTTTGTCTGCTGATCTTTTGGATTTCTACTGGAGGTCAAATGAAGAGTCGCTGTCTGGAGATGGATTTGTCGTCTCTCAACCTTTGACCTCTGGGATAGTGTGAAGATGTGAATGTCAGAGGTCGAGGATAAATCCTGAGATAAGTGTCTTGTGGACGTCCCGCTCATTTGTCAAGCCGGAGGGTTTCCCTGTTAGAACTCTGGATACCTACTGCACCACATTGTCTCAGGGCTCACCCATTACAAGGACTGTGAACTACACTGTTTCCTTACTTAACCTCAGTTGCAGATTTTTGGTTATCTATTTGACGTCATTCTTGTCAACTCAAGTAAACTGTGGTATTCACAAATGTCAGACGAGCATCTGCTCAGCGTAGTTCAAAGACAGTTGAAATATCAAAGTGATGATTTTTTATATTACTACTTCAGAGAAGTTATTCCTAACCTGTACTCTCTGTAAAGAGCTTGTCTGGTGACGTTTCGTGCTCAGTCATATGAGTGCTCAGCTGATTCCAACAGACTACAGTAATGTCCCGAGGCCTTTAAGTCCAAAAATAGCCCTTTTTATTTTCTCCTCTCTTCAGCTATTGCCCCGAACCATAAATGATCATTAAGAGAGATGTGGTGGTAGTTTTGATACACTGCAGCTCAGCTTATTTTCTGGACCTGGCTGCCACTGCTATAATCTTAAAACGTTTTGACCGTGTTCCAAGCCACACAAGAGAGGGCATTTTTTATTGCTGCTGCTTTTATTGGGTCCATAAGTTTGTAATATGCCAAATTGGTAAACGCCCATTTTAGTTTTTCACCACTGGGGAATAAGAATGTTGGAAACCCCTGGTGTGAGATGACGCATGCTGTTGGGAAAGTTGAGGTGCTTCCCATCCAGTTAAATGGTGTCAGTGGGGTAAGAAGTGCTCAGAACCAACAGAGTAATGTAAAAATACTGTATTACAACTAAAGGTTCTGCATTCAAAACAAACAGTATCAACAAACAGCAAAAAACACTATTTTAATAAGAACATTGTAGCAAAAACACATTTTGATGGTGTAGAAGTATTCTCGTGTGGTGATGAACCTACAGAGAAGTGTCCATCCCCTCGGCTTTACAAAGTTTTGTTGCATGGTTCAGGCTCACTGTTCTCATATGCATTGAATTTGGTTCCAGTCTGAAGCTGTTTTCAGTGAAATATAAATGTCTGAAATATCGCTGTGCACCACCAGCTCAGCACCACCAGCTCAGCACCAAACCACAGACAGATGCAGTTAGCAGCTAGCTGTTAAAGACAGTGCAGTATTTATCATTTTGGGACCAAGAACCCGGCTGAAAAATACCTTTGTCAAAGTTATGATAGAGTTGCTAGGTAACTTGTGTATTTTTTTACTGCGTATGATGACAAGTTTACTATCAATAAGAAAATATCAGTGTTTGGTTAATAAATACCGTAAAATTGCCAAATAATCTGTTACTACAGGTTTAGTACGAAGGTTTTAAAGTAAGAGAACCTAAAAAATGGCCCCTGTGAGTGTATTCCATAATTACATTGTGTAACACTGATGCATCGACGCACATGCACCATGTTATTGACGTAGGATTCTTCCAGTTGGGTCATGAGATAGAGCTATGGGATTGGGAGATGATAGCTGGGATTGGGAAAAAGAAAATAGAGTTGTGCTACATCCATTTTAATTAATGGTTGATGGAATGTATAAATCATTTGACCAGTTACTCATATAAATCAATCTGAGAAATGATAACGCCTAAACCCGGCAGGCAGTCATATTTATTATTTTTTATATTAAGTTAACTCATTTCAACTCAGGGTAAAAATCTCAGAAGTCAGTTTAAGATTTAATTGTTCTATTATGATCCCTTGCTTGTTTCCTTCACCTGAAGCAACCGACTTGAACCCATTTGATTGACAGGCGGTCATATAAGGCGCACCTACATGCATCACACTCTCAGCAGGATCTCCGGCGGCTCCGCCTGAGGTGACTGGCCTGTAAGAAATCAAGTGTTCATGAGTAGAACGATCCATTACAACATGAGAGCAGGAAGGATGTGAGGCAGACTATATATCCTCCTCACTGTCACTGCTGTGGAGACTCTATGCGCTGTAGCTGTTTATCACTGTTTATAGACCTTATAGACAGGTTCTCAGTGTGCACACAGCAGAGAGGTAATATCGGGCCCGCAGGTTGAGACTGGGGCCGTTGTTTGGTTTCGCAGGAGCAAGAGCGAGCAGACGTGTTCCGGGGAAAGTGATTTGCTGACTGTCACACCCCAGAAATATGACTGAAGGTCTGTGGGACCCTGTTTCTCTGCTCAAAGCTCTGGTTCTCCGACAGTGGAGCCTTGTTTGGTTTTCAAATGTCGTATTTTCAGTCATTACTTTTATCATCTGTTTGGGCTCCTTTTATGACCCTGGACTTGAAAGACTAAAGGTTCCTGCAATTGCTTGATTTTGCGATGAGTAGAAAATGATGCAAACAGATGTGGTTCAATCCCACCTTTTTTATTTTTTTTAAAAGAAGAGTGTAGTTGTTGTTGCCCTCTGCTGTTGTTCCTGCTGTGTGAGAGTGAGCGAAGGGCCGACAGTTGTCTGGATTGTGCTTTCACTTTCCAGCTCTTTCACTGCCTCTAACACACAGACCCCCCCCCCCCCCCTTTTTATTGTAATTTCCTCTCATACACATACACCTCTCTTTTCTGCTCTGTCTCTCGCAGGGATCAAGAGACCAACCGGAGGCTGAAAAATGTGAGTGAGCAAATATCAACCATGTCTTCTGTTTGTCTCTTTTCCAGATGTTTGAGTTGTGGACCTGTTTGAATCCTTAAACCTCGTTTATCTCCAGTTACTGATGTATTCAGGAGAGAGAACAGTTTATTTGTCTTTACCACATTTTGTGCCTCTGTAATGATCAAATTCATCACATGTACAATCATGCACTTACATTAACTTTTAGATGTCCAACACGAAACTTTCAGTGAACCATCAAAATATCGGATTCTTTATTGCATTCTTTATTGAAATTAGTGTGAAGGGTTTAATAAAAAAAGATTTTCCTCCAGATTCTGTGTGAGTGTCACACTAAGAGATCACATGGACGCCTTGCACAACCTGCACGCTGAATCCAAAGAGTAATGTGATGAAATTAGACAAGTAGAATTCCAATCAGGCTCAATATGTCAAAAGACAAACAGAAAACTTGTAAAAGTAAATAATTGATCAGTGTTATTTACATTACATTAGTCATATGAGTTTATTGAAGGGAACAGACGACCTTCTCCTGCACTCAATACCAGATCAGGTGCCTGGGACAGTAACTACAATGTGTTTGTGTCCACAAAACAAATTAAGAAAAAAGAAAAAAGAAAAAAACATTTGATCTGCTTTCATCTTGGTGAAATGTCTTCTTCCTTCATTTGGTTTGGTTTTAAGGTCTCTCCTGTAAGTTGTCAGTTGTAACAGAGACGTGACATAAGAATGAGGATATTTATTCAACACAGTTTGTATTCTCTGTGGTATTTTTTCCCATCTGGTGATATTAGTCATAGGTTGTATTTAAAGTATCATTTGCAAGTGATGTCTATGCTGGAAATAGGGCTGGACAATTCAATTATATCGAGATAAACATTTTCATGTCAGTAGATATAGATAATTATCTCGATAAATGTCACTTTCTTATTTAATATTTGCTCCTGAGTGACTGTGGTAGTTTTAAACTCTTGCGATAGTTATTAATGTTGTTTATTTGCTCAGCCAGATCAGGAAACACTGTGTCTGTCATCACAGCCTCGTCGCTGATCTCCTGCGTGTTTCTGCTGTGCACTCCAACTGCAACAATAATCATTTACTTTGAACTTGCATGGCATCAACCCAAAGAGCTGACATGTCGGTCTGAATGGTTTCATGTGTGATGGGGGACCAGCAGAATTGATGTAGTGCGTTGCGTGTCCCCGTCCGGCCGAATAATACACACACAAACAGCAGCAGGGCAGAGTTTTCTGGATGAGCCTGGAAACTAGAGGGTGATGTGACCCCAGCTCATAACAATCACCTGCTTTTAGCACCGCACACAACATCCACCAGTGAGGGCATAAAGGTATCGCTATAATCCGATTGTGTTTGATAAGAACTGGATTTCTCTTACATGTCTGTTTTCCTCTCTCCAGGTGTTGATCACCATTTTCTGGCTCGGCAGAAGAGCTCAGTGCGACAGAGTCTACGATGGACCTCACCTGAACTTCAAGGCGTTCGAGGGATTATTGGGCACAGCGCTGTACAAGGTAAACACACTGTGCACTTTGAGCTGGCTTATCCCTGCTGTCATGAAACAAAAAGCTTAATTTTCCACCTTGAAACCAGGAATAGCATGAATGAAATCCTCTTTTACAACCAGTGCACAGAACATTTCTATATCCTCCCCGGTATGTGGACTATGCCGCGGAGGAATGAGCGTGATAGGCCGAGGCGGCCGCTGATCGCTGGCCACGAGGGGAAACCAAAGTTAGGTTAAGTCACAAATGACCCGATCCCTCGACTCAGCTATTCTAATCTTGTTTACAGCGCAGTGCACAGGTCATGCCAAATGTTACCACGTTCTTTCCCCGAGGAAGCACGTTTCCTCACCCTACCCCGGCTCATGCCAGTGTTGAATTTGACACTTTGCTTTCTCATAGATTTATCGCCGGGTGGCGTGCGAGGCCCCCGTCATTCAACTCACTACAGGAGTTTTTCAGTTACTGTACGCCTTGTACATCTAGCCGTGTTAATCCAAGTTCAGTGGCAGAGGCTCAGCCTGGGTTTAGTTTGTGGATTTGTATTGTCTGGGAGTCTTCGGGTGGATTAAAGATCTGAAAATCATTTTCTTTTAATGTGGTTGACAAGTTTTTGCTTGTTTATAGCCGTGCTGGGTAAGTGTTTATGGCGTTTGTGTGCAATGACATTCTTCTCATGCAGTAAACACAGTCATCAAGGGTGCATGGATCATGGCTCTGGTTGTTGAATAGAAAACAATGAGGTTATTCTATTCAAATTGCATCGTGCTTTCCCCCCGTATAGACCGTATGAAAATATATATTTACAGTAGCTGAGTCGGCACGAATGAGAAGAGGAGACAGCTCAGAGTTCACACTCTAACTGGGAGAGCTCCCATGCACACAACACACCGCAGAGCTAAATATTGTAATTGGCACGCCATTATCTGACTGTGTGCTTGTGTGTGTGTGAAAGGCTCTGCAGGAGTCGTCCAGTCAGAAAGGCAGCAGCGTCAGAGACAGTGGCTTTGGAGATAGCTGGTACTCCGAGCGAGAGGAGCTCTACCAACTGAGAGAAGGAGGAAGAGGAGGAGGAGGCAGCGGCGGCAGACACAGGAGAGACGACTCCCTGGACAGTTTGGACTCCTTGGGATCCCGACCTCACAGCATCTCCTCCGACATCACCCTTAAAGGCGGCAGCGAGGGTAAGGAGATGTGTTGTCATTTGCATTCACAAACAAACAGGAGCACATACGTACGTATATAGACAGTCTCGTGCTAAACTGAAGAACTTCTTCTACTTCCCACTCCCAATTTAACTTGTATTTATGGCATTTAGGAAGACGCAGCATTGTTTTTGCCTCAGTAGATTCTCATCAAAGAATTCTGCCTTTTTCTCAAATTGTGTTTGCGCATCAATATTTGTGATCCAGTTCGTCTGTCTTGAACTTCAAATATTTGAAATGGGAAGATATGCTCCACCAGAGCCAGCGTGTTGACTCCCATTTATGAAAACAAATGCATATCGCCCTCTAGTGGTGAGTTTTTGACAGGGAATATTTTCAGTAAAAATTCACCCAGGTTCAGAAGGAGATGGATAACAACACTGAGGCTTGTCTGGTTTCATGACAGACTTGTAGTTCCCTGTAAGAGAGTGAAGTTCTCGTCAGTGAGCGGAGGGGAGCAGTCCCACCTCCCCTTCGTAAAGAGAGAGCAGTGAGACATTCCACAGTCGTCCACACCAGCTTGTAAATGAGGAGGCCTCTGCTCCCCACCCTGCACCCCTCTGTTACTCCTTCCATGTCATGCCAGAACACACAGCACACTCCCCTCAATCTTTCCCCTGTTCTCACCTCGTTTGTCCTCTTCGCTATGACTCCTCACCTCCAACAGACATCCGCCTTCTCCTTCTCTGCCTCACAATCATAACCTGTCTTCTTCCCCATGTTTGTCCCTCGCTCCTGCGTCCTCTACCGTGCTCCAGGTTGTTGCAGTGACACCGAGGCCGACTCCGTCTTCAGGATGGCTGAGAACAAGGACGGCCTCAGTTACCGCCGGTCAGTCGTCATCACGCCCAAGATTGCCACCCAGTTCAACCAGTTTCTGCCCAGTAAGGACAAAACTTCGGGTTATGTGCCCGCTCCTCTGAGAAAGAAACGGGCAGAGCGCAACGATGACAACAGGCGCAGCTGGGCCAGCCCCGTATTCACGGATGATGACGGCAAACTCACCAGGTACAACACACACGACAGTAAAGTGTTTGAAGGTGCCGTTTATAATCTTTAACTTCCCTCTTAAAAGCATCGTAACAGAAAGTGATGGGTTCAATTTTACATCGTGGCTGTTTTTGTCTCCATCTTCCTGTCACTCTCTGTGTTTGTGCTGTCTCCAAATGGTCAATGGTGTTGTTTTTAATTTTGCTCTGGCGCAAAACGGCGATTTCCTCCGACTGCTTTGGAAAAAGTCAAGTGTCCCAGCGTTCCTCGCCCGACGCTCAGCTACAGTGGGCGGACGAGTACGAGAGCGGCAGTGAGTCAGACGCAGACCGGCCGGACCCGGATCTGGTTCTGGACGATCTGGCCAGCAGGCGCTTCCATAGCCCCTCCCCAGCTCCCCCCACCAACTTCGCCCTGCCCATCAGTCCCCAGGCAGGAGGGAGGGCAGCTGAAGGTGGGAGGGGCTCCTTGCCCAAGGGCACTATGGCTCCCACTGTGGCCGCTCAGCAGAATGTGGCCTGCCTCAGGTCAGAGAACACGAAGCTGCGGTGTGACTTTGATTTGCCTGCGTGATGACGTCATTGCTTCTCTCACCCTCAGTTTGCATGGTTAACTGTAACCATGAGTGGTTGGTCATAGTGTGCTGCATCTAACAGCTCTGAAGTCTTGGGTTTGTTGGTTTCCGTTTGACTTGTGTTGAGTTTTAGCCGCAGCACGTCCTCATTTGCTCCTTCTGCATTCTACCCGCTTGGAGGAGGGATTTGAGTCGGCAACATATTTCCTCAAATCATTTTTTGGCTCCTGTACAGTTTGGTTTTTGAGCTTGCGTTGGTTTGCCATTTCTTGCGTCATCTCATTTGAAGTGCTCGTGGAATGTGCTCCTCTCTGCGTGACTTTTGGTGCAGTGAACACAATTTTGACACGTGTCGGTTGGCCTTCTCCCTCGAGCAGCGGTGGCGGCATCGACGGCGGGGAGCCGCGGCCGCCCCACCACAGCTCCGTGAGGGTGGACCACGGCCGAGCCGTTAGGACCGACAGCCTGTTCGGGGAAATTTACGACGACTCGGAGGATGAGGACGATGATGTGGGCTATGCCGACCCCGTCCAAGATGATCTCTACAGCCGCAAGATGGGGGTCAAACCGGAGCCTGTGGGTAACGTGTCTTATGACAAGTTCTTACCCAAGTTCTGGACGCCTGAGGAAGACCTTCACTTACAGAAGATCAAACTGGGCTCTCAGACGAGGCCCTGGTATAAGAAGATGCAAGGCTTCAGGTGTGTGAGGGCGTTGTAACACAGCTCACTGCACATGCACACCTAGGCTTATAACTTCAGAAAGAATACATTTTCTGCTTCTTGCATTACCTTTTCCGACTTGACACACTTAATCCTGCCATCCTTACTTGCATGCCAGTTTCACCTGTACACTGTCCGATTGGAAATGTGGTCTGCTCAATCAATTCTTGTTTTTCTTTCTCCTTCCCTGCTATCGCCTCCTCTCTTTCCCTCTCTTCCTGCTGCCTTCCTCTGTCCCCTTCTCCTTTCGTCAACCCTGCTGTAGCCCTAAGAAGTCCAGTTCTTCGTCAGACGATTCGGACTGTGACACCGGTCCTCGGCCCTCCTCCGCCCCCTCTCCCTGCGGCCCCTCTCCCTCTCACTCCCAAACACACAAGGCCTCGGCTCACACCGCCCTCGTTGTGGGGAAAAGGTCGATACAGCTGCACGATTGTGACAATGAAGGAATGTTTTAGAGCATTCAGATTTAATTGGAGTAATATCAGCGGCTGCATTTCTGATGAGCTGCTTCCTAATATACTAATCATATAATACAAAGAAGAGCTACTGCAGTTTCCCTAACATGCATCATTAAATAGACGGCCTCTCCGCAGTATCATATCTTAATTACTGCCTATTCTAGTGAAGATTTAAAGCAATTATATTCAGATTCAGATTTCATAGCAGTGTGATTGTAAAATCCGGATTTGGTCAATATCTTTTGAATCAAATACCACCACTTTTGCTGCTTATTGTATCTTTTCCTCCTTTTCTTGCTCTTTCATCCAGTTCACAAGCATGCACTCATCACCTCTCTGTCCTTTCTCTCCTCCTGCCCGCCCTGCAGTCCTCACATCCAACCACACACTCCCCCACAGCTCCCCGAGACACAGCCCCCTCTGTTACAGCCTCCCCCTCTGGTGTTCCCCCCAGTGGACCCCACCTCAGGTCCCAGGCTGGTCAAATGCGAGAGGTGGCCTCTCCTGGGGCGCCAGGACCCCCGGGAGCCGCCAGACCCTTTTGATTATGAGGGCATGTTCCCCGACCTGGAGAACGACGACATGTTTGCCAGGCGGACCCTGGCCTTCCAGTCCAACACGGACCTGGCCATGGTGAAGTCTCAGCTGCCCCACAAACGCCGCCTCTACACATCTGAGCCGCAAATCAATATCATCACCCAGCAGCACGGCCGCGGCGGCACAGAGGAGATCGACTTCCCTGACATCGAGCAGGACGATGTGGTGTATCGTAAGGAGAAAACCCAGCAGACCCAGCGACCCCTCTCGGGAGCCCCTGATAACTACGCCCCCATGTCCATCCCGGAGCCGTGGGCTCTGCCTCCTAACCTCAGAGCCAGACTCCTCTGCCCGCCGTGCCCTCTGACCCAGGAAGCGGCAACAAATAAAGAGGATCAGGTTGAGATGGAGCCGCGTCCTAAAACGGATGACATGCTGATTCGTAAACTCGGAGCCTGTTTTGATCAGAGCCAATCAGCCAATCAGATGACTCCCTCAGTGCCTTCTTCCTGTAGCGAAGGTGACCTGCAGAGGTGGCAGGCTATCAGGGAAGCTAGCAGGCTGAGATATAAGAGGAGGCTCTTGTTGGAGAGACTAGCTGCTCTGAAGCTGTAGACACATGTCGATACAACTGTAGCTTCTCTTTACTTTGTAGGTCTTGTCTTCCATTTTGTTTTCTTTTCAGTCTTTAGATATCCTGTCTGATGCTGAGTTGGTGTGGACAGCATGTTTTTAAAGCCATTGCTGTTAGAGATGAGAGTTGTACCAGATTAAACTCTCGTATCTGAAAACCACTATCAAATGTTTGCATTCACTGGATCAGTTTTGTGTGTTTCAACAGAAAATGCAGCAAAGGACATGTGGTGAAAATTCACTACAGTAGTAACCCTGAAATACTACATGGTTTTTCTGCACAGTGAATATATGGTATATTGTAAGTGCAAGTTTTGGATGTCCAGGTTTCACTTTAACCCCACAACTCATGTGTATTTTGAAATGTGATTTATGAGCAAAACAGCATAAACTCATTCAAGTTGTTTGATTCATGATGAGTTTTTGTAAAGAGACAAAATTCTACGTTTTATTTTTTGGTTTACTTTTTCCCATCGGACCGAGTTTGCCTTTGATTGAAAACAATAAAGAAGAGAAGAGAATTGATGAAGTTGTGATACGTTGCATTGAACTGGCCGTTCGTTGAACTCTCATAACTTCCACAGGAACGTGGCTCTGAGTTGTTTTTCCTCCACACAGGGAACTTCACACTGACATGTAAGGCTGAAAGTGCAGTAGCACGAGCGTGTGGAGGAGCCTCGAGTAATATCCAGACATAACCTCCCGAGGACTCTGACTTTAAGCGGCGCAGTTAAACGTAGCCTTGTCCTTGGACTCGACACAAAAAAACCTGTAGAAATTCCACACGGCTTTGAACGAAGGTGCAACTTGCGGACTCCATAGTAACCCGGACACAAATCTGCGCCACAGTGTTTGCACACGCACAGACACACAAAAGCATTCACAAAGCAACCATTTAACCCCAGTCCAGCCCATCTGGATTTACTTCACATCCATGTGTAAGAAACCACATTTCCAGTGACATCATGTTGGAGTCTCCAGAAAGGAAGCATTGTTTCTGGGGTAGAAAGATACGTGTCAACGCAGCTCTCCAGTCAAATGTCAGGGAACGGAAAAATGATCCTGCACAGTAAGGATACTACTGTTATAAACAGCGGTGGGGAGAGTACAATAAACAAACAAAAACGTACTCAAGTAAAAAGTATCACATTAACTTTTCTTAAGTAAAAGTAAGTATCTGCTTTTAAATGTGCTTAAAGTATTAAAGGCAAAAGTACTTGCCGTATGTAGCCTATTCTCAAATCCAACAATAAACAACATCATTACTGCTGAGTCACGGCAGTGGACTTTCTGTATACATGTTATTTCTTTGAAATATATAAATATCACGGAAAATGTACTTGAGTAGAATGTACAGATATTTTCTATCTATCTAGAAGAACAGAAGTGGAAAGTAATGCAAATCAATCTATAAAGCAAAGGAGAACCATGAATAATATATAAAAATATATTTAAACACTTAAGTTCTGTAATGAAGTAGATACACGTAGTTACATTCCACCACTGGTTATACACACATTTAAATTTATATATATTCTTCTACTCAAGGCATTTTACAGAGTTAGGTTATGACACTAGCTCCCAGTGATAGCAAGCACCTGCTGACAGTGGGTGAGGAAAAAATTCCTATTAACACACAGAGCTGGACTCATGGTAGACGGCTGAGCTGTGTCGACTGGACGTGTTGACAGGAGAGAAATGAGGGCGAGAGAGAACAGGAATAGATGTTTATCATACAATGATATTCAATCACTATCAGACTGGAGGATGAGCTATTTTAAGAGTCACACTGGCCCTCTGCTCTCAACCAGTCCTTTCTCCATCCTCTGAGTCCAAGGCCACTCTGCAGCAAAGTGACTCTGTTTGTCTGTGGTTCTGTCTGGTTTCCTAGAGAGCGCCAGACGCCAGAGAGTATCGACGGGTGAGTTGATGCGGGCTCGCAGGAATGTGGCACGTTTGCATTTGCTCTGGTCTCTTACAGTCGCACACCCACCCCCATACCCCCCGCTGCCTCCTGTGCTTTTGTGCTGCTCTCCTCTCTCTCTCTCTCTGGCTTCTAAACGCTGACACACAGCAACGTGTATTGCATGGTACAGGGCCAAGTTCAGGGGTTTTTTTGGGGGGGAGGAGGGTGTAGGGTGCAGCTCCACAAAGCTCTACTGACAAAGAAACAAAGCAACAAAACAAAAAAAGATAGAAGGATGCGTACAATAGCAATACGCTAGGTAATCCATCCACCCAAACTGCAGTGTGTCCCAGAGAGAGAGAGAGACGTGACCGAGCAGGGGTCCTAACACTCTGGTCGAAATATGAGATGTGTGTAAATCTACGCAGGTGAGTGATGTTGTCCGTAGGGTGGTGAGCTTTGACTGACGTTGCATGATAGGAAAGGCGGTGACATGTTTCCACTAACCCTCTCACCACTGTTGTGTGCGGTCGACCCGTGTGCTGTGTTTGCAAAACTAACGCTTGGTTACAGGACAGGTTGGATGGGAGGTGTAAGGTGGATTGTATTCTCATAATGTTTTCTGCAGCTTAACTGAAGGAGATGGTGCATGGAAACACGTTAAATGCTGATTGGTCTTTAAACAAAATTTACCTTTATCTCCCCCACAGGAGCAAATCAACAAGTGATATCCAGGACGACTCCGCCATCAACCGGCAGGTTCGCTACGAAGAGCTGCAGAAGCAGCGCGAGAAGATAAAGGCTACTGACGACAGGTGGCAGGATGTGAGTTTTAACTGATAGATAGATAGATAGATAGATAGATAGATACTCTATTAATCTCGTGGGAAATTCATGTGCGTGTGTACCGCTCCAGGACATCTGTTCGGTTTCCACCATTCTTGTTGTACAAATCAAAGACAAGATGACTCAGGCAGAAAGATGAAAAAAGAGTTGTGATTTCCAACACAGATAAGGTTGAAGTGAAAGGTGAGTGCGTGGATCTGTGTGGCGACCAGGGGAGCAGGTGTTGTGACGCAGTGAAGCGGCCGCAGGGTGAAATGAGAGGGGTTGAGACAGAAGCCAGACACGGAGGAAGTCGCTGATTGGTGCAGCTCTGCCCTATGGCTACGGACTGTCCTCATTTCCAAATCACAGTGTCAAAGGCAGGAAATACTGTCAGTACAAGTTACAGAATTAATATGAAATGACGATGTGATGTTCTGATCCGAGGTAATCAGTTTACAATTCGCTTGTTCCTGGAAAATCGGCTGCAGGGCTGTGATATTATAGACTAACGCTCCATTACAAGTGCTCAAGTGAAGAATAACATACAGTTATCCACATGTGCATGCGTGGCTGTGCCCCACCAGGTTTATCAGCAGTGCGATTGGTGTCACGACAAAATAATGGAGTCTCAAAGCAGCATTTAGGTCACACAGTCCCCTAATGCACAGGGGAAGTGAGCCGGGAGGAGCCTGTGGAGCTCACAAGTAGAACACCTTCAAATGTTACCCTCTCTCCTTTTCTGTCCGTCTCCTTTTCTGTCTGTCTCCTTCTCAACTTCACTGCGCAGTTAGCCACGCAACGCAGCCGGTCTGTTTCTATCTAGATCTAGGTGTAGGGTTAGGGTTAGAACTTAGAATCGGACCGAATTGATGCATCAGGTGACTTGAGTCTGCTTTTTTACTCCAGGACCTGAGCAAATGGAAGAACCGGCGCAGGAGCGTCAACTCTGACATCGTGAAGAAGAAAGAGGAGCGTGAGAAGGTGGAGGAGATTACCTACGGCAGTAACAGGAGGTCCAAGACCTTCAAGGAGATGCAAGAGGAGAGGTGAGGAGGAATAAGAACACCTGGTTCGGTGGTTTTGATAATGCTTGATGATAGTTCGTGGTTTTTAACTTGGAATTAAACAAGGCTCACTGAGTTTCTTCCTGTTTTGCGTCCTGTCTACCCTCGGAGGTGGATCCTTCGCTGAGGTAAACCAAAGAGAAGGTGTGAATGAGATGTTTTGCAGATTTGAGCACAGAGAGTCTCTCAGTCATTGTGGAAATGTAGTTTAATCAAGGCTCTCAACCTGCCAACCTGCCCCTCTTTTACTGCCCCACTTTCCTCTGCCCACTGCTATTCAACTGTGCTCCCCCTCGTCTCTCATTGCCCTCCCCATTCATCTCCCTGTGCCCATCTTCGTCTTTGATCCTATGCATCACTTTTTTCCCTTTTAATCTCATCACCTTTCTTCTCCTCTGTCCGGTCCACAGAGACAATACAGGGAAAAAAAGCTTTGGCAGTCGTCTCGGATCTCTGGCTTACCTGGACGACGAGGAGGACGTGTTTGAGAAACCCGTCGCCTCCCCTCGTACCCGAGCCCTCCCCGCCAGGAGCTACACTATTGACACTCCTTACAATTCTTTCGAGCCCTCTGAGCCTTCTCTGAAAGAGGTCGACCCCCCCGCTGCCTCCCGAGCCACGGGCAGGGCCGCTTCCCCTCCCAGATCACGGGGAGTCGAAGTTGTGGACCGTCCTGCAGGCAGAGACACCACGACCACCATCACTCCCAGCCTCCCTCCCTCCAGCCGGGGCTCTCTCCACAACTCTGCTGCAGGTGCACCTTTACAGAGGAGCGCCTTCTCAGAACGCAGCAGAGCCACCAAGACAGAGGAGCAAACCACGACCGTCGTCTCAGAACGCAGCAGAGCCACCAAGACGGAGGAGAAAACCACGACCGGCGTCTCCTCCTCCGGAGCCCTACAAAAGGTGGCAGAGCCAAGACGCCCATTGTCGCACGCACAAACGGAGGTGGAGGCCCCCTCCCCTGGTTATCTGTACAAACAACAACCGCAGCCCAGCTCGATGGAACCCAAACCTCCCGGGGTGTCTCATGTTTCCGCCTCCCTCCCCAGGAGCTACCAGAAATCGGATAGCGCACGTCTAACCTCAGTTGTCACGGCGAGGCCCTTCGGGACCCAGGCCTCCCGCATCACCTCACTTCCACGAGTCTTCGCAGTAAGTACTAGAGGATTTTACAACCAAACACTAACTACCAGTGTGGCACTGAACTAAGGGCATCTAGAGGAAGGGCATCAATGTTTGCCTCTGGGATCAGGTGCCCTTTTATTTGTCTTGAGTGCATCATTGTTACCCAACGATCTGATTACTGTGTGAATAATGGATGAGGTCAGTGTTTTTATAACGCTTACTACTAGAGCAGCTTTTTTCAGCCTTCTCACATTCATTACAGTTACAGCAAATGCAGGTTTAAAGGGCTAATTTCGTAATCATCAGCCATTTGTTGTTCAATAAAGTTTTACATTCTTACGGCCCCGATCATTCATTATAACTCTGCATTCATCCGTGACAGATGGGCGACCCTCACAAGCGCGTCAATGGCGATGCCTCTAACAAGTCGTCGGTGCCGAGCCGCTATCACGAGTTCATGACCCCCGAGGAAGAGG
Organism: Pleuronectes platessa; assembly: GCF_947347685.1. NCBI lineage: Eukaryota > Metazoa > Chordata > Actinopteri > Pleuronectiformes > Pleuronectidae > Pleuronectes > Pleuronectes platessa. The sequence goes on from NC_070639.1 coordinate 7,814,855, forward strand.
CTCGCTCCAGCTCGGCCCACAGCAGTGAAGATGAGGAGGAAGAGGAGGAGGAGGAGGAGGTAGATGTGACATGGGGCAAGACCGCGCCGAAGAGTTTCACCTCGACTCAGAGCACCTCATCCGTCCCTGCTCCTGCAGTCAGGAGAGAAGCTCCAGTCAGGAGAGAAGCTCCAGTCAGGAGAGAAGCTCCAGTCAGTCCTGCTCCAGTCAGTCCTGCTCCAGTCAGTCCTGCTCCAGCCAAAGAAAGCAGCCAGGTATTTAATTACCTGCTGTTGACACAACAGATCAGCTGTTTTCTTTTCTCCTGCATTGAAGGCATTAAAAAATAATGCGGCTTTGTTAACATGAATTGTATTTAAGACTCACTCTGACGGGGAATTCTCACAATTTGACGTGAAACCTAATGCATAATAAACTATTTTATTTTCTGTATAATTTGCTGTGATGTTGAAATTAAAGAATCTCAACAGGTTAATTTGCAGTAATAAATGATTTATACAAGGCTGCGTATTTATAGAAACATAACCTGACATTCTCTCCTCTCTCCTGGGTGATGGAAAGTCAGCCCCAGGTTTTTAATGCTTGTAGGAGTGTTGTCGTTCATTTCCACTCACCTGTGCTGGTGTCTGGTTTGTAGGAGAACTACTGCGACATGCGGATCAACCTGAACCAGAAGCCCAACAGCAGCAGAGACTTTGGCTTCCAGGCAGCCTGGGACTCAACCGGAGCTCGCGTCACGACCATCGCGCCAGGTAACAGACGACCTTCAGAGAAAAGGATTATAATAGTGTAGGAATAATGTTATTCAAAGGCAATCGGGCAACGTTAAACTTCTATATCCCCAGTGGTTAAACTTCAGACTGACAACGGTTATATCTCACTCTGGGCTCAAAGATTCATGTTTCTCACATTGGGAGCTTTTGTACTTTACAGCTGGGCTCTGCTGGTTAGTCGTCAGCAGGTTTTTTAGTCCACTTTAGAGGCAGTGCCAGACTTAAATAGGGCAACATCTATCTGGGTCAGATCTGCTGGGCCTGAGCCTCTTTTCACTGATTCTCCACCTCCACATGACTAAATGACTGTACTTTTCCATCACATACGTATGTACTCTGTCACACCAGCATCAGCGTTCAGTGTGTTTAAGCCTGTTGTATGTTTATTCCATCACGTCATGTTTTGCTTGTTACCTTTCTTTTCTATTTCATGTCTTTACGTATAAGAACAATAACATTTCTATAAATGTGCCAGTGTTAGCCAGCGGGCAGATCTTGAGGTCTTTGCCGACGGTGTTTAAATGATGTGTGAATTATACTACACTGTAAAGTGCTTGGAGTGGTCATCAAGACTAGAATGCTCCGAACATCCAAAACAGACCATTTATTGTTATTTGGCACAAATTACTGATGCAGATCAAAGAGGCACAGATGAAATAAGATATTATGGTCTGTAAATGGTCTGTATTTTATATAGCGATTTTCTAGTCTTGATGACTACTCAAAGCACTTTACAGTCATCCACTTCCACACACACATGTAGTGCATCCATAGGCAGCAATTTTTCAATTAGGGCTGACCATGGACACTTTGGCAGGCTGATGGGGAAGACTGGGATCAAACCACCGACTTTCTGTGGTTTTCAACTTTTTCTCTTCGACAGTTAATCAAACAGTATTTATCTCCGAATTAATAAGTGGGACATTAATATAGATAGAAAGGCAGATCCAAAATCCAAGACCATTTTCCCATTCAAGCGTGGAAAGTGTTTTGTTATTCAGTAGATTTTGTGGAAGACCCTATGTGTTATATATGTCCTTGCATTGAGGTTATGGCTTTACAATGTCGATCTCAGTAAATTGAACTGTTACCACTATGACAAAATATTGTCTATGTCAGTTATTCAGCATCTTACCAAGGTGTGATAAACGTATCCCTCTGTGTGGCGCAGGCAGCCCGGCTGAGATGTGCCAGCTCCAGCCCGGAGACGAGGTGCTGACGGTGAACAGCCAGCAGGTGGCAGAAATGAGCTACACAGACTGGAAGTCCTGCATGGAGGAGGCACTGCAGGACGGCAGTCTGGTCATGGATGTTCGCCGTCACGGCAAAATCAGTGAGTCATCCGACCACCGTGCGCGTGTGCGTGAGGTTGACTTGAACCCCTTTGAGGGTCACATTCCCGGACTGACAGTCCCACTTACGCAGCGTGCGTTGCTAAACAGTTTTGACACTTTAAATTGGTGCGTAAACTATTGTGAAATCATCCATGAATGATTTCATGACAGTGAAACGGTGAAGGACCCGTGAGGCTTTTCCTCGTCTAATGAAGAGAAACTGTTATTGTGGGGACCTCTGTTAGTCCTCCCTGGAGTCTTTTTCCCACCCTATGTTTCCATAGTCTTCTGGTCATTTCTTCTTTTTGTTGCCTTTTGTGTCTCGTTCCTCTCTGTTCCCCTGTTGAGAGCTGACCCTGCTCAGGCCCACGGTTCTGTGAGAGTGCTGTTTTCACAGTGTTAGTGCCACAGGCTTCTTCTGCATCAGTGACACCTTACAAACGTGATAAACCACCCGCAGTAGCTCACCTGCACTAACACACAGTTCTGGGTATAGCAGTGTGGTTGTGTCCGGTCGTTGTGAGTCTGTTGTAAACATTGTGTGGGTTAATGGAAACTTCATGAAGCTGCATGGTTGGGGAAGGTGGGTTCTCTGTCACTCCCTGCTGCTCTCTATAACAACACCATCACACAAACCTTGTCCCCGGCTTTTTAGTCTTCTTCATGCAAGTAGACACCTCTACACCTCTAAGTCAAATGCTGTATTTCACATATACAGACCAACACTCATGCACAAAATGCTTTTTTTTTGTTTTGCTGTGCATACACACATCGTGTGTTTGTGCCATTGCATTGTCTGCGTGCAGACTGGGACAGAGACCAACCTTCCCTGCCATTTAAAAGCCATAAGACCATCAATCTGACCAGTACGGATCATCCGATACTTCTAGGTTCCCCTGATTCAAACACTGCAAACTCCAGCCTGGATTTCACCTCGCGCATGACCTCGGAAACCCTGCTGCCCAAAGAGCTCACCGCCAAACCAGTAGTCGTAAGTTACCCAGTACCACCCAGGTTGACTCAGGTTTGGTCAGATTTTAACCTGTCATTGTTCCCGGCCCTGTGATTTTCTTCTTTTTTCAAAAATATGTGGACATTATGTCTCTATGCAGGATTTGGCTTCAAATGGAGTTAATGGAGGTTTCCACCAGAAGCCGGTGACCATGAGGAACAAAGGTAAAGAACAGAGGGCAAAATCTGAAATCAGTTTCTGTAGTGAATATAATTTTGTTGATGTGGGAGAACGTGGCACTCAGTCGAGCACATACCTCCGCTGAGGCCCAACAATCCCCTTAATTTAAATCAAGATCCACCATATTTCACACACTCATAGCAATCAGTTCCCTAAATGATCCGGATTTTTTTTTTTTTTTTTCAAAAACCATGACTTTTTCTCTGAGAAAATAGGGAAAATATTGAAAAATGCATTGTTAATCCACATCCCGATTTGGATCCAAACCAAAATGTATGTAGTGCATCCTTCCAAACAAATAGTCCAACAAACGGACAGGGCTGAAAACAACTACTGTGGATAATATTCATCTTTATTGTCCGATACATTTTAAGCAACATGTACTGTGTGTGAAATTCCTGTTAAAGCGTTATCGTATTTTTCTCCTCTGGTTAAATGTGTTTCTCTCCTCACTTTATCCTGTTCTCCATTTCTCATGTAGAGTCAGACCCCATATCTTTGAGAAACTTACAACGGCGATCAGAGTTTTTTGAACAAGGTAAAAAGAAAAAAAGAACAAGCACTGACCGAAGAGGGGCGGGCTTGTCTTTATATTCATATAACGTCGGTGTAATCTGTTGGCTGGGTTCTCTGTGCCTCTGTGTCACTTCTGCGTCTCTGCTGAAGTTCTCAGCTTTCCAAGGGGTTATTGCATGTTCCTGTCCGCCTCATGTTAAATGCATAAGGAACCCGTTATAAATGGATAATCATTTCAGGACTGAAATCCTCCATGGCTCTTTCTTGGGACTTTTCCTTTTTTGTGACAGTCTTGTCTGGTGCCAAAGCTTTAACCCTTGTGCCCCTTCCCTCCTTCAGGCGGCTCAAGGTCCAGTGTCAGTCCGCTGGTCTACCTCTGTGGTAAACTGGGTTGAATGTGCAGTGATCTCCTCACCTTCACTTGGTACAGCCTGGGACACTGACATCCTGTTTAAGAAACTATTTTAATAATTCATTGTTGAAAAAAAGACCTAAAGAAATACTAAGAATGAAAAGAGAATATTAAAAAGATGAACAGAATGTCAGACACAGTGTCAGCGTACCAACCACAAATACAAATCTGAAACTCCTGTTGTGTTTGCGGTGTTTCTGAGTGATGTCCAGGTTTAATGCATGGTTACGCATTTTGCTGAGCATGAACTCAAACTCCTTCCTGTTGCTTTCTTGGCATGCATGTGTTGAAGCGTCTGTCATTTACTGTCAGAGCGGCGACTCTAAACTTTCGCTGCCTCTTGTGCTGCTGATGCATGTGTTTCCCTTTCCATTTCTCCAGTTTCACGATCCACTTATTGATTTTCATATTCAGAACTATTGGGCTGGCAATGTAAATGTCAACAAGTGGGTGATCTTTGAATTCAGACAGTCAATCAACAAAGTGAAATTCGACCTTTGCTGCTTTGAGGCCGATGAAAAACATCAATTAACTTGGGTTTTAAATGTCATTTGCAATGATAAATTGATGCCTGACTTTAAAACGAAATTGAAACTTTAATAAGCCGCTCTACTTTGTGTTGGCACGGCCTCAGGGTTGACTTGGATGTCCACATTTAGTTTCATTGGTCTGTCTCTGCACGCTGCAAGTACTGACTTGTTGATTTTCTTTGTGTTTAAGGAGGACCAGAGTCTGCGATGCCAGATGTGAGTAGAATTACCGGTGCATCAAAGCTGTTATATTTTTAATTTTAGCATGACAATATATTTGAAAGCAAATACCACGAAGCCTTGATCCATTATTAGGCATTTGACATTCACTGCTAGTTCACCTCAGAGGCAGGTTCACTCTGCTTCACCCTGTTATTCTACTGACTGCAGGAAACCTCAATTTGATTATGAATCATTGAATATATAAAAAGTATATATGAAGATGTATATGAACCGACCATACTCAGGATTGAGGGTTATATATATATTATATCCATGGTATTTTTGGACTATAACGATCAAATTGATTGACAATAGCACCTTATATACTGATAACTGCGTGGAGTAACAGATGTGGACAGATGTTTAATTGCTGTTTCAAGCAAAAACACCAGAGGCAGTCGGAGGTGTCAGGAAACAACAGGTTAAATCAGCCAGGTGCTCCAGCGGACCGATGTATCATGGCGTCTGATTTTTTTTACTGTTTTTTTCAGATACCTGTTCCCTCAATCACTCCCTCCTCCAGCCGCTGGTCCTGGGACCCAGAGGAGGAGCGCAGGAGACAAGAGAAATGGCAGAAGGAACAGGAGCGCCTCCTACAGGTACGTAGCATGTAGCAGCGATGTTACACTACACCCCCAGCCTATACTGAAGGAGTCTGGTAAAAGAGTCCCGTGATAAATCCTTCCCACGTGGAGATTATAATGTTCAGGCTTTGTTGGAACCGTGAGCAGCAGTTTGTGTTCCGGTACATTGAGAGGTTTTTAGATGGTGAACTTATTAATCTGGACAGTAAATTCCAATGTTGCAGCTTTAAGTCATAAATGTCATAAAAACAGGACTGAAGTCTCAAAACAAAGAAACACTCAAACTGAAACTGGACATGGAGTTTATAGCTCATTTAAAATAATGGAAAAGTACAAAATGAAGCAACCTCAACATTTATTTGACCTTATAAGCAGCTGTAAATCATGTATGTGTCCCATGTCCCATTGAGACGAGAGCACCATGAAGCAGTGTCTGCTCCTAACAGGCTGAAAACAGAAAACCTCAGACAGGGCTCAGGCAGCTGAGGGTAAAGCATCTGTCGAGTAGCCAATTTAAATGTAGTAGAATCCTGTCAAAACATGTTTCTGCGGGTGTTATTTCTGGATGGAGATCACAGGGGTCCGAGCAGAGCGTTACTCCTCCAGTCTCTCTCCCTGTTGGATAAACGGCCTGATTTCATGATGTGCCCGGGAGACTTCCTGCCCAGGGCAAGCTCCTCTAGGTTGTTATCGACTTTCAGGATGGTTAGGTAACGTGTATGTGAGCTCGGTAGTGTATAAGGATAACACAAGCATCTTTTTATTCTCCATTTCATTACGTTGACCCCAAGTTGGTGCACAAGCCAGAAAATAATGTTCCTGAGATAAAAAGTTACTATGATTTTTTTTAGTTGTAGTATTTTTTTGTATGGGAAATACTTACGAGAGTGCATCGTGTGTCAGCAGCAGTTTGTTGTCGTGATGCAGATCCTAAAATGCTTTACACAGACAGAATGTGGAGACCTACAGCTTTTAGATCTGTCAAGATTGTGTGAAGATTGAGTCCATATCAAACCTAATGTAGCGTGAAATGCTTTCAGCCACATCTTTAGCAGTGTAGCTTTGTAGTGTGTGTGTGCACGTGTGTGTGGAGCTTACCCCCAGCCACTTTGAGAGTGAATGTGGGACTGTCATTCTACCGTTGCCACACATGCATCATCTTCATCATCATCCTCATCTGACCTATGACCTCCAATCTCTCGACCTATGTTTTTTCATCCAGGAGAAATATAAGCGTGACCATGAGAAGCTGCAGGAGGAGTGGCTGAGGGCTCAGGAGGAGATCGACAACACCGTGGACCAAGCAGATTTTGCAAAGGTATTTTAAATTTGCAGGGAGGAACTTCTGTCTCCCCTTTCTGGTAATGGCAGTTAACTCCAAATTGTTTGCACATGCCAACCTGTCTATGCGTAGAGAGGCACCATCCGAGTCTACCCTCAGTTCCTCCCCATCAGCTCCTAAAGGCCTCAACCGTCATCTTTTTCTGAATGCAGGGTTTGTTTTTGTATCTGTAGCTCAGACACTTGTCTTGAACATTTCTCAGGTTCCCCCGTCAAACTCTTGGCTTTCAAGCCTGCTCCGTCTCCGTTGTTATGTGGTTTGTTCTGCTCTTCATCTCTTGCAAACCAATCTTTCCTGCTGGTTTTTAAACGAATTGCAGATAGCAGATTTAAAACTCATTAAGAATTAAATACTCCGTGGTGTACAGAGAGATTTACCTGCAGCGGATTGGCTTTACCAGTATTAGTAGTATCAGAACTCTTTTGGTGGGACTCAATTGTAATTTTCATTTATATGTATACATCCTACACAGCTTTAATGTGTCTAAATTAATACCTAAATACCTGAAACATGAATTGGGGCCATCTCAAGGTGGCAATAAGCTCTGAATCATGACATTACATTCGATGAGTCAATCCAAAGGGATTTGATTATGCAGCAGTTGCCTGTGCAGATTCTGTCTTTAAAGGAACTGTTACATTTCACATCAGAAACAGAGTGATAGAAAAGCAAATCAACTAAAGTCATGTGGATATTCACACAGGAGACTCAGCATGGGTGAGAATATCCTCTCTGTAATGCCAGCCCATGTTTTGAAACAAAAAAAAACTCCTCAATTTCAAAACATTTCCTGATTTTGGTCACCACGGGGAGTTTTTCCATTTTTGTTTCAGTTCCTCCTGGAGGGTTAATGAGGGTGAGATCACCCTCATGTGCTCCAACGCTTTCTCTTTGTCTTTCATCTGTCTGTGCAGCCCGGCAGCCTGGAGGGGAACAGCCACAGCGTCAGCCCACACTCGCCACTCTTTTCTGTCAACCAGCCCACTTCTTCTCAGCGGGAAGCGGAAGAGAGAAAGAGGAAGGAGGAGCAGGAGCGCCAAAGGCAGGAGGAGGAGAAGAGGAAGCGGGAGGAGGAGGAGCGAGAGCTGCTGCGTCTGCGGGAGGAGAGGGAGCGGAAGGAGAGGCAGGCGGAGGAGGAGAGGAAGAGGAGGGAGGAGGAGAGGAAGAGGAGGGAGGAACAGGAGAGGCAGGCGGAGGAGGAGAAGAAGAGGAGGGATGAGGAGGAGAGGGAGAAGAGGAGGAGGGACGAGGAGGAGAGGAAGAGTAGGGAGGAGGAGGTGAGGAGGAGAGAGGAGCAGAGAGAGGAGGAGCGGAGGTGGCAGGAATCTTTGGAGCAGCAGCGCAGGGAGCGGGAGCGAGCCTTCCAGCAGCAGCAGCAGCAGCAGCAGCAGCAGCAGCAGCAGCAGCGGTCAGTAGAGACGCTGCTCCTCCTGTTCTCTGCACAACACTCACATGTCTTTTGTCCCTCATGCACATATGAACACATTCCCATGTCAAACATTACACGCTTTATCATCAGTGCATGTACATAACTGCAACTAACGTGTTTGCATGTGCTTTGTCATCAACCTCTGTGCTGTCACCCATCTCTCTTCAAACCGCTCATCACAACAGGGCTGCTGGCTCCGATGGCTTTAACATGCATCCTCCACTGTCCTATACTGACAGGTCAGTACAGGATCTGTGGTCAATAAACTGCACCTGAAGCCTTGAGATAAGGTTTATTTTTATCTTCAGTTAATCAGCCAATGTCGCAGAAAAAACCTTCTCGTACAACGCATACCTTTTATTCCATGCATGTTTACTATATCACCTGTTTTGATCAATAGTGACAAAAATGCCTTTCCAAATTTATTACAATTGTTTCAATATAATCGCTTTAAAAAGTTGTATTAATAAAGCTTAACAACTGATCCCAAATGTATATCGCGTATCTATATGCTGTACAATGGCATATAGAGTGGAAATAGAAAGACCCAACAGTCTCTCTCTAAAATTCAATCAAAATGCACACATTCATAATTCATATCAGCTCCCTAAATATGCCTATTTTTTCAGGGAAAATAGTGGAAATGTAAAAAAAATTCAGTGTCAAAGAATACAAAATTAATTCAACTTTTTTTAAACCTTAAAAAAGTCTGTTCAGTCGCTTTTCTTGAGACACAAACACAACTGAGAACAGAACCTTGGCAGAGGTAACAATCACTAAATTATATAAAATTCACTATTATGCAGTTTTGAATGTTAATTAATGTATTTTTTAACAACTGTAGCTCCTCCTGTGGACATTCATGTGGAGGCTCCAGTTTTTAAAGAAACAAAGAAGAATTTCCCACTCATACGTCATTTTAACCTAAAAATAACAACAGAAAGCAGAGAGAAACTGAAAGCATTACAGTAGAGACATAATTCAGCATTATATATCTCATATGAGTCATTCTTTTTTCTGCACTTTTCCTGCACAAAAGAAAATGGTCAAGTCTTTACTGAGTCACTGATGTTGTCCAGTAGAGGTTTTATATATTCATTTGAACAAATCCCTCAAATAGAAGGTCATGAAGTTGAAAGTCCTCCAGAGAGCGGGTTAGGTCTCCAGCTGGGATCGAAATTACCTGAGATTTGTCTGTAATCAGCAGTTTCCCTTTATGGACAAATACAATCAGCAGTTTCCCTTTATGTACAAATACAATGTTATTGTGTCAAATCAAGGAACACTGTTGTGTAACGGAAGTGAGATATTCTTTATTATTGAGTCGGTCGTACTCCTGCTCTAACAAAAAGTCAAATGAATTTCTAGATTAGTATATATAGTTTATCACTGATTAGTGTAATTTTTTTAATTACATGTTTTCTTTTGTCTGACAGGGTAAAATCCCAATCGTCTCCTCAGCTCGACGAAGAGGAAAAACCTCAGAGGAGAGGTCAGTTTTCTATATTCATTCTGCATTAATTAAGTTTTACTATAAAAGCAAACGTAGTGGTAACTTTTTTGTAGGTGCAACATTTACATCCGGCTGATATCAGGTCCGCATTGGCCTGTTGATCGCCTCTTTTTGGTTGTTCAATGAAAGACTATGTACACATGTTGCGCATGCACCTGACTGTAGGTGTGTACGTGCAGCCGGGGGGCATGGCCCACTGGCTGCTGGAGGAGCAGTTGAGGAGTGAGCGTGACAAGCAGACCCGGAGTCAGAGGGCTGCGTCAGAGCTGGAGATGGAGCGCAGAAACATCCTCAACGCCATGAGATACAGAGAGCCGGAGAGAGGTTGGCCCAGCCCTCGAAGCTCCGCCCTCTCAGTTTTAATCACCAAAGATAATCAGTTTTTGATTTGAATTTTTTGATCAGCTGATCAATCACTTGTGATATTTCACCTTATCAAGATGTAGCTTCTTGATTATGGCCAGAAAATTACATGGAAAAAATTTACTGATTGATTATAATGGGATGAATTTAATGCATTTTTGCATCCGTGATTTCAAAATGTTTAAAGAAATCGTCTATTCTTATGCTGCTGCTCGTTCATTCATAATAAGACTTCCCGTATCAAGTTGTGATCTTATTTCATGAAAGCTTCTGATTTTACCCGGTGTAATGTTTGGTTCCTCTGTGGGTGCAGTGACAGGTGGAGCTGGACTAGAGGAGAGGAAGGGACTGCAGCCCCTGACGCATGCTGAGCTGGAGCGGCAGCAGATCCTGGACGAGATGAAGAAGAAAGCACCGCTGCTCACGGACAACAGCTGGATCCGCCAGCGCAACGCTGCCATGGCCGCCAACAAGGAGAGTGACTTGCCCCCCATGCGCAGGTAAAGTCCACCCAGCAAGTAATCCCATCCCTGTTGTGTGATGATGGCGTTTGGCTTTTTAAACCCACTAAAATTCAGTTAAAGGTTCAGTGTGTAGAATTTAGTGACATCTAGTGGTGAAGTTGCATGTTGCAGCTGAACAACCCTCACCTCACCCCTCCCTTCCAAACATGAAAGAGAACCTGTGGTAGCCTTCAGTTGTAGTAAAACCCAAAAGGTGTTTAGTTTGTCTAGTTTGGGCTACTGTAAAAAAACATGGCACCCTTCTACCTAAATCTTACACACTGAAGCTTTTTTTTTTAAAGAAAACATTTATTTCGTCTGGCTGCCACTCTGACCCTGCCCTGGCTAAATGGGTTGCACCTTTAGATATCAAATAAAAACTGCTGCGGCAGGTGCAGTTGGTAGCCAGACGCCTTAAATGGCTCTACTAACCGGCTTACTTGGGCGTGGCGTGGATTGGCTTTGCAGGGGCGACTCTCTTGACAACTTGGACTCCTACAACTCATGGCGCTCGTCATGGACTCCCAGGAGCAACTCTTACGTCCAAAATTACGCCCGGCCTGACTCTGCCCTCTCCGGCAGCTCTTCCGTTTACGGTGGCGGACAGAGGCCCCAGAGGCCCACTTCCTTCACCCTCCCCTCCTCCTACTCCATGGGCTCCCTTCGAGGCGGGGCAGGAACCCCCTCGTCCCCCTGGTCCCGGCAGACACCTTCCCCCACCCCCTCCTCTCAGTCACCCACAACCTCTCCGGAGCCTATGTCCGAGGCCGGTGCCCTTCAGCAGCAGAGCAGGTAAAATGGCTGCCTCGCCTAATGCTCCCAACAAGCTGTGTCATCCTATCACTGGTATACTGGGTTTTAATGTATGGTCAAAGTGGTGGTGTTGTTGTTAAACCATAACTCTGGTGAGGGGGGGAGCGGTGTCAAAGGGTTTCTTGAATCTTCATCTTTCTGAATATGTGTTAAGTGTTGTTATAAGTTGTTGCATTTGATATTGAACTATGTGACATGATCTATACCCTCACCCTCTATTCCAGATATACACATCGAGCATATATATACTGTGTGTGTGTGTGTGTGTGTGTTTTTGTGTCTGTGTGAAAAGACCCAACATTTTTGGAAATGTTTTCAAAATTATAAATTATTACCTCAAATCTTTGTCGGAGCTAAATATACATATATATTCTTCCTTAAAACAAAATTTATGAAATATTGTCATTATACAAGTAATTCCCCAGGTTACCCATTGTATACCAGTGTGCTCTGTTCATGTGTTAACACTAATATGTGAGTCTTGCACTCGTGCTCGGCTCTGGAATCACAGCTGTACGTTCTGTAACCCAGGTCAGTGAGTGGCAAGAAAATCTGTACGTTCTGTGACAGCCCTCTGGGAAAGGGAGCGGCCATGATCATCGAGTCCCTCGGGCTCTGTTATCATTTGACCTGTTTCAAGGTGAGAGCTGGGCTCCCGGCGGCCACGGAGCACATCTGCAGCACGACTCTTCACCAATCCTCCAAAAACTAACCTGATCACTTCCAGACTCTCTTTCTTTCCCTCTTGTTACCAACCTGTTGCATCTGGAGGTCCTGATCCCTAACAGTAGATCTTCTTTACCAAAGCCTGACAAACTAATCAACCCCTCACGTTGTTTATTCCTGTAAAACACGACTCAGATTGTGGTCTCCTGCATCTGAATGTTTTTTGTCTGTTGACTTTGATCCTCTTCTTCCCTCACTTTTCTCTTTCTGTACATACACTTAAGGTATGTCTCTCTCTCTCTGTCCTCATCCCTCCGCCTGTGGACTCAGACACTTCTTTGCAGCTTCAACGAGCAGAGCAGGTCTCTAACTCTCCCCTCTGCTAAACCTCCGCAGTGTATCGACTGTACGGCGAACCTCGGAGGATCGGAAGCCGGCGCTGAAGTCAGGATACGAAACAAGCAGCTCTACTGTAACTCCTGCTACATGCGATTCAAAAGTGAGTGTTTGACGAACCCCAGCAACACCAAGACATGTTGTGTTTTATTGAAGTGTAATGTTCCTGCTCGTTTCCTTTCAGCCGGCCTGCCAACCGTTATGTGACGTCCTCCAGCAGATTGATGAAGAGACGACTTGCGACAACAACCCATGAACGTCGGAGCCGTCGCGAACAGCCGGAAACACTCGGCTCGTACACACTTCCATTACCGACTCTAGAAAACTCCCTTTTGTCTCATTGAGCAGAATCATGTTGTGTGTTTTTACAGTGTGCGATTGAGAGGGTGTAAGCTTGCAAAGACGTTATCTACTTTAACACGTTTATATCGTATTAAGTATTACAGCCGTGCAAAGTGTAAGGGTTGTGCATGCACTAGAGTTTTTTTTTCCAATGTTTTAGCCGCGAAACTAGTCGAGCAATAAACAGACTTTAAGATCCCACAGGCCGGGGCTGTCATATGAGACAGATTTTCTAGATAGTGAGAGAGAACCCTGCAGGATCGTCCTCTTCCTTCTCGTTTTCACGCTTTTGTTTTGTTTTCCGCTGAATCTCGTGGTTATCACATGTCTTTCAGCCAAGGTGTTCTCGTCATGTGTATGTGCCTTTTTTCATTGGTAACAGGGAGAAGTGATTAAGATTAACAGAATTATTTCAAAATATATTTAAAAAGAGAAACTTCTGCTCGGATAGCACTTGTCTGGAGTTATCGCTGATAGATGGAGGATTGTACACAGAAGCAGGTTTCCATGTGAAGATTATATATATCCTATTGAATGGCATTGAGGCAAAATGGCAACATTTGTAAATAAAATGACTAAATCCTCACCCGGTGCTTTTGTTTTTGTTCGGATGGTGTAATCCTTTTGTGGTGATATTCAGGTATAGCCTATGATGCAAGGGTTTTCCTGCCTCTGTGATCAGAAATCATTATACTCATCTTTCTCCGTTCGTCCCTCTCATTCTCCGTCTCTCGGTAGCGCTACAGTCGAAATGAAAGGAATTTCAATGAGCCTTTGTGCAAAGGTTCAGAGGACCGGCCTGCTTTGTGCTATCCAAAGCCAATTTGTCATGCATATTTCATTCAGTGTGCCTGCATTACATTTGATTACACATTGATAGGCTATCTCCTTAATGCATTCTGTCTTTCGAGCTCCTATTGCATATTCATTTCAATAGAAGAGCACAGTCTGCAGCCCCCTCAATGTGTTTGAGCAGCAAAGGTAAGGAATTGTCCTCATTTGCCATAAATGGAAGCAAGCTCAACTGAAGCAATAAAAGGAAAATAAGCTGGACCCGAGCATAAATTGGTTCCGTATTGTGAAGCACAAACAGCCCCTGGAGGCAGACCTCTCAAATTCCCCGATTCCATTTTTAGATTTTTCTTGGTGCTCCTGTGGAGGAGAGGAGAGACAGAGATCTTAATCCTCGGGCTTGGGGAAACAAGAACGGCCTGAATGGCACCGAGCAGAGCTGAGTGGCTGGGAAATATAAAACCTTTCGGGATAAATGTCCCCGTCTTTTCCCTCCCAAGTCGAGGCCGCAACCAGCCTGTATGGAAAGGCTTTGAGGTGGAGAATCAAACAGCTTCTCTGTGTGTGTCTGTGGGCTTACAGAGAAACTATGGTCGGCTGCTCAGAAGAATAACGTCCACAAAAAGATGGAACACAGATGGGAGGTCCCAGATAAGAAAGCGTGCTCTGCCCTCCATCCTCTTTTTTCTTTGTGCCGCTCGCTCACTTGGAGGAAAGATGACCCACTTCTCAGGTGATTCTTCAAGCAGGCCCACGAAGATTCAACTCATTTTCACCTCACAATCAACACACAACAACGAGTCATGCTCCATTTCCACGACAAAGAATCTGCTGGAGATTTGTGGGGCTTGGACCGACCAGAAGGGGGCACTGTGATCTAGGCTTCAAATGATCTTTATTAAGCTGCAGCAGGATGAAAACGCTGCTCCTCTATGCATTGTCATTTAGCATTAAAGACTTTATAAGTAGGAGAGACTATGCGTCGTCAGGAATGCCAATTTGAAACAGTGATTTAAAAACATAGCACCTCATGTAAGATGTTATAGGACTTTGTGTCTGAGTTTGTGAATGTATCATAAATGATACCAAAATATATTGGAAAGCGTCAATCTGTGGTTTTGCTCCTTGTGTTCTTCAGGTTTTATGTCCATCTGAATCCGTTAAACTGCACCGAGTCACTCTGAACTTAAATTAGAATTTAGTGGTCTAACATCAAGGTTAATGTCACCTGTAGGTATAAGTATCTTTTTCGACATTAACACAATTATCGCAAATTCCTTGATTCGTGTCCTCAAATTTGGCAGAAAAAATGGCTAAAGAATGAACTGATGAGACGCTTAATAACTGGTGGTGGTAAATGACCAGTCTAGCATTAGAAGGTAAATCTTACATTTCCCATCATCAGTCCATCATTTGGAAGAGCTGCTGTTGTTTTGGCAGAATAGAAAGGTTTCTTTTAAAAACTCCACTTTATCCGGTTCAGTATGGTCTGTAATCAAACATGACTGATTAACATGGAGTCTCATCTCTATATAACAGTGTCTTTGACAGTAACAGCGTCTCTGTGATTCAGTTCCACCGGCTGGGACAAGATGAAATGAATTTGATTTACATCTGCTGACGATCCACTTGTACTTTTCCCGCCGCAGCCTGGGACGAATACATAGTATTTAATTTGGAGGCAGACATTTTCACATGTCACGGTATGAAAGCTAATGTAATCAGCAGCATTAACGTTATTTTGCTCAGGCCTCTGATCTTGTGCCGGCTGCATAATGAACCCTACTGGCCTGGACAATGTTGGGCCGACTCAGCACAAAAGACTGCAGATTTCACATTGATCTCCTTCATGCAGCGTGTGGATGTAAGTTTAGCATTTTGGCCCCATCTATGCGGCAAAAATATCTGATTCCTCAAGCTGAGATGCTTCTCTTTCATTTATGTGCTCTTCTAAACACGGTTTTCTGACGGTGCATCATCCTTCCGATCTTGTGTGGTTTTTATTGCTGATGGTAAATATTCATTGTGAGCAGTTTTCTACATGCCCGGGCCTGCCGTCATGAAAGCGGTAGCCATGACAGCAGGGGGGTTTAATCAAAGTTCAAATATTATTTCCACTTCTAACTCACGTACTACCTGCAAGTCGACAGTATTTTCTTTACCGGCGTCTTAAATAAGCTGCGCCTCCTGCCATTAGAAGGATGCTTTTCGCAATTAAGAGGAGCCGTCAGGCACTTATTCACCTGCAGATAAACTGAGCCTATAATTAGTTGTGTAATTGCGGATACCGTCTCTCTAGATCTGTTGCCATGGCTTGCAGGCGTCATGCATGCAGCTCGAAGCTTTGTCATGACTTCAATTAACCGCAGGGATTATAGGAAAATGGAGTGTGTGCAAACCTGTAAATTCCCCACACATGAGGGGGACTCTGTTCATTCTCATTCACAGAAGCAGAGCACGGCTTGTTTTTCGCAGATGATCATTAAAGGTTTCGAAATGCAGGAGGAAAAGGAAACCAAAGGAAGTGTTTCTGTCTCCATCCCCCTCTGCTACAAGAGGACTCCATGGAGCCATGTAACAGGAAAGTTAACATCTGCGATTTCCCTTTCGTGACCTTAAAGAGCACTCTGATTTATTTTCGTTCCTCTATTTATCAGCTGAGGAGGGGAAAAGCATCACTGGCGATGAAATGCATTGGAGTCGCTTTTGCAGTTGGCGGGGGAAGAGAAAACGAGCGGTGAAAGTGTCACATGACTCTGGAATGATAAGACTGCACGGTCACAGCTGGGACACCCTGATATGCTTGAGACTTCATTATGCCCGAGGTGACGGGGGACCAACTTTTCTGTCCTCATATTAATTCATCCCGCTCCTGTCCTATACAGCCGAGGATGAGTGGGAATACTGATTCTCGCTAAAAGCGTTCTCCACTTTCTAGCTGGTGTTGCTGTGTGTTTAGATCAGAGGAAGATCACGAGAGGAGAGAAATCATTTGCTGAGACTGAACAATATCAAATGTATCAATGTGCCAAATATTCCCCCGATCATCTTTTCTATTTGGAGCCTGGATACTGTTGCACCGAACATGATGGCTGCTTCCCCGCCTGCTCCATCTGTTCCGCCGTCATCCATGCATCTTTGGGTGCATGTCACCTTTTCAACACAGTCACATTGATAAAAGTAGTAGTTTTTTCCTTCTGTAAGAGTTACAGCAGACGCCATGATGGTTCACCATGAGTCCACGACCACAGCTCTCGTCTGTCACAATCTGACCACGACACAGAGAGGTCATCTTTTCCCCCGTTAATTAGAATTTCATCACGGGGGAAACTTAAAAGAGAGGATGACACACTCGCAAGTCTGCCCTTCATTTGATATCTGGAGACTCATGTTGACGTCTGCGCTGCACGCATCAAGTCAGGTGGCATGATGGACGTTCTGTTTGTGCCTGTTTCCCACAACATCCAGCACCACAGTCCCTGACACAGAGATGTCTCCAACTAGTCTCCTCGAGTATGAATTGTCATGTTTGCAACAGTTGCATCAGATAAACTGAAAACGTTATATCAGACGTAATGCAAAAACACGTATGCCTTGTGCATGCGTGACAAACCCACTTCATCTCTAGTTACATCCACAGAAGACGCTAGAAAAATGCAGTATTGATAATAAGTAATAATAGTCAATGTTTTTGGATTTTAAAGCTCTATTATGATTCAGAAAGGAAGGAAATCACATATTGCACTTTACAAAATTCCAAACCTATACTAAAGCTTGAAAAATAAAAAATATTTAATATTGACTACCAAACTGAGCAGCCAGGTTAATATGGTACAGTTGAACAAATTATAAAATAGGATGTGCAGATTAAAAGTGTTTTTAGTGTTTGGAAACCGTGCAGGCCAAGTCAGTTTTTTCAACCACTGACAGAGAGGAATGTTTGTCTAACTGACTCGAGGTGAATTGAAGAAATATTATTGTTAACATTTGTTGTGTATCAGAGTTAGATTTATTTATGAAGGAAATGTATAGTTTTCCTGACTTTTAATCTAAATGTGCAGCTCCAGGAGCCATTCATCCTACAATAGGTGTCACAAGCCAAGGGCAAATAACAGTGTGTTAGTCTGTGTGTGTGTGTGTGTGTCTGTGGTGATGCAGAGGGGGCAGCATTGACAAAAGAGGAGCAGCGCTGTTAAATTCATCTGTGCCAGGACACTGTCACACACACTACGTGCCTCAGGGAGCTGTGGAGAGTGTTTGTGACTGTGCATGAACGCCGCTTATTCACCGCTGGATGTAGCGATGCCTGAGCCGTGCTTTGTTCCACGCTCTCTCTCTCTCTCTCTGTCTGTGTCTCTGAGTAGCCATATGGGCGACTCAATAATCCTCTGGATCGTCTGAGGCCAAAACAGCTCGATGACAAACAGATTGACGGCAAAACCATTTACTGTCTTTGTTTCAGATGATGATGAAACAAATGACAATCACTCAGCTACATAGTGTTGAATGTGCTCTTTGTTTTATACATTTTACTTTTCCCAACCTGAGAGATTCTGAATATCAAAAAAAAAAAAACACGAGTAAAGCTTTCTCCCAACAGTTCATCAGTGGATTCGTTGCTTTGTTCTAATCCTTCTTTTTATTTCGGACTAAAATAGGATATTTCAGTGGAACTCCCACCACTTTAGACACAACAGTGTGTTGTGCAGATTACATAATGGTAAATGTGGAGTCCAGCTACTTTGGTTGCCAGCTTTGGAGATAATGCACTAGCCCACGTTTTACATATCTCAATAACAAACCATTTTCATGCTGATATACACAAGTACAAGTGTGAGCAGACATGGCACCAGAGTGAGCAAGATATTCAAGGTCCACATTATTTAAGTAGCTATAATGAATATTTCTTACAACAATAAAACATATTCGAACAAGACAGTATGAATACTGTTGACCCCACAGAGGATATTTACCTGAACCTCCCCTCAGCTTCACAGAGCAATTTTCATCTCTGACCCACAAGTTTGCTGTTATGACTGACTCTGGCGCAGAGCAGGCCCGAGGCATAAACAAACTAAGCAGCAGTTCAGGGTCTCGTGGCCATCAGGGGCCCCCAGATTAATTGAAAATGTAAACACTTGCTGGGTTTGTTCAGTTTCATTGTCATTTTAATATTTTACAGCCCCACTGATCAATATTTAAATAATAACATTGTGTCAAAAAACCCTGTGTGATATGCTTATATCGATGAACCCACAGAGAATCACTACATTGGGAATTTACACCAAAGCAATAACTACAACTATGTTTTGTAATCTGCTATATTAGTAATTGGTTGCCCTTTGTTTTGCTTATTTTTTTGTGTTTGTTACATTTTTGGGGGTAAAATCCTAGACTACATATAGAGATGGATGACATGACAGCTCCCTAATAGTGCTGCAGTATAGGTCATAAACCCTGTCTCTTCCATGTTATTGGATGGGATGCGGGCCAAACTAAAAACTCAAAATACATGTGAAATAGTTTCGGTAGTTTCTGTCATTTTTGGCAGATCTTGTCATACCGATGTGCGTTTTTCTGTCAAGTTTGGTCTTAAATAGTTGTTTGATGATTTACAAACGCGATTCCATCCCCTGAAAGACTGATGTTATCGGAGCAAGATGGCAGCGTATACAGGGTATATTCGCTTAACTTCTGGAACTCAGGAGACGTGTCATCCATCTCTAGAAAGACTTGAAAACCCTGAGCTTGCGGTGTTTGAGACTGGATCAAAATAAATATGTTTTAGTTTGAATAAATTACCTAAACCGTAACATGACAAAAAAAATCTATCAATCCAGCATTGGGTTGTAACCAGTGATTTTTAGTGTGTTATCAAGCTGCTTTGGTGCATTTTAACTTCTTTCAGCTCCTTGCTTCGTGCTCACTCCGCTCTGGCTAAAAGTAGTTGTGTAGTTTTTGATCAGGATCAACTTTATTGGTTGGGTGGGTCCACGATTTGTTCTTGTGCTCACAAAAGATGCACATGTGCGACCATGTATGTGCAGAGTCTGACCACTCTGCCCAATTTGCTATTTTCCTGTCCATCTCGAGTATAAGCACTGACATTCTATATAACTGTACATAATTGCACACTCCATTGCTAAATCACTCTTTGAGGGATTTTAAATGCTATAAGTAATAGTCATTTGTTGTGTTTTATATTTGGAGTGTGGGCCCACAAAGGGTTTAGTCATTCACATAATCAGAACCAAAAAGCACTGTTTTAGTAGAGGAATATCTGCCCAGATAGTTTGCTGCCCACTCAACCTAGAAAGAGAAGTCTCCGTCATGAGTCAGATGCCTTTCTCCAACAGCTCAGCTCTTTCTTGGACTTGCTCTCAGGATAATCCCTGCAGCTACACTCAGTGAAAGATAAAGCAGGAAATAGATCTGAGAGTGTTTCTTCCTTTCTCTGGCCTGATAAGCTCTTAAACCAAATTAAAACTGTTGTGTCAATGTAATTGATTATTTTTTTCTTTCGTTCCTTTAATGATGTGTAAAGACGACACTGATGAGGACACATCAGGTTAAAGCATCTTTTTGTCAGTGCATCTGAGACTTCAAGTGAATCTGTTGCCTGACTATTATTCCACCAAATACGTGTACCTTTTTAGAAACACGTGTTTTTGTCTGCACTACTTCAATTAGTCAGGATGCAGCTTTGACTAATATGTGGCTTCTGGCCCTTCACCTCATACATCTCTGACAGGTATTGATTCTCTCAGACAGAATGACACAACCATTGATTGGTCTTGCTGTTTGTCCTTTTTGCCTTTTAGAGCTCTAGACGCTGCCGTCGTCCTCAGGCAAAGAGAGCTCTGACAAACAACTGTTGCTTCTTTGGTTGTGGAAAAATCCAACCACCAAAAACAATAAACATCCTTCCATTCATTTTCCATTACACATCCTTCTATTAGAATCTCCAATTACCCTGACCTAAATGGGCATGTCTTTGGACTGTCGAGGAAGCTAGAGTACACGGAGGAAACTCCACTCTGACATGGGGAGAACATGCAAACCTCACACAGAAAGAACAGGTTTTCAAAATGGAAATATTCATGCACAACAAAATTCTTGCAAGAAGCAATTATGATTTTCTTTTGTTTCGGTTGTGTTGTCCTCCTGTGTTTGGCCTTGAGTCAGTGATTCACGATCAGTTTTAATTATAACTAATCAAGAGCTAGAGAAAGTAGTTCTGACCATAATTGCTAATGCCATCAAATGACTAAAACACAAGGCTGGAACAATACTCGAATTCAGGAAAAAATATCACACTGGATATAAAACCATTGTGCATTTACAGCGGTTCGTACAATCTCCTGACTGATTCTACTGCTCACTGACTCTGTGTCTCCATGACAAAACACAAGACGGTGCGGTGAATAGATTCCTGAAAAGGCAGCAGGCGAGAAGACGAGACTTCGCCTCAAGCCGGCAATATTTTATCTGAGAAGCGCCGCTGGAACACAAAGCTGTCAGTCCAGCCTTTTGTTTGTGGTCCATTCAACATCATTATCTCCCTCGCGGAGCTGTAATCACTGTATGGTGAATAGCTTTCCACAACCCGTCATTTCCTGGCCTGAAAGCTCCTCAAGGTTGTTTGTGCTGCGGTGGAGGAGCTGAGCCGCTGTCAATATATTGATATTAACGGTTTTGATGGCAACACTGGAGCAGGTTTTGTCCCCGTGCCATTTATATACAAAGAATGGAAATGGACGTCAATAAGGAATTTGAGAATGAAGTGGTCCTGACGTATCGAATACTTGACTTGAGCTGCATTTACGGAGGAGAAAAGAGCAGCAAGCTGTTCAACCGTTCAGGATGAGGTTTCTGAAAGAACACATTGTCAAGATTTTCTACGGTCAGCCACAAAGCGGTGCAATTTGGACTTTAGGATACAAAGTTCAACTTTTTAGTGCTTTTGCCCTGAAGTCCCAGGCGAAAAGGACTCAGCTACGACAGCTGCTATCTTCTTCATACTTGACTGCAGGCCCAGGGGGGATGAAGCTGGAGCTGGAGCAGGGGCCTCCCTCTGGGATTCCTCCATAGCCCTCGCTCCTACAGCACTGTTTGACAATTTGTGTGCTATGGATGAATGCTCATCATTCATATTCACATCGTGAGGGCTGTCCGTGCAGAGGGAAATAACATTTTAATAACTTTGCTTCTTATATCATTGTAAATTCAAAGGGGACAACAAAAGCTTTGCAATTACTCCAGTGTGAACAAAGCTGAATAAAAGACATTCCACCTCAGGGGCCAAAGGTAAACCCTCTGCACTCTGATGGATTTTATTAGTCGCCATGTCCCGTCTCTCCTTCCTCTCAGTGAGTCTGAATGCAAACTATAATCTCGCTTGAATCAACATCCCTGAGAACATGTTGACTTAACTAACCCAGGTTCCCTCATTACGCCGCCCTGCTGATAGATATGACTTCAAATTCCACTGTTGGAAAACAAAGTGATACTCAGACCACCAGCTGTCCCGGTCATGTCCTCCCCCTCCTTTATTGTCAGTCATTACCTCTGTTCATCATTAAAGCCTGTAAGTGCTCCAGAGTCATGCAAAGAGCAAGGAGCAAAGCTGGGCTTATTACAGTGTTTGACTTATTAACTTACTAATGGCCTGGGTGTTTGCTCTAGGTTACCATGAAAACATCACTTAAGTCCCTTTGTCTCTAAACTCAATTTCATGCTCTCCTGAGCTGATGCTTAATGTCCTCAGGACGAAGAGATGTGAAGCGGGTGGATCATTCCTGTGCCACGCTGCAAACATGTGCCGTTACTCTGACTGTGAAGGAAAAACACGCTCGGGCGGAAAAACTGGACCGATGGAAATGTTACTGTTAGGGGTTTTAAGCCTGTTGATCTTTAAGAGATCTGCTGCTGAGGTACAAACTTCCCCTCATCTACTTATTCCTTAACAGCTCAAACTGAAAGTACTAGTACATTGAAATATTAAGAAAAGACGGCAGAGTTGTGCACATCATGTGCTGTCCTATCTTGTCCATGTCCACTTCCATCAATCAATCAAACTTTATTTGTATAGCACTTTTCATACAAACAACATAACAAAGTGCCTTGCTGAATAATAGCAATGAAAATATTATCACTCATTCCTCCATCCATGCACACAGTAGAACAGTATTAATGGTAACTGAGGAAACATTATTGTATATCTCATTAATTTGAAATGAGAAAACACAGAAGGAAGGGAAACATATAAAGATAACATAGCAAAAGAGATGAGAAAAATATAAAATAATCAAACGCTTAAAGAGGAGATTAAAAAGTAAGGTATTAAAGTGAAATCAATTCAGAGATCGTAAATAAATGAGTCAGTATTCAATCAGAAATATATAAAAATTATAAATATATAAATAATAAAAAAGTCAAAATTTGATTACAAAACCAATTAAATATGTAGGTCTTGAGTTTACATTTAAATAAAATGCAGTTCAAAGCATAATTTCATTAAAGTTCCATATCTTTTATTTTTATTCTATATTGAGTGTGAAGAGGAAAGTTTACTCTTATTTGTACATTTGTTTTTAAATAACATGTTTGTTTATTTAATAACTAATTATCAATCTAGGCTCAGCTAAAACAAATTTTACTTATTGACATTAACGTGTCAGAGATAAAAAACAATAAGTTAAATATCGTCATTTTTTAAAAAGTTGTTCAAAAATATGAATTTTTCGCTAAATTTCAATGTCTTCACATGTATGTATAATAATATTTCTCTTAACATAATGTTAATGTATATTATCTTTATATTGCTCATTTACTTATTATTTATCTACTATTATGTTACTTTTTGGTATAGTGCATAGGAAGTAATGATTCTTCCTCTCTCCCTTGTTGTTGCCACAGTTACCACAGATGCGACGTCAAAGAGTTAGGAGCCTTGTTGATCTTCTGTCTTCTGTATTATAAGATATTAACAGTTTCTTTACTTCCTGGCACCCGCCATCTTTCCACTATCATCATCTTTTCACATCATCAGCTGTCTGACCATCAGCAAAACCAAAACAACTCCCGTCTACTGAATAATTTTCTGCTGGTTTTAGTTTCTGCAGTGGCTCTTTTCTCTTTTCCCCCGACTCTGTTAGAATTATTTCGGAGAATAATCCCTTTTCTTAATTAACAACACCACTAAGCCAGGCAGTTTTTTTCTAGTATAAACTCCTGCAACAAATTATAATGAAAGCTACTTTAGGAAGTTATTCAGAGCATGTTTCTCTAAACCACCGATTGAGTTTCAAGATCATTTCAGATATCGCTGATGGTGGAAATACAAAGATATATTTCAGTAGTTATATTTCCATCGAGTTTCTGTTGTATTTAAAGCACAAAAAGACGGAACTCCTAATCAAAACACAAGTATTTTTCTGTTTTAATTTGAATCAATTTTGAGCCCTTTTTAAATGAATGTTCAGGATTTTGGGAAACATTTTGCTCTGTCTAGCGCCGTAACCCCCAGATGGGGTATGGGGGCTATATGGCACTGAAAACTTCAAAATAAAGCAACACTGAAGTAACAGGAGTAGAATAAATAAATTTGCATTAATTTGACAAAAAGGTAGCACAACTTAAAGACAAAAATAAATCATCAGGCTAGAAAAAGAAAACAAAAAAGACCACAAAACTAGAAACATCTTCGGCTGACTTTCC
Source organism: Pleuronectes platessa (assembly GCF_947347685.1). NCBI lineage: Eukaryota > Metazoa > Chordata > Actinopteri > Pleuronectiformes > Pleuronectidae > Pleuronectes > Pleuronectes platessa. The sequence continues at coordinate 7,839,296 of NC_070639.1, forward strand.
ACCAACTCACTCACTGGCATTTTCCTTTATCTCCTCACCTGCCTGGAACCTACCACCCGTGCTGATAAGTATAAGATGAGCTAAAGAAAAAATTCAAAGACAAACCACACTCAAGACAAGACCAAGTTTGGACTCTGGGCGACCGCTGACCTGTCAACTCAACCTATCTTCAAAAATACAGCAGATCAATGCAATCGGTCACCTTGAGCCTGCCCAGCCCCTCCTTTCTCACAGACCTGATCCTGCCCACCTGTTGTCACTCTCCCTGATGGACCTGCTGATCTGACCCTTATCATGCACATATCTGGAAAACCACCATCAAACAGAGCAGCATCACAGACATAACTAAATAAACAGTCAACAGTACAACACACAACTCAAAACCAGATTATTTACATATTCTAAGTGATAATCAAAATTCTAATAATAATCAAATGACCAAATGTTTTTAATATAGGGAGACAGGGCCTAGTGAAAAAGGGGGAGAAAGCTAACTTTTCACACCGTGAGTTAGATGAGAAAATGGTATCTACTCTCGTATGCATTCACGTGTACATTTTAAGATATAATATGTAACAATTCTTCATTCAAATGTATAAAAAACAATTAGACTAGTGTTATATATTTTGTTGATTGGTGCACTTACAGTATCCAAAATGTTTCCAACAATGTTCAAACCCAGAGAAATACACAATTTTATAATCGGGATGTATTCCGGTTGCCTTCTAATTACATCATATCCACTTTACCTGCGGCTTCGCCCGTCTCTCACTCCGGGGCAAACAACACATGACGAAAGAAAAACACACTGTTAACCAGTCAGCTGTTTTTTCCTTCCACTGTTTCTATTGGTCACTTGTAATGGAACATTCATTCCCATTTGCTGCATAATGTGAACAAAACTTTAATACATTTCCTCATATGATTTGTGGTTGAGTCGTGTCAATTCGATTTTCATCGGCTTTGGTGGTGAAGACAGCAACTCCCATGTGTTTTTGTGCAGAATAACTACTGTATGTGTGATATGGTGTGGTAATCAGTGAGCTTTATGCAAAGCTGAGCTAAGTGGCTGCAACTGGAGGCTTACATTGATTATACAGCCCTGAGAGCTGTATCAATCCTCTCATTTAACTTTCAGCTTTAGTACACGTGTCCTACTTAAAGATAACTTCGCAAACATATGAAATTATTCAACCTAATCAAAATATCAACTTACGTGATGAAAGTCACAAAAGTCAGTTCAGGTGAACAGTTGCTATTCATCTTTTGAAAGCAGTTGTTTCCCCTATAGAAATGTGTGAATGTTGTGTTGCAGACCACGGACCAAACTGAGGTTCATCAGCTGACATCGTGTTGCGCCTGTGTGTGTGTTTTTTTTTTAAATCTCACATCTTACTTTTTTTCTGCCCATTAATCCCCCCCTGCCCTTTTGTAATCTCTCGCAGCCAGCCTGATTTCCTGGCTGAGGAGTGGCAGCTGTCGACACCTACAATGAAATAGATTAGACTCTGATTTGATAGGGTTGCTTCTTTTTTAAATGTAGGTCACAAGGATGGAGCACAGCTGTCGTATGGTATAGGATCCGGGGTTTGCATTTCCTCCGAAAAGGCCCCCCGCCTCTGTGTTCCGGAAGAACTCTCTCCGATCTAATAAGCAATCAATACCACTAATATGCCATCCCATCTGGCCTCATCCTGTCTGCAGAATGTCTTGCGCTGGGTCAATGGCTGCTCAGGTAGAGGGAGATTAGCCGGCTAAGTGAGCAGGATGAGGCACAAGATCCACACCAGGTGAGGTCGGTTACGTCCCTCAGACCTGTACGGTGCGGGCTGGTGGGAGGCTAATGGGAAAACCTGACGCTGTGCCCTCCTTAAACCATTACAGATCAGTGCACAGCTGGGGTGAGAGGGCACAGACGCATCTGCTCTCTGGTAAGAATGAAAAAGACGAAACTGAATATTCATTATATGGTAACTCTATAACCACTCTTAGACACTGATAAGTGTGTCAATTACTTTCTTCGGTTGCTGGTATCGCCAATCGCCCATTATATACTTTCCTTTTTTACATAACTGTTCATGTTCCCTAATGGTATAACAAGAGAAGGAGCCAAGCTGACAGCCAGTGAGCTCTTATCCAGCTTCCAATGCAGAACAAAGTATAGTCGTACACTGCTTATCATCGTGTCACTGTAGCAGGATTTGGTCCTGGATGACTCTCTGTAGTGAAACCTCACACCTCTGGATTTCAGAATGTGATTTATAACTGTATGCTGATGAATTTATGAAGCATCCAGACTTTCTCCTTTTGAAAAGGTTCCTTGTAAATATAAAATGATATCCTGGGTGACATGTTGAAATAGAGGTAAAGCAATTTTTCCCTTCTATACCAAAAGGACTCGTGCATTAGAGACTTCAGCAGGAAAACTCTAAGATTCACTTACAACAAAAAACGTTTGCGATATTGTTGTAATAAAGAACAGTCTTATTTTAAGGCGGTAATTTGACCTGAATATTATCATTAAGAAAAAATAATTGCCAACATGCTGCTGTGGTTGTTGGCAATGTCGCCTCTCAGCAGAAAGGTTTCTGGATCAAATCCCTAGCTTGTGTTGGTTTTTATCTTTACACTCTGACTTCCTGGCATAGTCTCAAACATGCAGATTTGGGTACGTTTGAGTGAGGACTTCAAATTTGACCATATAGGTGTGAATGTGTGAGTGAATAGTTGTTTGTCTCTATTTGTGGGTCCTCTGATACGCTGGTGACCTGTCCAGGTTGTAACCCCCCTCTCGCCCACTGTCAGCTGGGATAATCTCCAGCTCCCTTCACTGCCCTCAAAGGATAAGTGGTATAGAAAATGGATGGATGGATAGATAATTGTTGACAGCACTGTGGGAGAATTGTAACAGGAAACAAACCCGGGTCATTAGATCTCTGTAAATTCAATTGACTTCCACACCAATCCAAGGATGCATCAATAATAGTAAGAACATGGGCCAGTCTGTTACAAGTGTAATTACTTTCTCCTCTGTTTGAGATGGCAGCCTTTAAACAGGGCCGGAGCCTAAACAGTAGCCTGTACAGCTCCAGGAGCTTCACACACATTCAGCAGGAGACAAACAACAACAACAAAGACCGGATAGTGCTCAGCATCAAAGCAGTTTATCCAGGCGCACAACACTTCTGGATATAAACACACAGAAATTCAATAGCAAGAGAATTTTTTCATAAATCCAGTGACGGTCGCACATGAAATGAAATAATCAAATATAACCATATGTTTTCATACTTTTTATACTAATCTTAAAAAAATAGTGTTATATTTTGGAAATATTGCCCTTTTGTTTTCATAAAAGTATACCTGTGCATGAACTACGAGGCTGTTAGCATGGGTTAGCATCCTACACTGTAGAACAATGGCAGCACGTCTTCACTTCCTCCTACTATCCAGAAATGTAGCCAAAATATCCCAGATATGAGCTGACGCCATCATGTGAAGATGGAGCCAGGGTCTGTGTAGCCGCAGTATTGAGGTCCCACCGATACACACACTAGACCAATCCTGGGGCCATTTCAATTGTTGTTTCACCCGGTTTTTATAGCAACTTTACATGTGTTTAATTTAGCCGCTGATATACACAGTCTTGACCTTTACATTTCCTGATATTATTTAAAGCGTAGAACCAGCGAAACCAGTGAAATTTATTTTCCATTTTGTGTGTGTCGTGTTAGCATGTATGCTAATTAAAAAGTTTTTAATTATGGAACTCGTTTATTTGTTTAGGATTTAAAGGATGCACTTTTATTTCCCTTCCTCCAATCTGCTAAATAACTACAGCTCCAAGAATGCATTCGGGGGTGAAACCAGGAAGTGACGTGTTGCCATGCTCTGTGGGCTACCCCCGAAGAACAGGTTCCTTTGACCTCATATCTGTTTTAAAAAAAAAAAAATTGAGCTATTTCTGTTTGAACTGTATCGATGGAGGCACAGACACCAATCACAGTATTACTTCTGTTTAAGTCATAGCTTGACATTACTGAAGTTGCAAGGTTTGGATTGTTTTCTTTGATTTGTCAGCAGATTTATGGACATAAAGTGACAGACAGTGACTGGGCATCAGTGCCTTAAAATCACTGAATGATGGTTATCCCATACAGCAGCAGCTATGCTCTGCCCAGCTGCACAGATCGGTGTCTATAATGAGGTATAGCATGAACATTAAGTGAATGTTTCCTGAAATGACATGCATGCTGATGATATTAATGGCTCCACAGAAGCGCTGTCTATATTTGTTTCACAGATCCGTGATGACACTTTTCTCCGTGAGCTGTCAGGGTGGTTCCCATCACTCGCGGACTTTTGTGTCCATCAGATTGACGGCTGCTTTTGATCAGGGAGGGAGATCACACCCTTCGAGGTTGGATGAACAACAAAGAGCGGAGCAGATGTAAGTGATGAAGACAAGAAATGATGGTGTCACACCAACAGATGATTGCACGGTGTAGATCATTTTCCGCAGAGTCGTTCTGTGAATCTAATGGACTTAAAAACATTGGCAGATGACAGACACAAGTGATTCTTAATTCATTTTCTTTAAAGCAGCACAGAGATTAGAGCTGGTGCAGGAATTTAAATTATTGAATTTGTGACCTTTAAAATGAAGCTTCACTTGTTTTCTTTCATCCCCGTCTCAAACTGACAAAAGGCAATAAAAAGGTTATCAGATGAGGCACACACAGCCCAATACATCAGTAAATAACAAAAGTGGCCTGAGAACACAAATAGGTTTATCTCTTTTTTCAGTGATTAAATCTAAATGTGATCCTTCCTTCTCCTATTTTTGGGACCTTGGCACAGTTTTAAACTTTTACTTCTTTCCTCTATTTCCACACACAACCTTTGTATACTGTATATGACACAGACAGTTCAGATTATGTTTGTCGTTCTTGGACTTTGACACTAAACTAATATTGCGACCACTCTGATTTACGTTGCGACCCTGTGAGGTCTCCTGACCCTTAGGTTGAACTAGAGGTCTAGAAAATCTTCTATAGAAAATATAATCTACGTGTATTAAAGCAGAAGAATGTTTGTAAAAGGATTTTTGTAAACTAAAGATTGCCATATTTCTAAAGGACCCACTTGGGGTTAGGATTATTACTAAATCCCCTGATAAAACAAGCACCAGGGATTTTGTCGGAATCCTCTGCCACTGTGGCGTCATGTGACCTTTACATTTCCAGAAAAAAATCTCCCCGAGGGACTGTGCTGTTTAAATGTCACCGGTCTCAGTGTGATCAGAGGTAAAAAAAAAAGCTAAGTACCGATTGGAAGTCCTCAGACCACCTGTTGCACTGTCATCCTCATTCACATTTGGATACGTGAGAAACTAATTATTTACATCCACTTCTTCGCGGGTTATCTGAAGCTAATTAAACCCTGGATTCAAGAGAATTAGCACACTGAGCAAATACCAACTACAAAACAAGACACAGTCAACAAGTTCAATAATTAATCAAATAATTCATCTTAGATCTTCTCACGGCAGCATCTCGAATAAAGACTGAAATCCAAACTGGCAACGTTTTCTCACTGCTCTTAAATCTTTCATGTCCCTTCGTCTCATCTAATCTGCCACTTGAATTTGATTATGATGAAATGATAAAGGAGATATTTCTTATCACGTTCAACCTTTGGAAATTGATCCCATTCCAACAAAGGTATTTTTATACTTATAAGGTTTCTGAGCGGCTCACACAGATAAACCCCCGAAAGTCTAAAATCAAAACGTCTTGATCAAATCATGTCATTTGTCTTGTGTGTTTTGGGGTCCAATATGTTGATACACTATGTCCAAGTAAAAGTTGAATTGTCAGGTCATATAGGCCATGTTGTGTTGAAAAAAGATACCAAACATGGGCATAGTATTTTTTTCATTGTGGTAAAAAGGCGAAATCAAAATCATTAAAAATAGCCAACTTAGCAGGAATCTGAAGGCTAATTGATGCTCAACTCAATTGGTATAAAGAAATGGATGGAGCCATCTGTTCTATATGACACCATAGTTCTCGTTGCTGTCAAGACACAGACTTGTTTTACGACCTGATGAGGACTTTAAATGTAATGATCACTGTGAGTATTTTATGAAAGTCAAGCAGGTCACCGTTCTCCTCCCACCGACCACATTTCTAACTGACAGAGCCAAGCTGGTTTTCTGATTTTCTCATGCTGTGGTCTGATCCAAGCAGAATCAAAAGGCTTTTCGTAGAAAGGATCAAATACACACAGTCAGAGTCAATACACAGATGGTATTTGACTGCAGACTGCTGAGCTCGCTGCATTAATGGCCAAGATCTATGCGCAATGAAAGGTTTCTCTGTGCGAGTGGGGTCAGTGCTTTGTTTGACAATAACAAGCTCCACGTCATCTCCTGGGTGACTCACAACTACCCCCTCTCCTCCGACTGAGACTTGACTGAGTGACACCAATTTGTTCACGATGAGATTTGATAATTTCATCTTCTTAATTGTAATGATCTTTCATTCAGTGCTCTTAGATTATAAAATACATTACAAGAGCCAAATGTCATCAGAAAATACAGAGATTTTCAGTTTCCTCAATTAAAATGATTCAAATGCATTTAAACAACATTTCCAAAAACCATCTTCATAAAGATTAAATAAGTTCATCAGACTATTGGCTGTGTATAAAGGGTTAGGGGGTTAGGATGACATGACAGCTCCTCAAAAAGTGAAGCAAGATAATTTTGACCGCCCTCTGGTGGCAGGCTGCAGTATAGGCCATAAACCCTTCCTCCTCCATGTTAGCTGATGGGACCCGGACCAAAACCTAAAAAGTAAAATATTTCTTAAAGATGGTTTCTTTCATTTTAGTTAGTTCAGTGCAAAAGTTTCCAGGAAGTTTACTAGTAATTAGTTATTTGATGCTGTAGAAATAGGGTGAACATCATGACTAACAGCTGACAGAGTTGAGTAAATGTATACAAATGGCTGCAAATTACGTCATAGGAGCAAAATGGCGGCACCGTATCTGGGATATTTTGGCTTCATTTTGTACAATGGGAGGAAGTGGAGTTGTGTCATCCATCTTTATTTACAGTCTATGGTTTAGACCCAAGAATCTAGCAAGCAGGATATTTCTGGTTATGTAAAAAACTTAAGCAAATATATAAATATTGTAAAAACGGTCATTACATTTGTGATGTGTCAGTTGTTAGTTTGTCTCTCAGTAATCTGTGGCTGAGCTAATGAAACTATAAAATATGAATATTTTAGTTGAAAGCTCAGTTATTCCCTGAAGCATCTTAACCCTGTGGTTTCTAGCAAACGTCGCTTTAACAAGAGTAAATTACAATGTCCTTGTTCATAATAATAAAGGATAACCAGCTTGTAAGTTAAAATGGAATATGTATTTAATTCCACAACCTTTCCCGTTCAGCAGTCCTTGCCTAAAGGGTAAGCATCACTACTTGTGAATCTACTCTGTGAATCTGACAATGTCCTTGAAAGAAGTGGCAAGAAAATTGCATTATTCTCTTCCACTTTACACTTGGATTGAAAATATCACCTTAAGTGCCCTGGGAATCTCTTTTCATTTATTATTTTCCAGGTCACGATATCATTCGCAGGTATTCACAGGCCCAGGCATGTGTCGTTCACTGTGTTACACCGTAACCAATGAGTATGAGTAATCTGTTTTGAGAAGAGAGAGCTCATTCAAAGGAAGATGGAAATGCACATGCACATGCCTCTTTTGATGCAGCTGTTATATATAACATTGCATCCAAATACATTCAAAAAGTTGTTCTTTTGGTTTGAAGATTTCACAGCATCAAAACATCTCCTGACGTCTAAGCTTTGCCTCGAGGTGGAAGCGACAGTGATTTGATTCGGATCATCTGTCAAAAAGGAACTCACCCCTCTGCATCTAAAACCATTTTCATATTTTCATTTTATATCGAGTGTGGCTTTACACAAATTTTAAGCACAGATGACAAGTCTCCACATTTTCATCCTCATCCCTGGCAACCAATATAAGGTATGATATAAAAAAATATATAAATATATATATATATTATGTTAATTTCCATAACAAAAGAAGACTCTTGGATGCCTTTGCATATTTGCAAATTAAAAGCCGTCTGCAGTGATGGGAGCTTAGTCGACCCAGTTATCTAATCAAGCTGTAACCTATAAACAAGTCCTGCAGAGGAGGCTGACATCTGTCAGAGAGGAGTCACACAGATGTTCCATGATTGGCTTTTGCGGAAAGCTCGTATTTCTATAGCTCTGCTCGCTGCGTCATCACCACATTGTTCTTGTTCCTGAACATGGGGACAAGTCATCGCTGTGATCACACATATTACACCACAGACTTCCTGCAAAGCTCATGCTTTATTTCTGTGCTACTGCTGCTGACAACAGTTCCCTCTTTTAACACTGGCTCTGATGGATATCTCCTAGCTGTCTGTCAGCCTGATGTAACTCTTCAGACAGAGCTGGTACTTTTCACTTGATGCGAGATGCTAAATTAAAGGAAAAAAATTTAGAAAAGCAGAGTCCAGCAGTATCGTATCCCTGTTGGATGATATTGATTTAGCACAGGTTATGTAATTCCTTTCAGGGCTTCCATCAACTGCTCCAGTGTTGAGTCTCCTGCTAAAAATGGAGGACGTTCACACAGTGTACAGATAAGCGATGCATCAAAGCTCAGAGCAAATTGGATGAAATCACCTGTGAAATCCCGTGAACAAAATGTCTTACTTGAATCGGATCTGAGATCTGCAGACATTTATTCCTTTTTATCTGGAAACTACCTCTGTCATGGTGATTGGATCCACTTCTGTTTCGATTTGTGGCCATAAGACTTAGCATCTCAATCCTTCCTCAGTTAGTTTGCAATAACATGCCATACGTGCATCCTTTTTGTTTATAATTCAAACTAATGCAAATTCCAGATTATTTCAAAAGGAGTGAAGGAAACTAAATTAATTCGATGGTCCTCATTGGTCTTCCATTATATGTTTGATATTTTTACATGTTTGTTTAGAAGCATGAGAAAGAATAGGCCTTCAATGAAAACAAAAGAGAAAAGCGCATTTCTGTGCAGAAATATGAAGCGTAGCTAAAAGAAAAGAAAAGCCTGTTCGAATGAAAAGGCTCTGACAGCCTTAGATTGTGGGTTTAGATGTAACCCAACATTGTAAGGTTTACTATGAATGGTAATTCTCTTGTGGCTACATGTGGTTTTTTGTATTTTTTGCAGAGAGATCAGTGATCACCGGCGTCCTACCATAAAAGAGAAAACTGTGGTGGAAATCCAAGTTACGTGAATAAACAGAACGACATCTTCACATACCTTCCCATATGGGCTTATGAATTGAATTATAGCTTTAGAGCAACTTGTGTTTAAAGAGGTATTTGACATTTTTCCATCATTGTTAGACCTTACTTGCAAATATAAATGATGTCCTTGGAGTTCTTTTCAGCTTAATTATTGTTGGACTGTATTTATTTTAGACTGCAAATGATACGTTTGCATCTTTTGGCTTTTGCGGATAATGTTTCGTCAGCGTTCTTCCCAATAGAAATGTGCAAACTCAAACAAAACTGGAGACCATCATTGTCTTAATTTCATGACGTGCTTTGCATGAAATTCAAACCAGGTTTTATTCTTACTTTCAGAGGATTCAGGCTGCACAGCCGAACTAAAGTATTTGTAATTACTGCCAAAAGATTATTAGAGAATTGAAGCTGCCTTTCATTGCAGGAGTGGGTCATGTGTTTTTCAAATTTGTGTTCAGGGTTAGTTGTTCCAAAAAGCGCTGCATAAAAGCATCTCTGAATGTCCACATACATGATATTACAGTCTTTGATCCAGTTCAGTGAAAAAGGCAGTAAAGTGTAAAAGAGTCTCAGCTCAACAGAGATCAAAAGACTGCTCTCGACTAATTTATTTAAATGAAATTGATTTGAAAGAGTAGTTCAATATTTTTGAAAGAGGGCGAAGATAAAAAAATACAAACATTTAAAAATAACAGCAAAATTCTGCCGATTTAAATGCATTACCCATTATTGTGCATGAAATGAATTGGAATCTTTTCAAATATTCAAATATTCCTTCATTTACTATATGCTTAGGTTAAACATGAAGCATAAAAACAGTGCCTCAACCAAGTCAAAGTCATTTAATCTGCAGACCGTTTAGTCTTTGGTAGAACAAATCAACTTTAAAGACTGAAGACGAGAGGAGACTTCCAGGAAACACAAGTCGAAGTGACAAAGAGCCTTTGGTTTAAATTTGAAATCCCTGCTACATCACAAAAGCACAGTTTTCCTTTGATTGCACCCAAAGTATTGTGTGTGTGTGTGTTTGTGTTTGTGTGTGTGTGTGTGTGTGTGTGTGTGTGTGTGTGTGCGTGTGTGTGTGTGTGTGTGTGTGTGTGTGTGTGTGCGTGTGTGTGTGTGTGTGTGTGTGAGAGAGAGTAAGGTAAGGTTGGACTCTCTGTTGAGGAAAAAAGAGCTTTTAGAAATTAATTGCTTTTCCCCTGGTTGTGCAGTAATTACCATGTATTGTAGTGCGTCAGTGTACAGAGCTGTCGCTGCATAGCACAGCAGTTATTTGCATAACTCCACTTGATCCTGCTTTACACTTCCGTCCAAAGTAATACACCAGTACATTAATCAAGACTATGTCTCAGACATGAGCAAGTAGCTTGTTATTTGAATTTGAAGTTAGTGTGCTACTGCACTCTGTAATTCTGGCCCCTACAAAGAAAAGGCTTCTTCCCAAAACTAACCCAGCAGTGGAAAACCTGAGACTAGAGCAGCGGCTTTGAAAACCGAACCTCTGAATCTAAGTGAAAACCACGAACCACAGCAAGAATCCAGTCATTGTGGATGGATTCTCCTCTCAAAGAGTTACTCACACAATCCATTACAGCTCAGGAGGAAGAGTGGGTTCTCCACCTACCAGGGGGTTGATGGTTTGATCCCCACTTTACACATGGTCCTCGGCTAAGATACTGAACCCTGAATGTGGATGAATGAGTGATAAATGTATGAATATATGTTTGTGAGTGTGACTTGTGTAAACTGCTTTGAGTGGTTGATGAGGCTGAAAAGAGCAACAAATAAATATAGTCCACTTACCAAAGTCTGTGAGAAGGAGAAATACACAAACGTTATACTATTGTTAAGTATTTTGTACAAAACATAACATTATACATGTAAAAAATCTGATATTGACCATATTGGAAAGTATGTGCCACAAAATATGATATTATACTGTACACATTGAAAAGTATATTGTATAAAATGTAAGATTGTACATATTGAAACTTATATGGTACAAAATATGATGTTGTACAAATTGAAATGTATGTGGTACAAAATATGATGTTGTGATGTGTCCCGAATTAAGAAGATTTGTAAATAGACCATTCAGAGACAAAATAAGCACAAAACTTTGTGAGAGTGTAAAAGTTCAATCTTGAATTTGTGCCACTTGAAACATTTCTAAACTCAAGGTCTTTTGCTTGTTGCAAAGCTTTCTTATCCATCTACTGATGCAGGCCTTGAAATCCAGAGCTTCAAAAAGGGATTTGCATTCAAAAGGTTGACTCATGTTTGGCACATGGATCAAATAGAAGAAAATTGCAGGTGTCTGTGATCAGGTTCAGCCTTGCCCTCAGGTAATGCAGAGAACTCTGAAATGAAAGGTCCCGGTTTGTAAGGAGGCTTCTACAGGGGTGCACAGCAGCTGAGCGTTTTCTATTTGATGACTGTAATTTTCAAAAGACCTCAGCTGGCATGACAGGTGGGAGGTTTAATGACTCCTCAAATGGGTAGATGGAGCAGCACCTCGGCTCAGACCATCGGGACACATTGAACTAGTCGGGAGGCTGCTGATCGAAAATTGTTGGCATTCGCCGTTGTCTGGCACACGTCTGGAATAAAATGAGTGCAGTGAACATTAGAAGCCTCTCGTGGAAATCAGTTCTCTAAGCAATGCACTGTCAGCGACATCGTTTGCCATATGTGAGACGTGCTTAGCGTTATGTTATTGCTGTTAAAACGATATCAGCAGCAGCCGCACCAGTGGCAATGCCATCACACTTACGCCTCAGTGGGAACACAGTGTTTTTCTTTCTCATATCTTGTTTATGTATTTTTTTGCCTGACTTGCATTTGTAATTTAGCTCTTTCATCAAAATGCACAAACAGTACCCACTGTGGATTGAGCTGCAGCTCGGGGTTAATAAATAATCATTACTATCATTAATGTTGCATTATTGCTATTGTTGTTGTGGTTCCTGAAGCTTCTATCTCATAGCAAGAAAGCTCCCATTTATGCCAAGCTATTTTAATAGTCTTTCAGTAATGTAAGAAGGAACTTTCCCCTCTTTGCTTTCTTTATGTGTTTGTGTGTGAGTAACCAGATATTGGCTGCTCTCTGAAGTGGATTTACACGACAATTATAGATTATTTTCCTGAAACTAAGATTGTACAACCTTTAAAAAGTGTTTTATTCTTAAGTCCATTTTTTTATTAGGTCGTTTGGCTGGTTGGTTTGTTGGCTGTTGGTTGGTTGGTTGGTTGGTTGGTTGGTTGTTGGTTATTTGGTTGGTTGGCTGTTGGTTGTTTGTTTGGTTGGTTGGTCGGTTGGTTTGTAGGCTGTTCGTCGATTGGTTGGTTGGTTGGTTGGTTGGTTGGTTGGTTAATCTTTTGGTTGGTTGGCTTAAGTAGTAGTTGTTCAATTTTGCAGCAGCCTATATAAAGGCGGATCCAGAATTACTGTCTCCCTTTCTTTTACATTACTTAGTTTTTCTGACTTTTTTAATAATTTCCCAGAAAATAATTAATGGTTCTTGATAAAAAAATAATTACAAAACATGCCTAGGGGACTGATATCTATTAGCATTTGTGCCTTTTGGGCCTTGGGTGGTAGTCGGAACTCTACTAAGTACCATTCTAGTTGTTCTTTTCATCATCACATTCTTATGATAAAGTTGATACAGTTGACCCACTATTTAATATACGTTTCTAAAGTTAAAAGCTATTTTCAAAGAAAGTAAAGAAATAGAGAAAATCCTGTTATTGACATGTTTCTATTCTGGGCTCATATTATAAATCACGCGAAGAAAATGAAATGCAGTTTTTGAATGAGCTGGATAGCACTCTCAAATGCTCTGCTTTGAAACTGAAAGTAAGACAATGTTTTCAATGATGTTCTGCTGCGGCACCTTATGATGGATTTTCTTTGGCTCTGTGAACACCATGAGCCCTTTTACCTCAAGAAACACCAGGATGCTTTGCCTTCGCACAGCAGCGGGAACCACCCTCATCTGAACCCTGACTGATGCATATCCCCTTTTGTGGAGTCAAATTGAAAATGTATTTCTGACTCTGAATTTAATTTGAATAATGAAGCCTTTGGTCCACAGTAACTGTTGTGATGTGCTAATGAAACCCACTTTGATCTAAAATAACTCAGGAAGTCGAAGCGAGCGCTGGACCCATGCATGGAATTCAAACGGTGCTGATCTGCAGGACTCGAGTCAGAGAGCTCCATGCAGAGCATGCGCACATGGAACAGATAGAGATAACAGTAAGAGAAAGGAAAGAACAGTGACAGTGGTGGACAATCAAAACTACATTTTCTCTTTGTCTTTTGTCTCACGGCTCCCTTCTTTTTTTTCGTCTGCTGCTCACTCAACCTGTTAATCCTGATAACTTGTCCATTGTATTTCCATTTGGCTGAAAGGCAACACAGTCGCAGGGTTTGATGGTAAATTTTAGCAGCTGAAATCTCATTACTCCATAATTTCTTATCATCATTTAATGCTTTAAATGGATCATATTGGTGGTTCTGTTCTTTGTTCTTATAAGTACTCATTTAATTTCTCCATTCTAGCAGCAGCAGTCAAAAAAATGTCTGGTTGACTTTAACATGGAAACATATTTGGAATGTGAAATTCTTGTTAGTTTACTGTTAAACATGAAATATTCAGCAGAGAGCAGCATTCCATTTCACAGGTTTTAATATATATGAACCCTGTATGCCGGCTTAGCTGGAAGAAGGGTCATGTTTTTGCCCCTGTGTGTGAATGCACATAATAAGACACATTAATGTGTGGAGCTGATAGGTCAAAATCTGGTTCAACGAAAGTGTTCAGAGAACAGATTTTCCAGGATTTTTTGAAGTAACTGGGAGACAATAACAAGGTTATATCGATAAGAAAATTATTCCCTATTGTATGACATCATATGATAAGTTACATCAGGAGGAAGTCACAAAGAAGATTGTCATTTAGTGTATTAATGCATTCACTTTTTCACCAATGACCTTTCAGACACAATATATAGCCTCTTTAGACAAATAGATCATTCGATATCATAAATCATACATCATGGTTTTATTGTCGAAATGGTCTTTACTGTTGAATGTGTGATTTTGCTTTCAACATGTTTTTTTATGATATGTATGGTTGTAAGGTTGTTGCTAAATCTGTTGAACAATTTGTTCAGCATTTTATGAAAGCCTTTGCTGCACATGTTCGAATGTGTTTCCTCCCACACGCCTGCAGTGTGGTGGACATTCATACTGTTCTGGGTGTAAATGTGGCTGTGAGTCAGTGATTGTTTGTAGGCTGATATCTGTGACGGACTGGTGACATGATCCAGGGTGTTTTCCCTGTATTCATCCAATGTCTGCTGATATACAAACAACAACTGAGCAAATCCTTTACTGTGCGAGGAGAAAAACCAAGAAATTTCATTTAAGCCTGTGAATATATCCTCAAATCTTATAACTGGGGGAAACTAGATCATGCCAGGGTTGGCATGAGGGTTGCAATAACAAAATCATCCTAACACTTAATTCTTTTGAACATTATAAGAAACAAATGCAGACATATTTTCTATCCAGATTGTTTCATCTTAAATTTCATCTTAGAATACTTTATTTTGAAGGATATACCACATTTTACAGCAAAAAATGTACCATGTTAAGAATGCAACAGAGAATAATTTACAGATACTCACATCTACCACTGTTGTGGCAGTGATGTGTGGAGTTAACCATCACTGTTTTAGCTTGCAACAAGTCTGTGTGTCTCATCTCTTTCTGTCTTGTCTTCTGTCATATCGAGACCAAAACAGGAGGCTACAGTAAATACTGAGCTTCCTGGAAATATCAAAGCAGGACACAGGACCAATATAGATTCCCAAGTATAGTGAGCTTTTCTGAGTTTTCCTGCTTTACTCAAGACAAGTATAGAGAATTCTTCAGTAAGAACAAAGTACAAAGTTAGAGAGCAAAACTTTTGTTTATAAATCTTACGTTACTGTTCTTCTACAACCATGAGTCTTTAATTTCAACGAGAGAATCTTCTTTGTAATGATGTTACTTGGCTGTAATGACACAATATTTATAGACTCAGTCAAAGCTCTACCCTGTAAATTTTTAACTTACTTGTTTAACTATTAATGTGCATGTAAATGGAGCCAAACTGTTTTCGACACATAATTTAACTAAATTTTCTTTTTCTGACAGTTAAAAAACGACGGACGGTTTGGTAGAAATGCTCAGGAGTAATGGCTCTTTTGAGTTCATGGGTCCAGCGTATACAGGAAACATGGAGCCAAATGGAATCCAGCCATCATTCAACCTATTTTGATTTTCTATCTGTCAAAACAAAAGAACTGACATTTCCCATGATCCCCAGTGAGATCAAACTCCCAAAGATAATTTCCATCCCTGTCCAAACAGAACATTTTGAGTGAGGCAGATGTATTTACCACATGAATCCCCTGCGACCTTCCCTCTGGGAGGATGTGAACCGGACCCCCACTGAGGTTACATCACTGCCTCTGCTCTAAAAACCCCTGATGGTCGATAATTCCACCCATGGCTCCGAATGTAAGGGCAGTTTTTTCACGTCTATTTTGAACGAAACACAGATAATCCGAGGCTGCTGGACAGTAAATAATTCTGCTTCTGCAGCTGAGGTGCACCAATCAACTCCCCAATTATCCACAGGCCCTGGCAGACGGAACCATGCTATTTGGGTGCAGCTGGACCCTTTCATTATTTACACTTGAAATGATAATGACATCATGTGTGCCCAGCTGCAGTATTTTTGCATCCGCACGGCACACGGCTGAGATCGTGTGACAGAATGGATCGGTGGCGGAGGATCCTCCTGCAATATTTACTCGCAAGGGATGGAGGTTTTCTTTCTTGTGGGATTTAATAACAGGGCGGAGATGGACAGAAAATAGAGTATTTTTGAAAGAGTGACGCATGTAGTCAGAGCCAAGGAAAGTTCATGGTCGGGATCAGTCAGGAACTCAGACACATCACTGTGGCCCATATTTCAATTCTGACTGCATGTGAAGCTTCTTCTTGGCTTAAAGAGATTTTGTTGAGCTGGGTTTCTGGAAAGTTTCTGGTCTCTGGAGTAGGGCGACTCCCTTTGAAGAGTAAAAGTGCCAGTATCTTTGTCTAACTGTCCACTTTGTGCAAGAAGAAGATGGGATGACTGGCAACAGGGCTTGGGAATAACAGAGTAGAAGATTTTATTTCATCTGAACAGGTTCAACAAACACAACTCTATACCAGGAAAGCACATACACGTACAATCATGTCATGTAAACTGCTATAGGATCCTATTCTGGTGATACAGGACTTGGCCAAACATGTCATCAGGTAGGTCTAGAAATTACAATGACACTGAACACTAATCGCTGCTTGTCTGCTCTTGGACGCTGCTCAATTCACACAGCAGCTGAGCCAGATGTGACTGCAACGTTGACATGCAGTTCCATGAAATAGAGATCATGGCATTTTATAGGAGCTTTCCACGCATCGGGGCCTTTGGCTGAGTGGGTCGACTCATATGATGCTCTGCCCACATAATCTTCTCTTGACATACTGTTGAGTACCATCTATTTTATGGCATCCCTGATTAACCTCAGAGTGGGTTAACACTGCTACCTGGCTATTGTTAGAATAATGGGGGTTTAAATGTTTTTGTAGTTTCTAGCCTTTTGCCAAACGTTTCCATTCAGCACAGCAGCAAATGCAACACCTTTAAAGACACCCCCCTCTATGTCTATGCACATCAACACGACACGGGCAGCTTTAATCCCGACAGAAGACATATTCAGTGTAGCTCGTCCAGATTTTGTCCTCGTTTGGATCATTGCTGGTGTAGGCGCAGGTGCCCGTGGAGCTGCAGGCCACCATGTGGAAGCCCACCTCTGTCAGCTTGTCAAACGCCTGCTCCAGGAAATTATACTTCAGATAGTAGCGGGACGTGTATCTCTCCGGGGGCCTGTCCGGGTCCCTGCTCTCATTCAGCGTCTCCCCGAACACCTCTTTGGCCAGGGAGGTTTTCCCGCACACAGTGATGCGCGCCACCCTCCTGAACTTGGCGTCGGTCTGGATGTCTCTCCCGATGGTGTAGGAGCCGCGGTATCCTATCGTGATGTAGCCCGACTTTCTGGAGTCCAGGGACGGGGAGCGCGCGGCCCCGGTGATCGACATCGCGCGTAAAGTCTCCATGCCCTGCACCGCGGAGCCGCACAGCTGCGCGCCTTCCTCCGTGTCGCTGTGGCTGATCTCCTCGCTGATTGAATTATCCTTACTCACCCGGGGGCTGAGCCGCTTGGCGAGGTCCCGCAGTTGGAAGAAGTCCGCCTCCCTCTGCAGCCGGCTCTTCTCCGGGAAGTAGTCCGGCAGCACCAGGTTCAGGTCCCGCAGGTAGTCGAGGATGTAGCGGAACAAGAAGCCGTCCCGGTCCAGGAAGAAGCGCCCCTTGCTGTCCCTCGCCAACTCCTTGGGTGACTTCTTGCTGAACATGTTCCACAGGAGCGAGTCCGGGACGGCGACCAGAGTTTTGTGCCTGGTGACATACACCTGTCCGCCGACGTTCAGCTCGATGATCTCGGTGAACGGGGAGACAGAGTCCCCGCAGCCGGAGCCCCCGCAGCCGCCGGAGCCTCCGCACTCAGTGTCAGCCAGTGCCATGTTGCTGTGCGCGCCGCTGCACTGATGTGGGATCAGTGGAGACTCTGAGCAGCGGAGAGGCTGCGGCTTGTTTATGAAGCCTGGGCTTACCGCGTGCGTGTGTGCGCGTGCGTGGCGTGTTGACTGTTAAGTTAATATTTAACTGTTACATGGCTGAGTTGTCCTGTATGAGCACCCCCCCCCCCCCCCCCACACACACACACACATACACACACACGCACATAGGCATCATGCATTCCCTAGCCCCTAACCTTAACCATCACAACCAACTCCCTAAACCTAAAGCTGAACCTGATTCAGGTAATCATTACAATTTTGTTTGTATATCTCATTTTCACAAATAAATCTATAATTTTTCCTCTCCTATGTTCTTTACCCTCAACAAAAGTGAAGCTACATAAGAACCTTATTAAGGGAAATAGACCATTGGGAACTCAGAGAGAGCCACATGTGAGGGATCCCTCTCCCAGGGCTGACGTGTAACTGAACACGTCAACTACATAGCAGGCTTTACACTATTGATTAGAGAAAAAAATAGTTTGTACCATAATGCAAAAGTGTGTCAATGTTTAAAGTATTTGTAAATAAGAGAGCAGTCTTGCTGTAATCATAGTCCATGATCAGCCGCCACCACGATCTACAATCCATCATCATCATCATCTACCGCCACTTTAATACTAACCTTAACCCTTAAACCAAGTCTTAACCCTCAGAGAGCCCTTTGAGTTTGTGAGGACCAGACTAAATGTCCTCACAATGATGGTATTCAACCAAAATCGGCCCTCATAACTATAGATACACACACTTTACTAAGCTGTGTCCCTTTAAGCTGCTACAGCTGTCAAGTTGTATAGTTCAATTCGTAAGATGACGGTAACTAATTTAAACCTAAACCTAATTTTAAACCTAACTGTAACAATCAAATTTCTATACCTCACCTAAACTATAACCTGAACATAAACCATATTCTAATGCCAACTCTAAAAGCAAAGTGAGGACCGGACAAAATGTCCTCACTTTCTATTGCACTTCTGTCCGTCATGGGAGAGGGATCCCTCACATGTGGCTCTCTCTGAGGTTTCTACATATTTTTACCCTGTTCAAAGGGTTTTTAGTAGTTTTTCCTTACTCTTGCTGAGGGTTAAGGACAGAGGATGTCACACCCTGTTAAAGCCCTATGAGATGAATTGTAATTTGTGAATATGGGCTATACAAATAAAATTTGATTGATTGATTGATTGACTTTCCCTTTATGTCCTCAATCTAAATTCTATGGGCAAAATGGTCCTCACAATATAAGTACAAATACACATATGCACATACACATACACAAACACACACAAACACGCACACACACACAGAGAGAGGGAGCATCAGTTTCCTCCAGCATCACCTAAATCAGCAAACACCCACATTTGATTGCGTGACATTTTTTTCATCTTGGCCTTTTCAGTATAGATATAAATCCAGCCTGCTCTAAGCTCTTTACATTATTTATTGAATCAAATCATTTTACGAGAGGATTTTCTTTTTCTTCAAATCCCACAAGAGCACACAGGATCACAAATCATGCAGCTGGTTAAAGTTATTCAGCTTTGAGCAGTGGAAGGAAAATATGGAAAGAGTGACACCCATTGCAGCTCTGAGGGAAATGCAGCCGGCTTCTTACACATCACAAAAACACACAAAATCACACACGCACACACAAACAGAAAGTGAGAGAGAGAGAGAGAGAGAGAGAGAGAGAGAGAGAGAGAGAGAGAGGGAGAGAGGGAGAGAGGGAGAGAGAGAGAGAGAGAGGGGAAAGAGGAGAGAGAGAGAGGGGAAAGAGGAGAGAGAGATTTTCAAACATCAAACATATAAGCCCCCACTGACAAAATGCTGTTTGTCTCATTTGGATGGACTTCATCAACTTTGGGTTATTTTAGTATTAACATATAAAAGTGCGGAATTTACCTTCTGGATGTTTAATTGAATAATTACAAGATTGTGGATGTTTGTGTTATTTTATACCAATTGTGGTCCTTGGAATTATAAGCACATAGTAAAGAAGTACTTTATATAAATAGTACAGTACTAGCTGCATGTGCCTGTGCACTGACGTCCAAATATGGTATCGTCTGCTCTGCTTCGTTAAAGCCAAGATGGCTCCAATCAAATTCGAAACTCTCGCCTTCAAAACGGCAGCTCACAAACCATTTGGGCCACCACTGAAGTTCACCAAAAAATAAACTATTCTTTGTGTTTATGAAAGAAATCGACGGTACATGTCAACAAGTTTCCTCTCTGAAAAAAAGACATCAAATCAGTTATAGATTGCAGCACCTTTAAAGTGTTTTTATAAATTAGATGTCAAACTCTTGCGTCCTCTTATTTTGTTTTTCCAGCTTCCTCTGTTCATATGTTCAACTCCTGAAGACACCACGACTGGAGTTATATGTGTATATGATCACAAGTTACTGTAATGCTGATCTATGATAAATATAAAAATCAGTACATTTCCATCAACCTGAGTCATGATTAAGTTGACACAGTACAAACTAGTCTGCATGTAAACAAAGAAGATAAAAAAAGTTAGCTAGCTAGTAACCGATACCTGATTTAACCTGTTAAAGCAATGGAAAAATAATTATTCTCTGGAATGAAGAAAGAATAGAATAAAGTAATGAATAATGCATTGAAATGACTGGATAAGTGAAGTGGACGGACAAAAGCATAAAAATATTAAAGTAAACTGAAGTTGCTGCTGATTAAAGAATTAATTGATGAATGGTTGAAATGTCCGTCTTCTGCCATTATGCGTTGTTATAAAGTACTTATAGTTCATTTCAATACAAAATATTATAATAATAATAATAAACTGTTTGTAAAGCACCTTTCATACAAGAAACGTAGAAGAATAAAAATATGTGAAAATGTAATTAATTTACAAGAACAGATTTTAAGTAACATTTAAAAGAATAGGATATAAAAAGAAATAGAAATTGAAAAAAAAAATGCATAAAAACAGTAAAGAAAGTGATAAAATGATAACTGGCAAGTGTTAAATCAAGACATTTACTGGATTAGTTGCTCTGATATCTAGTGGCAGTCTGTTCCTCAACTTCGCATGTGTCGTTTTTAAATTGTTATTCTTTTAAATGTAACTTTAACATGTTACTTAACATCTGTTATTTTAAATAACGTACATCTTTCACATATTTTTATTTTATAAACCTTTATACATTTTCTGAAGTCCTCAGATTTTCTTTATTCTGTTGTTGGTGACCTCTTGATATTAACTTTTATATCAGATAATATGTGTATATATAACAAAAGGAGGATATTTTAATAATGAAAGATTGTTTCAGTGAAGGGATAGTAATCACAAATGTTGTGTAACGTGACAGAGGTCTTGTGATGACTAGTATGGGATTTGCAGAGCACTTGTGTAAGTCCCCTGTTCAGAACTTCCCATTTCAGAAAACTGAATTCCCAAAGTCTGTCGAGACGAAACAGGTTGTGAAAGGTGGCTAAGTTCCTGTCAGGGTTTTTTGAACGATCTGATGTTTTAAACACTCGAACACTCTGAAGTTAAATTTCATACTCAGACATCTAAAATATAAACCGTATTGCCCAATAAATTGTCTACCAAGCGGTGAAAAAGAAAAGAAAAGAAAAGACAAAAGAAACAAAGAATCAGAGCTGATGAACTGTCATTGTGAAACTTCTTACTTCTCATCCTGGCTGTTTGTACACAGTTTGGAAAGTTGGTAGTCCTGCCCTCAGACCGTGTTATGGCATATAAAAGGCCTCTGCACATCCAAAATCCGGCACTTGGGGAGATTGTGGAGCTGCCACAATGCTACGCAAGGTATCACACATTTGTCTTTTCTTCTGATACAGCTTGTCTCGTAGTGTTCCAAGATTTCACGGCATGTTTTAGACAAATACGAGAAGCATATTTGAGTTTCTTAATCTCTGAATTGCAGTTTGGTCTGTGTGAGTTGTTTGGACTGACTGGCCCTGCTTCCCCTCACCAGGGTATTACAGAGAGCTTTGGAGCTGCCGTCCATTCGCTCAGCACCGCTCAGCTGACAGAGGGAGTCATTAACAGGAGCAAAAGGATGATTCTGGACACCCTGGGTGTTGGGTTATTAGGAACCAGGACAGCTGTCTTCAACAAGGCTCTCACGCACAGCCAGGTACAGTACAACTGTTTGTTTAGTAGAAAATAGAAGTTAGTGACACCAGCGACCACAGTTAAATGTTTTCTTGGGGCTAGAACGTGGAGTCATACTTAAACTGCTGGCAGAGGGTAAGTACAGTAGATTGTTATTCTTGTCGGCAGTAAAAACATCAGCAAAAATCAATATTGATTCGGTGTATACATTTACAAAGACACTGTTGGACGGCATTCATCCCACAATGGTTGGAGTGATTCTCATATCTAGGAATATGACAACGTTTAGACAGTCAACACCATGACGGTCCAGAGTTGAGACCAGGAGGCAGAGTTGCGGTCTTACACCCTTCTCTGTGTTTCTACTAGAGCCACCTGATTTAATGAAACCAAAAGTAAACAGAAAGGTAATACATTCAAACCTAATAAAAGTTATTTATCAAGAGTCATTTCAATTTTCATTACATCCTTCGAGGGCCATACTGAATTGCTGTTTATTATTAATCGATCCCAATTCACAAGGTCTCGATTTGATTTGATTCAATATCTGTTCAGTTGAGGATATTTCATTGTAAAATATACAACTGTGCGAGGAAACCTCTAACTTGGTGTATTGTTAACAATATGAAAGCAGGCCTGTCACAATAAAAACTTTTGTCGGACGATAAATTGTCCCAGAAATCATAGATGATAATGTATCATTTTTTAAAAACCATTTCATACCACTGATGTGACAATTTTACAGCATAAGCCTTGACCCTTCCAAAGAGCAATGAACTCAATTCTTAACAATAGTCAGTCTGACATTTTAATTGTATTAAAATATTTTTGATGAATAAAGATATTTAAATATAAATTAAACCTTCTTTTACATGTTTACATCACTAGTCTTATTACACTTTTATCCATGGATGACAATTCATCACCTCTGCCAAGAGGGTTTTGTTTTTTGTTGTTTTGGTTGAAAGCAAGATTTCACAGAAACAACTTGGTGGAGAGACTTTTTTCCCTTTCTTTAATATTTAGAGATGGGACAACCTTTTAGCTTTTTAGCCAGGAATAAATTTGAGGAACTTGTTAAAGAAAAAAAATCTAAATTTGGTGCAGCGTGATTGCTTTAAGGAGACATTCAGGCCTTGGCAGAGTTGTGCACTCTATTGAGGTTCATTCTTGTTTTGCCATCTGCCCAGAATTGTTTCCTGAAAGTGTGTAAAGTTGTTTTTTCACATCCCTATTTAATTGCACACATCCTCATATTCATTTGTGTGATTGCAGTCGTTCATGTCTGAAGAGAGGAGCAGCGTCTGGGGTAAATCCAACATGACTCTGCCTCCCCACTATGCTGCATTTGTCAATGGCATCGCTGTAAGTTTGTTCGAATAAAAGGCATCATGATATACAGACAACAAAGATGTGGTGTGGTGCTGTTTTGACCTGTTTATTATGACCACAGGTTCACTCCATGGACTTTGACGACACATGGCACCCTGCTACTCATCCCTCGGGAGCCGTGCTGCCTGCGTTGCTGGCCCTGGTGGAGACCCTGCCCTGCCGGACCTCCGGCCTCGAGCTGCTGTTGGCATTCAACGTTGGCATCGAGGTGCAGGGCCGACTCATGAGGTTCTCCAGAGAGGCGCACAACATCCCTGAAAGGTGACGTTCTTTCAAGTGTTGCCCCAAATATGAGATTAGTGCAAAGTTCTCTCTATTTGAAAGTTAGTGTAGACTGGAGATATTATAGCACTGAAGAGCTGATTCATCCAAATTACAGAGACCAACACCTACCTCAGGTGGTATCAAAAATGCAACATTTCAATGTCCCCAAGTAGATTGTGGATTGAAACCACATTTTTTGCGGGATCTGCACCCTCATACATATCAGTTCCACAAACGTGCCTGATTTTTATAACAAAGATCGGTGAATAATTCTCTGAGAAATCAAGAAAGATGCTCTATTTCGCCATATGACAGAAATTGAAAATAAAAATCCTGCACCCGGCCCCTACTCTTGAATCGCACTAATAATTAATGGTAACTTCCCTAACTCATGCCCAACCACTCCACCACATGTCATTGGACCTGGTTAAGCGGTTGTTGCATAATCCCGCTGACTAACTAAACAAAAACCACAGATGGCATAACCTCCTTTGCAAAGAAAACTTTTCGACCAAATAACCAAACCCCCAAAAACCACTGACTACAAATGATTCTACCCAGCCTCAAATCAAAGTCTTAGCTGCTATAATAAACTTGGATATATCCTCATAGTTTGCTCATCTTTCTCTCCCAGATTCCACCCCCCCAGTGTTGTTGGGGTGATGGGCAGTGCTGCAGCCTCAGCCAAGCTCCTGGGTCTGTCCCCTGCACAGTGCACTCACGCTCTGGCCATCGCGGCCTCCTCTGCCGGGGCGCCCCTGGCCAACGCCGCCACGCAGACCAAACCCCTCCACATAGGAAACGCAGCTCGCAGAGGCCTGGAGGCAGCTCAGCTGGCCCAGATTGGCCTGGAGGGGAATCCTGCCATCCTGGATCTGGACCGCGGGTTTGGGGTTTACTACAAAGACTACAGTCCCTCAGCGATGCCAGATTCTACTTCCAGTGGCTTCAGATGGATTCTGGAAGATCAGGATGTGGCCTTCAAGCGCATTCCCGCTCACTTGGGGATGCACTGGGTTGTGGATGCAGCTCTGGCAGCACGAGGGAAGCTTGTGAGAGCAGACAGGAACTTTGACCTCGGGCAGATCCGGCAGATCACACTAAGAGTTCCTCTGTCCAAGTACATCGACTGCTCCTCACCAGCCACGGAGCACCAGGCCAGGCACTCGTTTCAGTTCAACGCCTGCTCCGCGCTGCTGGATGACAAAGTGACAGTGGCCTCCTTCAGCGAGGCTCAAATCAGCCGAACCGCCCTGAGGGAGCTCCTGTCAAGAGTGAGAGTGGAGACGCCTGAGGACAACCGGCCCAGCTTTGACGAGATGTACTGCGAGGTGGAGCTAGAAACAGTCGAGGGGCAGAGTTACACAGCCAGGTGCGATACCTTCTACGGCCACTGGAGGAAGCCACTGAGTCACAAGGACCTGGTCGATAAGTTTAGAGTTAATGCTTCGTCAGTGTTGTGCACGAAGGGAGTGGAGGGGTTGATCGATGTGATCGGAAACATTGAGCGAGTGAGTGAATGCATGATCCTGGGTTCATATCTGAGGATGACAAGTAGTCCACATGAGCAGTTATACAGCGTGAGGTATATGTGATTGAACTGTATCTAAATATGGAATAATCCTCATAATATTTGTTATTTGAAATTATAATATCCTTGTAATTTAAAATCCTTGTAAAAATGTGTGATAAACGTTAATAACATGACATATTCACGTCCACTAAATGTTTTTTCTTAAAGGGTGGAGGACTCTGAAATAAAATCAACTGAAAATGTCGACTTTTTCATTTTATTGGATTTTCTGTACAACACTCTTCCTGCTATTGATTTTCAAATATGTGATCAATACTACTGCTGCTTCAGAATATAATCCAGTAACACAGAGTCAACAGATCTTTGTCAAAATTATAGATAATCCTGGATGATGTGCAAATTATTTCTACAAACGAGTATCTGGAAGTGCTTCTAATCGAGAGGATGCTTTAGCTTCTCAAAGATCAGCTCCGCAGGCAACCACCTCTTCTTCTTCTAAACTCTCCTTCGAGTTCCAGTCAAGTCAAGCCAGCTTCAGCACATCCCGCACCATCGACCCGATCCCGTCGTAGATCTCGTGGATGGGAGCGTTGCACATGAAGGCGCAGGTGGTGACCAGCTTGTTCTTCTCGTCCACGTGACTCTCGCCCACGCTCTTGCTCACGTGTTTGCAGCCCAGCTGGTTGATGGCCTCCGCGGTGCCTGCTGTGTCTGGGTACCTGGCGTGAAGAGAGCAGGACCAAACAGTGTTCAGCTACAAAAATGAAGATCTTTGTTGGTTTAAAGAAATGCTTTAGTATCTTTAGTTTATCCGAAAATCCACCATCTGGGAATAAAGCAACATAACTAAGAAAGCTGTGAGTCTTCAGATTAACAGATGACAACAAGCCAAAATATCTGACAAATTTATTGAGAAGTTAAAATCAGCTAGTTTAACACAGCTATGGACTGCCCCCAAAAAGCAATCACCTCAATCACCCCCTGGTGGCTGGCTGCAGTATAGGTCACAAATCCTGCCTCCTCCAGTAAAGTAAATGTTTCTCAAAGATAGTTTGTCATTTTAGATAGGCCATTTTTTTTTTTTTATGTTTGGTTATAAATAGTTCGATGATGACATAAAAATGGGTCATAACATCATGAGGGACAGCTGAGACTGACTGGTGATTGGTTGGTTGGCAGCACCGGACCCAAACACTGTGGCTTTATCCCTGATCGCTCTGAACTAAGAATATCAAGTTTGTTCAGACTCACTTGTCGTCTTTCTCCACGCCGACGGTGACCTCACAGCCGGGGAGCACCTTGGCAGCCAGGACAGGCGAGATACAGCACAGTCCGATAGGTTTGCCCTCGCCGTGGAACGCCTGCAGCGCCGCCTTGACCTCGTCATTGACGGAGCAGTCCTTCCCCTGCACCGCCCACGTACACAGGTTCTTCGCTGCCCCGAAACCACCTGACAAACATCAAAACAGAAGAGGTGAGAAAATTCTATATGATCTCCGTATAGAGAGGATTGAATTTAGACTGGAAAAGAAATCATGTTGCTAGAACCACACCTGGGAAGATAATGGCGTCGTGGTCTTTGACGCTGAGTTTGGCCAGGTCCTGGATGTCTCCCCGAGCCAGGCGTGCGCTCTCCACCAGCACGTTCCTCTTCTCCTGGGAGGGTTCGCCCTTCAGATGATCCACCACGTGCATCTGCTCAATGTTGGGGGCAAACATTTTCACCTGCAGGAGAAAAAAGACAAAGGTCTGGACTCTCATGTCATCACCAGAAATACATAAACACATAACTCCAAACATGTTCTTTCACCAAATCTGGATTATTATGATGATCTGCACCAAATTTTACAAAAAGTTCTCAAAACCATAAGTTTGTTACATCAACAGCCATATGTTATTTGAAGTCGTTAATAAAAAAAATATCTGAATCTGCTCCCTTAAACATATCCACACCAGCATTTAAGGTTTTCTTCCATCACTCCAGTAAGTTTGGTACAAAGCAGTTCACTACATTTAGTGTAACCCTAATGAAAGATAGACACTTTAGGGCCATTGTGGTCAAGATGGAATAATTACAACGAATGTTCATATGGAGGCATCGTTTCACACCAGACTTAAAAAGGTTCAGAGTGTAAGATTTAGGTGAAAAGGATCTAATTGCAGAAATCATCCCAGTGATGTTTTCAATAGTGTGTTTCATCTAAATTGTGTTTTTCTTAACCATAGAGTGGACTGTTTATATCTAAGTAGTTCATATTTACAACGGGAGTGGGTCCTCTCTACGGAGGCCGCCATGTTTTTTACAGTAGCCCAGACTGGAAAAAACTAAAGACCTTTTGAGTTTTCATGACTGAAGGCTTTATAGCTGAAGGCTACGACAGGTTCTCTTTCATTGTAACATGCAACTTCACCACTAGATGTCACTAAAATCTGCTATCTGAAGCTTTAAATATAAGTGAACCTTGTTTACAGTCGTGCGGAATGTGTTTGTGTTTGTGTGACAAAAGTCTGTTGATTTTGTATGTCTTTCAACGAAGTAGAGCAAACTATGATGTGAGTTTGTTGTATGGTTCATATTTTGTTCTATTGTAGCTGTGGGATCCACTGGGTCTAACTTCATCTGCTCTGTAGGTTCAGCCTCTTACCTGAAGTTTAAACCTGTAGCGTGTTTCACACTCATGCATCAAGTCAATAACAACAGCAACTACTACAACAACAACAACAACAACAAAACAACAAAACTGTTCAGTAGGTTGTAGTGAATCAAAGTACAGATAATCTGCATGTAGAGGGGGTCACACACACACACACACACACACACACACACACACTGTCACCTCCACACACACACACACACACAGACATAGACAGACACACACGCACATACTTACACTCGCTCCTCCTCTGCTCAGGTGAACCAGAATAGCGGAGGCCTCGTGGATCTCGCTTCCGTCGTAGACGCCACATCCCGCCAGCACCACGGCAACGCGCTTCGCCATGTGTGCGGAGTAATAAGTTTGAGAGACGGTGTGAACGGGGCTGAGGGTCCGCAGGTGACGTGCACTGAGCCGCAGCACAGAAAACAGCATGGCGGAGGAACACAGAGAGGACGCCCCCTATGTGCCACCTTCTTCTTCTGCCGCAGCTTAAACATGTGCACACAGGCGTCTGCAGTGCTGTAGCGCCACGCCGTGGTGTAAAGTTTAGGCATCACAAGCCAAAATAAAATGTAATTAAATTAAAAACTTTATATGGAAAAACAAGCCAATTAAACACAATATGACAAAAGATGCAACTGTGCGTCTTACAAGACGGTTCATATTTTTTACTTTTCTTCAGAAAACTATTATTTGCCGTGATATGCACTTTATATCAAATTAAATATATATATATAAGAGATAAAGCCTGTTTTATTTTTTATTCATTTATTTCCCTGTTAGTTTCTTTGCATTTTTACATTTTGGGCTCTTCTGGGACTCGTGTCACGTGATGTCGTGTAATCAACAAAAGCACGTGAACGCTGATGCGGAAGTGATGGAGAAGTATCATGGGAAGTGAGTCGGTTGTGTCTGTATTAAACATGTCGGGGTCAGTTGTGTGTTGGTTGAACCTGCTGCTGTTTCTTCAAGTCGGGGCTCAGCTCAGGGACAATGTCCGGCAGCAGTGGCCGGTTCCCTACAGGTACCAACACTCCTCCATTATTGCAGCATGTTCCTCTGTGTGTGGCGCGAAGTCATGTGACTGATGGTTCAAAACTAGTCTCGAGACTGAGGATCTTGTTCTTGAAAACAAACTCGATTTATTTTACTGTCCGTGTCAGAAACTCGGTTTAAATCAGCTTCACTTTCATCACTGCCACGTTTTATGTGTTTTACGTTTATTTAGCTGTTTACCAAACATTTTGATGTGTGCAGTCGAGTAGTAGATATTCAACTGAGTTCAGTCTTAACTTATCTACAAACTACATCAAAGTTATTCAAACTAAAACAAGTATTTGCTGTAACACAAGTACCACAGAGGACATTTGTAATGTTTAGGATTTTCTTTCTATAATTATTCTGAAGTTTTACTTAAGGAAGAAACAATCAAACATTTAACTCAACTAATCAGATCTTGTTTAACTTTTTCCAGAACAGTAATTCTAACGGTGACATTTGTAATCCTTTTCTATGGTTCTTAATATAATGAGAGATATTGTCTATACTGATTAACACGTTGTCGTTATTGAAGAAAAAACTAAAATCACATGACATGACACAATCGTAGATATTTCATTTGTCATTTTGTATTAAATGTGACTCCAGCCCATGATATAAATACAAAAACCAAACAGTGGCTGAACGAATGGTACCTTAACAAAGTTCTTTAAAAAGCTGGTGTTCAAATTATGTTTTGCTTGTCTGATTTGTAATAAAAGGAAAAACATATAAAATAACTGATCAGTCTGTTCATCAGGCAAAATGTGGAGTCAAGCTCCAGTTGTCACCACAACCATATCCATTTGATGTATAGACTTTTAATTCAGTTTATTTCAATCGATAAGATGTACTAAACTAAGATGTCAGTTTGTTTGGTACATCGAGGCAACACCACCACACATCACATTAACTAGGTGTTGTGATGTTGTGACTTGTTGATTCATGTGAATTCTAGGGATTAATCCATTAAGTATTTAGATACAAAGTTTCAGGATTATTGTAAACTAGATTAAATGTTGTTATTGTTATCATAAGGAAAGACATCGTGATCATAACCATGGAAAAGAAAAGCCTCTTTATTGGTGTAAAACCTGTGGTGTGGCACATTCCTCTTGTCCTCCCCAGACGGTTTGACCGCCGGCCTGCTGCCGACTCCTACTGTGAAGCCCTCTTCCCGTTCTGTCCCACCGGAGACGACGACGGACGGATTCCCTCCATGAGCGACACTGACGTGATCTCAGTGTACAGACTGCAAACACCTGTGTGGGAATTCAAGTACGGAGATCTGCTGGGGAAATTGGTAAGTACTTCGATCCTCTTGTGGTCAGACAAGCTGGTGATGCTGCTGAAAAATCATTTCTCTTAAATGACAATCAATATTTCTGTAAATATAATTTTTCCAACACAAGCTACAGAAAAAATACCCAAAATAAACACATCCTAGAAACATCTGTGCTAAAAACAGAAACGTGCAACTATATTTACAACTCTACACACTTCCTCCTCTCATAGAGCCAGTATAATGTTTCTGATTGGTCCACAGCATATCATGCATGATGCCATCGGGTTCAGCAGCAAAGAGACGGGGGCCAACTACACCATGGAGTGGTATGAGCTGTTCCAGCTGGGAAACTGCACCTTCCCTCAGCTGCGACCCGACGTGTTCGCACCTTTCTGGTGCAACCAGGGAGCCGCCTGCTTCTTCGGCGGCATCGACGACACACACTGGTCACAAAACGGCACATTGGAGAAGTTGGGAGAAGTAACTGGTGAGGAAATATGAATACGAGTGGATTTGTTTTTGATCGATTTACGTATGAATCCAAAGCTGAAAGTAAGTCTCCAAAAAGTGCATAATTTTGTTTGATTTGAGAATAATTTGTTAAAAACCTCCCAGCTGTTTGAAGAAATCCTTCTCTAGCCTTTTTAGGAATTGAAACTGAAAGATGGATTATCAATGTAGCATTACAAGCTGAAAATACATCTGACCAGGTCAAGTGTTGATATATGATACCACTGCATCAGTTCACTTTAAATCTGATCATTGAACGGAAGTTTAACTGTGGACGCCGAAATAATATTATAAAAAAATATTTCTTTATATGCAAATTATGTTATTATACTTGAATGATCCCTTCGTCTCAGTACTGCCCCCTGTGGAATATGGTAAATTATCCACAGATCAAGTCTCCATCACTTTATCGTTTGTTTAGCATTTTTTACTTTCTGGAGACACAATAGTTCAGTTGTCTAATAGCAACAAGGTTCTAGATTTTATATTTCATTGGCATTAAGATGCCCACTTCTCCCCATTTCAGTCTGGGAACAGCTACAAGACCTCTCATTATCCATAAATTAGCAATTTCAATAGCAAATCGACAGATAAGTGGATAATTAAACCTTCAAATGCCAATTCTGGTTCCTTGATTGTGTTTATTGACACAATTTCTCTGGAATCCAGTATTGTGAATTGTTTAAAATTATAAATTATTTACCTACACAAAGTTTTTATGTGCTTCCTGCTCAATACTTACTGTTAACTAGTTTTCCTTTCTCTCTCCAGGGGGCCAGTTCAATGACATGGCTCAGTGGGTCCAAGACGACAACGAGACCGGGATCTATTACGAGACGTGGACAGTCCGCTCTGACCCCGGACCAAATGCCACCGCGTGGTTCGAGTCTTACGACTGCTCCCAGTTTGTCCACCGCACGTACAGGAAACTCTCTGAGCTCGGAGCCAAACTCTCCAGTCGATCTCAAACCAACTACACCAAGATCTACCTGTACAGCGGAGAGCCCAGTTACCTCGGAAACGACAGCGCCATATTCAGTCAGCCCGCTCTGAAGAACCTGGCCATGGACATCCGTAAGTTTTACCAGAGGTTCCGGCCGCACCAGTCGTTTATAGACCTCGCCATCAGTCTACTGGAGGCGTATAAAAAGGTTGTGCTGGACAAGAGCTTTTACCTCTACTACAACTTTGAGTACTGGCATCTGCCAATGAAACCGCCTTATGTGCATATTACATATGAAGAGGTGCCTTTGCCTTAACGTACGAATGAATCAGTCTATTAACTATTTAAATGATGGATTATTTAAATAATTGTCAACGCTCAAAGTAACATTTTTGATGATTAATGATGTTCATCAGCTGATTTTGCTCAGTTTAAAGTACTCTCTGCAGTTTTCTTGTTAAGAAACATGTATTCTGTTGTCATCCAGTATTTCTTAACAAAATGCACTGTATGTATCCTCGAGGCTTGTTTACTGTCGTTTCTTCTTCATAAATCATTTGCACACCTCATGTTTTGAATGTCTCACACTGTGCTTTCTTCCACACGCTTGTTTGCTGCCTCTCTTGGTGCATTGCTGAATTTGAAGGCAACTGTGTCATATCCACCAGCTGATGAAGAAAATGTGATATGGTCTCCAGAACATCTACTAAATGGAACTTTTCATTAGATTGTCTTTTTAAATTGGTGGAAACATTTTTTTTTTTATGTTTAATTGGTGACAAACTGACCCTTCACTTACATCATCGGTGAAAACGTAATTATTTCTGTTCTGTTATTCAAGAGAGCTTGAATGCTTTCCTAACTCGCTGCTTTAAAGTATATGAGGATGTTCACCAACAAAACAAGGACTGTTTCACACATTTTATCTTCTGGTTTTACGGATAAAAAAACCCTGCAATTATTTTAAATGTACAAGGATGTGTCATATGGTAATCAGGTCCAGTTTTCATATAAACGTAAATTAACTTATTTACACTTGCATTTTATGTAGCATGATCTTTCTATTTAATCAAGCT
This sequence comes from Pleuronectes platessa, assembly GCF_947347685.1. Lineage (NCBI taxonomy): Eukaryota > Metazoa > Chordata > Actinopteri > Pleuronectiformes > Pleuronectidae > Pleuronectes > Pleuronectes platessa. Next base: position 7,872,214 of record NC_070639.1, read on the forward strand.
AATCATGTGCACTATGACGTACTTCAGTGTTTGGAAAAGAATGAAATGACAGCTGCAGAGTACATTCAGAAATTTTATTACCGGTATAAGATCACATATCCAAAACAATTGTCATTTCAAGACAGGTGACCAGTAAAGCAATGTAGACAAAACATTTGCCAAACAGAAGCAACACTAAAGGACACCAGTTTATTCCAAATAAAACTTACCAAAGAAATCGCAGGACAACTGATCGAGAAGCGATATTAAGACACAACCTCAGCTCGAAGCTGCTGTCATTATTGTTAAATACACTGAATAAATTAATAAAAATAATCCAGCGATATGTTACTGTACCGTTAAGATGCGAGAGTACACGAGCATAGACAATCAGCACAGGCATCTACTTCAATGACCAGACACCCATACAATAATAAACTATGTTAGATATCCTGCAACTTAAGTGTCTCAGTTTGTAGTTTGTGTTACAGTTTAGCTACATTTAGTGTCTACATGAGAATGATGAATACAAACGAATGAAGTCTGGCAGAAGTTGTAAGTACTAAAAATCTGGGTTTTTACACAAATCCTAATGGCATACTGCAACGTCCACTATTTTTACATGTTTTCCAGGAACCATGAGGTTGGATATCTAGTGCTTTTCTGCCGCAATACAAAGTCTCTTTCATACAAATTTTAACAATTTTGGCCTTTCTCTGCATAAAGACTGCAGGGTCAGATTCCCTGAATGGAGTGTGCTACATCTTGGTTTTAATCTCCATATATTGATAAATTATATTAAAAAATTGTTTCGTAGTGAAGTCAGAACTTTTCAACCACCTGCCTGCAACAGAGCCACAAAGACGGAAGTGGAACCAATAGAACCAATTCCTGCTGCTGGTCTGCTTGCTGGTTAAAATGAGTGCTTTCTTTTTCTATAACTCAAAAAGAAGGAATGAATTAGAAAAGTACTATCCTCATCAATACATTACACAGCCTGACTTCTCTAGTGACAATAGTATGAAAATGATCCATCTAGCAAAGGACAACTTGCACTCTTATAAAAGACACAAGCCATTAAGGAAACGTCAAACCCTGTCAGAGGGTACATTTCTATTCATATTAATAATCAAACACACAGCGTTTTATATACAGATGCATTTTACTTCCTTCTTAAAGGAAAAGAACATTTGTTTCACTCATCTGACTTGTCAAATCTCTTTCGGCTGAAATGGTTTGGATGATATTGGGTAACGGGAGCATGAAGGAAACCTGGAGAGACGGTGACTGTATCGAGAAGGGTGAATACAGTGCTTCCTTTCCTGCACGTACAAAGTGATAACATGATACAGAGCAATGTGTGGGCTAATGAGGAGGGCAGGTATTCACGACAGGTTCAGAGCTTGAACAGGCAAATAGCCGAAGATACAAAAGAAACCTACATAGGAAATATATTAATTTAATGCACCTGCATGACAAAAAATTATTGTCTTTTGCATTCTCGGCGTGCACTGTGAGCAATTAGCTGCAGAGACTCGTCTATCTGTTGAATAACCACAATGATTCAGACGTGTCTGTGCAGGGTTTGTATTTACAAAGAATCATTGCTCTGCTTGCTTCTTATCCCTTCAATATATTATTCTTGATGTCAAAAGCCCAGTACAGCCTCAATAATCAGCATTTAAATCTGGGTCATTGCTTTTCATATCAAGCAGAAGGACTTGGTTTGTCCTACTGATTATTTGTTGTTCATCTAAGGTGCTTAGGAAATAAATAAAAATCTAGTTTTTCATGCCAATTGATGTACACTGCTGGAAAAATATATCTGCAATAACTTTAAATATATAAGGCCATTTGGCGATACTCCAATGGCATATTGTTTCACACAGTGCAGAGTTGCTGTCGCAGACTGGATTTAAGTAGGCCGAGTTGTAGTGTAATACCATGCAATTATGTTCCTTATTGTCCCAAATTACTCCACGACATTAAAGACATTAAAGCACACTTCTCAGAATATAGATTATCATAACCAGGCTACTACCAGATAAGTCAGTTTGAAGTTATAAAAATTACTTTTTTGTCAAAAATGTCCCCCTGCATTGATCTGAAGAAGCCGTCTTGTCGAGTGCTGTCTCCGCGTTAAACAAAGCAGGATCCACAGTCTGTTTTCTGCCACTTGAGATTTCTGTGGTGTTTGCACTACATGATATTGTGTAGCAGGCGGCTGCTGCACTCTACACGACACAGGGGTTCAGCAAGTCTATGCTCTCCAGGATGGCACCAAACATTCCACTACAGCTGAGCTTCTAAAAGCACTTCAGTGCAAACATGGAGGCCGTGTTCTACACCACACGCTTCACGTACTGAACTGCTCTGTGGATTTACTTTACCATGTCGGCATCATGTCTGGGAACCAGACCCGGCCAAGGTGCTTTGAAACCTCCCAGTGAATCTCATCCAGGGAGTATTTGTGATCGGGAATCAGCACCTCCTCCATGATGGAGAGCTGGGCCAGCCTCCGGCCGCACATCTTCACAACCTCCACAAAAGCACTGCAGGAGACTTCGCACTCCCCCAGGCCGATGGCTGACAGCTGGGTGCAGTGCTTCGCGATGCGGATCAGCTCCTCGTCCAGAGGGCGCAGGCCGTTGGCGCACACCACCAGCTCCACCAGACGGGGGCAGTGGAGGCCTACACGGCCCAAGACATCCTTGCTGACCGAGCGGCCGAAGTAGAGGTGCGTGACAGGGGTTTCCTCGTTGAAGAAAGGACCAAACTCGTCTTCATAGAGAAAGAAGTACATGACCAGGTTGAATTTGGGCGAGTGCCGCACCATGGCGTCCCAGCTGCTCTTTTTTATGGTGTGGAAGTGCTGGCCAGGGTTCTCGCTCACCACGTCGATACGCAAGTGTTCCAGGTGGACGTGTTTCTCCGAGGAGAGGGCCAGCAGGAGTTCGTCACTCAGGAGGTGGTAGTTCAGTGCAAGCTCTCTCAGCCCGTGACAATGGTCTGCCACACATAGGATTCCTAAAAATACACAGATTGTGGTTTTAAAACATAAACAAACTTTTTTTTAAGTTGACTAAAAATGAAAGACTTCCTAAAAATCTATTGCCATCATCGGCTCCAACGCAAAAATCCACTATATTTGCCAGAAGTTGCAGGAAGAAGGCCTGCGAGAGGGGGAAACTGGAAAGCAGCACAATAGTTCATTTATAATATATAATGCGAAGTCTGCCGGTCCACCACGTGAACTGACCACATTGTGTGAGAGGAAACAAGAGAATTACACAGAGTGAAAAACACTTAAACCCTTGTGACTCAAAGTAGGAAATTAAAAACAAATGACTAAGTGCAACGCAGGCATGGATTGAAAATGTTTGGCCACAAAAATAAAAATCAGGAAAAAGCTGCTTCTTCTAATGTTGAGCAGTGAACCAGTCGTAGGAGTCTTGACTGTGACCGTACCTGCGGGAGAGACGTGAGGGCAGCTGCTCATCTTCAGCAATTTCAGGGTGTCACTGTTATTGGCCACCAGCACCTTCAGAGACGGATCATCGACTGGCGTGTCGTCAATCTTCAGCGAGGACAGCGACTTGGAGTTGACGAACACCACAGTCAGAGCTGAGATGAAGTGAGACTATGGGAGCGGGGAAAAATAATGCGCTGAATTATAAATCACTAAGTGGCTGACGACACATTTTTAGAAGTGGCAAGATGAAAACCAGGTCTAATAATATGGATTTGAAATGAAGATGGCCAAAGCATAAATTGCAGGTTTTCAGTCCTTTTTTAGGTTGTCTTGATTATCGGACTGATATCTCTTGAGCATGCAGAGGCTCTGCAGATTTAAAACGTCTAAGAAATGGAATCTCAAAGACGACCACATGTACAGAATATTGGGAGACAAATTATACATTTACACTGTGTGTTAAAAGTTTCAAGCTGTTGTGATAAAAGTGCTGTAAGTCATACAATTACTCCTTACTGTGCAGAGCGACAGTATAAGAATGCGAAAGTAACATCCTGCGTCCTTATGAGTCTGTGGAACTAATTACAAATTTGTCCTTGGTTGTGCACAAGAACAGACGTTGCTTTTCACAAGTGGATTTCCCTTTTAAATCTTGAAAAACAAGATACTGTAAAGTATTAGGTTAATAATACCTTTGGAACCTCCATGAAACTTGGTCTGGCTGTAGAGATAAGCCCCAAGGTCTTCAGTGAGCAATTCACCAACTGTGATAGAATGTCACATGCAGCCTCTGCAGACTCTGTACTACTGTCCACCTGGCAAGTACAAACACAGATAGTAAAACACGTGAAGAACATAAAAGACACATTTAAATCCTTCAGATGGTGCAGCCAAGATTCAAGACATCGCTTGTGTTGCACATTTCAGTGGTGCTGCTGTCTCACCTTGAAGCTGACGTACTGCAGGTGGTTTGAGTGCCTCTTGATGATCTGCTTGATGAGGTCTGGATGTGTGGCTTTCAGGTAAGAGCTAGCCGGCTGGTTGAGCTCGAACTCGAAGCATCTCCACAGCTCAGGCATGTGGAACACCTGGTTCCACCGCCGACACACCTGAGAGGCAAACGCCCGGTCCAGCAGTGGAAGGTACTGGAAGATGTGGAGCAGGAGCTCCTGAGGAAGCCGCACCCAGTCGCTGCCGGCCTCTGCCTCTGCATCCTCGGCCTCTGGATCCTCGGCCTCTGGATCCTCGCTCAACTGCTTCCGAACCTTCTTGTGCACCTCTGGTGGGCTCTTGCTAGGGGAGCCGTTGCTGCCCTCCTCAGCTCCTTTTATCCGCTTCATCCTGAAGCATGGAGATGAAACAGCTTGGTAAAATCCAACATGGCAAAACAAGTTGAATACAAATTTTCATTACACTGTTTATTATGTGGATTAATAAGACAATTCAGGTTGACCTCAACTGAGGTGAAGCCTGATAGTACACTTAGTTTCCCTTTTCCTGTCAGGACATCAGTCCTTTTAATAAATCTATGTATATTTCATGGAACAATAGATACACATTAATTCCCCCATAGCAGGGGATTAGAGGGGTGGCATTAGTGTTGGCATTTTTAAGATTTTTTGCTTGGTTTAGAATTTCTCACTGTGACACAATTCTGTGTCCCCTATGAATGGGGCATTGCAATACTGGAAAAGAACCCTCCCATCAGGACCGACATGTTTCATCATAGACTGGAGGTGGGACTAAATAACGTCAGCAAAATGACACCATAGCAGAGCCACCAGAACCCTCATTGTGATGAGGGATTGATGCACTGCAGACCTCCTCTGACATCCCTCTCTGTGTGGATTGAGTGGGTTATCATTGCAGACACAGTGTGATCGCATCCTGCACTGGCACTCTGAGGGAAGAGTTGCTCTGCTGCTTTTTTCAATATGCAGACATATACATGGCAGGTTTCTCTTTCGCCACCGTTGCTGTTAAACCACCAGTCAGCTGACTAATCTGTGCAGCTGGATCTCTTTTCCTCTGTGACCTCCCGGTGAACCCTCTTACCCACATGCAGAGATGTTGCCATGTTGTCACAAATCAGACTGGACAGGGCCTTCTGTGCATCATCAGAGAGCATTGTGGGATAATACCAGCTTGGCAGCAGCATGCAGTCAATCTGTGTGAGAGCATCTGCGTTGGATTTGCTCATCTACTCATATAGAAGATTTTGACACCAGGCGACGACTGTACAACTCCTCACAGATATGGTGCAAGGAGATAGATTTTCACTACCAGACTGTCACCATTACTGCTTATGTTTATCTTTATTTGAATATAGAGTCTTTTTTTATTAACTTACATCTGCTGTACAATAAACATTTGACAGGCTATGCTTCAGTTATTTATCTTTGAATCTGGATTTATATTCGGCTTTAATACTTGCGTGTGTCTTTCAAGCCCTTGATACTTAAAACATGTCTATTGACAATAGCTCCATTCATATTTCTGTACAGTGACAGCTTTGTAGTCGTTCTGGTGGCAGGACTTCCATCTCACTGCAGGGAACGTATTGTTGACTCACTTTGACGATGTTATTCTTATGCTTTTGGGTTTAGCTATTTTGTTTCTATCTATATGTCTATATGCATGTCGAGGCCACGGTTAGGCAGTAGCAGTCTGTGAATTGAGACTAAAAGCAAGGTGGTCGGTTTAAATCAGTGTGAACTAGGTGGGTGGGTGTGCAGCTAGCTCAGTAGCATCGATGTTTGGGTTTCAGCGAATTAGAAGGAAACTGATACTTAAGGAGACACAGCAAAAAAACATCACTGTTAGCTTGATTTGCTCTGTGAGCCAACTCGAAACTAGCCTTCGAGCGATAGCAGTAATAAACAGGTTAACGCCTCGTCTCCCGCTGAGAAACCCGCACCACAGCTCCTCCAGGCGGACATCATACCTTGTTGTTTACGTTAGCAGGAAAATCCGACACCTGGCAGGTTGACGTTTCAGCCCGTGCCCGCGCTGGAAAGGCTCTTTCGCACCGGCCAGAAAACGCGCATGGGAGCACCGTGACCGGGCCGCACGTTCGTAAAGAAGCAGGGGGACCAAGGAGGCTCGTTCCCCGTGGAGGAAAAGTGACAACTCCGCCTCGGCTGACCTACTTGATCCGCCGCAGAGGTGCTGCCTCCGAAATGGCGAAATGTTGTTGTGCCGGCCGCTATGCATTATGGGAAGATGCAATGTGAAATGGATGTTGGCGAAGATCGTCTCTGTCGGAGAAATGATTCACCCGGTGCGAAAATAGAGTCTGCATGTTGTGTTCTCAGGTGAACTTCCTGTTACAGACTTTGATGAGCAAATGTATTTCTGTCTTTATGATGCATCATGTTTGCTGGTCAGTGTTATATTAATATAAATTTATATACTTTAAATGATAAATCAAGAGAACAATCAATGATAATCAATGAAAAGAGAGAAAATACTGAGAAACGCCAGTCATATTTTACCACAGTCTGATGACATCAAAGATTAACTAACATTTTGTTTTATTTGACAAAAGCCCACATGCCCAAACCATTTTGCCTCAATGATAAGTGCCTAGAAGTGTTCGGCTCATTCTGATCGGTCGGGACATTTCTAGACATTTTGCTTTAATGTAAAGTGCCTACAAGTGTCCCATGTATTGTACTCCCCGAACACCAAGAGTGGGACATTTCTAGGCATTTTTATATAATGTTAAGTGCCTAAAAGTGTCCGGCTCATTCTGATTGGTCGGGACATTTCTAGGCATTTTGCTATAATGTTAAGCGCCTACAAGTGTCCCCATAGACTGTGGGGTGTCCCAAGTATTGCACTTCCCGAACCACAAGTGTGGGACATTTCTAGGCATTTTTCTATAAAGTTAAGAGCCTACAAGTGTCCGGCTCATTCTGATTGGTCGGGACATTTCTAGGCATTTTGCCTCAATGATAAGTGCCTAGAAGTGTCCGGCTCATTCTGATTGGTCGGGACATTTCTAGGCATTTTTGCTATAATGTTAAGTTCCTACAAGTGTCCCACGTATTGTATATCCTTAACCACAAGAGTGGGACATTTCTAGGCATTTTGCCTCAATAATAATGAGGACATGTAAACTCTGATTAAGATTTACATTGTATTTTTTAGTTTGTATTTTATCATTTTTCTTTATGTACTTGTTGTATTTAATATTAATATGGACCAGAATATGAGTCAGAAATAAAGCGAAACAACGTAAACCTAATGAAAAACACAATAACACTTAATGTTTGAGAAGCTGGAGATATTGATTGACGTCTTGCTCAATAAAGTATATAAACAATTCCTGAATTGTCCCATTTGTGGAGGATGAGGCGGAACAAAATACAACTGAGGGGTCGTGACATGATAAACAAACTATAAACCATAACAAAAAGTTATACTACATGACCCTCAAGTTAATTAAGGCCACTTCAGAAAAAATACTTTCAGGATAATTACCCTAATGTTTAAACATAATTAAGTACTAGATAACTTTTCAGTTCAGTTATGCTTCACATTTGGTTATCAACATCATAAGCTTTATCTAAGGATTTGAATTATTGAATATTAACTCTAGTATTTACTCAACAGTGCACTGACTCCAAATCCACGGTTCGGTTCAGACCTCGATTTTTCTTCGTTTTGATATTTTTTAAACCTAAATATCACAAATGTGCTTGTATGTGCATTATATTAGTCTTGGCCTAATACAAATGGCCTAACCTTTACTGCAGCTGTGCTTACTCAAAAATGCTTGGATCAAAATAATCATGCGAGGGCACAGATGTAGCAGTGGGTCGGGGAATCGCATGCTAGGTACATTTGTATCATGGTTTTTGGGAGCATCATTTACACCAAATGCTAGCAGGTGGCTAAATGAAAGAAAATGTGTCCTCTCATTAAGAAACCACACAGTGGATACTTCGTGAAACAGAGAACCTGGTTTATTACCATTCAACTCCATCCACCACAGATATTACAGAGCAGATTGACAAGTATTAAGCTTTTTTATATAACAGCAGCTGCTTTTTTACCACACTCTGTTCCCCGGACCCCCACCCGACCCCCCAGTCCCCCTGCCTCCTACTTGGGGAAAAGCATTACAGGTGCAAAATTTGTATTTGGTGTGAAGACTGGCCCCCTTAAAATCCTTCAGCTGTAATCAGTCTCACTGTGAGGTGTTTTTGTATTACCGTAGGATTTGGTACTTTCTTTTTGCATTATTTTTTTTAACAGAGTTGTAAATGGGATTTACATCCACCATTGTTCACTGCGGGTGCCAGGCTCCTCCTCCTCATTTCTAGACAACATAGGAGATCTGACATTTAGAAGAAGAGGGGGGGAAATTACGACTCTCTACTGTATAAAAATGTACAGTGGCTTTATTGACATACATTCCATAGGTTAAACAGCTGCAAAATAGGAGGCACACCCAGTATTGCACTTCATTAAAAGTTCTGGCTCAAAACATAACCCAGAATATCAACCAAAACTGAAGTGAAGAGTAGCAACTTCGGAATACAGCTATTTTTGAATAGTATCGTTATATACAAGATTAGATAAATCGTACACTACTTTCCGCCCCAAATATTTTTAACAGTCTATACTCACCAACTCAGCTTTTTTGTCCGTCAACCCACGATGCACTTGACAGTGGAGGATACTGTACAAGATTACGAAAAAGGTTTACATACAACAATATTTTAAATTTATAGTTAGGAAGCTGGGAATAGGGCCTGTTCCTTTTTTTAAACCCCACACTGATCCACAGTTGCCTTTAAGCAAATTCATTTCATTGTCAATGTTTAATCTTGTATTGTTACACTTCAGGTGTGCAACTTCTATAGAAGCCGAGGGAATACATCGGCCGCATGCAAACACGTCACAAGTTATTATTTTTTTTTATTTTTTTTTTTAAATCTTCTTTTTTTTAAATGCTGTTCTTTTTTTCCCTCCACCATTCATGTCTCTCTGAATTCCAAAGGAGCCACAGCCTGGCTTTGTAGAAGGGCCCGGTAACTGATGTAGGTAGAGGGGCAGACCTGAGGACTCTTGGTGTCGAGCAGAAACCTGGTCCGGTGTCCAGGAGACTCGACGGAGCAAGAGCCAAGCTTCGCGGCTGAGCCTCGGCAGCAGCCAGAAATCACAGTAGACGAACTGGTTCTCAATTTGAAGTCCCGTGTTGTTTAGAAGGTGTGGGCATTCCTGCACACCCCACAGCCCAAGGCGAACTCCTCCCCCGTTGGCGGGTGAACCACATGCAAAGGGCACTCGGTACCTTCAAGCTGTTTGCCTTTAGGGCCTGTGACAGAAAGAACAAGAATTACTTTTCAACTCAGTCTGTTATTTGCAGTCAGTCATTGTCTCTAAATTGTCATTGTCACAGTCGATTGATAAATACACTCACTAAGATCTTTTGTCAGTTGTTAAAATATCTCGATATATACCAACATCTTCTTAAGAATCATCCTCCCTGACAAACCTTAGTATTTTGATGTCGTGTTAAGGGAACATGCAGTTATTAATCATATAAAACCACACGTAACATTTAGCAGGTGTTTTCTAGTCATGGATATATGGTCTCAGTTATCAGAGCAATGCAATTAGTCTGTTTGTTTGTATCTCAGTTGGCAAAAACGTTAACAATTTCCAAAAAGTGTGGTTGAGGTCTATTAAATACCCTATCATCTTCCTCCTCCTGAGTTTATAATACAAAAAAAAGATTTGATTTAAATCCTTTGAAAAATTATCATATAACAAACGCCTTAGACATGAGGAGTGCCACATTACTGTGACTTTGGTGTCTGCAATAGTGTGTAAATAATTCAGTAAAGTCACTAGAATCATCCTGTACCTGCAGGACAATGGGGCAGCTCCTCCTTGGGTACACTGGTCATCCTCTGGAAGTCATCGTGGCAGGCGTTGCAGAAGTGTGTGGTGCCAAAGCAGAAGAAGACTGCCACCGAGCAGCAGTACCTGCATTTATACTCCAGGAAGTCTGTGCCGTGCTTCGAGCACATCTGGTGAGAGCAAAAAGTAAACATCAGGGTTGGGTTTTATATTTTTAGTTTTATAAAAACACACACCATTGTAAAGGAATAGTTCCATATTTTGGGAAACATACATATTCAATATTATGAATAAAAGTCACCAGCCATTGAACTGTTCCAGCAAGTTGCTCCTAATAAAATCACGACTCGTTCTTTAATTAGCGAGCTCATTTGACATGATAATTATCGAGCTTTAGAGATTGTCACTTCTGAACGGAGCCAGGTTAGCTTGGCTCTGTGGCTCTAAGTTTCCAGTCTTTATACTGAGCTAAGATAGTTGCCACTGAATCCAGCTTGTCTCTGAACTGGCAGTCATCTATTACCCACCTGTGCCCTGGAGACATCTGAGCAGGCTCCACAGATCAGCTCACTGGGGTCGTAGTCGTCTCCCTGTCCTGCCTCTGCATCACAGCGAGCCTCTCCACCAAAGTAGGCCTGGGGGAAAATAGGATGTGATTAATTCTCTACACAAGAAAATGTAACTTCACACATTTTGCATCTTTAGTTCACACAGCACCTTCTTGCACTTGAAACAGACATAGTATGCATATCTGTTCATGGCAAAGCCTGCAGGGTCGTTGTGGAATCGCGCTCCTGGTGTAGTTATTGCCTCACTCTTGTGCAGACCCTCATACTCCAGCCTCATCAGGGCCTTTCTCCTCACATCCTCATAGAGCTCCTTGATGGGGTCGAGCAGGTCCTTGATCACGGAGTGATTAATTTTGTTCTAAAGACAAACAGATGGCCATGTTCATTAGGTTTGCTCTTTCAACAAAGCGTATAAGTAAACTGAAGTCAATCCTCTTTGAGGCGTGGTGGAAAGCGTTTTAAAGCTCTTTGTTGCTAAATCAATCTCTTAAATCAGACGAGCTCAGGTAACATCTCACCTTGCAAATTGGACACAACATGAACCCGAACGTGATTCGAGGCCCCAGCCAGCGATTTTCAAGAACACGGCGAGTACACTGAAGGTGGAACACGTGAGTGCAGTCCAGCTGGAAACAGAACAAAGAGTCACAATGTTGAAACAAGGACAAATTGGAATCCAGGGGTGAAACTCTTACATCGAATGGACAGTAGTACCTGTACTGCAGGAGCAGCAGAGAGCGCTTCTGTGAAGCAGATCATACACATGTCGTCTGCGTCCTGTTTCAGACAGCCGGTGCTCTTGTCACAGCCGTGCAGACATGGGAGGCAGGCCTCTTCGTTTTTAACCCCCCCACAGGGGTGACCACATGCATGAGTCTTACTGCACGCCAGTTTAGCGTATTCCTAAAGAAGAACACAAGAGAAACTTGTGTTATTTCTAATTTATATAATATACACTTTACTACATAACTTTACATTGTGTTATAGTTTTTTTCACCTGATACATTATTTGTTACATTCACCACAGACTTATTTTTGAGGCGATTCAAATTTCCAAGGTGGTGATGCTTCATTATAAATATTCTCAAGCGATCTTTCCACTCACCAAAGGAAGACCAAAATCTATATTTTAACTTGGGTAAAATATTTTTCTATCTTGATTAAGTACAGATATAAATAATCAGTTTTTACAGAATGAAACAGATTAAAACTAAATAATAATGTACTTTTCCTATTATTGTTGTGAAGCATGTGCTTCTGTGAGCATTTGTTGACATAAAAAAGTTTTCAATAAAACAACAGTTTTAATAGATACTACAAAGAGCAACAGAAAGATATGCAGACAATAAGGTTTGGTTGAGTTTTGTTGTTTATAGTTGATGTTGCGTACTTGACAATCAGGGTCTGAGCAGACGCTTCCCACTGCAGACAACTCAGTGCCATTCCTCGTCCCACAGAACCTGCAGGCGTCAGAGCTGCTGGAGGCTGGTTTACCTACAAAAATATTAGGAATCATCAGGATAGGTGTATATATGTTAAAAGGAAGACGTGAGGGAATTTTGTATTTCGGAGAGAAAATACTTGTTTGTATGATTCTGCAATTTAAGAAAGTTTTTACATTCACAGAGATACGTTAATCATCTCGGTTTCTGTGCTACCTGTGTGCTCTCTGAACTCCACCATAGCCTTCATAGTCTTTGAGTCAGCCAGAGCCATGAGCCAGAAGAGCTTGGTTCTCCCGCAGCCTTCATGCAGATCCACCTTTATGGCCTCCTCTTCCTCCTTGAACACCTGAAAGCAGTAATGAAAGTAAGTTATAATATCAGCCTGATCGTTAATAATCCACATTCCTTCTATTATCAGTTTCACATTATCTATATTCAGGTAAAGCAGACCTGTCTCTGGTGGGAGCGTGTGCGCCGGTGCAGATGGAGGAAGCGGTCACAGTCGGTGCAGAGGTTGCCGCACATGTTACACAGTATAATGGCTGCTGTCTCTCCGTCGTCGTGGTTGTCACACATAGGCTATGGAAAGAAGCAGAGGATGATTATTACTCGTTCCTTTGATTATCTCTCAATTATTTTCTCCCAGGGAAACTCTTTGCCATTCTCACCATCTGCTTCTGCTGTCCGTCTTTGCCCATCCAGCGACCAGAGGACAGTCGATCTACATGGTCCTGGTCCAGCACACACAGTGATGCTAAGGCAAGCCACAGCTATGAGGAAGAACAGGTAATGATTACCAAATGTATTTATATTTCTAACATAGGAAAATGTTCTCATGAGTAAATCTGTATTCATACCCTTGTGGTGGCGATACAGCGTACAGGGGACCGATGCTCCTCCTCCATTTTAGTCAGCGCTATAATGGTCTCAGCTATAGAGTTTTTGGTGACTCTGGACCAAGCATCTGAAAGGTGGCCCTAAAAATCACAAACAACTCTATTAGAAAAACTTTTTTACTATTAACAACAGATTTTACAAAATACAAATGACTAAGATGATAGATCAATAACACCATGGACTTACAGCTGCCATGTCTTTAACCAGCTTTATTATGATCTCTGCGATCTGAGGAGGGGTGGAGCCTTTCATCCACCAGTGACTCTCCCCCCTGCGGATGTAGCTGAACACAACAGGAAGGAACAACGTTAGACCTTCTAGAAAATAATGTGACAAACCGAGTGAATTTGTGTTGTGATGACTCTCTGCAGAAACTCACCTTGAGTTGAAGATCATGGGCAGCGTGACGGTGGTGACCCCTTTACCAGCAGCCATGCCAGCCGTGCCAGCGATGGTGGTGCCTTTGGCTTTCAGCTGCACGGTGAGGGCTTTGGCGATGCAACCCAGAAACATGTCAAGGATGCCGAGCTTGTTCCAGTCACCCTTCTCCGTGGAGTGGATGATGTCACTGATGTCTGCCGGCGGCAGAGCCTTCACCCCGATGATGCTGGCAAGTCGCACAGGTGTGACCTCTGGAAGGACCCGTCTGAGCAAAGATGTCACCTGAGAGGAGGCAGAAACATTTAATTTGTGTTTTGTCAAATGGTATTTACTTAAATGTATACATAGAAAAAGATCTTATAAAACAATATCGAAATCCAAAACCAAAGTAAACTTTATTTGTGTCCCAGCTGAAACATTTTTGTCAGGAACATTTGGTCTCACACAAGTCTCTGATATGCTCCATAAAAGTAATAGTTAATTTTCTCTCTTCTATGCCAGTTTAAATGACATGTGTCACAGCTATTAAAGATACAAAATATTACCATCCATCATATATCAGCATTGAGAAGTCTAAACAAATAGAAGAATCAAGTAGAATAAATAATTAATCTCAATACAACATCTAAAATAATCCCACTGTATTGGGAATTCAAGTTAAACATTTATAGAGAAATATCTTTTACTTGACCTGCATACACTTGTATTTATTGAAAATGTAATATGTGTGCTCATTAGGACACAAGAAACACATCACTGCTGCCAGTTTCATGCTGTTTCATTAATTGACAATAGGTGGCAGTAATGTGCCAATAAATACAGTAACGGGCCATGAAATGCAGGCAATAAGAATGACAGTGATACATGTGTGCAAATAACCAAGGTTTCGAAATGAAATTAGCTTTGAAAACATTGTGTGTGTAGTTGCCCACCTGTCTCTGTACACGTGGGGAAGCCGTGTGCAGCAGGGAGAAAAGGTCTTGCATGAGTGTCAGCTGCTGAGCGAGGTACTGGCGGCCCACGTTGGAGCCACTCAGAGCCAGGACCATGGACAGCAGCTCAAAGCAGTAGGCGTCTGAGGAGGCGTCATCGTCACTGGGTTGAGAGTTGGCGTTCTCTTTGCTGGAGATGGCGTGCTCCCACTCCTCTCTCACACGTGTGGCCTCCATACGGATGGCCTGGACGATGTGGGCACACACCTGGAGGTGAGAACACACGTTAGGTTGGAAGAGGGCAGAGGCAAAAGTAATAATTCATGCTGTTGAATGAACAGTGGAACTGATTGTTTACCTGTTTCTGCAGGTTGGTCAGTTTGCTCCTGCTGAAAATGATTCCCACCATGTGCTCCTTAAGGTCTGCATCAGATGGAGCCTATTCATAGAAATGCAAAGTGTAAAACATTAGGGAAAATGGCCAATAAGCATGTTATTCAGACAGGTCAGTAAAACTATCCGAATTCAGACCTTATCTTCTCCCTCAGGCGACGAAAGCAGATTTTTCTCCTCCTGTTCTGGTGTCGGTTCGGCATCTCCACAGATTAGTTTTCCAAAGACCTAACGGTACACAATAAATTAGTAACAGCACCAAAAATGCAATTCCATTTTTAAACAGACAGGTAGAGTGATAAATAAATAACTTGTCAAGTGACTGTTTGGCTGAAGCCGTTGAGACAGACCTGTGAGGTGATGAGGCGGAAAACTCTGAGGGTCTCAGCCTCGCAGTTCTTCTGTTGGGCCATGCTGGCAGAGATCTGTCCAGGAATCTTGATGCTTTCACCCTCTTTCCAGCCAAGAACCTTCACCTGCCGAACCCTAAGGGTGTTTTCGGGACCTTTCAGTTCCACTTTGATCACATGATGATCTCCTCCAGGGAGCTCACTGGTCACCCAGCCCATGTGACGGGAGTCGAGGTCAACCTGCAGGGAAAAGTCATAAGGTCATTCACAGAGCTCTGTCCCATTAGTAAATTAACCAAAGTGCATCTTATAAAATAGCTTGATAATAATATGCACTATTGTTTCTACATCACTTGATTTAATAAGAGTCAATATAATTAAAAAAAGACAAAGCAGCAGCAGAGGGACACCACTTTGTGTTTTGAAAACAGCTTTAATGGAAGTGGCTGAACTTTAAACACTCATGTTTATACTTCAAACTGACTCTTTAAACAGCTTTATAAAGCACAAATAAAAGAGTTTATACTCCATTCACATGTACCGGACTTAACTCACCTGTTTAATCCTGCAGAGGTCCTCTATTGCTTTTCCACACAGAAACGTTACTGCTGTGACTTTGTTCTGTGGAGAGAACAATAAGAAACCGCATATAAATACATTATCATCATCAAATCCACACTGTTAATTTCTAGTATTTTAATAATTTTAAGCCTGAAACACTTCAATGTCTCCTTACCCCAATGTCCCTGGAGTTATCCACATGAACAGACACGTTGGAGGCGTTGATGCCTTTCACACAGCTGATGGTGATGCTCTTGGTTTTGTTCTTGTCCTCGTCTCCCGATTCCCAGAAGGTCTCTGTGGAGCCGTCTGTCAGGCTGCCGATCATGGCAGGACGACTTGATGTCTTGATGTCCACCACACTGGTCAGATCCTTCAGACAGGTCACCATGCAGAGATCCTATCATCACACAGGGACAGATTGGCATCAGAGCAGTGTATGACGGATGGCTAACAAAAAGACACAAACTGAAGACACATAATGTGGTGGTGTGGTTTTCCTACCTGGCTCATTGCTTCGTAGCCTGACTGCACACTGATGTTGAAGCTCTCCTCGCTGTCTCCATCATCCGACTTGGACAAAATATTGTTGATATGATGGAAAACGTTGCTCTGGTGGAGGAACTGATGGTCCGACTGCTTGAATTTAAGACTCCAGCACCTAAAAAAAAGCGATCCAAAAACGTTAACACTGCTACATAACACAAACAAAACTTTTGTTGCTCATAGACAATTTAATTTTCGAAAAATTCTACCTGAGGGCCATCTGCTGAAGCGAGCTGCCACTAGGAAGTGACATCATGAGGTCAGAGATGGTCTGAAGGAGGCGGTGGAAAGTGTGAGGGAGAGGATGAGCTGCTTCCCCAGCGATGACAATATCTGACAGAGGGTGTTCACAAACGCCAAGGTCTCTTTCCTGTTGAGCACAGAACGGAAATAATAATAATTACAAGATACCGCAACAAAGCTAAAAGTAATCTGGGGCATGTTTTTTTACCACTCGTTACCTGTTCCACAATTTCTTTGTTGCCCTTGTTCTCCTCATCTTCCTCATCCTCTGGCTCAAAGGGCGATGGAGTGAGAGATGCTACAAAATGCCAAAGGATGTCGTGCAGAGAAGTGGTCTGGATCACATTGCACAGCAGCCAGTTGAAGGCCTGACAAGGACACCAAGAGCTAATCACACAAAGTAGTCGTACACAGAGACAATTCTATAGTCAAATTAAAAACAAATTTAGTATTAAGTCTACATGATTGAGCTCTGAGCCTGAGACAGATATTGCTGCCGTGATAGCTGTTACTGTACCTCCATTGCAAACACTCTGCAGGCAGATTTCCTCAGCGCGTGCCTCATGGCCACCTCCAGGCCCTCCAGGTCATGGTGCTGGATAACAAAAGCCAACACAGGCCACTGGAAGTTCCTCTCCCCCTTACTGAGGGAGCCGTGGGCCGAGATCAGCCGAGAGAGCTCCGGAGACGGGTGCCTCAGCAGGGAGGAGCCCACCTCTGAAAGGGGGGGCAGAGAAAGTCAATTTATCAGATGATGCCATTTAACGCAAAGAGTCACATATTATTTAAAGTTATCTCCAATGCTCACCTGCATCACCACTTTGCACCCTGCGTCTGGGCACAGCTTTGACCCGGGCTGGAGAGGGTGAGTGTTGCTTGTCATACTCGGAGGCCACGACTGAGTAAGACCTCTGAAACACCGTACGCTTGGCCGTGTCGGTGTCTGTGATTGGACTGGTCTCGAGACTAATAGAGAGCCAATAGGGACAAACACAGATACCTACTGTTAAACCTCAACATCTTTACCGATATTAAAATCAGCATCATCTGGAATTTAGTGTTAGCACATGAATGAAGTACAGTTTAAGAAATTAAAGAAATAGCACAATTAAGATGTTTCACCTGGGGGGCATTGATTTCATGTTGTTCTCAGGTTCCTCAAACACATTGGGGCAGGCATCAGGGGTGACTGAAATATAAGGTGCGGGGACAGATGTAGAGCGCAAATACCTCATCTCATCTTGGAAGAGGTTATCATCTTGGTAGGACCCAAAGTTCTCTGTGTGTTGCCTGGGGAATATAAGGAGAGCGACTCAAATCATAACACAATCAAAAGATATTGTTGTACTTTTTTTCTTAAAAGGCAGCCTATTATTTACCTGGCTAGTGTCTGCAGGTAGAGGCAGCCCATTTTATTTGGCAGTTCGTCCGACACGCCCTCCTTGAGGCTGGGAAGCAGGTGCGAGTGTAGGGGCCGGGGAGGGTGGTGGCACAGCATGCTGGGTTCGGCCGCACTGCTCAGGGACAGCAGGAACAAAGCGTTTGCCCGAATCACCTGGTGGGCCTCAATTGTGGGCAGGACCCTCGGGGTCTTCACTTGCAGAGGTTTCTTCCTCGACTGCTTCACCTGGCAAAGACCATACAGACGGTGTGAAAAAAAGCAGACAGTTTTTCTAAATAAAATTGATGTAAGAGATTTAAATGCCAAAACCTTGATGCAGCAGTAGGGTACCTTTTCCCTGGCAGCCGTCTGTTTCTCTCTGAGGTACTTTTCACGACAGCGATCGCACACCAGGTACCAGGTGCTGCCTCCTATGCCTCCGTCGCCACAGTTCCCGGCCCAACCACCACAGAAGTGGCCAATACTGTTGTAGCCCTGGCCACCAGCGTAGCGTCCACACCCTGTCACAGAAACACAAATAAAAGGATGTTAAATATTTTCTAAATTTATGCTACTTGAACTAAATTTGCAGTATGACATTGTGACAATATTAAAATATTATTTAAATGACTATGGTGCTTATACTTAAAAATAAAGGTTCTTACCTGGATGAGCCTGTCTCATGTGGTAGGTGACAGGATACGGGTGAGACTCCCCACACAGCTCGCAGATGGTGTCTTTTTCCGGTCCACCCATGGCAAGCTGTGCCATCTCTCCAAATAGATTCCCTCTCGGACGCACGTCAGATTTCTCCCTCTTCTTCTTCTCCTTCTTTGACTTTTTATTGTCTTTCTCGTGTTCCTTCTTTTTTAAGATGGCGCTGGACCCTGGGCTGGGGAAGATCATGTTCTGAGTTGCAGCTTTGATGGTGGCCATAGATATGTCCTCCCAGAAGGCAACCAAATGCTGCAACGTTAACGGTAATATCGACTTAACCCTCATAGAGGGATTAGAACTCATCTCATAGGAAGTGGCCTCCCCTTTCCCATCTTCACACTTCTCTGGCAATGGGGGTTCCTTCAACATGGACAGTACCTTGTTTTTGTTGATGCTGCCCATTTTAGAGATGTCAGGGCCGTGTGGAGCAATGTTAAACATGTTAAGTGCAGAGGAAATCTCTAAAGAGTGTCGGTTCTTTAACTTATTTTCCTTCTCCTCAGCACCCTGTCCTCCCAGGGAGCTGCGGATTGGGGCGTGCTCTTTGGTTAAGTCTGGGTTGAACTTTAGGAAGGATGAGCAGGCCATGGCATCGTGGACAATACCTTCGTGCCAAAGGAATGCTGCGAAGACTGCTCGCGCACATTCGGCCACAGAGGGCGACATGGCCTGTTTGGCCGGCTCTGTGACCCTCGATGTGCTCTCACCTTTGAAGAGGGGCCCAGATTTGTCCTTCTTCGGGCGCGTGTGTCGACTAGAGGTTTTACGACTGACTTTAGGTGAAGAGCGACTCTCAAGTTCTTCTTTCACAGGAGCTTTGCCAATGCTAAAGTGCACCTTACCTGAGCCATCCTCTCCATTACTGACCTCCACATTCTCATCGTTGCCCTCCTCGTTGGAGAGGAGAGCACTAGAGGTGCAAACCTCCACTACTTCACTGTGGAGGTTCTCTTGGGTCACATGAGGAGAAGGAACACGGTTCTCTGCATTACTGCTAACATCTTGGTTTGGATCTTTAGGAGATAATTTGGGTTTGGGGGAGGTAGATCGGCCTCTAAGGGGCTCTGTAAGTGGAACTTTCTTCTTTCTGAGTGTGTCCGGGTCCAGAGTGTATGAGTCTGATTTGGATCTCTCTCTGGGAGGGTCGAGTCGGGCTTTGGAAGATGGACTCACTTTAGGTGGGAGGTTCTTGTCATGGTGGGTTGAAGATGAGTGCTGGGAAGAGGTATTGGAGGGACTCAACCTGCCTGAGGAGGATACGACTTTTTGTTTGGGAGAAGAGGAGCGAGACCCAGGGTTTGGGGACTCGGCCCGAAGTCCTGAATTTCTCCCATCTGCCTTTAGAGCTTGCAGAGTGTTGTGATTGGGCGAATGGGAGCGACTGTGAGAGTCGGACCTCAGTTTGGCCGTGTCAGAGCGCAGGATGAGAGCTTCGCTGGCTGAGAGTCCGCCCTCACCCGTCTTGCTCCTGCTCTGTTCAGATGAACGACTTCCCCGACTCTCCTGTTTGGGCGAGCGGTTCTCCTGACGGTGTTTGGAGGATGGGGACATGGGTCGTGCGCCAGACATCTGGCCTCCTCGTTCACCTATAAGTTGCAAATTTAAACTGTTATACCACAAAACAGTACAGCATCAGTGGTAAGAGTTTAGCCATTTACTGCAACTCTAGATTGAAAAATCAACATCTGAGTGAAAAAAAATGTAATGTTAAAAGGATAAGGTCAAGTGAAATGAACGGCAGAAAGACAGATAAGTCCCAAAGGTGGAGGATGGTAAAAATAACAACTGATTTTGAACAACGTTTTGCAGTTGGGTTTTTCTGCCAGCTTTGTCTATTACCAGACAAACTGATATGGATGAGAATAGCTAGTGAACCATGGAGGAGTTGATGAAAGATGAATTCCAGCCCAGTTCTGGGACCTCGCCGACTAAAATTGGATCAAGCCTTGGTCTTGACCAGAATTCAGGCATCTTGTATAGTATCTGTAAAACCTCCTAAAATTGTCTGGAAGTCAATTAGTAGCATTAGAACTCATGTCAATCGGGTACTGACTTCTGTACAGTTTAGAAGGTAAACTAAGCACTCATATTTAATGCTCAAATTTGATTATTCACAAGCTCAAGTGCAACAAACTCGTGTTTGGTTCTTTTTCCGGAGTTCCTGCCTACCCTCTGTTCATTCTGAGGGAGGCATGCATGCTGTGATTACCCACCCTTTTGCCTCAGAGCGAGAGATGAGAGAGCGGTACCATGCCCAGCCACGGACACACTGCTTTTGTGCATACGCTCACGAGAAGCGAGGCTGCGAGATGAACCATCTACAGCGGAAAACAGTGGAGCAGGTAAACAAACAAGCCATGGATGCAAGGCCACCGCCAAGAGAAAGAAAGCACAAAGAGGCAATGGTGGTCAAGTCAAGAGGGTGAGATTAAAAAAAGGCAAAGAGGACAACACGTTAAAATGAGAGAACAATCACTAGATGGGAAGGGAAACTGATAGACACAAGGAGAGAACACATAAAGAAGAAAAAAGAAATGATAGAACCCTGAGGTGTCATGGAGGAAAAGAAAATTCTCCCTACTAATAGAGGGCAGGAAACATCCTTTGACACGATGTATTCAGTTTGTCTCAAATTTGAAGAAGACGACAAGACGTTTATAATGCTCTCCAGAACCCAAAACTTTTATACAACATCCTCAATATAAATAGGTTTCTGGCACAATATTCTGTTATCTTGTGAATTGGTTTAAGGGATTAAAAAAATTAAACCCAAAGTATATCCAGTATATAAATCCAAAATCTTAATATAGTCAGAAAGGCAAATTGTTTACAGTAAATGTAGGCAAAATATTAATGCTCTGATATCGTTGAAATGAACATTTGTTACTCTACAGCAGGGGTGTCCAAACTTTTTATCCCGAGGGCCACATACAGAAAAAAATTCGAAGTACTGGGCCACTAACGCCGCCACGCCCCCCTGCCCCCGAGCGGACTGTTGACAGTGCGCCTCAATCACTTAGCGGCGTTCTGAGGGACAGCTGGCAGGTCAAACTGAGAAGTAAAATACAGTGGGCCTTAGTCCATTACATTACAATTCATTTCGCTGTTGCTTTTATCCAAAGCAATTTACAATCAGTGCATTCAAGGGTAGGGGAGAGCGGGTTAATGTGAGACATCGGGTAATTTGACAGAGAAACAATGTGCAGGTAAGCTAGGGTGTGCAAGAGATCACATGAATCATAATAATCATAAATGTGCTTAATTTAACTATTACAACATGTGTTGTTATGGTAGTTTTAAAGTGGAAAAAGTAAGTGGATCACCTTACCCCCTTGATTTCTCTGGTCTGTCTCACTTTACCCCTAAGCTGGGGTAAATTGAGACACAACACCACTTTTTTTTAAAACAATTATATTTTTACCTCCCTTTGTCCTGAAGACATTCTGATCATTTCCATTGCTAGGAAATATCCTGAATTAATGGGAAATTTGTAAGTTTTACTGATAAATAATTTTAGCTTGCCTAAAGGGGAGCAAATGTAAAAAATGTCCCACATTACCCCGCTCTCCCCTACCCGAGGGTACAAACCCAGAACAACAAGAATCAAGAAAGTACAATTGCTTCAAGAATAGAGCAAAAGTACAAAGTGCTATAAGTAAGTTCCATTTAAGTGCTACTAAATTGCTAGTTCAAAAAAAAAAAAAAAAAAAAAAAATTATATATATTTTTTTTCTTTTTCTAATTTTAATTTTATTGAGGCGGGCCAATTTAAAATGGATGGCGGGCCGCAGATGGCCCGCGGGCCGTAGTTTGGACACCCCTGCTCTACAGTAACAGAATAACGATTCCCCCCCTTGGGGGGTGACATAAATACCTATTTCGTAAAATTCAGATCCAATGCACAAAATTTCACATAATCCAACATAATAGCGTTTTACAAATGCTATGTTTTTAATGATCTCTGCATTATTTTCTTGAGAAAACGCCTTATCTTGCAATGTTAAATAAAAAAAAGGAAAAATCCAGGATCAACACCTGAATTCAATGGGTTCTTCCCTGACATGTACTGCATCATCGCACCAAGTTTTATGGTGATCTGTCCAGTAGTTTGGGTGTAGTGCTACTACCTAACAGACATTTCGAGAGTGTGAATGATATAAGACAACTATAGCATGAGGGTGACAGGTTACCACCAAGATGATTTTTTGCTCCATGACATCTCCATAAGAAAGAGAAACAGGTGAAGTAAATCCTACAATAGAGAGAAAATAGCAAGACAAAGAAAAGATAGACTGGAAGAAAGAAAGCCGTACAGACTGAAGAAGTTACACAATATTTTTGTGATTGTTTTTTTTTTTTTGTGATTCTGTGTTTTCTATTTGAAATATTCAGTGAGATAGTGAGGGTACGCAAAATTAGCTGATTTAGATATTTAGTGTACACTAACAGGCAACTATTTTGTCAGTAAAGCTCTGGGCTGGTTGAAGCAGGAAATGAGGTTTAAATTATGAAGGATGCAGATCCAAAGTCAAAGCAGCGATGAGGAAGGTAAAGAAGAGGAGGGAAAGGCCCATTGAACAAGAAAGCAAGCATTAAAATAAGTAAATAAATCTCAGCCTTTTACTTCAGCACATGGCAAAAAATATCCATTTTAACAAGAGGATTAGTCTAGTATTACAGTTTAAAATCTTGTTTTAAAAAACAAGTCAATATCACCTCACTTGTTTTTCATAAACAAGATTCAAACATTGAATAATAGACATTTTAACTTGTTATGGATATTTCTGCATCGTGGAACGTAACTGCACCGTTATGTTTCACACATAGCTGCTCTTCCTCCCCAGAAAAAAAACTACGAGCAAATTCAGAAAACAAAATAAAGCTGTGAAGAAAAGGAGCTAAACCTGTGCAAGCGAGCGCTGTCAGAAAGCAGGACAGACTTACTCAGAAGCTGTGGTTGTGGCTGAGACAGTTGGGAGGGGGATTGTCCAAACACAAATGGGCTGTGGACAAGGGAGGAGGAGGAGGGAGGAGGTTGAGCGGCTTGCTCAAATACGGAGGAGGAGGGAGCTGCTGAGAGGAAAGGCCCAGACTGAATGGAATTCAGTATGGCACTCAACCGGTCACCTGCAAACATGGAGACAGAGGAAGGGGAAAGACTACAGCTTATACTAGGGTATGAGGTTTCCATAAGGGGGGTGAGGGTCATTCACTGTTAATTTTTCTATCAATGATCCAATCTTCTCCTGTAACATAATAGATCTGCAGAATGGGAGGAGCTAATACAGCTATCCGTTGTTCTGAAAGTTAAAGCTGTGCTCATTTTCTTTGTGGACATCATCAATTGATGGGCAACTGAAACTCTGCTGGATGGTGGAAAAACAAAAGGTGAGCAGCTATAGGAATTATCTGGTTGTTTGATTTTAATGTTAAATGATAGACGCCTTTGTGTACTTGGAAAGAACTGAAAACCAATAGAACTACGACTACTTTGGCAGAAAGCATCCAATCACCAAGGACACAATTCATTTGCATGCACTGCTAAAGTGTACGCAACAGAAAAGAAGTTGAAGAATACTGTAAAATCGTAATTTCATAAGATGTATAAAATTTGTTTACTATAAATTCCTTAGTGATTTTAGATAAATCCAGCAGCTATGTTGTGATATATTTTATTTATGCTTAAAAAAAAAAGTCTCTCCAGAGCAATGTCGGCCGTCTTAGTATTTACCATTTGCTATAATGAAAAAATACATAATCTCTTTGAATAACTAATTCGGATAGTCATTATACAAAGGTAACACATAGTTAAAATGTCCAGAAAACTCAAAGAGTTTCTACGCCAACAATCAGGGAGAATATAACGGATAGAAAACGTTCACATAGGACTTCAGAAATAAATCCTTCAAGAACAAGCAGCTCCTCCCATTTCACAACTCTATTTGAGGAAAAGATATATTGAGGGAGGGGTAGAGAGGGGTCTACTCAGATTCTTAAAAATCTCTCTGTGTGACCACACCAGAGGATCCAAAGATACATAGTTACGTACAGGGGGGGGATAATTCACCACTCTCCATATCCTGTATTTTAGGCTGATGCTGCAAGAGTACATCTTCAAATCCACATGTTTGGGGTTTAAATATGTCCATCTCTCCATGTCAAATAGCCGTTTAGGGTCTGTCTGTTTAAATGGCAGCCACAGTGACACTGAAATTATTAGTCAAAATTGGATGTCATCAAAAAGCAGCAACCGCAATTTTATGTCAATAGTTATACGAGTTAAAATTCAACGGCATGTTAGTGTTCTGTGGAGCAAACATATTCAGGTGTATTTTCATCAACCTCTAGACTGGAGTAAGACCGACACAGATTTAATTTAGTGTCGTAAAACAAAGGGAAAATAAATTGTATCTGGCTTTTATCCAGACGCTTGAAAGGCCAAGTGGAAATGTGGCCTTTAATCCGCGACAGCAAGCACTGTGATAGCAGATGTATTTGGATAACAAACTGTCTCAACAGATCAACCTCCTTTTTCAAGCAAAAGCGAGGAAATTTCGACACAGCTTCAGCACAGTATTCAGGCAGAAAGACAAACAGACATGTTTGGAGCGAGCCAATCTCTGATGGAGTAGCAAAACTGATGAGCTCATTCAATTGATGTTCCCAGTAATTATGAGTGAACAGTGAATGATCAAATGGCTTCTAAGAGATTGAATTCAAGACAACATGAAGTAAAGGGTGAAATCACAGAGACGTGTTCAGGGTCAGTTATCCACCAGTACCCGACTAAACAAAGTCCATAGTCCTCCAGATGAGCGGAAGCACAGTGACTGTCCCATGCACATAGACACAGACATACAGTATGTCCGACACCGACGAGCTGTTCGGCATGAAATAACGACGGCAACCACAATACAAAGCATGCATAAATAAAAAGACTTGATAGATCATTGACCAAGGGCTCCTGTGATTTTCAATAGACTGGGTAGTGTTAAGACGTGGACTTTATTGTGCAATTGAAACGTGATAATGTATGAGAGTGTTTGTGAGAAAAGTCTCAGTGAAAAGCATGGGGTGCAGTGAAAGTGTGAGGAATACATCCGTTATGCTAAACCATCGGTTAAAAGCATTGACAAGGCTGATGCTATTAAGACTTCAAATGTAAATGAACAGAGTCAAAGGATGTGGTGATGTTAGAGGCAAAGAGAAATGCAGATTGAGATATGTATTTAAAAAACTTCTCGAGTTGACCTCACCTTTGTTGTTGGAGATGCCGTAGTCAAAGCCCTGTGCTCCGTTTGAAGCCGCGGCTCTGTTGAAGGCCTGAACGGAGAAAGGGCTTGGTGGTGGGGTCTGAGCACCATGCTCAATCAATGCTTGTTCTATAAGAGCAAATTACATCATGTTAACTTGCATAAACTTCATATATTGAGGTTAAAAAAAACGTTTTAATGTAGATTATGAGCAGTGTTGTGAAAAGAGGTCAAGTTGTGGCTTACCGTCATCATGGCGAAGGTACTGGTTGCCGCCGCGGTCTCTTGCCAGTGACCAGGCCTCTCCTTCATCACTCTCACAGAACTCCACGACACTGTTCTTATCCAGCTGTACCCAGGTCCCCTCCGAGTTGACCACCTGATACACAAACAATTCTCTTTATCTGTACTCACACACACGGGACACACACATTTAATCACCATGTCAATTCGAAAACGACCATTTTATCAACCCCCAAACACCCATGTTATAACTTTACAGACAAAACCATGACACATATTCATCTGATTAACACATCCACACCAGCAAATCACACAAAATTGATTTTGTGTATCACTAAAAAACTGATATAAAAACGTAGTCAGGTTTAACAGGTAAATGCATGTGTTTTTTCCTCAACCTCCCGAAATAGTAACAATTCAAAAACAAACACAGGTGGAAGTATTAGTTTTTGCAGACTGCAAGTCTCAGATCCAGACAGGGCATTCAGATCAGGTTTAAAACAACCTAATGAACAGCATGACACACCACAGCAGCCAATGACAGGTAATATCCCCAAAAAAAGGATAAGCTCCACTCATCACCAGGCCAAAGGAAATTTTAGACAGTTTATAGATTAAGTATATTGAGAGAATAGTTCAAAATAGTGTAATAGTGTAAGAAAGATAGAGTCAAGGCAAAGAGCGGCTCCAGCAATTTGTGATCAGACTTCCCCGGAGAAATCCGAGGCAGCTGAATATGACACCCTGAAACTGCAATGGATTTATAGACAAACTGAAATTAGTAAGGTCAGTAGGCACACAGACATGTAGCAGCCACGAGAGTTAATTAGAACCCAAAAAGTGGAAAGATACAGAACAACCACCCACACCCAGAAGCAGCAGATTTATTTAGAAAGAAAGATTACGTTCTTAACATCCAAAATCCATTGAGGAAAAAACAGGGAGCCAATTCCTGAGAATTAAGTCAAATCTACCTACGTAAGTGCATTACTTGATCTAAACAGACTAATATATTCATCTCCAGCCACAGAAAACACATTGCATTATTTGGGGTGAGTGCGTACCTCGCCTATGGCCTTGACCTTGTTGCCAAGTACTAACATTCCAATGGGGATACCCCTAAGGTTTGGACAGCTTCTGATGTTGTGACCAGAGGGGCCGGTCTTCACTACCTTATAAAGCCCCGGGCCGCCGCCCTGCCCTGCCCTGTTCTGCACCCGAATGGGGGCCTCATGGGAAGGGCAGCTGCTCACCTCCTTTACGTTCTCCTCCGATTGGCCCCTGACCTCCTGCAAGAGGTAAGAGCATGGATTAGAAGCAGAGTAACAAATCAGCAAAAGGCTGCAGAAATATCAGACCAGGACAAGGCTCAGGCAACTAAAGGTCCTGAATTATAATGGTGAAAAGTCACCATTAGAAGTGTGACAGGGCGTCGTAAAAGGGCGTGTGTGCTCAGGCAACCATTGCTGTATACTTTTTATTTTAAATTTGAATATTGCAAACAAATGTATTTGCCATATCAAGAAATCTCAAATCCAGGGGACCTAGACATATGCCGAGTGGTTCTCAGGGTCTTAAATCGAAAGTTCAAAATTTGAGAAAATTCTTTCTCGCCAAAACTTAAGGGAGAAGACTCAAAACACACTTACACCTGTCTGTCAAACTTAGCATAAACACTAGCACACACATTTGTTTAATCTGTAAATAAAAGTGAGGTAGTTATGTATGGGGCTATTTCTTGGTTGGGCAATGTTCTTAGGGTTATCGTGATTTTCCAATAATCTAAAACATTATCCCTGTGAACCCACATCTTTAGATCTGTACGGATAATAACAAAAGACAATAGCACGGCAAGCTTTCGGCACTGATATCCTAAGATTCTCACTGTCTGGAAAAAGCCAACTTAGCTTTCGCTCTTTGTTTCAGTCTTTATACTAAGCTAAGATAACATGTAACCTTTTATTACGAGACGTATTGCTGTATCATTTTTCTCATCTAGTATCAAAAAAGCTAATCAGCGTATTTCTGAAAATGTTGAATTATTCCTTTTAACAATTTTGAAAAGCTATTTTCCTCTCAAATGATTTAACAATTCTTTTAAATTACTTGAAAACATACATAAACCTCCATCTTCAACAGCTTCAAGTAATATTCAAAAACCCAAAATATCAAGAATGCATATAAATGTTTCAATTGAAGAAAGTAGTCGTAGTAATAAGAACAAATAATTAATTTCCCATTTAACGATGAATGAATGTAGTTAGCATACCGATACACAACAGACCAATTAAGAACAATGTTCACTAATTTTCTAAGGGGAGGCATGCTATTACACACAATGATAGAGGACTATATTAAACAAGCTTTTCAAACAAGGCCTCATGCAACAGACTGGACATTAGTATCTTCAACCCCATGCAACATAGACTCTCGAACCATTATTACTCAAAAATCTAAAATGTGAATACTGTAGTAGTCTACAAGAGAAGGGGTCGCTGACATTCAGCACTGTATCATCACTGTACACAAAACCATGCAACTGTGGATCCACCTCTTATGCCTGATTAACACTGTGGAAAAGAACTAAAAAAGTCACAAGGGGTTCAAGAGGACAAGTAGCGCAACAAATAGATGATAAGCTATGGGGAAGTCAAGCTATTTATCCCTTGTTCATACAACTCACCTGTGGTGGGAATATAGTTAAGGGGGTCCACGACAAAAGGCCGATATCCCTGACTCCTTGGCTAGCGTTAAAGACAGTCTGAGCAACAGATTGTGAGACAGTCAAGAAACAGTAGACGACCCGAGAATGGAGAGAAAACAGGATGGGGTTGCTCATGTATTTTTTTGGAAGAACATTTTTGGCCTGTCTCTTGTGGAATTTCCAGGATCAGAGGTTATTTGAGAAAGTGGAGAGGAGAAGACAGAATCTGACTGGTGTCAGAGAGGCCGGTTAGTTGTGGAGCAGTGATAAAGAGGCCGCAAGGAACTTCAAATGCATTATAAAATATAGAAAACTCAGTTGCAGAAAAGATTGAAGATTCACTCTAAAAACCACAGGGTCGTTATTTCCAAATCCACGACCAAATCAGATACATTTAAAGAAGAAACTTCCAAAAAAATCCCCCACTTGGATGATGTAGTGTGTCATGCTGTTCAGACAGAGACCTCACATGGAAGCCTCCTATTGCACCTAAAGCATCCCTATGCAAAGGTGGAACTGTAGAGCAGTAGAGGTACATTTTCCCATTGAAACTTTTCATGGACCAGTTAGTGCTTCATGACAGAAAACCACCTGGATATTATCACCTTTTCTTTCTGATACTTTCCTGTGACTTCAATATTCCTGTCTTTTTTCAAGTCAAACTCCTTATTTGATACTGATGCATATTACGGCGGTTTTTGTGTCATGAAGCAAAATACAAGAGACATCCTTCATTAACACATGCTGTAGTGTGCAGGTCTTCATGAGTAGTGAGTGAGAGGCAACACAGAAAAGGAGACTGAACAGTGCAGACTAATGAACTCTACCACACTACATTTCTCTACCCGTCAGTTCCTGCTTAGGGGAACACTTCAGTGCACTAATATACTCCCCCAGGCATGTGAGCATTTACAAGTGTTGTGTCCAACTGAACTAAACACACAATGGTCGTGTAATGGTTTCAACCTTCAAACATGAATTAATGCATACATGCTCCCAGCTGCTGTTCTTCTGAACAGTGTGTTAGTAAAAGGCTCATACTCAGTGTTGCTTCAGTAGATGGTTCATGCAGGAGAACAACCCAGTAGTTGTTATCTAAGTTCTCGGTCCACCATGCTTTGAAGACATTTGTGGAGTGAGTGCCAAACACAATTAAGCCCTTAAAAACCCATCATCATTAACGAGCAAAGGTAATCTCTCTGAGCGTTTCCCCAAATGAAGACCACAGGAGCTTCTGCTATCAGTAAGCTAAGTCCGACCGTTCAGCAGGCCGCCTTCTACTTACGTCGGCTGGGACCAGTAGGCTCCGGCCCAGGTGCTGGTTAAATGAGAGGCACCAGGCTTCAGTGTACCCATTCATGCTTGGAACATACTTCTTTACTGTTTCATCATTGAGCCTGAGCCATACGCCATCATCATTATGGATCTACGGGAAAACAAGCAACAAGAGCACAGCACAGCCATGCCGTCCTGTTACTGTGGAAGCAGGAAGGACGGCGCTCACTCAGTCAATCACACAAACACACACACACTGAGGATGCAGGAATAGCCATATTGGAGGACTGTCAAAATATTTTATAATGTGGTAGTAAGTGTTGATATTTTGGCAGTTGTCACAAACAAATTGCTGTGTGTTCACTGACGAGCATTACATTTGATTCTTTGTGAAACTGTAGCAGGTCAGAGACGTCAGCGGAGTATATGTGGCCAAGGACAAGTTTGCATTGCACTGCAAAAAAGTGTTGCAATGTGGTCTGAGTGATCAGATCTCAGGACACACACATGTATTTAGCTCTGTTCACTTGTGATCAGACCATTCAGTACAGATGTCGACACCAGGTCTGAATGGCATCAGTGACACGACAAAAGGGAGAGAATGCAAATGTTGTGTAGTACTGGTATATGTGCAGTAGTTAAATAATTGCTAGAATTTTTTCTTGACTTTAAATGCACCTCATGCATTGGCTGTATGGTGCAGGCATTGAGGCCTTTCCTGCAGCCTCAGAACACTTTGCAAGACTATGAAGCAACATAAGGTAAGAGCAACAAATGTATAAGCTTTGAGAGAAAGTGTTATCAACACAGAAAGATGGAATAACATAATACACAGAAACCATCTACGACTACAAAATTACTTGTACCTTATAAACTAGACAAAATTGGTTGTGATAGTTATTACTTATTTATTTAAAGAAGAAAAACCACAGAAATAGAATAAAAGTGGGTAGTACTCCAGCTAAGTCAACTATATTCTAACTGGTCTAGAGTCAATTACCTCGTCAATGAAAGTGATGGTGCCATTGACATGCACTATGCCTATCTGTTCACTCTGCAGGGAGGGGTGACTACGCACACGCAGGCCTGCGCTGTCCTTGGACACAAATTTGCGGACCTGAGAGAGGCAGAGGGGAGATGAATACCGTGAGCGGCAGGAGCAAAGAATAGTAAGATTTAAAAAAGAAAAAAGACAAGAAGTGCAGCAGGAGGAGAAAGAAGAGGAAGCAGGACAAGTTGACAGTGGGAGAGTGCGTGCATTAACCCACAAAGAGCTTGTTGTTACGTAGTGCGCACATACATACAGCCAAAGACAAGGAAACTTTGGCTGCTCGATTCTCAGTAGCACCAGCTACATGTAAACCGGTGCATGGAAAACCATAGAACATACGTTAAGAAGGAATATATCCAGAGTAGATTTAAAGCGTTTTCAGATGTTGTTGCTTGTTTCCCCATTAGGGAGTGCACGTTTTACAAAATGATGATGACCACAATATGCTGAACATTAGCTTGATGCTTATTGACTCTTTGCATGTGTGATTTCAAAAGTAACTTCCAACCACTCATTTGAATATATAGACTTTTTTATTGCCCTAGAACAGGTTAGACAACCCGCGGCCCCCCTCACTCACTCAGAGAGACACGCAGTGAGATCAGAGCTCGTTCACGTCAAGCAGCCAGTCAGTGATTTTGTGGAAGAACAGTGAAAACACACTGTTTCTCTGGTCACAGCTGCTCAGTGATCCGAGCAGAAGCTGCGGTTGGTTTGTATCTCACTTCAATTAATAAACACTCATCACTAGTTATCAGGACATGATCAGTACATGAAGTAAATTTCTGTTTGTTTGATTCTCTCCAGAGTTTATGAGACTGCATTTAAACATAATGAAAAATGACTCGTCAACATTTTGTGCTTGATACAAAACAAACTTGACGCTCACAGCGAGCGACACACATACATGACACCATCGATCAATATCTAAACACAGGATCCTACGTTTGTCATCTAAATCATCCCAATAAAAAAATGGAGCAAACGAACATGAACTACTTCATTTTTGGAACCGTGAATGTGAACTAGTTCATTTTCTTCTGCATGAACTGAACTTTGAACTAGTTCATTCTAAATGTGAACTGGCACAACACTGAGTATAATTATATATACAACTTTATAAGCTGTGTTATCAAATATGTTTTGCGGCTCCATACTACTTTTAT
Source organism: Pleuronectes platessa (assembly GCF_947347685.1). Taxonomy (NCBI): domain Eukaryota; kingdom Metazoa; phylum Chordata; class Actinopteri; order Pleuronectiformes; family Pleuronectidae; genus Pleuronectes; species Pleuronectes platessa. The sequence goes on from NC_070639.1 coordinate 7,904,648, forward strand.
TTGGTGGAAGAGGGGGCAAAATGGCTGAAGGTTGCTGACCCCTGCCTGACAAGGACCATCACCATATTTCTCTGCCAATAAGAAATAGGTCAAACGAGGTATCCAGGACATGAAGCATCCTTTACAGAATCTCCTCAAGTTACGAAGGAAACATTATTAAGATATATGTCTCTTTTCTTTGCTAAATGTCTGACTTTCTTCACTGGTTTAAGTTAGATCCCCACCATCTTGTATTAGACCGATATCCTACCGCCAGAATCCATTGCATTCTGTGGACTAGCTTTTGTTTAGCTCTTCCAACTGGCAAAAAAAAAAGGAGGTGACAACAACTAAAAGCTGCACAGTGGTGCAGACTGAAAAGTTGATACTCAGTGCAATTAGAAATGGCAACGTAAACTATCCTTTTGCACTAATGGAACTGCCTTGTTTAATTATTGTATTGATAGTTCTTGTTAAATGTGGCATTTACGGAAAGAGTTTTGTTAAAGGTAACAGGTGCAAGGGAGGACAAACTGTTTCTGGTCTGTTGAGTTGTATTTGATGGGTGAGTGCAATCACACATGCATTTTATCAGTGTATTTATGTTCATGCTCCTGTGGGTAAAGAAAAAGCTCACCTTGCTAGGCTGAGGTTCGGCCTTCGGTTTTACCATCTGAGTTCCAGGTGGTATCATTCCTTTGGGAGGATCTTTGACTTCGACCTCCAGACCAGCATCTATACAAAAAGATAATTTACAGAGCATGAGGACATTGTAAAAAAATTCATGTTGTAAAAATAAGGGTCATTTCTAACAGACTTTTACATTTTCTTACCTATTTCAATGCCGTCAATGGTGACGTGGATTGTGTAGAGGCCTACTGCTCCTGGAGTCCAGTTGGCGCTGTAGGTTCCATCAGTGTTGGCACGAATCAACATGTTCTCACTGGGTCTGTGTGGGGAAATGATCAGTAAGTACAGACTGTAACTCGCTGGTCAGTGAGTTTTGTTTCTGCATAACCTGACCTACCTCTTTGGAGTGGGGGAAGCAAAACGCAGCTCCTCAAAGGAGTAGTTTTCATACGCCTAAAAGAGAGACAGCACAACTATAAGGCTAATAAATGAAACCGTGTTAGCACCACAAATAGCCAATCAATATTTGGCCATTTCACAATTACGGAAGTAATATTTTTTATTTTGCCTAGATTCAAACTTGATCTTAACACCTTTAATCTTTAGCTATATGAAAGGCCATGGATTGTGTTTCTATGTGAATTTGGTCAGAACTCATTACTTGCTTTACAAAGACCAATTGGGTTTGGCTTCTTTAATGTTAGCTGACAGTAAATAAGCCATTCCCAACAATGTCTTTACTTAGTGAGGTTAATGTTTTGTTTTATTTTTCTTGGCCAATTTGCTTCATTTTCCATAAATAATCTTTCTTTTACTAGATGATTTGTATTAACCAATAAAATATCCTTCCTATTGAAAGGTGCAGTGGTACAAATGTTTATGATACTAACATCTTTTTTGCTTATTTGACAAGAATAACATGTTCACATCTTCAGGTCTGCAATGCCATTTCCTATAGGTAGCAGACTACTCCCCTTTTGGAGAATCTGCCACCCACTAAATGTAAACAAGTGACTTTGTGAGCCAGTTACACGAGGCTGACCTTCATCATGGTAATGGCAATGTATCGAGCTTCTTTCACAATCATGGGCTCGTACGTAGCCTCCAGCTTGGGCATTGGCAGACCTCCAAAGGTAAGGTCAGGACCAGAGGACGAAGGGGAGGAGCTTCCAGGTAGCCGCTGCAGCTTCTTCACATTCTCGGGATGCATTGACTTTTTTTGTGAAACGGGTACAGCCTTCACCTCCACCTGAACATGAAACCAAGGAAAAGTTAAATCAAAAAGGTGCAACACCTTTGAATTGCAAATATAAATTATTACAATCTTGATTTGACTTTACAGACAAACTTATACAGTCAGTTCATTTCAGGTAGACGCAGAAAAGCCTAAGGAGCTATCCCGACCTTCATGTTGGGAACATGCACAACATCCCCATACTGGTCTTTTGTCTGTACGACCACGGTGGTTGGCCAACCACAGCGTATGTCATCTTTGTTCAGGATCAGAGACGTTTTCTGAGGGTCTGCGTAAGAGTCTGGCTGCAGCCACCTACATGGGACGAAATAAGAAAGGGAGAGAGGCAGGGACGGAAATGACTGGATTTTCTAAAGCAGAGGAATCGCCAAATCAAAACCTAATCTATGTCAAGCAATATGCAATGAACAGACAGCCAGAGCTCAAGCAGGCTGGTCACGAAATCTTACCTGGCCAGACGTCCTCCACTTGAGGTCTGTAAACAGGTGATGAAGTCCTCAAGGAAAGAGTGCTCGTTGGTTTGGAGGTGAAGGGGGAGGTTCCCCTCCAGGGCCTCTAGGATGGTTGGGGAGTGAGACAAGGCCAGACCCTTTCCAAGGATCCCTGAGTGAGACTTACACACCTGGTGAAAGGGGCAAAGGAAATAAGAATGAGATATAGTGCTCTTTTCACAAGACAAAACAAGTCTTAAAGAAAATCCCTGAATTTAACAGATAACATACCTGTAAAGATGCTTCTTCTAGAATCTCAAGATCCTCCTCCAATTCATTGCCTTGAAATAAAAAATATTAGAAAAACAGAGGTATGTTTTACTCAAGATGTCACACAAGATTAATCTGCTCCCAGTAGTGAGTAGTCCAAGCAAATTCTATTATCCACAGTTTCCCATACCTATAGGGAGGGCCAGGTCTTTCTTCATCAGGGCTGCAGCACAAACGCTGCCCAGGTAGGCCAACTCCTTCTCTAGTTGAATAATACCCTCTTCAGGACCAGTGTTGAATTCATATCCCACTGCCACACACTTGAACCCGTAGAAGCAAGCCTTCTCATCTTTGACATAATCTGAGGCCGTCTCCAGTGAGAACAAAACTTCATTTCCTGAAGTTGGGAGAACAGAAAAAAATGGATGAAAAGAGAGGTTGGTAGAGATCTGTTAGCAACTACTGGTAAACTAATGGCTGCCTGCTGTGACAGGTAGCACACCAAAGCACCATTAAGCAGATTAAAACACTCATGAGAACCATTAAGATCAATGAACAACAACTGAGCTGCAAGAATAACCGTTGAGTTTGCAACAGTGTCTATAATTAATTGCTCCTTATTTATGCTTAATCGTGTAACATGTTCCATCATTAATACTGCAAGTGCTGTCACAAATAACAATAAACAATATATGTTGGCCTGCTTATCCTATTACAGATTTCTGGTCACTACTGTACAGGCAACTTTAGGAATTTCCTCTTCCTCAATTTGCCCAGTAACACATCATCCCGTTTTTTGTTAAAGTTTGTCAGCTTTCAGCTTCAAGTCTAGCAAGTACCTACAATGACAACAGATGAAGGTATTATTATTTATAAATAAGATATTAAAAGCAGAAAGCTAATTTGTGATGTGTAATTATCTGTCTTCCAAAGGTAGCTTTCTTGATTTAAAGTCTTCAAATTGGCAAACAACTGTGCTTCATATTAAGTAAAATTTGGTCGAGATTTCAGATATTAAAGTTTTTGAATACGTATTATTGTATTTCACTAGTCTACTACTAAGTTGTAGCGCATGTCTTTGTTTTTGCAACCATTTCATCATAACATGTTAAGCTGCGTGTCTAATAAAAGTTGACCAGCCAAGCTGTTCATACCTGGCAGCACAAGGACAGTTGTTGGCCAGCCTGTGGAGCCTGAGAACTTCTTCAGCTCAGTCCAGGTGTTGATGGTGTCATGTATCAGAGGTTTGCCGCCCACACCGGCCAGGTGGAGTGTTCGGCTGGGGATGAGCAGGCGTAGGACGTCCTCTGGCTGTGCAGTGCCACATTGAGGATCGAATTCAATTGTGGTCCAACGGACGCAGTCTGGGAATGATACCTGAGGGAAGGTGAGAGAAAACAAGATTCATTCAAATGTAAATTATGTGCATGTCTCTGTTTTTTTTCAATTGTAGTAGTAGTAGGAGTAGTAACCATCTTACTCTGTATTGTGTTACACCTGCTTGCTTGTAAGGGTGATCACTCTCCATTACTGAGTAGTGGTTTGAGGTGGTACATGCCGACAGGCCTTGCTCAGGCTGGTTTCCTGTCGTGCTATCTGTTGATTGGTTGGGATTGAAAGTGGGTGGTGCGTATTTTTGGTTGAGGGCTGATACGGCAGGCAACAGCTCCTGAACCAGTCCAAAGACCTCTACAGCAGCCTGGTTGAAGATGAATAGTGGTTTTATCACAATGCCAGCAATATTCCATTCAGGACTAGAAGACAAAGGGTTTGCTTTGACCTCTTACCTTAGGCACTGATGCTGCCACAGGGCCAATGTAGGCCAGGATAAGGGGCAGGAGCATGGAGAACAGGCTGGAGGAACTTAATAACTCAGGAATGTCCTCCACTGTAGAGAGCAAAGGACAAAGATAAAACTGATGAGAGGCTACAAATATCTGATCTAAATTCAAACAAAGAATTACCAGTGATTTTCTACGACAGGTGCAGGTTTGCTGTGCTCACCATCGACAGCAAATGCTCTATGAAGCAGGTCCTTTGCAGCTCTGACCACAGCACTGACAACAGATAGGGATCTGCTGCAGTTCTTATCCTCCTCATTGGCTTTGCTCAGCAGCTGAGACTGCAGGTCCCCATCATACTCACTCCTTCCACCAGAAAAAACATTTGGAGTCAGAAAAAACCCTTCAAGATGAATAAAAAACTAAAAGCAACATAATCGTCAACCCAAAAAAAGAGTTTGAAATGAATACCTGTAGTAGAGAATCTGTGGGATCTGTCCTCTGGTCTGATTGGTCCCATTGCTACTCAAGCTGCAGGTGCTGAAGGTGAAGGCCACACCGTCCGAGCACTGGACTGTGGTCATACCTCCGTCCCCATTAGCTGTCCTGCTGCCATAGTTTCGCAACCGTACAGCATACTTTACCCCTTCCTGCAACAGAATAAATTCATCAGTGACAGTTTGCATTCACAACAAACCAGCAACAGCAGCTACAGTAACAGCGGGATGCCAACACAAAACTATGTCTTTTCTAACAGCGTATATACCTTGAGTGGCACAGCCTTGTCCAAGCGAATCTCAGCAATATCACTGGGAGAATCATCAGTGCTGTAGGTGCCCTTCACCAGCTCAAGAGATGTCCACCTGTGAGAATGTGCCGAGTCCCCTGGATGCTCTGTTTGAGCCTGAAGGGTGAAGGAACAAAACAATGAGTTAAACGTGTTGACATGTCAAATGTAAATAAATGTTTACCTCAAAATCTTTTCTAATCACTTACATCATCAGCCAACACCTCTAGTTCATACTCATGGATGCCCCCTCCTCCGTAGACACAGACGCCCACCAGAACAATGCCTGGCTTGTCCACTGTCAGACAGATGGCATCCGGTGAACCGTTCCCCGTATTCCAACTCCGGCCCTGGCTCGTTTTAGTGAAGCGGTTGGGAGATGCTTTCACAGAGTGGAGTGAGTTCAGTCCATCGACCTTAAGAGCATGAACATATTACCCAGGTTATTATACAACCATAAAAGGCAGGGAGGATCTTTTTACTAAAAACAAACAATATACTTCTGAACAGAAATAGTTTTCTGTATCTGTTTAACCATTACCCATTACACTTAAAGACTATTATCTATACCACCAGGTGGCAATAGTGAGGGCAAAGCATAAAACTGATCAATTTCAAATAATACTATAGATCTAAAGAGCTCATAGATGTGTGTATAATGGCTGTTACCTAAATGTGAAGGTCAGCAATGTTTTATATTTATAGACCAAGACAGTGCAGAGAGAAAATGGATGGTCTGTAAAAAATGATATAAACTGAAAAAAGACCATCTCATATTTGGGCCTGTGGTAGTTAAAATAAACTACTACTATTTATATCAGCCTGCCGACTACAGAGATGCAGACAGAGTCGCAGAGGGACTTATCTAGGTGCTCTTGGGAGGAAGACTTGTTTCCCTGACAACAGACTGAGGGGCATAACAGTGATGTCAAGGGCTGTCGTAGAATGACGGTTACTATGACAACCAGAGCTAAAGAGTCTCGATTGCAGCATACGGATATGCATGTGAGTTGGTGGATTGTGATAATAACAAAAGGAGTGTGAAATAGGCAAAATGACAGACGTCGGTCCCACCCTTTGAATGACTCAGTGTATTATAAAAACAAAACCCTTTCTGTTCGGTTTTCTAGTGATAGAAGACAGCACCTCGTACTTAGAAAGACCTGTCACTGTGAAAAATTACTTCAGTAAGGACAGCGTGTAAGGGAAGAAGTAAGATGATAAGAGTAAGAGTGATTAAGAGGGTATGGCATGAGGAAATAAAGAGAGACAAAATGTGGAGAGACATGTAGTCTAGTTGATGGATCGTATCTCTACAGCTCTTGAAGCTGTATAACAACTTTGACTTTAACAGAACGGGATGCGATTATGACGCAAAAATAAAAAAAGATGTGACACCAACAGCTCTGATCCATCCAAATAACAAAGGGCATTCATTGTGAATGTCCAGGACATACACAAGTGAGTTTATTTTTAAAAAGCCTATCAGAACTTGGATATACGTCTGCCTCAGCCATGTCCCACGTCTCCATACACATGCCTTATGTATGCGTTTGTTTGGGCATGTGAGTGTAGTTACCTCAGAGCCAAGGGCAGAGGCCGTGAGCTCCGAGACGATGGAGGCCAGCAGACCACAGGTGTTGGAGACCAGGTGTGGAGAGAAGAGCTCGACCTCCTTCCTCAAACTCTTCCTTACTGGCAACACCACAATCACCAGCATCTTCTCCAGTACCTCTCGAAAACTGGTCATGCCCATCAGGTTCTCCTCCGTCTGCACGAGCAAAAACAAATTCAAAGTTTTTCAAAAGCAACAGTAGACCACATAGTTCCATCAATAATACTAAACACCATTTGGAAATAAAGATACCTGAAGTACATTTATGACATGGACCACTCACATGGCTTAGCTTCTCCATATGGGCCACCAGGAGGGGGAAGCGGTGAGCGAGTGCAGAGTCGTTCTCTGTGCTGACTTGTTTGACGAGTGAACGCAGCAGCACTTCTCCGTCATATGCGATGGGCAGGATGGACGTCAGCTTAACGGAGGTGTTGCATAGAGCTGACATTACGGCTGCCAGCAGACGACTGCTGGATGTGCGGAAGTTTGCTTCGGCAATATCCTGAAATAAAAGGGGAACAAAATTGAAATGCTTAACTTATCGTTCTTTACTTTTCGGATGTTAAATAATTTAATGGTGTATGATTTTAAGGTTTAGGAAAGTTGAAGTAGATATGAATATCATACCTGGTCGAGGCAGTTGAGCAGGTCACAGAGGCATGCCCACTGCAGAGCCGGGGTCGGGTAGAAGGAGTGGAAGCAGGCGGTGAAGGTATTGTGACACTCCTGAAGCACAGCTTCCAGCAGGGTAAGAGGCTGAGACAAGTAGCCCTCGGGGTCATTGTCCAGCTTGGTCAGGCAGTTGTCCATGCCTTCGGACAGGATCTTCTTCAGCAGGCTGCGAGTCTTTCCCACGCACTCTGCCAGCTTGCTCGACTCCTCCACCACAGCCTTGGTGCTGGCTAGAAATCAAACAACAGTCAAACAACAAAATCTTTCAAAAGATGCCCTCTATGATTTCATTCAAATGTTCTCTGTGAAATAAAAAAGATGTTACTATTTTATCTACAGGATATATAAACACAGGACAAAGAGATTATAATTTGACAATATCTAGATATGGATGTTGTCTTCATTCAAAAAGATCTTCTTGACTCTATAGGAAAATATACTATACATGCTTATTTTTAATTCAAAGCACCACTGTGGTTCTTTTTGCAAATTGATACAATACTTTAAGGTTCTCTGTGTTCCTACCCGCAATAGGGAAGATCTCACAGATGTAGACCCTGAGCAGGCGAAGGCAGCATGTGCCAACGAAGCGCAGTCTCTCAAGGTCCAGCAGGGTGGCTGTGTACTGGAAGCCTTTCAGCCCTCGCAGCTCTTCCACACCCAAAACCAAGGTGGTCCAGCTCCAGTGAAGGACACTCAGCAGAGACTCAAAACACTCCTGCAAAGAGATTGAAGAACATAATTATGAAAAATCACCTGTTCAGACCCAGGGTGAAACAGATAGGAGGCAAGACACATCAAACCATGGAGATGGTACTCACTACGGACACTGTGCGAGCAAATGAGCGTTTCAGGATATGGACTGGTTCACTGGTCTGCTGTTTCCCTTTCGATGCATTGCCATCATTAGAAGGAAGCCTAATGACAAAATATAAATGAATAGTTAGACAAATAATTAGTTAACAAGTCTCTAAACAGAAGCTTTCATTTGGTAAGAAAGTGTGTGGATCTTTACTAGCCTGTAAAGTAGCTGAGGTATTTGACCCGCGTTAACATCGGTACCGTTGTTTGACTTCTTGGAGCTTTTGAACTGAAAGACAACGCTGTACAGGGGGAAAAAACCATTAATGGCTTTGACCAAAATTCTAACATTATTAATATGTGATCAAATGACAGTAGGTTTACCCGTCGTCAGTTGTAATGGTAGCCTGTCCGTGCGAGCCACAGTCACTGCTAGGACCAGACACTCGGGCCCACGCCACATACCACCAACCAAGCTGCAGCAGCACGGGCTCGTCAAACATCATGGCATATTTCTCCCTAGGAGTAAAAACACCATCATTTATAGCAATCAAATATAAAGACTGTATCATTCCATATTTTTCTCCTTATGTTAATAGTTGTGAGAACAGAAGGGAAACATAAACAGTACCTGGCAGCACAGTCATAAGCCAGGACGTCTGTCTCAGCCAGCAGATCACCATCTGTCTCATGGTCACCCCCATCAGGTCCCAGCTCAAAAAGCTGCACAAGAAGAATGAGTCAATATATTTTAGATGCATGTGTATTATCCTCCAGTGGTAATTTATTCACGTCTTTTGCAGTTAAAGTTTTCTAGCTTTGTGAACTGAATAGGGTCCAGAAACTTAATGTTTTTGAGGAAACTCTGACAATCAACTCACAACCCAGTTGAACTTGCTTTAATTTAGAAAAAAAATACATTCAAAAGACCGAGATGGAAACTGAACAAAGGGCTTAAAATCCAATGGACCTTTGTGCCACATAACCGCTCACCTTGATCTTGGCAGTGTACTCCCCTCGACCCCCAAACAGGCCCAGCCCACCCAGCAGGATGTCAGCATCAGCACAAAAGCGAATGGCCTCCACAGAGTGAGCTGAGTAACCCCAACCACCGCCGTGACCTATAACACCACACGTGGGATCAATACAAAAGGAACAGAATGTTCAGGGTATGTTGTTTATCTACAATGACAATTTAATGAAGGTTTTTGACGTACAGTAATCGAATCAAAGCTTACTGTAATCAAAATCATCTCCCAGTATGCTGTATCATGCATCGCTTGTCATGTAGTCTGTGAGAAGCCACTTACTCTCAAAGCGGTTCACCACACTGTAGTCTTCCTTGGAGTAGACCTTCATCACTGCCTGGGTCTCTTCCTCTGCGCTGGCTACACCCATCTTTAGCTCCTGCATGGCTGCCAACGTATCAAGGCAACCTAAATGGACAACACAGTATATTTATTAGCGTTTAATGTGGATAGTAATCAAAAGCTCATAATGTACTGTAATTACTCCTGAAAGCAGAATGTATACCTGTATGTCTGGGTATGATCTAAGAGATATCAACTTTTCCCCCAAAACTGATTGAAAACTAATTCTAGATGCCCAAATGAATGGCAAGTGCAGAGGATTACCAAGGATGTGAAGGGCTCCGTGAGAGCGTGTGGTAGTTGCATTTGATCCTGATGGCAAAGCCAGCTCTGGACTAAGGATGCTGCAGCGAGCCTGTAGATCTGTGGCAGAGGGCATCCTGGCATCAGCTATCACTGCGTTGTAGCACCACATCTCTTTTGAGGCTGGCAAGAATCTGGGAGGACACAGGGATAGCACGCAGAGGGGGTTAAAAAAACAGTACATTACAGTATGTGGTACAGAACTATTCCCAGAAATGTATCCCTGGACTGACCTCCATATGACATCGTACACAGGATCCAGACATAGGCCAAATCCCTGCAGGTCCTCCTGCTCAGAGTCATTGAAGGTCCGGCAGCTTCCATCCATTTTGTTGATAAGCAAGCATTTAAATGGAGCTGGCTCAGTCAAAGAGGAGGGCACGAGTCCAATGATGTGTTTGCTGGCAAAGATCTCTGAAGTAGCCAGGACATGGGAGTTGATAAGAGCCTCATCGATCCGTAGGAACGTCTGGTCTCCACTGGCGCCAATCCAGGTGGCCTTTCTTCCATATTTGGCCCCGATGTTGGGCATGGGGGATGGCTTGGCATTCCAGTAGGGCATGTCTAGGATAGGCCGCCCAAGCTGCCCTTTCTGGACAAGAAGAAGACACATGTTCATTTTCTAATTTACATCTCAAGTGTAACCTCAAATTTGTATGAGCAATGAAGTTTGGGATTTTTTTTGGGAAATTGCTCTTTCATTGAGGAAAATCATTTGTCGTACCGAGAAGCTTCCAAATGTGAAGACCTGTCCATCCATGAGGAGAACGGCTGTGTGGTTACTCCCTGCTGTCACCTGGACGCTCGGACCCGGAAGGGACTGCACCAGAGTTGGGGAACCCCTGGCGGATAGAAAGGTGCAGTTTAAATGTTTGTGGCTGCAATGCGATTTCCAAAATCTGTGACAATTTGGTTGAATTTACTTTATCTGTAAATGGGAATGAAACGCTGCATTTTATTTTCTCAAATTGACATAATATATATATCATGATTAATTAATTTAATTCCAATAGGAATCGCATTAAAGTCAAAAAATCAACATAGGCTGTACCTGGAGTTGACATCTCCATGTCCGAGCTGCCCATGTTGGCCATAACCGAATGTGTAGACGTCTCCATTTTCCATCAACACCACTGCAAAAACAGCATAATCAAGACTCTAATTACTAATGATTACTTTCCCCACTTTCTTTACTTCAAGGCCAGACCACTCATGTTAATTGTTTTTTTATGTTAAATTACCCAAGTACCAGACCGGAAGTAGCAAGAGAAAGTGAACCTACCTGAGTGGTGAAAACCGCAGCTGACCTGTACAGCTCGTAGCTCGCTGTCAAACCTCACTGCCCCCGGGGGGTAGGTGGTAATTTTGCTGGCGTCTTTCTCTCCTCGCTCGCTGCTACCATCTACAAGGAAATACTCAAGTCAGCACATTTTAGGAGAGAGAGAGGTGTTAAGTAGCGACTTCAGACCGCTGAGGTTGATGTCTCTGCACAGTCCTGGAAAAGAGGAGCTGGAGGGAAAAGAGGACTTAAAAGAAAAAATAGGGAGAAAAGGGAAGTGCATGCCAAAATAGGGAGGAGGGGACAACACCTCTTCAACAGAAAGGCTTTTGGCAACCAGACCCATTGAAAAAAAAAAATTATATTTCGCAAATAATTTTCTTATCTTTTAAACATTTCTCTGTATTTATTGAGGATGAGAAAATCTGGTTTACATAGAGCCCCGTATAAGAGGTCAAAGTTGTGGTGTGGGAGTTGCAGAAGTTGGATAGAGACCCATGCATTACGTTAAACATAATGATAATTTTTGGGACCAGGAAGCAGCTCATTGTGGTGTGCCTCTGTAACTGAGGCCTGCCGGATCAGAAAACAGCTTGGTTGTAATACTTGACCTTTCCAATTAATGTGAAATAAATACTGACTAGCTCATGGCCCAAAGTTTAAAAGGAAAGGGGTTGAAAATTGAGCTGAAGGACACAACTGACAATGTTGATGATTACACAGAAGTGCTTTAGGAACATCTGCATTGTAGGTGGGGGGTTTAGAGCATCCATTCCTCTTCATAAGTGGAAAACCATGAAGAAGGATGCTCAGGGGAGGTACCACAAATCATCACACCTTACAGCTGAGCATCAACCACAACGGAAGAAAAGTTATTCAGCAAAGAAGGACAGCCTCAGTGTCCTAACTGACATAAAGGGGGGAAACCACTTCTGCTCTGAAATAAAAAACCCTTGTGGCGTCGATCTTTACTATTTAAAAGAGTGACATGAAAACAAGCCATTTTTCACAAACAATGAGTTTCTGTTTGATAAGGCTTTTAAATTGTGCAGGTTCAGGGGGCAGTCAACAAGGGCACACTTTCATGAAAGCTAGTCATCAAATATCAGCCCCAACCAATGACAACCAGCTAAAGTGTCAGAGCAACCTGTGTTAGTAAGAAAATAGGCTTTTGTGCAGTGATAAGTACTCCTTAAAATACACCTACACGACCAAATCCATTTTTTGCAACATTTTCCAAGGCACAAAGGAGGCTGAGACTCCGAGGCCAAAACAAAACAAACAAAAAATGAATACGAATAAAAGGATGACCCTTTACTGTCCTTTCTGCTCAATATTTGAATAACTAATGCAGCTACTATTCAAATCATATTGGTTGAAACTTATTTCTCCAGAGAGTTTAAACTTCTACTAACTTGTCTGAAGGTCAAGTGCCTGAAAAGCTTAATATTAGATTCATAGATGTTTAGATGTTCGTGAGTCAGTGAGTTCTTAACATTTCCATGAGATGCTTCACATCTCAAAAACATGTTTTAAAGCTATCATCCCTGCTTGCTTCCTACTGTGTTGTGTTTGTCAGCTTGTTATTTATCAAAGTGTTTCTCTCCCCAGTGCTTCGGTTTAGTTTGCTTGCATGCTGTAGCTATAGTCACGAAGTGACAAATCAGCTGCTATGGGAGTGATGGCACATCCAGTAAGACAAGTACGTTTGTTTATATTTAGGTCTGAACAACAGCAGTGGGCATAGTTAAACCAGAAGTTTTAGTAGTATAACAGCCCAAATATTATTTTTACATTGCTTATATAACACAACTTAAAATAATCGATAATGAAACACAAAAGGGAACTAGCCTTTAAAAAAAAGGGACTTAACTTTACCCTTGCCTAAAAGCCCAGTAATTTCTCCACTGTGAGTCACAGTGAGTCCTTCTTGCTAATAGGCTACATTTGTTTGTTACCATGAAACCTTGTGAAGACACAAGAGTCCTACTTTCAGAGAGTGAGAGAGGAGGTGGGCGGGACAGCCAGATTGGGAGATGAGTCAAGTGGGTGTCTCTGCACCCGTTGAGTTAGTGAAGACCATAGTACCTTTGTGCTTGTCCCGTTTATGCCTTAGTGCCTGAAGGGGTCTTATTCTGGCTAGGGCCTGCTCACGTTGGTTCATAAAAATGGGACCAGGAAAAACAAGGGGGCCTGGGGGAGAAAGAAACTTTCACATGCATGCACAATGCTCACAAATGGGAAAGAACACATGAAAAAATACTTCACCACAACTATTCACACACACTGAAAAATTATAAAAAAGACACAAGCAAGGGGAAAGTCACCAAGGCACAACACCCAAGCTCACAGAGAAAGCTATCTGAAACTAAGCAGGAGGATATAGTGTTAGCTCCTCCCTCTTTTCTTAGTCCCACTCCCCTGTGCCTATGTTGAATGGTCTACCCTAGAAAATTAACCTTTTAAAGCCAATAAAAAACGCCCTTCCCTTCACAATCATATTCCATCTAGCCCTGCTCCATACCTCTGCCCTCCTCCAGCCTGTGCCGGCGGTTGATCCTCTGCCGTTTCTCCTCCTGGCGGATCTGAATGTGTTCCTCAATGTTCACTCCTGGGGGGGGAGGGACAGGCACAGCTGAAAACACAAAAGGCCCCGGGTACAGGCAGCCCAGACAGGATGCAGGAGGACGAGGAGGAGGAGGCGGAAAGAAGGAGCAGAACAAAACAAGACACACATCAATGAAAGATGGAGAGAGGTGATGGAGAAGCAATGACTCTGCACAGCACAACAACAAAAATGAAGGCCAGGCGACAGCAGGTGCGCAAAAATACTACATCCAAGCAAGTGCAACAGACAGGGTGATATGTGCAGCATAAGCAGCAACCTGGCACAGCTCAGGACAGATAGCTAACACAAGAGCTGTTCTCAAGACAGTCAATTATGTGGATCCATTATATAGGATCAAAGATACCTCAAACCACCAACAAATGTAATATCAACTAGAGTCTGACTGATAAGTCTTCTGGGGGCTGATGCTTGATACCAATTATGGGGTGTAAAATATTTCCTATACTGATATATATATATATATACATTTATATATATTTTTTAATTAAGAAATTGGCAATGATTCTTAAGATGTTGTTATCAAACCTTATGACAAAAATCGACTTGAGGGTATAAATGTTACAGTTTAACCATCAACTTTACATAAATATCGATATATATATAAAGAAAACACCAATACAGCCAAATATAGAGCTTGAATTGATAAAATATTTTTTTTTTTTTTTACATAAATTGTAAACAAATCTCAGCAAACATAAGCTACATAACAAATATGTCTGTACAAGGAGCATATCTACCGATTTTATTAATCGACTGATAAATCGATTGGGCTCCATAATCATCACCATGAATGAATGCAATGGGTACATGTAGGCCTAAGAGATTCCAACATGCTTATGAC